>NW_027211748.1:28688750-29290000 GCF_022749685.1 Semicossyphus pulcher | reverse complement strand
TTTAAAACAAACATTTAACTTGTGCTCAGCATAACTCACTTTGTGTTACCTCATTTTTTAATTGATCATAACGAGTTTGTGCTTTATAAATGTGAATCTTTAACGGCAGAGGAAAGTTAGTTTTTTGGTTTATGCAGGATGGATCTGAATCACATTTTGATCTTAAGACATTTGATCCAAATAAAGAGATTGTTTACCTGTAATAGGATTTCTTGGTGGATAAACTTGAGTCTTGGTTTGAATGTGTTCAGTATTGAAGGAGGCATTTACTTGGAGCTGATGCAGATCCCCGAGGCCAAAAAAATTCTGAGGGACGCTGCACGGCTCCCACTCCAAATCTGTTTCTGCCTCAGCCAAGTGGCACTGCGTCAGTACAATAACCACAAGACAAAATGTGTTTTTGTGTTGTTTCTGGAGGCTTTGCAGGATCCAGCTCGAGGAGCTTAGGCTGGCAGAGTCGTCCTTTAAATCATTTCTTACAGACAGACCTTTATGTAATTTGTTTTGACAAGATTCTGTCACTTGTGTTTGCCTGCTTAATAGTTTCTTCTGTGACTTGTGTCTAATCCCTCTTTGCTCTTAATCTGGATGTTATGTCATTCACTGCAGACCACATGCACTGTACAAACTTCATATACATGCATGTCCTAAAATACACGTGAAGGGTTTTTACACTTTACTCTTATACAGTCTGTCTATTATTATATAAACTATTTGTACATGGAGCCAGGAGCCGATCCACACTGTTTAGACTGGGGTGGCCCAACTGGAGCACTGCAGGGGTGGCTTGAAGTATGTGTCCGCACCAATGACTGTATAAAGATGGACGACGTGTCTCCATCTGCTCTCATTGTACAAAATAGATGCCAAAATACCCCCGTGATAGGCGCTGCCATCTTGAGGTGGTGACATCATTTGGAGCCAGAGTTGCGCAGTAGAGATCGCTGTAGCCACTAACTACAACACACACTCAAATTACCAGAAAGACATCAAGGACCCCGCACAGCAGCGTATTTAACAGCAGAACAGGAGGCGGGCTTTATGACCTATACTGCTGCCAGTCAGCAGGGGGCGATAGAGAGGCTTTGGCTTCACATTTAGGGAGCTGTCATGTCGGCCATGTCTATGGTCCTCACACACACTCACACAGATGATAAGCAATGATGTACCCTTACTCCAGTATTCATGTCTACTTTGACTACTAACAGTAAAGTATCTTAAAGACTTTATATTCCTGCCTGTGTCTATTTTTTACTTTAAAAAGCAACATAACAGAGCGGCAACATATAAATCTTTGACGAGTAACAACTTAAAGTACTAACAAAAGGAAATGTGCCACGTTGAAATGCAAAGAAAGCTACCAGCAGCCTGTTGCAAAACAGCCCAAATAAGTCCCGCCTCCAATCAGATTTCTAGGGGGGCCCAGGCCACCCCTGTGGATCCGCCCCTGCATGGAGCCTTTAACAAGGTGCATTAGAAAACAGGTTAAAATTACATCTCAACAAAAATTGACCTTTGACTTCTAAAGGGGAATTAAAGGTACAGGTGTAAAAGGTTCAGTAATTGACAGAAATGATTCTTTACACTGTAACAGTCTGTCTTCACTCAGTCCTCAAAGACATTTGACTTAACTCATCCCAGTGAATCAGCAGTAACTCAGAAGTGATCCTTGTGGTATTTACGTATTCATTTTAAGTGAAACACATTTTTTGGAACACTTGAAGTTTTCATTATTCGTCACAGTTACATTAACTTATTTAGTCTAAGGAGTGCGGCAGCTGGATTGATTGATGGTTGATTGCTATAAGGGCGGGGCTGCAGTGCCGATCATGGCGGTGCATGTCCGTAGAAAAAAAAAGGGAAAAACAGAAATTAAAAGAAATATTTTTTATCTGACATTGATTTGAGGACACTGGGTCACATGACATGGAAGCTATTTAAAACAAAAAGGAGGGCATCAGTACAGGTGTTTTCATTTTCAATGTATCCAATTATCTGATCATTATTATTGTGTAGAGGACTAATCCGATATATTTTCCTCCCCCACAGGAGAGACTGGTGCTATCGGTCCTTCCACGTTTTGTAGTTTTGGAAATGATCAACGACATGACAAATGTAGAGGACGAACACCTCCAGCATCAGTTTCACAGAATCTACATCCACCGCTATGAGAATGTCAGGTGAGGACACCTGTTTGCTTGTTATTTTAGTCCTCTGTCAATCTTATTGGACGTTTGTGTGGACATATTAGTCCCGCCCCACCGCCACTCTTATTGGACAGCTGGGTACAAAGTGTCAGTGACAAGTTTAGCATGTTACTCAAAGTTAAGCATGAAAGTAGCTTGTGCAGGTGCTCACACTAAGACTATAAATACACGTCTTGAACTATTATAGCATAAATGGTTAATGCAGACTTATGTGACATCACAGGTTTACATGGATGTGACAAAAACATACGAGACATCTGCACAAAATGTACTGAAGCATTGAAAGAATAGCTTTGTTTGACACAGGCCCTCAGAGTTGGCACTTCTAGTAACTGTTTAGTTGGCCAGGTGGTGTCCTGATTAAATTCAGCCTCCGCTGCCACATCTAAGCCGGGTTACTAAGAAGCAGTTTACTCAAAAGCACAAGAGAGATTTAAACTGATACATCTGCAAATTTCAGCAGAATTTATTAAGGAGGGAGGAAAGTTTCACACGTATGCAGCTCAGATTGTTCATGGGAATCAGGACATTACTCGTATGTGCAGGTTAAATAATCACACAGAGTTTAAAATGCATTAAGTATCATAAATATTTTGACGATGACCTGGATATTAAAGTGACATTTCCATATTTTATTCAGCATTCTTTTCGCAGATGTTAAAGGCTTCACAAACCTCTCCACGACGCTGTCCGCGCAGGAGCTGGTGCGAATGTTGAATGAACTCTTTGCACGCTTCGACCGCCTCGCACATGTAAGTTGGACCCCAGCTCAAACCCAGGTCTTACAGATGGTTCCTGTACAAAGTTTCCTGTTACACCAGTGATTTAATATATTTAAACTGTAAGATCTCTCTTCTCAACCCGTTCTGCATTATAATCTTTGAATTTCCAACATAAGCTGCTTCTTGAGCCACACTTTTGTTTGGAACACACCGAGCCTACACACAGACCATCAAGTCGTCACACTCAGATGATCCAACAGTTTGTCTGCGTCACTTTGCTGATCCGACCGCTTTCTGCCAGAGTTTAGTAAAGATTAGGAAACTAAAACAACTTCTAGTTTATGAAAGATTATCGTCTGAACAAACATAGCTGCACTTCCTGAAGAATAAGGACGTTTCATTGGACAGAAGTCCCAAAGAAACAGGATTTTATAGAACTTTCAGTTTGAATATTCGTAATAGTCTGAAATGTTTGTTCCAGCAGCAGAACACAGCTTGTGTTTGGCGTCTCAGCTCCGACCTCGTCACTTCTCGCAGATTTAGGGCAGCGGTGGCACTGACAGAGCAGAGGGAGAGAACGGAGATCCTGCAGCTTAAATAGACGCCACATTGGGAGGAAGTGTTTGTCAGGCTCGAGTGGCCTTCCTGAGCTAGCTCGCAGGTGTCGCTCCATTTATGTAGATGATAAAAGTTACACATCAGAACAGTCTCACTCCGGGGACGTCAAATACAGCAGATTTTAGGACACAGTTTGATTCCTAATTAAATAAGTAAGCTAAGCAACGTACTTAGAAGAGTTACATAACGTGCAACCCAAAGTACCTTTTAAAATCTGCGTTTTGACCTTTCCTCCACACAAACGCCGTTTCAGGTCACTGAAAACTGATCTTTTGTAAAACTCCGGACAGGGTGAAGACTTTTAGGAACGTCTTTGGCTCGTGATGTGAGGCTGTGCGTCGTTATCTCCTTTGTGAGGCGACATTCCTTGCAAAATGATGGACGTGACAAAAACAGTGATGCTAACCTCGCTAACTGGACTTCTTACATGTTTACACATATATGTCCAGTTACTCGTCCACTATATTGAGGAGCAGAGGCGTCTAGTTGCACTACCTCTGGCTTTTTCAGACTTTTTACTGGCCGCGATTTTCTTTTTTTTCTTTGCATGACCGGGTTATATCGCCACCCGTTGGTGTGTGGTGTTGTGTTTTTGTGTTTTCGTTCTTTTTTTTTACAACCACGCTTGTGTGGACGGGTTTTTTTGGGAAATGAAGGAGGGAAAATATAACGTGTGCGTGCATACATGGCCTAGCATGCTAAGTCTAAAACTGATAAAACTGTGAATATTTTTCTGCAAGCTTTAGTATGAAATTCTAACCAAGTGCTGCTTATTTGATATCACTAAAACTAATCTATTTTGAAAGTCTAACAGGAAGTATTTTATTTATTATCTCTAACTTGAACTCTTCATTTGGAAAGTGTGATTGGATGTTGCGCCTCACGTACAAAAACCATCCTTGAGGGCGTCAAGAGAACGTGTTGATCAGGAAGACCAACTTTTGATTCATATTTAAAAAGCAGCATGGGATCAGATTTAAACCAAAATTCCCACACTTGGTTTTGTTTTCCTCTTTAGAAAACCGGACTCCGCTGCCCCCAGCTCATCTCTCTGAGCCAGCCTCTGAGGGCTCATGGAAGCTAAATAAAGACACCCCAGTAGTGGGATAAATATTTGATTCAAACATGAGAGTGAATAACTGATTGGACATCCACTCTGTACGACTCTTATGTTTGTCTGATATTAGATCGAGAAGCATTTCAGACCGTCACGCTTGGCTAGTCAGGATTTCACAGTGAGCGCGTTAATGCAGAACCGACCTGATACGCTGTCTGTGTTTCTGTTCCGAACCACACACGGTCTCTTTCGTTACACGGCTCTCCTGCTGGGAGATGAAATAAGTCGCCCAGTGTTTGTTTTGTGTTGTTTGCTGCTACACTGATGTGACTGTTGTGTTGCAGGAACACCACAGTCTACGAATAAAGATCCTGGGAGACTGTTACTACTGTGTGTCTGGTCTACCTGAGCCCAGACAGGACCACGCCCACTGCTGTGTGGAGATGGGCCTCAGCATGATCAAGACCATCAGGTACTGTCTCCTTCCACAGTGTTTGCATGAATGTCAAAGTTTTTAACTGTAGATGTTTACTGTGGTTGGTCCAACACTGAGACATGTTGACGACAGATAGCTGGTAATGACGCCCCTTGACTCTTGTTGCGTTATGATGAGTGTGTGCCTCTACACCTGTGATGCATTCTGCCCCCCCGAGGGGCTTAAAACTCCTAAGGGCCTGTGTCCACTAACGGTGTTTTTTGTGCTGGCAGCGCCTATTTTCTCTCCAAAACCGGTGCAATTTTCAGCGCTCGGCGTCCATTGTCTCTGAGCTCACAGCTCTTTTGAAACATCGTCGCGCTTGTCATTCACCGACCAATCAAATCAAGACAGGGCGGGACTTCCGATATCACCTTTGTCAACAACAGTGGCGGAGGAGACGATTATCCTTTCATTTTTTCCAAGGTACAATTTCCAGGTGTAGGTCTGCTGCTAACGCCAGGACACGATTCCTTTACATTGTTTTTATGTTTTCTTTGTGAAGTTTCTGTGAATAAATCAAATATTTATGCTGCGATCCAGACAACTTCAGAGTAGAAATGTTCGACTTCCGAACTGTGAAGTCTGGAACGCAGCATTTTTCCGACCGAATAGAAAATTGCTATGGAACGCCATTCAAAATCAGAGTTGTTACTTGTGAACTTGGAACAGATTCATCTACCCCGACGTCTCCATCGGAAGTTGGAAATTTCTACAGGGAAGTCCTGGAACGCAGCATAAGCATACATAAGCTGTGTCCCAGTCCGCGGGCTGCAGCCTTCGAAGGAGGCGGTCCACGGAGGAGGCTCCATTCATAGCCTGCGTAGATGTTAAAGCCCAACTGAAATGAGACGGTCTGGTCTACCCTTGCGTCACCAAACGCTGCTCCTGTTGCCAAGCAACAGGTAGCCAGCGGGCTAACTAGTTAACCTATTATTTTCGTTTTCTTAAACATTTGAAACGCTAGCTATTCAATCGAGTTGAAACCAAAAACTTTGATATTTTAAAGTGTATTCCTCGGCCGTTTAAAAGTCGGCCATCTCGATCTCGCACCCGATGGATCCTTCGCAGCCGGGGAAAAACGGAGGGAGCATTTGCCGGCCGCATCTGAAGGTGCTTCTGTGACGATTGGCCTTCAAATACGGCCTTCAAAGGCTGCGGCCGCTCGATTGGGACACAGCTATAGCAATTTAAAACAGACTTAACGGCCTGGGAGAGCGGAAGTGTTGCTAGACAACTTCTGTAACCTAGCAACAAGCACCAGTGAGAAGCGCACTGAAATTGAGATTGTGGGTGCTGCCAGCGCAAAAAACTCCATTGGTGGACACAGGGCCTAATTTAACTTCTTTTTTTATTTAAAGTGGTGTTCACGGTGCCTCTCGTTGCTGAAATAATACTTCATGTGATGCAAACTGGTTAGTTTACTTAAATATTTCCTTGGGTCAGTGGCAGATGTCCGGACTCGACCCGTCTTGCAGAGTTTGCGAGCAGGTTCTGGGGGAAGTCTGCCAGTGCTGAGGGCAGTCCAAGTCATAGACTCTATAGAACAAGTGGATGTAGCCCACTTCATAGCCCACTTCTCTCTAGATTTATAACCTCAGTAAACATTTTCCTAATGAGTTCATGGTCTCAAATAATAGTGTACAGTAACAACAACCCTGTCAACCAGTATAAAAACATAAATGACGCGTATCCACCCTCTTGTCCAAATATGGTCACTTCTGGCTCCAAAAAAAAACAAGATGGAGACGGTCCAAATCCTGAACCAATGGGTGACTTATGTGAGGCTGCGTTAACTTCTTTTACACAGTCTGTGGATTCTTTGCTGTTTGGTTTGAAACGTATTTCTTGTTGAAGCACACGATTCCACACACAGCGTTGTTTAACTTTTAGCTGTAGTTCCCCAGCAGGACGCCGTGCTGTTAGTCTGCTCGCAGTGCTGTTATCTGTACATTTCTCATTTCTCACTGCATTCTGTACGCCGGCTCTGTGATCTGAAAGCAGCTACTCTGCAGTATTTGCATTTGCAAGAATTTGCCCCCTGGCTGTGTTTGTACAGAACAAATCACACAAACAATTACAAGGTCCAATCGTATCACACATCCATGCCTCACCGAGACGAGGAGGAGAGATAATTTCTGTGTCATTTTCTTGAAATTACACAACAAGGATTTGCAGATCTCATAAGCTCATGACCCACAACTCATAACTGATGGTGAAATCTTCACTCCATGTGAAAACCACTGGGTACGCAGCAGAACTAAAGTCTCCAATCACTCAGTTAAAACACACAGTCGCTCTGCAGTTCTTTGTGAAGAGGTTCACAGACCCTGGAGAATGTGCTTTTAAAGCCTGAGGCGTTTTCAGTCCCGTTATCTTCTCTGTCGCTGCGGCATTTTGGTGCCGTCACAACACTTTCAGCGTGACAGAGAGGGAGGAGAGGAGGACTGATGTTTAGAGGAAATAGAAGGATTAGTGATGGATAAGCTGTGAGATTTGTGCTGTATACTATTAAGTCGATATGGTGAGCTGCCTACAAGCGATCACTTTGTGCTGCAAAAGTGACGCCTGGTGCATGTGGTCGAAACGTTAATTAAAAAAAATACAAATAAACCGATTCTAACAAAGACCTGCGAGTGTCTCTGTCAGCCGAATTTCAGCACTTTAGTTTTTTCTTGTACCCGCCTCATCCTACGCAGAGCATTAAGAGCAACATCATGGAAGGATGTAAACTTTACACAAGGTTTTTACTGAGACAAACTGAGACTAGAGAGGAGGAGAAGTTTGTGGACAAACTGACATGGTGATAAAAACCAAAGAAAGACACTGAATTTAGAAGTTTCTTGTTGGGGCGCTGGTTTAGCTCTGCAGTTTAATCATGCGTCCCATATAACGAGGCTCAGTCCTCGATGCAGCGGCCCCGGGTTCGACTTCCACCCTCGGCCCTTTGCCGTCTGTCATTCCCACCTTCTCCTCCCCTGTTTCCGTCACTATGCACTGTCCTGTCTCCCTCAATAAAGGCATAAAAAAATAAAGATTTAAAGTTATAATCTCAAAGATCTCAGTTTCGTTCTCTTTGGCGGCACCTATGGCGAAAAACGGTAAATGCGGTACTTGTTGCATGTGTGACGTCCACGGTCGGCTCCGGTTGTAACTCTTGATTTTCCTGGCTGACGCTCGCTTTCCTTTTCAGACTGTTTGCTTCATCTGAGCGTCGAGTTTGTTTCTTCTTTGGATTTTCACTTCTTGTTGAAGTTGTATCTGTAGTCAGGCAGCTCACGTAGCAGCCACTAACTTTTTCTTACTAGCTGAGTGAAGTCCTTTGTCGTGTTGAAAATAACAATGACATTTTTTAAAGACAAATGTTTTAGATCTGGTCTAATCATTTTAAACACGAAAGTAACAGAACTGACGAAGGCAGCGACAGACCAGAAACTCTCGTGTTCTGTAAGACAAAATTACTGTTTTTGTGAATGGAGTTTGGTGGCCTTGAAGAGAGCGATGTAACGGCTGTTTGTGGTTTCAAAAAGAGGACCTTTGTCCCTAAAGAAAAGGTCTATCTCTGTAGGGATCCTCTCTGTAATGTCAGACACTTAGAATAACAGAAGTTCATTCTGCATGGACTGCTAAAACAAACGATTTCCTGTGTCATTCACTCCCTCGCTGTGCAGACGAACATCTCTCAGTGTCGGCTGCCATCATGATGGAGTGAAACATGATAGCAGTGAACACTTTGCTCCACCGTGTGTCGACCTCATCCAACACTTTGGCGTCAGAGTGACTCAGTAGTCAGTGCTCCAATTTGATTACATAACATTATATCTACTCTTGTGAGACACGTATTTGTGTTCATACATGCAGGTTAATAGCTGCCTTTGTACCCATTTAATAACCTGAATTAGCTAGAAGTACTCTTTACCCTTTTTTTCCTTGATTTATATTCATTTGTTCGTGTTGACAAGAGGTGGGCTAATTAGGACTGAGCACAAACACCTCACAGAGAGCTCAGAGCCTCATTTATCAACAGCACTGATGCATATCAATAAGCAGTTTTAATATTAGAATCCTGAAGGTCAAACATGAGTACAGAGCAGCTGAATCATACTGGACTGAATGTTGGTTCTTTATTGATTTACAACACGATGCTTTTAAAGTTTTATTGTGGGATTTGGTGTAAACTGGTCGAGGTAAATACTGCGGGCTTCGGATGGAAATACAATAAAGCATCTGTGAGATAATATAAAAGTAAACCTCTGAGGTCTGTGGAGAATTAAAGTTCCAAAATGTTGGATTCAGCACACAGACTGTATAAAAAGATGGCCGACATGACAGCCCCTAAAAGTGAAGCCTAACCCTCTCTATCGCCCCCTGCTGACTGGCTGCAGTATAGCTCATAAAGCCTGCCTCCTCCATGTTAACAGATGGGACATGAGTCAAACTATAAAATCAAAATACACGTCAAACATGGTTTCTGTCATTATAGTTAGTTCTTATCAGGCTGATTTATGTCCAAGTGTTCATTTTCCTGACAAGTTTGCTTTTAATGAGTTATTTGATGCTATAAAAAGGGGGTGTGGCCTCATGATTGACAAATGGCGCTCCTGCAGAGTTCTCTTCCCGAGTAGGAGAGTAGAGGAGGAAACACTGCAGTCATTGAACTTTCCATGAGCGTGAATTTCTGCTGTTCTGCTGCAGACTGAGCCCACCTGAGGGCTCCAACACGGCAAGGACACAAGGTAAAGGTGGCTTCAGTTTTGTACAACGAAAGGAGGTGGAGACGCGTCGGCCATCTTTATATACAGTCATTGATTTAGGAGCATGTGTGCTATCTGGTGTTCATGGTCTTTTCTCTCTACCTGCAAGAGATCATTTCTTGCACTCACGGTCGACATTATTACTTCCTGCGATTAACTGTCACTTAAGCTAGCCAGACCACCAGACATGTCTCATATATCCGCTCATAGGACATTGTGGTTTCAGGCATGTGAGGGCTTCTTGTCATAAACAGTCATCATCATCGTCGCCACGAATAACTGCAGTTAGCTTGAGCTAATTTCCAGCCCCAGGCACTATTCAGCGGTCAACTAACTTTAAGCACCTGTCACAAACTCCCAGGATGCCTTTCACCTCACATTCATCACTGCTGTGTTGAAGCATGAACAGAGAGCGGGAGGCGGGGGATGGGCGTGACAGCGCTGCCTGCTCTACACAGACTTTCATCAGCTTGTGCTTTTATTGTGTTAAGGAATAACAAAGTATGAAATGAGAAACAAATTGAGGGTTGAAATTCTGCTGAGAATGTTTCAATGTTGTTTTCTGAGCTCACTGATTCCCGTGACCCGCGCTGTGCTTGTTTCTCTCAATTTAATTACAGCGTCTGTCTGTTGGCGTGTCGTGTGTTGTGTTTGGCCAAAGGTTAATTTCATGTATATTAATCTGCTGAATTTACACACACAGATACTGCATTGTGCACAGTTACCCCTGAATATTTTAGATTAAACATTTGCCCTTTAAGTCAAGGGCTAGAAGCTAAATATATTAATTTATTTCATTGATAAATATTCATGTTCACCATTAAATATTTATATTCACCTTCATACACCATAACTTTTTCAATTAAAAGATTAATTATATTTACAAAATAATACCCTACTATTATAAATATTCATTTTATAGGCCCACACCTGTGTTACCCTGGAGGCAGTAGCTCAGGCGGTGGAGTAGATAAGCTAGGGTTGGTGGCATAGAGTGTATAAAAAAGTGTATGTAGTCACTGCGATGTCAGCCATTGTTATAGGCTGTAGTAATGAAGAGTCTAATTTTGCATTATTTTCTTGGGGTGGGGGGTGGGGGGGGGGTCTTCACAAACAGAGCCAGACGTGACCATATTTGGACAAGAGGGTGGGGCCTATCTGTCTGATATTTACATGAACAAATCTCCAAAAGGCTCCAACAGCACAAACACGGCCTAGAGGTTACGTTCAGTGACTGAGTTAGCTGAGGGGACACCTAGCAGACAGCTAGCAGCTCCCAGCTGTCACTCAAAGAGGCCACGCCCCTAACGATGCATCACTTTAAGCCTGAGTGAGTTGTATAAAGATTCTCCCCGTACAGTTGTCATGAAGAGAGAAATGAGCTATAGAGACCCAAACTGTTTTTTGTACCAGGCTGTAAACATGTTTATTTCTGCTGTAAAGTTTAACATGGGGCTCTATGGGGACTGACTCACTGCTGGAGACAGCCTCAAGTGGACGAGAGAGGAACTGCAGTTTTTGGCACTTAAGTTGTTGGTCCAGTCTTTGCATCTTTTTTTGTTCCTGAGCAAAGCAGTAAACTTGAAACTGCTCACGGTGAGAACTAGTGTCATTCTTTGTCTTCTAGATATGTGAGATCACGTACAAAACACGACATCGACATGCGCATCGGGATCCACTCGGGCTCGGTGCTGTGTGGGGTGTTGGGGCTCAGGAAGTGGCAGTTTGACGTCTGGTCCTGGGACGTGGACATCGCCAACAAGCTGGAGTCTGGAGGGATCCCCGGGTGAGTAAACTCAGATTTTATTTTTTAAGGGGACGTTTTGCCTTTAACGAGTTTGTTGGACAAACAGACAAGAAAGAGAATTTCTTCAAAATATAAGTTTGAAGATAAGTGAAAGGGGAGTTTTCTTGTGAATGATGGGGCAGTTACATGTAATGGGATATTTTGTCTTTCTGCCAAACGCTGTCTGGATTTCTCTCTGATGTTCCTGTTTGGCCTTGAGACAGAGGGTGAGATTAGTGCTCTAACTGCTGGATTTAAATATCCTGCCAGCATCTGTTGTCGAGTGACGCTGTAACTCCGACCTGTGGTCTCTAATAAACCCAGTTGCATAACATCATCCAGCTGTGCCGTGGCAGGTGCCCGAAGAGATGCATTTCCCTGTGGTTGCTTATTGTTTGTATGGTGGGAGAGTTGTGTGTCAGATCCAGTATCTAAAGGAAAATGAATTAGACTTCTAGGGATCCTTAAGACCCCATAGTATGAAAAAGTAGGGCCCAGATTCAAAGATGGCGGAATCACGCTTTAACTGTGAAAGAACTTTGAGTCAGTCAGCTACTGGCTCCCAGCTCAAAAGATCACTTACAGCTACTTTAATGTTGGATTTTAAACAATGATAAGATAGATTGATCATGACTCTTCCCTCCTGTCCTGTTCCAGGAGGATCCACATCTCCAAAGCTGCTCTGGACTGTCTGAACGGCGACTACGAGGTCGAGGAGGGCCACGGGAAGGACCGGAACGACTTCCTCCGCCGCCACAACATCGAGACGTACCTCATCAAGCAGCCGGAGGAGAGTCTGCTCACCCTGCCCGAGGACATCATGAAGGAGGCGGCCAGCTCGGCAGACCGGCGGGCCAGCAGCGCCACCTTCAACGAGGCGTCCTGGAGCCCCGAGCTTCCCTTTGACAACATCGTGGGGAAACAGAACGTAAGTCCCGCCGCTGCTTGTGTCTCAGGTCATGTTTGCACTTTAACACACTGTGAGAAAACGTCTGTCTTAACTTGTTCAGTAACAAAGGATTTAACTGATCAGGAATCACATTTTTCAACCAGATTTGCGACCTGTAGACAGACTTTGATAAAATCATTTTAAACCTCTGCAGATGGTTTCTTAAGATGGACGTTTTTTCCAGTGCATGGGATCTTCTCAGTTGTCTTGCTTGTTCGTTGGTAGTTTTTTGTTTTCCTGGGAATGAGTGGACGGCTTTCTGCTGGGAGAGATTGTGTTACTATGGCGATGCATCACTGTATGTCTTCCTGCCTGTTTGTGAGGATGACGAGCTTCTGATTGTGCCGAACATTTGAACATCGTCTTCATCCCGCCTACATGTGTCTGCATCAATGTACGCTCCCCAGGAGGCGTCATGTTCACTTTCAGGGTGTTTGTGAAGAAAGAAGTATAATTTATCTTTTCTTTTCATATCAAAGGAGAGTGGAGGACGTGTGTTAACCCCAAAGACATTTGACCTGTCATTAAATCAGTTTTAAGTTGGTTCTCATGAAACAACAGTGTCCAGAGAGAAGGATAGTGTGAACAGTCACACCTCGAACAGGACAAACCATATTTAAAAAACTTTTTGCATGTTGATGCAATGTTTAAAGAGGTTTAAAGAGTGTGTTTGTGTGTGTGCACTTGGCTCACAGTGCCTCATGTTGACCCAGAACTAATTGTTACAGTAAAAGCATTGATTAGCCAGCAGGCTGACAGTAACAAATGTGTGTCTCCCTCTGCAACACTGAATCGTGGTGTGCAAAAGTTTTACAGGCGTCATGTGTAATAAGCTTTAACCAACAAGTCCTCCAACCAGAAGTACGTTTGCTCATTTCTTCTGATACTCATACGACTGTTTCTCTAAGTAAGATTTTTTTGCTGCTCCGCTTTACACAGAGCGATGCAGGAGTGACAGCATGACAAGCTGTAACCTTTACAAAAAGACTCTCAAACTGACAACAACCCACAGAACCAACTGTGACAGACGGGGAGAATGCTGATTGAAAAGGAGGGCAGCTCGACCGAGTGCCGGGCAGCAGGGCTCTGGTCTGTCGGCTGCTGTCAGTGAAAGCGCTCCAAATATCACTCTTGAACCGCACCACGATAAGGCTACGTTACATTCAATACGACCTGCTGGGCTGCTGTCCCACATGCCTTGGTGACCTGGGCTCTTATAAGTGAATATGACAAACTTCACTTTGTTTGGACATCTGAGGTTTTTTCCTCCTGATGCAGGAGTTTAGTGTGGCATGATGGTACAGGGGGCCATGGCCATCGGCGATGGATGACATCATTGTCAATCAGACCAACCCAAATGTCCTCATACCGAATTTCCTCTCACGTTTAAACTACTAAGTGGGTTTAGCTATGCGCATGATGGGATGTGTGTGATGTCACGCAAGTCAAAGTTGACTCTTGGTGTCACGCGGTGAAAGTCTTTCTTAGATGAAAGTCTCTTATTTGTCTGACCCAAACTTTTTATACTACATCAGCTAACTTCTCTCTTTGTCCCATAAGAGCCACATACATACTACAGGTCGCTAAATAATTATTAATACGGGACGATCCGACCAGAGACGGCGTGGGTCATCGACAGATGATCCAGAGTGTGATCTACAAGTTCAGCAGAATTTATAGCAATGTGATCCAGCAGTGAGCAGTTTATAATCATGCAGCGCAATGAGGACACCGATCTGTGAGTGCTTCTCAGGCTCCGGCCCTGACTCAATAGGGTCACGATCGCCTCCGTGTTTTGGTAAACAACCTTTATAAAGAATAAAATCCACATGCTGTGAATGAGATGAGCAGGAGGTGATCCATCCCATCCAGTCATCACCCGAATTATTTCTGATCTGAGTCTGCTGAGCGCAGGGAGGAGACAGGCTTTAGGAGAGGAGCAGACATGACACAGACCTGTGTGTGTGTTGATGCTCTGCCTGTCTCAATAATGTCGCAATCTGTCCGTATTTCCGCGTACAATTACTATAAAGTATAAACATCTTCTCCACAGGCTGCCATATGTCCATATGCTGTGTAGTTCATATATGTCACTGATGAACACCGAGCTGTAGAGGAGCTTCAGGCGGCATGATCAAACAATGTTTCATTTCATCTCATGGGATGCAAAGCCAGGGTTGCCAGGTCCACGGTTTTTCTGCTGCTTCTGAAGTGTTGCTGCAGGCGCAAGGTCCTGTGTGGTTACACACTTCGCACAGCCCATGCAACGGTTCTGACTCCGTGTATGTTTTGGAATGTCAGACAACAGTTGGGTTTCGACTCAAGGCCTGGTGCCGGTCCGCGGCCTGGGGATTGGGATCCCCTACTTTAAACCGTCTGCAGGCAGCTCTGCCAGAAAGAAGTTCTAGTGATCAAGGCGAGAGATGACGGACGAGACGTGATGGATCATCATCCTAATTGATTTCTCTTTCAGCGAATCGCTCTTCATGATGTTTAACAAGAATTTAAACCCAAAACAGTGTCACAACTTTCCTTCATAATCAGCCTCCTTAATTCTCGACTGGGAGCGGTTTGTGGTGTTTTCTCGCTTCAAACAGCGTTTAGATCACAGGCGGCTTCTGCAATGATTATAAATTACACGAGGTCCCCAGGTAGCACTCGTCCCATGGGAATAGGGCTGTAGTCTATTAAAATAAATACACAAGTCACAGCTCCAATTTTTTAATACCAACAAAGTCTTTGTTTTTTTACTTGTGAAATCCATTAATTATCTTTATTTTTCACCGGTTTTAAGCACTTAGTTCAAATTAAAACTCCTTCAGCACTAATTTACCAAAACAGCTTTGCGTCCTGACAGTGAGGTTACAATGTAAGACGATAAAGCTGAATATCCCAGGTTTAGCGTGCACAGCCTCAGATGTTGCTCCCTCTGCTGCAGCCACGAGCTAACGGTGAACTCTGCGTTACCTCTTGTGTATATACGAGGATGTGTGCAGCTCCTCCTCCTCTGCGGGCCTGTCAGGAGCTTATACATTTGATGTTACTCTGCGTTTCAGATTCAGAAGAATGTTGTTTTCTGAAAAGTGCCACTTCTTTGTCTCATGCACAATGAAAGCCTGTCAGGGCAGTCATTTCAAAGCGCCGCTCTTTGCATATCAAAGGCTTCTCCGAGGAGTTTTAAAGAGTCTTTTATGTTGTCGCTTGACTCTGCCTGGAGCCCAGCTTCTGCCTCTGCGGTGCTTTTCTTTCTTCTACGTCCCCGTCCTCCCTTCTGGTTGGTCTGACTCATTTCTCTGCATCACTGGATTGAGAGCGAGGTAGAATATTAGGCTGTGTGTGTCTGGAATCAGACAGACAGGACATAAACAAGGAATAGGAGTGAATAAAATGGAGACAAAAAGAGAGAGAAAGCTGTGTCCCAATCCAGCGGCCGCAGCCTTCGAAGGCCGTATTTGAAGGCTGATTGCGTCACAGAAGTGTGTCGAAGGCTGTCACAATTCGATGGCTCCTTCAGATGTGGCCGACAAATGCGTCCTTCGTTTCCCCAGCCGCCAACGATCCATCGGGTGCATCCTTCGCTGCCCAACATATCCCGAGATGCATTGGACGGCAGTTCAAACGGGATGGCGGACTTCTAAACGTCAAAGTTTTTTGTTTCAACTCAATCGAATAGCAAGTGTTACACAAACAAATTCTCTTTAAAATAAGAGGTTAACTTACGTGAAGTTAGTTATGCTACCTGTTGCTAGGCGACATGTGTGGCGTTTGGTAATGCAAGGGTAGACCAGACCGCGGATCGGGACACAGCTTGTGTTTGCAAAGTTGTGTGAAAACTTCACGTTCAAAGTCGAGAATCTCATTAATCATCCACAGAAACCTGAGTGAAAAACTTCAGTCACGTCTAGAAAAGGCAGTGTGTTGGCTTGGTCACATTTTGACTCAAATCTCCCCGGCAACACATAACAATGGCATATGTGACGATCAGTACAGCACAGCTTTGTCCCTCCTCCCTCCATCAACACCCAACACCTGCCACCAAAAATAAATCGTCGGCCCGCACAAAGTCCTGCAGACGGAAATGAAAAACTGCACGACTCGGCCCGAGGATGAATAAGCTCGACGCGAGTCCCTTTTTTTTAACTGCACTGTGTCAGACAGACAGGAAGAAGAATCAAACACAGCTTACAGACTTATATGGACAATAAGAAACCCCATGTACTGTAAACTGGTGCCTGCAGACCTGTAATAAAGAGTAATGACGGATGATTCACCTTATTAACGAGCTCCTTCATGAAACACTAGTAATCAGGAACAGGCCTTATCGTCCTATCATCCTGTGTTTATTGTATAAGCTTCTGATAAGTGACATCATATCCTGCTCAGCGCAGTGTTTGAGGGAACCATCAGGACTGATTGCTGTAATCAAACCCAGAAGATTTCTGTGAGTCCTGGATGACGAGCCCTGAAATCAAACCTCCAGCTCTGTGGCTGCGTGTGCCGGCCGAGTGGCTCTGTCTTTACCTCTTTCATGCTTCGCTGTGTGCCTGCTGGCTCCCATGATGCACTGCACTGTCACAGTGCTTTCCCCTCAAAGCAGGTTGTGTGCTTCCTCAGAAAACCCAGCAAGTCAGTGTGTCCGCACTGTGAAAGCAGGCCGGAAAGAAGTGGGTTCATTTTCACGTCTGCCTTGGTCCTGGGTTTCTGAGACGTTTGCTTTAATGTCTGCAGAAGAAAATATTTAAAACGATGGAAGGTGGCTCATCCAGTGGGCTCTGCCTCTATGCTCTAAGCTAATTCACTGTGCCTCCATTTGTACTTTACATTAGGAGATGACTCCCTCACCAGGTATAGCTTTTACCTGTTGGGTTTGTGGTTACTAGTCAGTCTGAAGACATTCCCTTGGAACAGATTTCCCTTATACTAAAGGATGCTGGAGGTGGAGGGTTATTAAAGGATCGATGAGGACTTGTTGCTGGGTTTGGCTCCTGGCTTTACTCCTCCATAACCCTGTTCAGGCCTGAGGTGGCTGCTGACTGATGCCTGACGTCCCCCTTGCTCCTCCATCGCTTAATGCATCTCCTTACCCTGCCTGAACCCGCCGTGTCATCATCGAGTCATGAACCACCTCAGTTCTGTACTCACAGTTTTATAGTGGCCTTTCTGGGAGGCTGCTGATTGTGGTTCTGTGGTGCTCTGGGCCGCTCCCAGCCGGCGTTGCCTCCGGGTTCTTCCTGGAAACCTCCTCATTCTGGTGGCTCAAAGCTCCTGTGTTAGTGCTGTTAACGCCAACACTTCCCCAGTGCTGAGAGCCTTCAGACGGGCGCTAACTGAGCTCTCAAAATAAAAACAAGTAAACAATGTTTCAAGTCAAACTTTATTTGTATAGCACATCAGCAGTCGGCCAGTCAGTGCTGAACAGACTCAAAGAATACAAACAGGTTAAAAGAAGACAAACTGCTCAAGGTGTCAGACTCAACTCGAGTCGAACGCCAACGACAAGAGGTGTGTCTTCAGCAGGGACTGAAAGGTTTCTAGGGTCTGAGCAGTTTTTACATGAACAGGTAAGCTGTTCCAGAGATTAGGGTTCAGCCACCGCAAATGCTCGGTTGCCACAGTAAATCTGTCTAGATCTGAGAACATCCAGGAGCATCTGATTTGTCGACCTTAGTGCTCCAACTGGAGTATGCAGATGCAGGAGTTCTGCTAGATGAGGTGGCGCCATTTAAAACAAGCACTAAAGGGAGGCCAGTACTGGTGTTATGTGATCACGCTTTCTTTTCCTGTTAAAAGACGAGTGCTGCATTTTGCACTAACTGCAGACGACGGCGGGACGACTGATCTCGGCCCACATACAAAGAATTGCAGTAGTCTAACAGAGCGGTAATAAAAGCATGAATAACTCTCTCGAGATCTTTGGGAGAGAGATTTACCTTGGCTAAGAGTCTTCGCTGGAAAAAGCTAGCTTTGTGTCAGGAACTGAGAGCTCAGGCAGAGCAGCCGGAGGACATTAGAGGGAAAACCACAAATCATTTCCCCATGAATAAGATCCAGTCTCATCAGTCAATAAAGTCATTAAGTTGCATCAGAAGAAGGGCATGAGTTGTCAGAAATAATCTGTCAATCTCAAGAACATGAACATATTTAGCAGTCTGTCCATAGTTGTCAAGACATTTTACTTTGTATTGCTGTGTTGGTTCAGATCCTTCGTTTGCCCTGAAGCGTGTTTGTCGTCTACATAAATCTGCCGTCCTGCAATCCTTTGAAGAGCACCTTTTCCAAACAAGTCGTGTCGCAGTGAATTAAACTTCCTGGCTCTGAAGTAGAAGTTAATCTGTCACACTACCAAACATGTGAGACATCCAGCACATGAAAATCCTCTGATATTACAGCACACGTCCCCCTCCACTTGCCCTTTTCCTGGCATCATATGTTGGCATTTCCAAGAGACAAACGTGTCGTGTTATTAATATGTATCATACATGTAACCACCATACTGCCTCCCCCCATATAACCACTGCTCCCGGCAACATCGCATCAACCGGCCAGTATACAGAAGAGAAATGTCAGAGGTGGAAGCACGTGACCTTTAGGCTGTGTGCTACTTCGGGAGCGTGCACGCCAAAAACAATCATGGCAGCACGGCTCATAACACCGTCCCCAGTGAGCCTGTGTGTCATGAGCGGATGGCTGAGAGCAGCGCACTTAGTGAGGTTATGAAGTGGCCTCTGAAGTATTAGATCCGGCTTAACGGTAAAGATTCACACCCTCTGTTCTGCTTTTATTCTCAGTCAGAGAGGAGTTTGTGTAACAGGGTTTACTTTGCATTTTATTCACTTGCCATTTTGTGATATTTATGTATGGTCACCTGATTTCTCATAGCAGAACACGTGAAGACACGTCACCCTCCTCTGCACTGCAGTGAGCCGAGATCATTTTAAATGAAGCTGATAACAGGGTCATATGTCAGCAGCATGAATTGGCCCTTGAACACATACATTTATTGTAGCCGCTGCTCATCGCGGTTCCATAAAATGCCGTCCATTTTCCTCCACTATAATGAGGCGTGTGTTTTTATCTGGCGCTGCTCCAGATATGTTAATGATTTGACACACAGGCCACGCTTTTTTCATTCATATGCAACACAGGTTGTATCGAGTTCAAGTTCAACTTCAGCTCAGCTCTCTTATTATCACTCTGTGTTGAGAGCAGAAATGGCCGGGTTACATTCAGTTTATACTCTACTCTGTCAGACGCTCATTCAAGCCCTAAATATTTAAGCCAGGACTTCCTGATTAATATTTCATTTTTTTTAAATCCGCTGAATTCACAAGTTGTTGTCAAAATGTTTATTTATCTGAAAGTGACACTCACAGAGTATATTCCTCTTTCCCCAAACAGGAAGTGTCAGATTCAAATTTTTAACCACATTCTCATTTCCAGCTTTTTTTCTTAATTTCACATTAAATTAGTTTTCAAACGGACGCTTTGTAACGACCCTGTCGTCTCATCCACACACACAAGACACCTCAAAGTGTCTGCTTGAGACGCACCAGGCTGTCAGGGATACAAACCAGTCCGCTGTAATCTAAAGGCCAGTTCAGATCAATGATTCGCAACAAGGCTGGATGCAACTGCCAAAAGAAACCCCCGACATCTGATCGTAAACCTTCTAGAACTGGGCCGTTCACATCAAAGCAACGCAACGCAGCTGACCATCTCCATAGCAACGATGCACTGACATACCCCACTACTTCTGTGTTAATACTATAATGTTAGAATTAGGCCCAGGTTACATGAATTAACTAGCTGGATTTCTGTTATCTGTTGGGGACAATGGATTGGTCAATCAGCAAAGGACTTTCAAACAGGGAACTGTGTGAAATGTTAGCAGTGTCTCAATTTAGCAGCTGAATCCTTCGCAGGACGCGGGCTATGAAGGATGAGTCTTTCGTAGCCTGTGTAGATGCTAAGGCTGAAATAAAGTGAGAAAAAACGTTTACATTTAAAGTGTATTCCTCGGCAGCCTGAGAGTCCGCCATCTTGTTCCAATTGACGCGCAATGAATCTCGTGATATTTTAGACCACGAAGGATGCATGAAAGAAGGAAGGAAGGAGCCTTAGAAATGGGACGACCTTCGACCTTTGTTGTGACTGTGTTTCCTGACCCTAACCAAGTTCTTTTTGCCTCAACCCCACAGACCGTTTGACTTTAAGGTGTTAGACAAGAAGTTGAGCAGTCGCTACCATGTCCATCTGAATGAAAGGTCAAAGGAGTGTGACCACCTCTCCAAGAAGACCTTGTCTCTTAACGTCTACTGACTTCAACAGCACTTTAAACAATAATCTAGATAAAAGGGTCCAGAAAAAACACGACAGCGGTTCCTACAGGGTCATGTTTTGAAGCGTTGGGCTCCTGATCGAGCTGCCATGTGACACGAATTGGCTTTGAGAACAGGCAGTCCAGAAACTACATAAGATAATTGTGTTTACTATCTGGCATTATCCATGAGATCTGTATCCTGGAACAAAATGTTTTGTACAATTGTATTGAGAGACTGAGTTGTTTGACTTGTCTGTGACTCTCCTGTCTTACAACTGATACTTGAAGCTCTCTCAATATGCAAGGATCTCCCTCCTGACAGTGATGAATGCAGCAGTTTATTGAGATTTATGAGGCATTGATGGATAACCTTCCAAACTACAGTCATTTATAATCCGCAGTTGTCTCTGATTACACTTAAATCTGCCTGTAATGGCAGCAGGTGATGGACAGAACGGCCTTAACAGGTGAAAAAAAGAAAAGATCCGGTAATGGAGATTTGTGATCATTTCTTTTAGAGTCTGAAAATGAACTTTTAATGATCTCTGTGTGACGGATTTCATGTATTAAAGTGTTGGATTAAGCGAGACAAGGTGAGACATTTGCCTGGCCGGAGATGTTGCGAGAGGTAGTGAATCTCTCTCTCTCTCTCTCACACATCTCCATCATCACACATTTCTCTCATAATCACTTTAATGGCTGCCAGCTCTGCCGGGCTCAGACACTCCAAAGGGTAATTTGTCCGAAGTTGCCACACGGCTGCCTTGACTCACGGCTAATGGTGGAGAGCTAATGTCAATGGCTGTGAGAAAATGACTCCTCGCGTGTGACCTTTATCACTTTTAGCTGAAGTGCTTCTCTTGGAAGAAAGTGACGTCTCCACCAGGACAGACAGGAGCTCACCTGGACTCACTGGAAGAAGAGAACGTCTTCTACTGAGCAGTTTTTCATGTTTAAGCTCATTCACGGCAAATCATTTGTAGTGCGCATTTTAGCATCTCGTACGATCAGCTGTAGACGATCTTCTTTTGGCAGTGAGCGAGCATCTTTAGTTTATGAGAAGCAGAAATAAAATGTTAAGGTGCTGTAGTGCAGACGAAGAGGACAAAAAGGGGAACATATTTCTGCCTCGCACAACTTTGACTGTAAGATCATATTTGTTAAAACGCCTTGCTTAAACCCTTTCATCATGGTGGTAATTTCCCCTCCTCCTCCTGAGCTGTGTCTGGATGAACTCTCCTGCTGCTTCCAGCTCCTCAAGACTGACCAGTGCCCAGTGTGATGAGCTGTTAGCTCGGATCAGTACCAGGATTTCTCTGATGCAAACAAACTACCGGCGTTCTGTTTCAGCTGTGGAGCGCCTGTCCATCTGTCTCCGCTGAGTGGCAGTTTCACTGGATCTAGCAAGTCACACGTGGGCTGAGATCTGTCTTACTAATCTGGATCCCTAAATAAACAGGTTTTACTGAGATTTAACAGCAACAAATAGGTTTAAAGTAGCAAAAATAACAATATTGTGTTGCAGATTTGTCAAAAATTTAATGTTTGGTTCTACTATGTCTGAAACAATCCAAGGACACAGTTTCACGCAAATTTCCAGCTCAAGTTAATAAATACGCAAATTCATGTCATCCGCGTCACACTGAATTGCTTTCATCCGTGGTCCTGTATGTCCTGAACCATATTTGAAGCAAAGTTTGGGTCAAGTACCTTATAACCTGACTCTCATGTTTTATGCTGTTGCCAATAAAGCGAGTGTCCCCCTCATGGCTGAGGCCAGCCGTCAATCAGCTACAGAGACAGAGGAATGAAAGATGGAGGGACGCGGTGATCGTCTGGAACAGATAGCTTAAATGTTGGCCAAGTTAACCAACAACTGAGGCGGAGTTCTGATGCAAATTTTAAGATAATCGTTGTCAACAAGTGTTATGTCTGAAAATGGTGAGCCCAAAAAGATCACTGGCTACAGCTGCTTAGCCTTGCCGCTAGCCGCGTAACTCCGTGCCCCATCCTTCTGCGCTCTCAGCAGGCTTAGCCCGACCCTCCGCACCTTGGTTAAGCTCCTGGGAGTCCCCCAGGACGGGGCCTGCCCTCCCTGCCGGATGTAAGCCGCAACGGACCACCATGTCTTAAAAATGCTAACAGTCTTAGCTAACAGATGGTAACAGAGAAAATCATGGTCCTTAGAGCAACTGCTTCCAAGAGACTGACAGGAGAGTGTGTGAGTGCGTTACTGAGAAACAGAACGAAGGTCTGCTCATTACCTGAGCTGTCATCCAGCTGTTTCAGGACGGCTCTATAAACAGACCTCACTTTGATGGTTAATGAGATACTGACATTTTAAATGGCATTTTATTTAACTTAAATGTGACAACTTAATCTTAAAGATATAATTGTTTTCTTTATTAAAACAAATTTGGTCTTTAAAAAGTCTTTTTACAGTACTCTGGTGAGTCGAGGTCGCCGCCTAACTATAAACATAAATGTGGTTCTTCTAAGCTGCTGCACAGGTGAACACAGGTGAACGACACCTTCAGACAGTCTCCAGTGTATCTAAGTCTTTGCTATTCCTCTCTCCGCAGCAAGATTCAATCCTGTCAAGATAAAAAACAAGATTAATGGAAGGTTATGACCGTCAGTGTCATTTTGAAGGAAGGCCAAGCGAGACGAGAAGTGATGAAGTGGTAAATTAAAACCCGAGGAGACCCCTGTAAACCACAGAACCTTGTGTCGTTCAGTTACCGTCACAGTTTTACACATTAATGTCTCGCAAGGTTGTCCTGGTCGAGGACGTGATGCATTTTTGGAGTGTGTTTAAAACTGCTTCAACATTTTGGAGGTTAAATTCATCTCTCTCTAAGTGTTCCTGTGCATTTGTCCTCCTCACTCAGCTGTTCTTTTTGTCCTCCATTTCATGCTTTATATTTTTTCATCAGTTTAATGGGTTTTCATCCGCAATCCTTGCCCTTTCCAATCACAGCCGTGGACATAAATTACAGCTTTGTTATAATGTGTGCATAATTACAAGCTTTGTCACCACTAACGTCTCTGCTGCGAGTGACTGAGAGATGCATGACTTGCCCTGAGCCGTCTGTCTGATAGCGAATGTTGCATTTTGGTCTTCCCTTTTCTTCCTCTCCCTTAATTTTCTTTTCTTTTGTGTATGTAATGAACGTAACTGTGTGTCTGTTCTTCTTTTTCATTTGTAACTTGAATGAAACAAAAAAAAGGGGGACAAGCAGGTTCATTCTATGTGCATGTGCTTTCCCCCTAGACTCTGGCTGCCCTAACGAGAAATTCGATAAATCTGCTTCCAAACCATCTCGCACAAGCTTTGCATGTCCACTCTGGTCCTGAGGAAATTAACAAGCGAATAGAGAGCGCCATCGACTTACGGAGTGGCGATAAGTTGAGAAGAGAGCATATCAAGCCTTTCTCACTGATGTTTAAAGACTCCAGCCTGGAAGAGAAGGTAGCTGGGGTTTTAGACAGATCACTGTTTTTTTTCTTTCTCTCTCCCTCCTCATATCTACTCTGAGATGAAGATTTCCAGAAGCAAAGCAAGAACCAACTTTTTTCTTTTTGCTTTCATGAGTAAGCTAAAGGCACTTTAGATACTGTTGTGTTTACACGAGTCACTGTCACGTGCAGTGAAATATGCATGCACTGATCCAGGACTTTTTGGTCTGCTATGGAGTCTGAAGTTTGCAGACAGAATAATGAAGCAATCAAAGTTTTTAATTATACTCAGTTAATGTTTTTATTTTCATTTATTTATTATGTATTAAATATTTGCACATTTAAAGGAACTATTGTGGATTGAGTTTGCATTAAGAGGATGCAATTTCAAGTTAAAAATGGTCAACAGATTTGCATGTTGATTTTGTTTTTCTGACTTGAAATGAAGTAACATTAAATGTAATACAATATTTTTACATTTGTTATTTCATATTCCATCCCACCGTTCAGATTACAATTTTATTTTCTCCTCATTTTAAGACAAAACAAATAAATTGAAACATTAATCTGCAAAGGCGAGGCAAGTTTATTCATACAGAGAGCACTTCAAAGTGCTTTACACAGCTAACAGAGTATTATGACAGGCATAAAACACAGAATACAAAATGTAGTCAAATCTGAAAACAGGTCCGGTCAGAACAAAACAACAGTATGCGTCAGTTATGAGTTACTCATAGGTCCCAGTCTCCTTTATTTATCTGCAAAGGTTATACTAACTTTATTTTGAAATGTTGCATTAAACTAACATTAACTTTATGAGCTTAAAGTTCATCTTTTTATTAATATATAAAACATGGAAATATAAAAACATTATTACATTATTATTTTGTTTTTCCACTTTTTTTATTTACCCTATTACTTCTTCCTCTTTATAATTAATTTTAAATGCACTTGTTTATTCTTTCATTCCATTAATTTCCACATTAATTTTCTTTTACACTTGTATGGATTTATTTTCCTGACACACCTCTTCTGACTCCATAAAATATGCAGTTTAAACATCTGTAGATAGACCATGAGTGAGATCAAAGTGACCAATGGAAAGTATGTCAATTTAGTTACAACATTTCATTCTTTAGGTTATGTTCACTTTTCAAAAGATGGAATGAAAGGTTATAGAACTAAAACGTTTCTGTTGGCGAACTACGGACTCCATACATGTGAGCACAAATACAAACAGTGAATCCAATCTGTTACAGTTGAAACTTTCTGATTGGAGTTAAAACCAATATCAATCTCAAGCTTCACCATGACTCATGTCTGAGTTCTAAAAGTTTAATTTGTGCTCTAACCATCACTGATGTTCGACACAGCTGATTGGTTGAACGCCCTTCAGTTTACTCATGACCTGAAGTCCATGCCATGGACCTGTTTCCCTTTTACAGACTTGTGGAAAAAGTTGACTAGTTCAACTTTTTTTTTCTTTTTGCAGGAGCACATCGCATTCACCAAAGATAAAAGACATTTCTGAGATGTTTCCTTAAAATAAGACTTTCATATCCCATTATTATGATTTTACATTTCATGATTGTGACACCTCTACCTGAGAAATCAATACCAGTTACTTTTTACTCAACTAGATTACTGGACTACTACGAGTAATGATTAAAGTATAACTTTATTTAAAACTAGAGCTAAATTTTGATGGAAATTACGATAAATATACTTTAAGTATATACCACATATTGTTGGGTCTAAATGACTAAAAGGTACATAAAGCTTTAAATTGCTCCATTGGATTGCTTCAGAAAGCAGCTGAGGAATGAGCTAAATCAATGTAAGGTAATCCTGTTGAGAACACGTACATATACATTAAAGTATGTTCACTGAAAGTTCTTGTTTTTGCCACTGACGGGCTCAGACTCTCAGAAGTATCGGACAACACTACTCAAGGATCAAGCAAGATGGCTTTTTAGAAACCAGAAACGGCCGTCACGTTGCTCTCTTCAGATGCACCAGACTCCATTGACAAAAACAGTAATTTAATCTTGCAGAACGTGCAAGTTGTTAATCTCCCGCTGCCATGATCGGTTTGTTTGTTTTATGTCTATGTGTGACTTTTTTAATTACAATGGTTAATTTGGGTCAAACTTTTGATTTGTGCAACACACAGTCATGCTAATACACCTGACTGATCAAGGAAGCAGTTGACTGGAAAGTCCCTGTTTTTGTCAATGGAGTCTGGTGTGTCTGCAGAGAGCGATGTAACGTCTGTGTGTGGTTAAAACAATCATCTTCCTCTGTAACAAAAAGGTCTATCTCTGTCGGGATCCTTTCTGTCATGTTGTCACACACTTAGAATAACAATCTGAGCCTGTCAGTGGAAACAACAAGAACTTTTTCACTTTGATCCATCAAGGATTACGCTGCAGTCCCAAACTTTTTGTACCTATTAGTCATTTAGACCCAAAAATATGTAAAAGGTTTAAAAATACTGTAATTAACCTTTAACAAATAGCTGTACTTTATACAAACCTAACAAATAAGTGTTTCTTCACTGAGGAGACAGAGCAAGATGGAGGACAATGTGGAGTGTTGGATATATATGGAGTTAATCTGCTTTATTTCCTCTTTGGTTTGATGCTTTGGTACCCTTCACATTTTGCTGTCAACAGCTGCAAAAGTGAAATCCAAAGATCATAATGAGGAGGTATAAAAGTCCAAATTAAAAGAAAACATTGTCAAAGCTTCGTTTTCTTTGGTGAATGCGATGACTTCTGCAGCTTTTTGTCCCCTCTCTTTCCATTTATGGTTCCATGACCGAGCTCACCTTTACCCTTTGAGTTGACCTTCATACGGGCCCTTTCCCCCCCTCCCCATTTATGTTTCAGTTTGAATCCCACCACCATCTTCGAAACTTTTCCAATAACCTTTTTTTTTTTTTTTTTTTTGGTTGACCTCTTAACCTCTTCGGTAAATGTGCAGTGATTTGCTGTTGGCCTCCCTCATTTTTTTATTCTTTTTTTTTTGCCAAACTTGTGACCAAACGTGAAGCATCCTCTTGCTAATTTCCCAGCACCCTTTGAGAAAGAGACAGAGCGAGGAGGGGGGCAGCGGGGGTCATGGGGGTGAAAAGTTTAGGACTGAGATGAGTCAGGCTGTTGGCTCAGCCTGGTGACTCATCAGTCTTTAGTTTTACATCACACAGGGCTTTTTTTTAGGAAATGCTAATATGAAAAGGTTTCTGCTCTGATCTCAGAACGAGCGGTGACGCTCTCATTAAGTTTAATATGTTAGGAAAAAAAAGATAAATGTTAAATGTTTAAAGTGCATATTAAAGGAACAGACTTTAGGAGCTACGCTTCTGATCATTAGAGTTAGTGAAAATATTGTAACCTTATTTAGCGTTCTTTTTTGTCTTGTCTTGTTATAACAGAATAAAATCCCCTCAAAGATCCACAAGTTGTTGTTTTGACATTTCTGGTCATGTTTATGTTTATGCTAAGCTACGCTAATTGCTTCCAATTCCCCTCTCGTGAGACATTTGTACAAATACAGAAGTACTTCTTTAACTTCTGCCCCTGTTGACAAATAAACTAATAAAATAAAAGTCTTCTGCAGCTGTAATGGAAAAACAATCAACTACAAATAAACGTCCTGTATTTATTAAGCCAAAACAAGCATTCACAGTAACCTGCTGTACTGTTGAAATGCAACAGACTGTTAGTAATAAAGGTTCCACTCTTAATGCGTCAATAATGAAATCCCTATTTTTATTTTCGGGTACTTCTGTGAGAAAGGTTTTTACCCAAAAGAAGCTTTTTTAGTATAATTTTAATGTCAAACCAGAGTAGTAAAGGGAACGCAGACTGTAGACTTAAAGCAGGATTTGAGAGCTAGCGTAAATGCTTTTGTTTTCCTTCCTTTTTTTGTTGATATTTTAGGCATTTCAGGGTTTAAAACTTATATTAGTGTCATTAACTTACATTTGTTAAATCAAGAGAGTTCCCATTTAAGTTAAATCCCTCTTTAACCTCAGTTTAGCTTCACAGTTAGCTTTATTTTTAGCTCTGTTTTTTGTCTCTGACTCAGCTAACGGCTAACGGCTAGCATTGTGCTTGTGAGCTTTGCACCTTCCCCAGGACCCCACAGCTAACCCACCGGCTCCTGTCTCTCTCTAACGCTTGTGGTTGAACCGTTGCATGCATCTGTGGCGGTGCGTTGGTGTGTTTGAGGTGCACTTCACTGGTTTAAGTCTTCTCTGTTTGTCTGAAAACCTGTTTCTTCGTCTTCCCCTCACCTTCTCTTCCTCCCTTTTTGTCTTCTTCTTCTTTTTCTTCCTTTCACGGTTCAGTACTCCCAGATGAGAGACGAGGTGTTCAAGTCCAACCTGGTGTGCGCCTTCATTGTGCTCATCTTCATCACCACCATCCAGAGCCTGCTTCCCTCTGCCAGGTAAAAGAGGACTCAAAGATATTTCACATCTACAGTGGCTTCGGTTTGATTTGCTTAACGTTTTAACTCCGTTGTGTTTCTGCAGGATGGTGACCATGGTGATCCAGTTCTCTGTCCTCATCGTCCTCCACTCCTGTCTGGTCCTCGTGACGACGGCAGAAGACTACAAGTGTCTGCCTCTGGTCCTGCGCAAAGCCTGCTGCTGGATCAACGAGACCTACGCGGCACGGAACGTCATCATCTTCGTATCAATCCTCATCAACTTCCTGGCAGCCATGATTAATATAGTGAGTTCAGTTTACACGTCAGGTTATGTTGCATTACATTACATTGACTAACGCTACATTACATTATTACGTGTTACGGTCACATTGAAGGCTGTTTCGTAGCTGGTGGCTTAAGATATCTACTGAGTCAATTAGTTTTTATAAGTCATTTAGACTTAGGGCCTACCCTTTGAACCCTTTTTACTCACAATAAGCTGCTGACACTTTAAGGCTTGTTGACCAAATGTGTAAAGATTGACTCTATTTTTACACTGATCCTGCTCCAGTTTAAAACGGTGAAACAAAAATAACCTCTGTTGGTCTCTCACAGCTATGGTGCGACTTCGACAAGTCCAGCACGTTCAGGAACCAGACGTACAACGCGTCGGCCACCATCCCCGACATCTGCTTCTACCCAGAGGTACCGACTAAATGAAGTATCTGAAATTTTGCAGTCAGGTCCATCTGTTGTGTTTTTTCACACTTGCGACAGCGGCAAAATGATGAATTAAACATCCCCGACATCTGCTCACACCCAGAGGGAGGTCTCGCCTCAGACACCGGCGACTGATGGAGCCGTGTGAATGTCACCGAGCCTACATCCATTGTGTTATTATGTTCATGCAATATGCAGCTGATTGATGAACTCGATAGGGGAGGGAATTTTCATGGCTCCAAGCTTGGGTTGAGTGGGTGCATGTAAATAACTTTTATTTTCTCTAGATGGTCAGCTGAGCTGTTTGTGAAATAAGATCTGCTTTAAGACACATAAAAATGAGTTATTACATTTTTTAAGCAGTGAGAAACCCAGAGTGGAATATTAGATCAGACATACAAAGGAAAAATGGCTAAATCTGAAGCCTTGGCTGCGATGTAATCAGTCCTTTTTACAAAGTACAGCTGAGGCTGGTGGGAAAAACAATGACCTCATGGTGGTGCTCAATGAAATGTGTCCTGAGAGGACCATGAATATCATCTCATAATTACGTGGCCCTGACAGAATTAACTCAAGCACTTTTTTGTTTTTCTTGTCCAGTATTTTGTGTTCACGGGGGTCCTGGCGATGGTGACGTGTGCGGTGTTCCTGCGGCTGAACTCGGTGTTGAAGTTGGCGGTGCTGTTGGTGATGATCGCCATCTACTCCCTGCTGACCGAAGCTTTCTACACCTCGCTGTTTGTCCGCTACGACACCGTCCACCACAACACAGAGTGAGTGCTTTTTAAGGATGTGTTTAACAATCAGAGGGGGGCATCATTAGAAATGTCCTGCAGCTGTCTGTGAAGACAGTAAAGGGGGGAAAGGATGCAAGCCTCCCACTGTGAAGCACCCTTGGATCAATGCTTTTAAAACAGGGGTCTCCAACCTTTTTTCATCTCAGAGCTACTTTGAAACAAGACCAGGTCAGAACCTCGTATGTGGCTGACCGCATCAGGTCAATGCATGCTTTTGTGGGCAACAGTGGAAGCGTGCCGTGTGTGCGACAGCTGCGAATTGTGATGAGTCCTATTGATCTCTGACAGCAATATTAATGCCTGGAAATAGCATGTTTTCAGTTTTGTCTTGGTGTGGGCTCCTTCACTGTCCATCATGAATCTGACAAACAGGCTAACAGCACCGAGCTCCTCACTTCAGCTCAACTAGCGTACAGCAATAACTGACCCGACCTGTCGATTGCTGCAACATTGCTGTGATTGGTTCAAATGTTGACAAACTTGCCCGGAGCATCATCGTGTTTTATTGACAGCTGATCGGCCTCTCCTATTATTTTGTATTGGAGGGGGCGGGACATCTGTGTGTTTGATTGAATTGAAGTGGGAAGAGGCTTTCAAGGTCGTTGGATTTGTAGTACAGAGTCTGTGAACCTCTTGGCGAGCAACCAGGAGCGACCTGTTTGAAATAACTACAGTAACCTTGGTTGTAACCTCGGTTCTCTGAGTGTGAAACATGGAATATTGCCTGAATTTGCCGTCTGTTATACCCTCACACGTCATCCTGATATATCCGGCTTCTCCGGGAGTTTCTCCGAGAATTTATTAATCATCCGAAACTTTTAGAAGTCCTTTTTTTCTGAAACTGACAGCGTCCTCTACTTTGGTCGGACACTTCCCTCATAAACAGTCAGCTCTCTGATTGGATAAGACATCATTTGCGGCTCACAGTGTGATAGTATCATCATCATCTTAGTGAAACTCATTCCTTCATTCTTGCAAAGACAGGCACATTAATGTCTCTTTATTTCTCCGTCTCACTTTGGTCGCTGCTCCTTCCTGGAAAACACATCAGGGAGCCGCTTTGACCTTTTTTCTGGACATAAATGTTGCAAATGTGAGAAAACTCATCTCGCAGGTGTCCTCAGTGCGAGCACAATGACCTTTGCAGGGACAATATATGAAAGCATGTAACTGTAAGAGGAAAAAAAGCACTTTATCCTCTTCAAGCAGAGGTTTCCATGTGAGCTCCAAAGGGTGCTGATGGGAGTCACCTTCATTTTCTTTACAGCCTTCTGAGACACGAGAGGGAAAGGTCAGGACGGAAAGACTTCAGAGGGAGAGGAACAGCAACTCTGTCTGATTTCCATCTCGGAAAGTTACACACTTGAGTCCTTTATTTATTATATTTTATTTAGTTGTTTCTTCTAAAGGAACAATAGATGTTTTAAAATCATGTTAAACTAACATCCTTGAGATGAGGCTTCACATTTAGAGGTATTAACGCTCTCTTTAGAAAGGTGGCTGAAGAGTTTGTAGTGTCATACTTCAGGAGGGAGAACGCTGTGTTAGACCTCTCTAAGATCAGCCTGAGCTCCGGCAGGACTTCTCAAAGCTTCAGTTCGAATAAAGGAAACTCCTCTCTCATCAGCATCTTCTCTCTTCTTCTTCCAACAGAAACTTCCTGGGGACCAAAGAGACGTCCTTACTTCTGATGGCCATGTTCCTCCTCGCTGTGTTTTACCACGGCCAGCAGGTGAGATCTCACCAGCTTTAACCCCTTCACCATCATCATCAGTTCAATTCGATCAACCTCCAAATGCAGCTAAGCTCAACCACGGAGATGTCAGAAAAAAAGGAGCTGCTTTGTTATTCTTTGAGGCATCAAAGTGCGTCCACTAGAAGTTCTTGTTGTTTCCACTGACAGGCTCATATTGTTATTCTGAGTGTGTGACAACATGACAGAAAGGATCCCTACAGAGATAGACCAGAAATGGCTGTTATAGCGCCATCTTTAAGGCAGCCAGACCCCATTAACAAAGACAGTAATTTAACTTTGCTGAACATAGGAGTTGCTTGTCTACTGCTGCCTAAGCTGGTTAGTTTGTTCGTGTCATTTTTGGATCCATACTCATCAGATATATTACAGCTCTGTCCTGGTGGTTCAGTATGTAGACTTACAACGTGGGGTTTGGGACAATCTCTCTAATGAGCTGTGCAATGAATCGTTTATTTCACTCTGGAGACAGTGACCGACCGCTTACGTTCGGAGAGGTACTGAGCTCTACGTTTTACGGCACCCAGCATGCATCCGGAATGGCTAATACTGCTAACAGTTCAGACAACGCAACTACCGGGCTGTTATTATGAACACAGATGCAAACTGTGCCCACCAGGCCTGAAAAAACCTGTGCGAACAATAGTCACATCAGCAACGAAATCCAGGGAAATATCTGCGAGTGAATGACGACTACAAGAAGTCATGACTACTACTGAAAGAGCAGCAAATAAACTGAACTTTGAGGCAGCTCTGTTTAAGTGTGAGCATGCACAACACTGGAGATCATAAGTGAATACTGGGGAAGAATCCCTCTCTTAGACTGAGCCGCTTGTTAACATGTGCAAGCTGTGACCGAGCGATGACAACAGACGGCTGTAACTGCACTGTATGTTTCCACAAGCAGCTAGAATCTGTACCACCTCAGATAAAAGGCAATGTAATGAAATCTTATTAAAATAATCACATAACATAATTTTCATTCAACCTTTATTTAATCTAGAGATATCACAGAGGGTTCAACTGAAATACAATAAAAGAAACAAAAACAATACAACAACAAGGAATTCAATAATTATAGGCAACAGGAAATGAAACAAGTAGAGAAAGCAGAGTTCAGTTAAGGGCGGAGTCACTTGTAAGCATGTTTCTAAATTGACCTAAGGTATGTTGTGAGGTGTTACAGGTGTGTGCAGCACAAAAGGTAAATGATTCTTGTGTTTGCTCGTGTGATTTTAAGTATTAGCCAATCAATTCCCTGAATTCACTGACCGGTGCAGGTCGTCCTCTTTGGACATGAATGTGTCCAAAACAAAAGAGATGTTTAGAGGAAGAACCTTTCAGTCACCTCTCCTGGTATTACTGCGAACCAGGCGACTGAGTTGGTGCATGATTATAAATTCCAAGCCGTCCTTTGATTTCCATGTTGATGCTGCGTGTAAGAAAGCACCTCAGCGTATTATTTTTATAGGAAGCTTCGACATTTTAATGTTGACAGCACTTTGATGATGACGTTTTACTGCTCTTACCTTTTTCGTTTATCTGCTGGTTCCTCTAAAACAAAAACAGACTGCAGGGTATTGTGAAAGCGTGCGGCCGAATTGCAGGTGTTCACCTGAACGACCTCACAGACCTGCACAAGGTCAGGACTCTAAGAAAGGCCCGTTCGGCTCTAGCCGATCCGAGCCGCCCCTTGGCCGGTGAGTTCCTGCTGCTTCCGTCAGGCCGCAGATACATGCAGGACCAACAGACATAAACACTCCTTTGTCCCTGCTGCCATCGGCTGTTTAAATGGTTCAACAACACAGATGTGTACTTACTGTGGTTCTTGTGGTATGTTTATGCTACTTCTTATTTATTGCTGGTTGGTGTGGTCTGCTGGCTGTGCAGTGAAGTGCCCCTCGGGGATAATAAAGTTACCTTGAAATCCCTCGAGCGAGTTTGACTATTAGACCAGTTGGATAAAGAAGCGATGATGGCAGCTTTCCAGATAGAGCTTTATCAATAGATAGCAGCCAGTGCCTGTCACGTCTAACCGCTAATGATGGCCAACCAGCTTTATCATACAGGATGCAATGATGAGTGGAAAGCTGTCAGCGGTGATAAATCTCAGGGCAGAATGATGAACTGAGCCTCGTGACAGAGCGGAGGAAGAGGCGCGTCTACAGATGACGTCTCCGCAGTCCAAGACGGACAAGAAGACGGCTTCGACTACGTTTGATGTTCTTCCTAAGTAAACCAAAACATGTGAACCCAACTCAACTCTTAATGTAGAAATGTATTTCTGTTTGCTTATTGTGCTTAATGCTTCATGTAATGAAATCTGTTGAACCTTGTAAGTCATGTTAATGAGGCTGTAGCTGTTTTACTTTAATTTAGGCTTCTGTAAACATGATCTCATGCAGCCGCTCCACCATGCCTGGTGTCTCTAAACGTTTTATGACGCACATAAAACAATGTAATGAAGCCTCAGCTTTCTGACGCAAAAGGAGAGCAGGCTCCAGCTATTACAGTTTTTTAATTTTAGCTCCATTTAAACTGGATTATGCAAATGACTATCTCCCGTGGCCGCCTGCTGGGGGTCTGTTTTGTGGGGTTAAGGGGAGATAAAGGACTAACAGCACAGGCTTTGCATCCATAATTCTAGAGGAAGTCGTCCTGTTCGGCGCTGATACCTCACCTGAGTGATGCTCCAAAGGGGGACTGAAACACCTCCATCTAAGCCAGTCATTTCTGTAAAGCAGCAGTCGAGTCAGCAGCCGGAGGGGAAACTGGTTTCACAGCAGCGCTTTCATGCTCTCTCTATGGCAACCTTTGATCATGTAGTTCAGCGGCTCGGCAGCGGTCAGAGATGGAGGACAGACAAGCGTAATTGAAGGTCCTTTGTAGCCTCATAAAAGTAGAGATCAGCCGCATTTGAAGTCATCCGCTGGCATATTGATTTTCCCAGGGTCAGTCCTGGCACTTGTTTGGAAAGCAGAGACAATGACGGCTCGCAGCGGGAGGCGTGCAGCTCTCACCGCTCGCAGAGGCTGTGTGTGTGAGAGTGCAAATGAAAGAGACGGGTTAATCCTCGTGGGGAGGTCTGGTGAGACGCAAAATGTGATCCAGCTTCCTGTAAAGTGCAGGTTTAATGGTTTGAGTTGTTTGAACACAGAATAAACTCTGGAATCGGTCTTTAATGGAACATATTTTAAATGATCTTTGGGTGAAATATGCACTGGGGGAGAAAACACTTCTATTTCTCATTGAGAGGCTCTCCACAGGCTGTATACTCCATCCCTGTGTGATTGGTAAACCTCTACAATAGGCGAGTATGCACGCGTTATGCTCGGCAGTGGGGTTAGTTTTTATATTTCTTTCTAGACACATTTCGGTACCTTTAGTTCCTCTTTGAAAGCGATTACGACACCTGAATTTGCCAAGCAGCCGATACTGAGCAGAGATCTGATACCTGTGCTTTGTTTCACATGGTACACAAACCCTGGTCTCCTGGTTTTACCCACCCATCTCCCCCGACCACCACCCAAACACAACTATATTAGTCTTCTTTCTACTAAATCACCTACATGCTGGTCAGCCGGAGCGGATACTTTAAGAGGGGGATTCACTAAAGGACGCCGCAGCTTTTGCGCCCGCTAAACCTGTGCACATGCAGAGGGTTGAATGCACCCCAAAGTGCGCTGCAGAGCAAACAGTGCCTCTGTGCTCCGGAGCCGTTTGTGTGTATTTCAGTCATTATGCAGACATTCGTGGCAAATGTAGCCTCTTTCTGTGCAAGTGAGCCTCGTAGCAAAAAGCACCTAACCCACAAACAGCAGCGCTAACAGCACCGCGCAGTCAGAGTGAAAATGTGACCACCTGCAGAGAGCTGGTGGGAACTGCAGAGCCGTGTTATAAGTTCACCTTTTATGTGATCAAAAAACTGTATTTGTCTGTGAAAACAAACAATGCTAATAATATGTTGTCATGATTATAATCAGGAGATCAATCAGTCCGGGGCTGTGCGAGGCTCAACGCTTTGTCCACGTGTGGAGACGGAGCCGCTGCGCAGGACGGAGATTATTATCTGGACGAGCTGCTGTTGCTCGTTTGATTTATGCGCAGATCCGCAAAACTTTACGGCCGTGTTTGTGCTTGAATATCATCAGTGCAGTTTGCTTTGTGAATTAGACCTTGAGACGGGGCAGATAGTGGGGGCAAATGATGCGTAATTTATGGAGCTATCAGCGGCCACATTTCATTCTTAAGTGTCTGTTGCTGCATACATTGGAGTATGCACAGCCTGCAAAAACAAGAGCTTCTTAGCAGAGGTTAACACTCGCAACACAACACACCCCCTCCTCCATATTGCAGAGAACTACAGCCTCCTGTAATTGACTCAAACATTTATCACAACTCCACAGAGCTGCGTAGGTCTCCTGCTCGGAGCAGAGATCCTACAGAAACATGTTGTGATGAAGTAAAACAGACGTGATAAATCAGCAAACTAAACCCTGGAATACAGAAGCAGCTCCGTCATTTGGATCCTGGAACGAGAGCAAAGCTTTCCAACGCTTTGTCGCTGAATAAAGTCGCAGCACCTCGTCGGTCGTTGAGGCTGTAAAAACACGAGTTAGTGCCTCTTTCAGAGGGGACGTTTAAGTGATTCCATTGTGTTGTTAAGAAGAGCGCATTAGAGCAGAAAGATGGAGGAGACTCACTCTTTCATTCTGCTCAGCTTTTCTCATTACAAGCTCTCGTTCAGCTACTGTTAAATGTGACAAACAACATTTGCACAATTCCTTCTTCTGCATTGTGTTTAAGCTGCGAGTACACAACTTATTATGTGAGCCTGGAAAACCCTCGATAAAGAAGATAAAAGAGATAAAAGAGTTGACTGATACATGATTACAGTGCAATTTAAGCTCCCAGGGATGACGGCTCTCCTCTTTAACTGCCTTATTGTGCATTTAAATGTAAGCAAAGTTTTTGTGGTACGGCGTTCTGTTCCTTTAGAAGCAGCGGAGGAAACCATCCCAGTCCTTTAACACAATGAACCAGCAGCCTCAAAGCAAAGACGCCAGATGAGGTGGTTCTTTATGAAGGCTGCTTCCTGTCACGGCAGTAATCACATTATAAAGCACCGTGAACATGAAGCGTTTCATTACGAGGCTGCAGACGAGGCTCTTGTTTTGAAATGGGTAGGGCTTCTGTCTTTGACGTCCCACTTTTTATGGAGTCAGTTTAAGACGAGCAGATTAGTTGAGTTCACTGCCTAATGGAACCAGTAATAAAGAAATATCAGTCCACAGAGTAAATATAATATCAACCCTTCAAACCTTAAAGTAGGTCCTTCAGGCTCTGCAGGGAGAGTGCATTTTCTCTATCCACTCCTCTTCCCTGGGTGAGTCCACACAATTCAACAAAACATCACAATGTAGGTCAATTATGAAAAAAAATCTAAAGGTAAAACAACAAGCAACAGACAATAACTAAAAATACAACAATCCCGCTGTCACTGAGCGAGAGGCGGGGTTACACCTGGACAGGTCGCCAGTCAATCACAGGGCTGACACACAGAGACAGTCAACCTTTCACGTTCACACTCACACCTACGGGTGATTTTAGAGTCACTATGAACCTAACGAGCATGTCTTTGGACTGTGGGAGGAAGCCGGAGCACCCGGAGGGAACCCACGCATGCACGGGGAGAACATGCAGACTCCACACGGAAAGGCCCGCTACGTCCGAACCGGGATTCAAACCAGGAACCTTCTAGCTGTGAGGCGACAGTGCTAACCACTGCCGTTTCTTTAGTCAGTAAAACATGAATTAAACCTTCTCTAAAATCTAAAATGCATTGAGAACGTGCAGCTTTCACATAAACACAGGGGAGTTAAAGAGCAAAACTCTCGTCAGAAACATCCTGAAGCAGAAAGTCTCTAAATCCACTCTGTGTTTATTATCCTCATATATTCATAAAGACAAGAACTAAAGCTGAACTTTATTCTGTAGTAAACCTAATTATACAGCGCGTGATGACAGACGCTCTAATGCTGACTGAGGGTTTCACACCTAAAGTCTGTTTGTTTGATCCGAATCAAACACCAAATTGTTGCATTTTGCCTCCAGTTTGGTTTGTGTTCACACGGCAGCTTTTACCAGCGGACCAAAAGTGTTGATGCGCGAGGAAACTGCTCTCTGATTGGTCAGAATTCCCACGTGAGAGATCACACTCCTCAATCACGCTCAACACGATTAACTGTGATTGTATTATCTCACTTTTTTTTAACTTTTAACCGACGTTGTCCCACAGCTCGATCAGTTCCATCTCCTTTAGTTTTTCCCTGAACAGTTTGAACACCTCCGTGTTCTCGTGCGTTTTCACAAGCGTTTGTGAAATTGTTTGTTCAGCCCATATTTCTATAGGCGCTTTCCCACTGGTCAATAAACCCGACTTTTTTGTGGGAAAGGTTACATCATTCAGACCCGGATAATTATCTCCTTGGCTCCGATTGGCAGTGATGGGAACACAAAACCCGTGTCAACACGCTAAGTTCCGCCCCCTTTCCAGCGCGATGCTACGCTCCGTCGGTAACTTCTGCGACTCCTCGTCATCTCAGCTACAAATTCCGCTCGTCTCCGTCCGAGCAGCGCTCGAACATCGTTCCAAATTTGTCGGCGCCAAGTTTGATGAACAGACTGAATGAGTGATAGATACAATAAAGACCTAACCACCGTAACATCTTCACTGGTTACTAACCCTGTGTCCGGCGCGCTTGTGACATCAGACGGTGACGCAGCAGAAAAGAGACCAACAGGAGGATACTTCACTGGCAATGGAAAAAGAGACAATCTGCATTTATGTGGGTCTTCCCGGGTCTGAAAAACCATCAACATGCTCATTTCGGTGGGAAAGTGGTCTATCACCTTGTCGCTCACCCACGTCTATCCTCTCCTCATCTTGCTGCCTGTCTGTCTCTGCAAGTTTTAACATCCGTTAACTACCCACAATGCACTGTGTTTTGGTTTGCTTCCTGTATTAGGTTCTACTTTAAGTCTGATGATGTTCTCGCCTGAATCGAACCGGAAGCCGTTATGAAGTGTCGCCCAGCTTTGCACTGAGGAGGTCATGTTGGTTAACTGTCATTATTCCAACACATAACCAGCCCTGCGAGCTTCCCACTCTTAATAAAAAGAAAATGTAATTGCAGTTTTGTATTCACTCATATGATTAAGTGACTAATTAATACCAGGATTAATCACAAACCTGTTTCCACCAATCGGCAGCGAGAGACGCTTCAATCCTCGCAGGCTTATCTGTCTGCCCCCTAAATTAATTTTCAGTATGGTCGATTATTTTTCACCCTCTATTCTACAAGTATGAACTAAACGGCGCTGACTTTTGTTTGGCTCTAATGTATTCCAATGACTTTGCATTAATTGTGCACACAGAAAAGCAATTTGTGTTGCCTATTAGAATCCTTTTGCTGCACTTCAGATTGATCGCGCTCTCTTGTGCTCCATAATTGATCCAACCTTTAGCTGATTTTTTCATTTAGCTGTTCATAATAGAGGCGCGGCGCGGCCTTTTCATCGTCTAAATGATGTAAACGACAGACTTTCGCCTCTTCTGTGGTTACGTTTCGAGCAATTAAACAATTAACAAAGTCTAGGGCCGCTCTGAGACAGCGTGTGAAGGAAAGAGGAGAAATGATTTCCAGGTGCCAAGAAGAAGAAGTATTTGAAGATACTGCAAGAAATTACATCACAAAAAGCGGTAGGCACTGCGATTGCTTTTGGACTGTGCTCTTAGTTATAATCTCGAAGATCTCAGTTTTGTTCTCTTTGGCGGCACCTGTGGCGATAAACGGTTACTGCGGGAGCACACTTCCCAGATATCCAGACAGTGCTGCATGTGTGACGTCCACGGTTGGCTCCGGTTGTAACTCTTGATTTTCCTGGCTGACGGTCGCTTTCCTTTTCAGACTGTTTGCTTCATCTGAGCGTCGAGTTTGTTTCTTCTTCTTTGGATTTTCACTTCTTGTTGAAGTTGTATCTGTAGTCATCCATCTTTTCTTTGTTTGTTCAGCCATAGTAGATTACTGTTTACTCGCAACACTTGCAGAGAGCGGAAAAGCAGCCGCTTAGCTCCACCTACCCTCTCTGGCAGACCAACCGCTGCTGGCTGATGGAGAACGCATCACTAACTGGGCGCCACCACAGACACCCAGTCTGTAATAATACTATATACTGCAAATGCAAAGGCTTTCATCAGTAGGCCACAGGCTCAGTCAGCATTGTGTTACCTCATTCAGAGATAGAGACTTAACAGACATTTATTAACATGAAAATCTTTGAGAGCTTTAAAAAGAAAACATGAGCCTTTTTTGTTTTCAATTTTATGAAACAATTTCAACAGTTGGTTCATTGACTTGCATTTACCTAAAATACCTTTTAGCTAAGGTCGTACAGTTTGTTGGGATAAAAGTTAGAAGATACTCTGAGGAATGACAATATGGAAAAATACCGGTGATACATCGTATTTCTTTGATGATCAGGTTTGATTTACAGCTGCAGGGAACAGTAGCAAACTACCACACAGCTGGATATAACGAGCCAGAACATGAAAACACGACGTACAAAAAGTTCTGAACACTTCTAGGAATGAACAACTACAATTATGTGTGAGGTTAAAAAGTGAGTCATCTACTTTGACTTGAAAAGGCCAAACTGAGTAGACCCAGAGGAGGTGTGATCATGTCGCACATATCTCTTGTTTAATTGTTTGTGTTTCTCTCATCTTCAGCTGGAGTACACGGCCCGGCTGGACTTCCTGTGGCGCGTTCAGGCCAAAGAGGAGATCAACGAGATGAAGGAGCTGCGAGAACACAACGAGAACATGCTGAGGAACATCCTGCCCAGCCACGTGGCCCGACACTTCCTGGAGAAGGACCGGGACAACGAGGTCTGCACGAAACCCATGTCACACACCGTGATACTCATACATTGTTATTTATAAGCGTCTGACATCCCTGCAGAGAGAGACCTTTTTTTTTAAGGAAAGATCCTACAGAGGCAGCAGCAGACCAGCAACTGTTGAGGGTTTAGTCAATGGAGTCTGGTGTGTTTGCAGAGAGCGATGTAACCTATGGTTCCTCTTTAACAAAAAGGTCTATCTCTGTAGGGATCCTTTGTCTAATGTTGTCAGACACTTATATCGGAGCAACTTTAACACACACTTCGATTTTTGGCCCCATGACATGTGTAAAAATAAGGCCAAGGTTTAACACAGAAATATCAGACCCAGGTGCAGGACTGCCTTTGTTAACCACTGACGTCCACCAACAACGATTTATATCATCAGCAAACCTTCCAGTTCCAAACTAAACCTTAGTTTTTCAGTAATGAGCTCAGAGTTTTTATAAAGCAGCACCTCCTCTCACACGTCTGCACGTTTCACCTCATTCCTCGCCGCAGACCTGCTCTGAAATTAGTCCCCTGCGTTCAGGAAGAAAAGAAACGGCTCTGTAATTGCATTTCAAAACAGCTGTACGGAGAGAGAGGGAAGTGGAGGGGCGGTTCATCCAGCCGGGAAGCTTGTAGTTTGTTTTTTTTGGTGGCGTGCATTTGATCTGATTTTAATAACATGTTGTCAGTCAGCAGCAGAGAACGCATTGATTTGTCTCTCCATCAGCGGTGACTCAGCTGCCCCGACTCTGCAGACGGTGACACTTTGCAAAGTTTCTCTTTTTGTTCACCTTATCTCTGCTGCCCTTTTCCTTTCCTACTTCTATTGTCCTTTGAATAGGAATGCTCTGCACGTCCACCAATGGGAACATGCACACATTAACACATGAATCTGATCTTTTGCAGAGCTGGTGCATGTTTTTACTCATTCCAACTCAATTAGAACTAAACTGAAGATCACCAAATCTGAGCAAAGGGCTTTAGATGCTTTTAAAAAGGAATATAAAATACACTAAATGACTAAAACAAGGTTCACCCTCAAACACTACAGCGACACTTGTCCCACTAAAGAACAGAGCGATGGTGAATGTCAGTGTCTACATCATCGTCTCTGTTTGTGCCCGTGCACCCTGAAACAAACCCCTGGACTTATCAGTAACGTCTCATTAAAGTCTCTATTTGAGGCTCTTGAAAGCCGTAGCGTTGTGGCTGTTAAGGGAAAACATAGTAAAGTTTATACATTTGGAAACGCAAACGTAGCATTGTGGATGTAGCCTTACTGAGGTCTGACAGCACTGTTGGATGGGGTCGAGGTCTTTCAAGTTCTTGACCCCAAACTGGGAAAACCATTTCTCATTGGAGCTTTTTTTTTCACGGAGGGGAAACAGAGTCTGCCTCAGACTGTTGCCACAAAGTTAGAAGAACACTATTATCTATACTAGAGTCCAACTGTATCAGTAAACCGTCAGACTCGACTGTTTCAGCACTATGCATTCAGACAGGAAGAGTTCTACTAGCTTGATCTATCACTCCAGACAACATGTTTCCCACACTGCTGCATCCAGTGGCAGTGAGCTACATCACTCCTGCTGACATGGTGACCTGATGCTTGTTGCCAGGACACTTGTGATGCACAGTTCATGTGCAGACGTCTCTTCCTGATGCAGTTAAGACGTCCAAGGAAGAGTTTTTACTCTTAGATGTTCACACGATCTGACAAACAGACAGCATCAGGTGGTAGTGCCGTATCTCCAGGTCCGTAGTGGATGATCACGGCCCTGTGATTAACTGGCGATCAGTCCAGGGTGTGCCCCACCTCACCGACCCAGCCCCACCACGACCCTGAACAGGATGAGCGATATGGATGGGTGATGTGCCCCTTACAATGCCAGGTGCTCACTAACGTGTGGAGGTCATCGTTGCCTCCTTGCGGTCTGTGCATCCGTCCGTCTTGAAATATCTCAGGAACTCCTGGAGGAACAAATTTGGTGCAATTGTCCACCAGGACTGAAGGATGACGAAGATTTTATTGATTAAGGTCAACATCACTGTGAAACGGGGGGTTGGCCAAATTCATCTGAAAATTATGACACAGTTTCATACAAAAGTCTGATAGGAGAAAATGGTAAGACTTGACTTTTTAACCCCGAATGTCAACTAAGATGAGACTCATCATAATATCCTGAAAAAACACTTGGGGTGCCGTAGCTCAGAGGTAGAGCAGGTCACGCACCAATTGGAAGACAGGAGGTTCGATCCCCTGCGTCTTTATGTCAAAGTATTCTTGGGTGAAGATACTGAACCTGTATTTGCTCCAGAGCCATCGGCGTGTGAATGTGATCAGATTATGTCCTGATGAGCCTCTGTCATCAGTGTATGAATGTTTGAATGTGGCAGGAGTGTGAAGTGCTCTGAGTGGTAAGAAGTGGTCATTTTCTCTGTTACATTCTTGTGAGCGCTGTATCTCAGGAAGGTTTGGAAGGAACATCTTCAAATGTCAAAGGTTACTATGACCCTACGTTGGTCTGGTTCTCTTGGACGTGATGTCTGAGCAATAATTTTATTACATCTTCTATTTTTTAAATGTTTCATTGTCCGATTAGTGGAAAATCTCCCCTCGCTCTGCCCCTCCTGAACCTGCTTGTTTTGCTGTGGTGAGAAACGTCTTCTGACAATCCAACGCTCTGCCGAGAAACAGAGAGCGAGAGACGTTCTCTGGTATTATGTCCCTGCTGTAAATTATTGTGAAGCGTCCTCTCCTGTTTAATGCAGGCCTACTTATGCTGTTCTGTTTTTAGGCTAACGCATACTCTTTAGATGTTTTTTTCTACATACACGTCCCTGCCACAGTTACATTGTTGTTCTGTGTGAAACACTGATTGTTTGAAACTGCAACTTGACAGTTCAGTGGAAGCACACGCCCACACGGTGGTTATTCTTGTTAACCATGATCACGATCGTTCTTCAGTCTTATCCAAACTGTCGTTCTGTAGCACAGAAGATGTAGAAGGTGAACATTTAAAAATTGTGTAAAAACTTAATTATCAAAGGCTGACTGATTAACGTTAGTGTTACTCTGTAACACTGAGCTATAGAGATACAAGATGAGATGATTTCGGGATGAATCTATTTAAAAATTTGTCATTGGTTAAAACTGAATTATAAAGTGAAATGTTGTAATTTTTTTTGGTTTAACTTCAGGGAAAATGGCGTCAAGAAAAAGGCTTCTTTATTTCTTCCTGTCCCAGATGGTTCTGCTAAATTCTTCTCGTCTACCAGCTTGCTAATGACTGACTGTATTGGTCGTCAGAGAGAACAGTTATCACACACCGGAGTCAAATCGTTGTATTGTCCTCGTCCCTCCTCATCGGGCTCCTTCATTATCGACTCCACCGATCTTCCATCGCCTCCCGAACAAAAAGGCGAGCGGCCGATGAATTATGAATGTCAGGAGAGGAGAGCTGATATCATTCTGCTCCCATGCCTGCTCCTAATTAAAAAGGACATGATTAGAAATGCATCCATTAGGAGAGGTTGGGTCCTAATCACTCGTTACATTATTAATCAGGCAGTTTATTGTTCCGTGATTTAGCCCTGAAGAGGTGATGATCATTTTTGAAAAATTAGTCAGGTGACAGAAAGCTAACAGTCGTATACTTATTTTTTATGCTAGAAAACATCTCCTACAGTACGTTTGAAAACATCTCCTACAGTATGTTAGAAAACATCTCCTAGTGTACGTTAGAAAACATTCCTACAGTACATTAACATCTCCTACAGTACGTTAGAAAACATTCCTACAGTACGTTAGAAAACATCTCCTACTGTACGTTAGAAAACATCTCCTACTGTACGTTAGAAAACATCTCCTACAGTACGTTAGATAACATCTCCTAGTGTACGTTAGAAAACATTCCTACAGTACATTAACATCTCCTACAGTACGTTAGAAAACATCTCCTACTGTACGTTAGAAAACATCTCCTACAGTACGTTAGAAAACATCTCCTACAGTACGTTAGAAAACATTCCTACAGTACGTTAGAAAACATCTCCTACTGTACGTTAGAAAACATCTCGTACTGTACATTAGAAAACATTCCTACAGTATGTTAGAAAACATCTCCTACTGTACATTAGAAAACATCTCCTACAGTTCGTTAGAAAACATCTCCTACAGTACTTTAGAAAACATTCCTACAGTATGTTAGAAAACATCTCCTACTGTACGTTAGAAAACATCTCCTACAGTATGTTAGAAAACATCTCCTACTGTACATTCGAAAACATCTCCTACAGTATGTTAGAAAACATCTCCTACTGTACGTTAGAAAACATCTCCTACAGTATGTTAGAAAACATCTCCTACTGTACATTAGAAAACATCTCCTACAGTACATTAGAAAACATCTCCTACTGTACATTACAAAAAAACACCTCCTACAGTTCGTTAGAAAACATCTCCTACAGTTCGTTAGAAAACATCTCCTACAGTACTTTAGAAAACATTCCTACAGTATGTTAGAAAACATCTCCTACTGTACGTTAGAAAACATCTCCTACAGTAGGTTAGAAAACATCTCCTACTGTACATTCGAAAACATCTCCTACAGTATGTTAGAAAACATCTCCTACTGTACATTAGAAAACATCTCCTACAGTACATTAGAAAACATCTCCTACTGTACATTAGAAAACATCTCCTACAGTTCTTTAGAAAACATCTCCTACTGTACATTAGAAAACATCTCCTACAGTTCGTTAGAAAACATCTCCTACAGTACTTTAGAAAACATTCCTACAGTATGTTAGAAAACATCTCCTACTGTACGTTAGAAAACATCTCCTACAGTAGGTTAGAAAACATCTCCTACTGTACATTAGAAAACATCTCCTACTGTATGTTAGAAAACATCTACTGTACATTAGAAAACATCTCCTACAGTACATTAGAAAACATCTCCTACTGTACATTAGAAAACATCTCCTACAGTTCGTTAGAAAACATCTCCTACTGTACATTAGAAAACATCTCCTACAGTTTGTTAGAAAACATCTCCTACAGTACGTTAGAAAACATCTCCTACAGTATGTTAGAAAACATCTCCTACAGTACTTTAGAAAACATTCCTACAGTACGTTAGAAAACATTTCTTCTGTACGTTAGAAAACATCTCCTACAATATGTTAGAAAACATCTCCTACATTACTTTAGAAAACATCTCCTACAGTACTTTAGAAAACATCTCCTACAGTACGTTAGAAAACATTCCTACTGTACGTTAGAAAACATCTCCTACAGTATGTTAGAAAACATCTCCTAGTGTACGTTAGAAAACATCTCCTACTGTACGTTAGAAAACATCTCCTACAGTACTTTAGAAAACATCTCCTACTGTACGTTAGAAAACATCTTCTACAGTATGTTAGAAAACATCTCCTAGTGTACGTTAGAAAACATTCCTACTGTACGTTAGAAAACATCTCCTACAGTACTTTAGAAAACATCTCCTACAGTACGTTAGAAAACATCTCCTACTGTATGTCAGAAAACATCTCCCACAGTTCGTTAGAAAACATCTCCTACTGTATGTCAGAAAACATTCCTACAGTACGTTAGAAAACATCTCCTACAGTATGTTAGAAAACATCTCCTACAGTTTGTTAGAAAACATCTCCTACAGTATGTTAGAAAACATCTCCTACTGTATGTCAGAAAACATCTCCTACAGTATGTCAGAAAACATCTCCTACAGTACGTTAGAAAACATCTCCTACTGTATGTCAGAAAACATCTCCTACTGTACATTAGAAAACATCTCCTACAGTATGTTAGAAAACATCTCCTACAGTTCGTTAGAAAACATCTCCTACAGTATGTTAGAAAACATCTCCTACTGTATGTCAGAAAACATCTCCTACTGTACGTTAGAAAACATCTCCTACTGTATGTTAGAAAACATTCCTACAGTACGTTAGAAAACATCTCCTACTGTACGTTAGAAAACATCTCCTACTGTATGTTAGAAAACATTCCTACAGTACGTTAGAAAACATTCCTACTGTACGTTAGAAAACATCTCCTACTGTATGTTAGAAAACATTCCTACAGTACGTTAGAAAACATTTCTTCTGTACGTTAGAAAACATCTCCTACAATATGTTAGAAAACATCTCCTACATTACTTTAGAAAACATCTCCTACAGTACTTTAGAAAACATCTCCTACAGTACGTTAGAAAACATTTCTTCTGTACATTAGAAAACATCTCCTACAGTACGTTAGAAAACATCTCCTACAGTACGTTAGAAAACATCTCCTACAGTATGTTAGAAAACATCTCCTACTGTATGTTAGAAAACATCTCCTACTGTATGTTAGAAAACATTCCTACAGTACGTTAGAAAACATTCCTACTGTATGTTAGAAAACATCTCCTACAGTACGTTAGAAAACATTTCTTCTGTACGTTAGAAAACATCTCCTACAATATGTTAGAAAACATCTCCTACATTACTTTAGAAAACATCTCCTACAGTACTTTAGAAAACATCTCCTACAGTACGTTAGAAAACATTCCTACTGTACGTTAGAAAACATCTCCTACAGTACGTTAGAAAACATTCCTACAGTACGTTAGAAAACATTCCTACTGTATGTTAGAAAACATCTCCTACAGTACGTTAGAAAATATTCCTACTGTACGTTAGAAAACATCTCCTACAGTACGTTAGAAAACATCTCCTACTGTACGTTAGAAAACATTCCTACTGTATGTTAGAAAACATCTCCTACAGTACGTTAGAAAACATTCCTACTGTACGTTAGAAAACATCTCCTACTGTATGTCAGAAAAACATTCCTACAGTACGTTAGAAAACATTCCTACTGTACGTTAGAAAACATCTCCTACTGTATTTTAGAAAAACATTCCTACAGTACGTTAGAAAACATTCCTACAGTACGTTAGAAAACATTCCTACAGTATGTTAGAAAACATTTCTTCTGTACGTTAGAAAACATCTCCTACTGTATGTTAGAAAACATTCCTACAGTACGTTAGAAAACATCTCCTACAGTACGTTAGAAAACATTCCTACAGTACGTTAGAAAACATCTCCTACTGTACGTTAGAAAACATTCCTACAGTACGTTAGAAAACATTCCTACTGTACGTTAGAAAACATCTCCTACTGTATGTTAGAAAACATTCCTACAGTATGTTAGAAAACATCTCCTACAATATGTTAGAAAACATCTCCTACATTACTTTAGAAAACATCTCCTACAGTACTTTAGAAAACATCTCCTACAGTACGTTAGAAAACATTCCTACTGTACGTTAGAAAACATCTCCTACAGTACGTTAGAAAACATTCCTACAGTACGTTAGAAAACATTCCTACTGTATGTTAGAAAACATCTCCTACAGTAGGTTAAAAAGGCTGCACCTGCAGAATAACCCTGCTTAAAACTCAGAACACTGACTGACAAGCTCCTAAAGAGATGCCATGAAGGACCAAGAAATTAGATTACTTTGACTTTTACCAACTTTCACTTCAAGGCTTTGACATTTGACTGAGCTCATTAAGTGTGCATAATCTCAGTGAGGATGTCACAATGAAGTCAGAGGCCTATTTTCATAAGTGAGTAATTACATTAAAAAGTCAGGCAGAATACAGAATGAGAGAGAGAGAGAGAGAGAGAGAGAGAGAGAGAGACCTGACTTCTTAATGATGAATATAAATGTTTAACTATGGCTGAACATGATGTTTACCAGCCTGTTATTAAAATATTCCCATAATGATATGATGAATTACGGCATGTGACATTAGTATGTGAAGACATGCTGCTTCATGGCAGCTGCTCTGCTCCTTTATGTGTTCACATTGCCCCCTGGTGGTGGCATTAGTGTAATGCAGCTGACAAATGAATGCATTGGTCCTGGCAAAACTGAAGAGTTGCTGGTCCATCGCTGCTACGATCGGCTGTTTTTTTCTGTTACACAAAAATTGTGTTTGATTCAACACAACCATTTAAGCTTAGAGGAACTGAAAACAACAATTTTCTTTTGTTTGTTTTGTGCTTTTTATTATTTCTAATCATTAACTGAAAAGCCTTAGAGCCATGTCACACCTTGTTTTAGGTTAAACAGATTATTTGTGGTTTTGTCTTTGACCTGATTCTGTCTGGAAAGAGAAACTGATCAACATGGCGAGGACAACTTTAGAATGAACGGATGGTACTTCTATAAGAAAATAATGAAAATCACAAACTCGCAGGTGATTTAGTATTTTATACATAAACATCATTTGCTCTACAAAGACTTCAAATCAATACCTTCAATGTCAAATAAACTGTATATGAAAGAACAAAAACTGTAAATGACTTTTCTTCAACATGAAAAGTGTGACAATAAGCATTTAAACTGTGATGTGTGTCCCTACAGGAGCTGTACTCGCAGTCCTACGACTCTGTGGGCGTCATGTTTGCATCCATCCCCGGCTTCGCCGACTTCTACTCACAGACTGAGATGAATAACCAGGGAGTCGAGTGCCTGAGGCTCCTCAACGAAATTATTGCCGACTTTGACGAGGTGAGGCTGCAGACTTTGAAGTGCACCCACTTCTACTTCAGTTCAACTTTTAAACATTCAGCAGACCATGTCTGACTCCTTCAGCATGTTTCATTTTTGATTAAAACGTCCGTCTTATTCCCCAGAACACTTCACAATAGATTAATGTGTGAGCAGAAACAGTGAGTGCCTGTAGGGCATCAGGAGGCAGTTATTTCAGATAAACACTCAATGCACAAAATATAATGGAGGCTTTTTTCATGAAGGACTTTAGTGAGAAGAATCGAAGCTTTCCTCCAGTTTATATTCCCTCATGAGTCACAGCAGATCATCTTCAGTCTTTGCATCTTCAATGGTAGGACTGCAGTTTGTCAGGATTCCCTCCAAACATCAGTTCATCTTTTTTTAATCAGAAAAGTTCCTCCAAGTTTTTCTAATAAAATAAGTTTAAAGCAAACAGTTTAATTCTTTATCAAAAATATTTCAGGCGAATGCTTGTTTTCCTTGCGTGCTGGAAAACCCAGCGGCTGTGTATAAGAAGTGAACGTAGCCTCCAGAAAAGTGAAGCCAACGTGAAAGTGTCTTAAACCTGCGTTCTTTCTAATGGCCAGCAGGGGGCGACTCCACAGCTGCAGAAAGAAGTCCGATTTTAAAGTCTACTGCTGTGTTGGAAATGCCACACTATACTAGCAGTTCGTACTGATTAGGCCAACATGTAGTATGTAGTATGCGAACTGATTCGGAAAAAAACCTCCAGTACGGATCAGACCAGTCTACCTCACCTGTATCCCACAATGCAAAGCGCTGGAACGTCACAACGGCAGTTGAAATAGCGAACAGCAGCAGCGTTCGAGCAGAAGGGGGCGCTATAGCTAAGAAAACAGCGGTTTGCTTTTGTCCAAAACCAGAAACAGGCGCCTGATGTCGCACACTGAAAAATGAATTTGAACAGCCCAGTACTACATACCACCGCCAGACGCAGTATGCAGTATATAGTATCCGATTTCAAACGCAGCGTATGAGAAAAAAGCCTATTTTTTACATGATTTAATACCATAAGAAACGTTCTCCTAATGAGTTTATGGAGTTTTTCTTTAATACAGAGTGATGTTCATTCACTCAGCTTTTTTGTGCATTTTATTAAAATGACTGAAATACATATTCACTAAATAAAACATCATGCTGTGTTGACTTGAAACTAGAGATTGAGACCGTAAACTCATCGGAACATGTTTACTGAGGGAATAAATCAGGAGAGAAGGAGGAGCATTTTCTCATCTACACAATAAGACTGCTTTTTGCAGCCGAAGTCGCCCCCTGCTGGCCATTAGAAAGAATGCAGTTTTTTAATGCAGTCGGTTTAAGGCACTTCTGCGTTGGCTTAACTAAACAGTCTGTAGGTTAAAGTAACAGTAAATAATATAAATAATAAAGATTGAAGGAGGAACATTTCCTGTCTTGTTCTATACAGACTTCTTCTTTGCAACCAGTGGAGTCGCCCCCTGCTGGACATTAGAGAGAATGCAGTTTTCAGGCACTTTTAAAACCAAATGTTCACATCTTATACACAGTGTGTGGATTACACTTACATAAGATGTGAACTGTATGAGACGGACTACTTCCAGACATGATCTGACATGATCACATTCTGCTCACGACTTCTTCATCCAGATTCCTTGGAGATACTCTGAATACAGTTTAATACGAGGGGCCCTTTGATATACTGATATATTAAGGTTGCAACACTGCTGGGTTGATGAGGTAATGAGGTACAGGTGAGCTGATTGATGGAGTTCAGGTGTGTGAAGAAGCAGATCTGACTCATCAAGCTTATTAAGGTCCGGCTTGAAGCTTACATTCAGGATGTCTTTGCTTCCAGGATTCACTTTTCTGTATTTACCGACTGCTCTACCTGAAACTTTAAGGTTTCTGAAAGTGGCTCTAAGAATTACTGAGTTTTATCACGTAGGAATAAAATACACGAACCAGCCTGTCATTCTTCTCCGTGCTTCGGGCTCAGTATGAGTTAGCACGCTTGCTGAAGTTTCCTAAAACTCTGGCACATCCTGGTCCCTGTGGACAAACTGAAGTGGAGAGGAACTCTACTTTTTGACAGCAAATGTCTCAGTCTCCTAATAAGAGCAGAGACAGACAGACACCAGCTGAGCTCTCTGCCGCCTCGGGCCACACACACTCACTCTCTCACACTTTGTCCTCAAACGCAGCAGACTTCTCTCCGTCTCCGTCGGAGGAGAGACACGGCAGAGTGACTCATCATGTTTGCACAGAATAAGATCAGAACGGCACTTTTTAGCAGACAATTTAAAATCAGTCCATGTTAGCATATGAAACTGAAAATGAATAGCAACTGATCTTGAGTTTTAGTAAAGGTGCTTTTTGCTGAACAGTTGCTGTGTTTGCCACTTTTTGTTAAGTCTGTCTCCTCCTGTCGCTGTTGCTCATTGTGTGAGTCTGTCAGGTCGGCTGGATCGTGCTGTCTTTTCTTCGCCGACGTTTCTTTGGATGTATTTTCGGTACATGGGAACTTTGGAGCATTGTTAGAGCTCCTGCTGAGTAAACAACTCCTCTTCTATTTATGCTGCATCAGTATTCTGCACGGGTGGAGGCAGGCAGAAGCAGCAGGGAAATATAACCAACATTTGTGCTCTTGAGTTACCTATTTACAGTGACGTAAAGCTGCTTATTAAAGAGGGGGTCTTATGCTGTTTCACATTTTAAGTCATATATATAATGTTACAGTCTCTGCCTCAAGCGAAGGAGTTTATGTATCTCGGATTCTTGTTCACAGTGAGGGTAAAATGGATCGTGAGATTGACAGGCGGATCGGTGCTGCATCAGCAGTAATGCGGGCTTTGTGACGTCACAAACTTTGTGACGTCACAAAGTGCAGCCTCAGCAGGCATCAGGGAGCTGGCCAATCAGAAGAAGGTGGGCTTGTAGGGGCGGGGTTTCTTAAAGGGACAGCAGAGTCGTTTCAGGCAGGATGGCTGTATGAGGGCCTGCACAGAGACCAGTGTGAGAAAGTTTTTTTAACTGTAAATGATGCTAAGCTACTCCACAGGTATCAGAGTGAAATTAGCATAATACCCCCCTTTAATGAAAATATATTTATTTTTAATCCTGGGACATAATTCATCATATTTTGGGATCATAAAAGTAAACACTGGGATGTTAAATATCTCTCCCTGTGTTCTTTGTCACAGCTGCTCGGTGAGGAACGTTTCCAGGACATCGAGAAGATCAAGACGATCGGCAGCACCTACATGGCCGTCTCCGGTCTGTCGCCTGAAAAACAGGTGAGATCCTCCAGGTTTCATTCTAACCCGTAAATTCCACCAGACGTGTGTTCGGTCCGTCTCCGCTCCGTGACGGCAGCGGAGCTGATAGGTTTCACTTTAGTCAGTGAGACTGCACCTGTCAATCACAGGCCTGCCACATAGAGACAGACAACCTTTCACGCTCACACTCACACCTACGGGCAATTATAGAGTCCCCAGTGAACCTAACAAGCATGTCTTTGGACGTTGGGAGGAAGCCAGAGTACCCGGAGGGAACCCACGCATGCACGGGGAGAACATGCAGACTCCACACAGTAAGGCCCACTACGTCTGAACTGGGGTTCGAACCAGGATGCAGCCCACCGCCTAATCACTAATGAAAATAGTTCAGTTACATGATTTCAAAACGTTTGTAAAAGTGCATGTGACACAAGAAGAAGAATAGTTTATTGTAAAAATATGATTATGAGATATTTTTAAATCAGAAATCTGGCATCACTGTCAGTTTGATTTAACCTGACCTTAAACTCAGGATCTGAGGATGTTTACATTTTTTTTACTTCAAATTTTTATTTTTCTCTTTAATAAACCTGGAGGTTAATCTCCAAATTCCCCAAAAAAAGGAAATTAAAGTTAACCTGGACTTCAGAAAGTGACTTCTTCAGTGTGTCATCATCTTGTTTTGTCTCAAAGCAGCTGTACAAGAACAAGAGCAATTTAAATCAGGACACATCTCATCACAGATGCAAACAAAGGTTCACACTCTGCACACACTTGTTGCAGCTCTGGTGTCGACGTGAACCTCCACTGGATGCTGGAATCCAGCTGTCACAGCAGAGGTGACCACACTACATTATGAAAACTACTGGAAAAGACTCAACACAAGTAGAAGGAAGATAAATACACCTGTAAATGTCCCATTGTGTACCTGAAGATGTTAAAATCATACGTCATCCACCGCAGCGACATCAGTCCTGAAGGTGCTCTGACGCATCGACACGCTTCATCTCTCCAGTGACAAATGAGCAGTTTCATGTCTGACCCGCTGCCGTCCTGCTGGTCCTGACGTTCAGCTGACTCAGACTCTTCTCCTCCTCCCACAGCAATGTGAAGATAAATGGGGTCACCTGTGTGCGTTGGCCGACTTCGCCATCGCCCTCAACGAGAGCATCCAGGAGATCAACAAGCACTCGTTCAACAACTTCGAGCTGAGGATCGGTGAGATCTTTCGTTACCTCTCCCTTGTGTTATTCTTGTTTTTCACATCTTCTGTTTATACTTCTTCTAAAACTTGCCCTGCTGTTTTTTATAAGGGACACAAACTATTTAAAGTCAATAAAAATCCTGAAAAACTTGGAGTGGTAGCCTTAAGTGCTACATCTTCAGTGAGTATAGCTGACGAACGCTGCAAGTGTTGTTGTTTGCTATCATCAGGAGACAATGACAGGAGGTCAGTTCTTCTTTGCTGCTCTAAAACAGCCCTCATACATCACGGCAGCACAGAGCACTTTATTGTGTAGGTTTCTGTTCTGGAGCAGCGAAGAAGGAAGCAGTTGATTTCATTGCGGCTATAAGAGAACCGTCAGATAGACTGGCTCACTCGCTGAGACTCTCTAGTCTGCAGTTCTAACATCTGATTCCCTGTGTGTCTGGCAGGAATGGCCCACGGCTCGGTGGTGGCAGGTGTGATCGGCGCAAAGAAGCCTCAGTACGACATCTGGGGGAAGACGGTGAACCTGGCCAGCCGGATGGACAGCACGGGGGTCAGCGGCAAGATCCAGGTTCCCGAGGAGACCTACCTGATCCTGAAGGAGCGCGGCTTCGCCTTCGAGTACCGCGGGGAGATCTACGTGAAGGGCATCAGCGAGCAGGAGGGCAAGATCCGAACACACTTCCTGCATGGCCGCGTGCAGCCCAACCCGCTCATCCTGCAGCCGCGCAAAATCACCCGCCAGTACTCGCTGGCCGCCGTGGTGCTCGGCCTGGTGCAGTCGCTCAACAGGCAGAAGCAAAAGCAGATCCTCAACGAGAACAACAACTCGGGCATCATGAAGGGCCACCACCACTACAACCGGAGGACGTTGTTAGCGCACGGTGGCTCCGAGGGGGGAGGGGGGCATCACACCGAAGCAGCTGATAAGACTGAGCTCTCCTGAAGAGCAGACTGGAGTTTTAGCTCCACACAGATTTCTCAAACGCAGAGCTGCTCTACAGGCAACAATTCCCCCAGTGGTTGAGTTAAACCTAACTGGGTGCAGCTAAAGAACAGTGAATGGTTTAGTACCGTTAGGACGCAGCAGAGCAGCAGGGGGAAGGTCTTCTTCAGGGGTCATTACAAATTTAGCACTGTAGCATTTGATAAGTATCAAGTATGTTGTTTTTACCATGAAATATGAACCGACGACCCATTCTCTTTTCACCTGTGAGTCAAGAAGCAGAACGACATTATTAAAGCCCTCTAGCTTCCCACCCCGAGCGTGAATCAGGGGAAAATGGTCGCCTTCAGCTTTCCAAACGTTCTGTGAGGAAGCAAATACAACAAGTTTGTTAGTGAGAAACACTGAATGTAAACAGAAACTTTGTTGTTTGTTTACAAGAGAACTCAACAGGGCTCCTTTAAGAACTCATCGTGGATCAGCTGGTGGTTGAGTTTAGCTGGAGAGACTATCCCTCCACTCCGTTACATATTCCATATGTCCGGGAAGCTAGAGAGATAGTCTCAATAAGATAGAGATCGCCATGGTAACTAATGCTGAACACCTTACCTGCTCCGGAGCAGGTTGTGTTCGAGATAAACTTGTACTAAACACCACCACTGACCAATCAGGTCTCTTGATTCAGGAGCTTTGGGAGCTGATGTCGATCAGCTGACGGCAGACTTGTCCCTATGTGTGATTGGTCAAACACTGCAGACTCCGCCCCTTATAATATAAACACTCATAGAAACCCTGGGTTGATTTATCAGTTGCTAAGCAGCGACGTGGAGAACTTGCTCCGTAGTATAAGCCTCATAAGATTAACTAGCATGTTAGCTTACCTGAGCTTTCCAGGTAATCTAGTAAACAAGCCTGAGGAAGTCACTTAGACCAAAGTTACTTTGTTTCTCCTTTAGTTAGTCGATAAAAACGTTTCTCTGGCTCCTCCCACTCAGGTTTAACTCAACCAATGAGATTCTTTCTGCCTCCTGAAGCAGCTCTGCTCTTGATGAATGTTTGTAGAACTGAAACTCCGCGTTGTGTCTGAAGGAGGAGGAGGATGAAGAGGAGGTGGGGTAAGCAGGGAGGGCCTTGACGGGACGGTTGCGTTCTGTTTTCACCCGCCCTCACATGTTCGATGTCTCTTTTGACCGACGCCCCCCGGACTGTCTGACGTTCCTCTCGTCATTTCCACTTCCCATTTTTATGTCGCCCTCCCGTCCCATCCCCCCGCCCAAACCCAGAGACCCTGTCCCGCTCTGACCTCGCCCGGTGTCGATGTTTCTTTTTTGTATTTCTTTTATATATGAGAACACAATAAAAGGGGTCTAATTTTTTATATAAGCCGTGTGTCTGGTTGCTTTTTATTTGGTCTCATTTGTCGACAAAGAAAGGGGGAAATTGGGAGTGTGAGAAAATAGAGTTGTATTGCTTTGCTCTGATTGCATAAATACAAATGCAGATCTCACAGCTCTGTTTGCATGAAGAATAAACCTTTACATAACTCTTTAGCAGATGGCGATGGGTTCTTTACACCACGATAGGGTTCCTACAATTACCCCAAAACACTTGCATCATATACCCTTCATTGCTGTATTGCAATTAACCGCAATTTATGGAAAATGGACTTCAGAACCTTTCTCACCTTTCACCACCAGGTGCTTTTACATTACATGTCACATTCACCCTTTCACACACACATCCATACACCTATTTAGTGGGCCACTAATCAGCTAATCACTCACACGCCGTAGGACAGGAGGAGCCAAGGAACGAACCGCTGATACCTGATAAGACTGGAGCAGCCCTAAGTGGAATAAAATATGACACATTGGGCCTCATGCAAGGAGCGATATACGAACACCTTTTCTCTTATTGCTGATCTTATCCACGATTATTTTTCTGGTTTTGTTCGGACCCACTGATTTCCGAGATTCACCAATGTTTTCTCATTTCTGCTCGTCTCTGAGGGAAGAGAACATTTTACGATGGTGGAGAGCACTCTGACCAAGATACACAACTTTCACAGTCCACAAATTGTTTGTCCAATGTTTTAAAACTGGGAAGCATAAAAAGGCATCATTGAATCAAATTTAGATTATTATGTGTTTTTAGGGGAATTATAATGATTGGATTATGCTGCTTCCACCTTCACATCGCGCGTCCCTCGGCTGACACGGCATCACAGATCTTTTGCCATTGCTGCATTTGTGATGAACCTGTAACGCCTCTGCTCACGCTCTGGAAGATCACGATTACTTTATTTAACAGAACTTAGATTTCGCTGCTGCTGTCCTTCTTCTTCTTCTTCTCACTACCTTTTTTCGGAGGCATTTCTTCTTCTCCTTGTGTCTGATTTGCACACAGCACAACATGCAGCCTGCCCTTTAATAGTGTTTAAGCGGCGTTATCTATGCTAATTAGAAAAAATCAACCATGCAACTCTAATTTTAAGAACTCTTCTAACTTAACTTAACTTACTTCTCTTAACAGAAAATGTAAGAGACCGTTGCTGCATGAGGCCCATTGATATTTAGAAAGACGCACCTTGATGAAATCCTGATGAAAGCTAATCGGTGAGTTCACTGTCAGCAGCAGAATTTTAGGAATGTATGTGAGTCTGATTTATGGTGCAAACTGGGTACAGTTGTGTATAAGACTCATATAAACAAAAAAAGAAAGTGCACTCAGACACAAACAGGAATGACACAGGTGAGGGAGGAACACAGGTATCGTGGCAGTGCATTATTTAGCCTGACAAATAAGGACATTTTGAGACTCTGAGGGTAAAGCTCGATGTAGTGCATTTAGACCCGGTTCTGCTCTGCTCCATGTGCTGCGGACGACTGTTCACTATGGAGGCTCTGCATGCTGCTGGACAAACTATCATTACTACATCACAACTACTGCATCATTGGTTCTTGGCATTTAGAAGAAAACTGGATATGTTTTGAAATTTCAGTATGTTTGCAAAAGACAAGCTACGACGTGCCTGACTGGTTTGACATACTGGCTCATGGTTCCATTGAGCTTGAATATCAGGTGCTGCAAAGACATGACGCACAAAGATCCACTTACACTTTAATTTCTGTGACAGTTTGTTCTTTTGTCAGGTCTTTCCCTCGATTTAAAAGCCACATGAAGGAATCAAACATATTTTTAGTGCGTCCCTCTTTTATTACATCACATATGAAGAACCGTATTTAAAATAAAGACAAAATGATAAACAGAGGACTTCTTGTAGGGCTGCTGAGCTTCCTGCGGTGCATTTCCACCTTGACGAAGATGAACCTGAGAGCTGTGCGAGCTTCGTCTCCACACCAGAAGAAGAGCTGTCTTCTTCTTGATGAATCACATCGTCAGGTGGGCGTGAGGAGGAGGAGCTGGGAATGAAACCAGACACCTGCTGGATGGTCCCAAACCATCTGGACTCTGACTGACTGAGCTGATGGTTGATTATCAGTGTCAGACCTGATCATCTGTTCTGTTCAGCCGCACGGAGGACGCTTTAATGTTCTCACAAGTATATTGCACTCCTTCAAGAAAAGGGCAGGAAAAACTGCACATTTACTACTGATTTAATACCTAAAGTTTGGGGTTTGGCATAAATCTGGGCCAGAGTTCAAAGGTCGTCCACTAAAAGTTCTTGTTGTTTCCACTGACAGGCTCAGATTATTATTCTAAGTGTGTGTCAACATTACAGAAAGGATCCCGACAGAGATAGACCTTTTTGTTACAGAGGAAGATGATTTCACATCGCTCTCTTCAAAGCCACCAGACCCCTATCATAAAAACATCATTTTACCTCACAGAGTTGCTTGTCTACCTCTGCCTCAATCAGTTCGTTAGTTTGTTTAAATTGGTGTCCACAAATCTCGTGCTGGATGAAGTAAAATAATTTAAGCACCAAAGTCACACAAAAACACAAACACACTATCTGATGAAGCTAACTGAAGACAGACAACTCCTTATTTATGCGAGGTTAAATCACTGTTTTTGTCAATGGAGTCTGGTGGCTTTGAGACAGCGATGTAATGCATGTTTGTAGTTAAAAAAAGATCTTACCTCTGTAGGGATCCTGTCTGTGATGTTGTCAGACACTTTGAATACAGAGAGTTGGGTTCAGATCCTATCTGGACCTGATCTGTGCAATGATGCTGAAAGGAAAGACAGGAAACTATGCTGGTAATGTCCAGACATTGTGTTGATTACCTTAATGTAACCCAACACAAAACCTCTTGTAGTGTGTGTAAATGTCCACTAGATGTCAGCGTATGATCAGTCAGACACTGAGGAGGAGGTCAGCCATCACAGCAGACAAATGGCATTGATCTTCTGTCCTGTTTAATCTGCTGTCACGGTGCTGTGACCTCTGACCTCTTCATGATGGTTACATGGAACAGGAGGACGTTAACTGGAAACATCAGCTGTACAAGTTTGATGACAGAAGCGACACAGGACCAAGTTCTTCTGTGAGGAGATGATTGGAAGGATGCCTGGTGAGGACAAATGTCATCGCAACAGTAATAACTTTTTCATAGTGCAAACTTGTATTTATCAAACAGGTGAAACACCTGTTTATAGGCAGTGCAGATAAATAAATAGAGCTCAAAAGCTGAACCTGTTTTATGTGTGCATTCTGTTGCAGTGAGATCAGATAATGGAGAAATGACATGAGCATGTCAGCGGATATAATGATGATGAATGAACCTCGATGGTAACTTTGATTTACGAGAACAAATAAGTTGTTTGCTAAAATCATAAATATTTTAACGTCTAAAATCAAATGTAGCAAATATTCATTCACGTCGGACGTGATTTCATCGTCACATTTCTTTTCTGCCGTCTTTCAGTCTTTTTGGTCGACCTCACCGCTGACCACGCCCACATGAAATACAACACGCCCACAGTTTCATACGGACACAGAACATCTACGTTATTAGCATTAATTTACTTTCATTCTAATGTGTTAAAAATGTGCAGAATGCAGCCTTAAATACCCTCCCACTTTTCCTATCTGTCTTAAGTAATTGTCCTTGAATAGAAAGCGATGAATACGTCAAAGTGAACGACTCGAAGCGTCCGGTCACAACAACAGAGACACACACAAACACGGCGCGTCCAGCAGAAATTGATTGTGTTTTTCTCTCGTTTCCCTCCCTTATATGGATTTTCTGTTAGACGTGACGGAGGAAGAGGAGGAGGAGGAAATGAACGGGAGAGGCAGAGATGTGGAGAATGGAGTTGCCATGGTGACTATTGGCATGTTGGCGATGCAGCGTGTTCTGACTGTGAGTGCATGTGTGTGTGTGTGTGTGTGTGTGTGTGTGTGAGCCGTTGAAGTTTTAAGGTTAAATCGATGGATTGAACCAAAACAAGAGCTTTAAATCGGCCACAGCGTCTCACCCTGAAGAAAAGGTTTAAACCACCATCATCTCTGTGTTTCACAAAGCTGCACCACAGTCGGAGAGCTCATCCAGTAATCATTTATCACTGTAATGTTCCGTAATGTTTATGTTTTCCAATGAGTAAATTGTAAAAGCAACAAGCTTAGACTCTCATGTTGTAGTCCCGAAAACACCAGACCTGAAAATGACTCGTATCACCGTCAGTGTGTTTTCACACTCCTGTACTGAAGGGGGAGATGTCCGTGCATTTCCCTGAGAGGCAAACATCCCCCTGTCTTGCTACAGTTTATACCTAACAAATTAAAAAGCCTAGCGGAGCTCTGAGACTCTTTAGTTTTAAATTTAAACTGTTAAACGGTTTAAATTCAGATCCATCACAATCCTTTTTAACACACACACGGAGGCATCAGTAGACCAGCAAAGTTCCTAACATCACAGAAAGGATCCCTACAGAGGTAAGAACTCCAAACAGACATTACATCGCTCTCTTCAAAGCCACCAGACTCCATTAGCAAAAGCAGTAATTTTACCTCACAGAACCACAGGAGTTGTCTGTCTTCAGTTAGCTTGATCAGATAGTTTCTTTGTGTTTTTGTGTGACTAGATTAAAATCTTGTGCAATCTCCGCCCCCTTTTCGGCACGATGCTATGCTCCGTCGGTAACTTCTGCGACTCCTCGTCATCTCAGCTACAGATTCTGCCCGTCTCCGTCCGAGCAGTGCTCGAACATCGTTCCTAATTTGTCGCCGCCAAGTTTGATAAACAGACTGAATGAGTGATAGATACAATAAAGACCTAACCACCGTAACATCTTCACTGGTTACTAACCCTGTCTCCGGTGCGTTTGTGACGTCAGACGGTGACACAGCAGAAAAGAGACTGAAAGCAGGATACTCCACTGGCAATGGGAACAGAGACAATCTGCATCTATAAGCGGGTCCTCCCGGGTCTGAAAAACCTGCGTCAGCGCGTTACTTTTGGTGGGAAAGGGGTATGATTGAGGCAGCGGTGGTCATCCTGTGTTCAGTGAGGTAAAATGACTTTTGGCTTTTAAGAGAGCGATGTAACGTCTGTTTGTGGTTAAAACAATCATCTTACTCTGTAACAAAAAGGTCTATCTCTGTAGGGATCCTTTCTGTAAAGTTGTCATACACTTAGAATAACAATCTGAGCCTGTCAGCGCCCCCAAGGGTTACGTTGCAGCCATTACAATCTATTTTACAGCCATTGACTGAAGCAATACATGGATTTAGACAGAGAACTTTGTAAGGATTATAACCTTTCACCTTTGATAAAAGAGTCAGAGGTGTTAATCAAACACAGTTTTTACATCCCCACATTACAGATTATCTTTACTGTCCCACAAGGGGACATTTGTTTTACAGCAGGAGCACACAGAACAACACAAGGACGACATCAACCTTAAACATCGGACACGTGGTTCTGTGAAGACGTCTCCTTGAAATCACCTTTAAATCAAATTAAGTGGACACTTTATTTATTAGTTATTAATGAATCCACTCCAAGAGGCCGGCCGACAGCTCTAAAAGAGCACGGTTTTGGTTAAGAGTGACTTGAAGCATGGGACAGTTTGTAGTGTGTGCTCTTATAACTTCTAACATCCAGCCAAACCTTGATCTCCACCTAAACCAAAGTACTTCTGTTGCCTAAATCTAAACACACGTGGAACTCCGGATGTGAACTTCAGTCTGATCTTTTTTACACCCACCTTCAGCCCCGACCACCTCTCTGAGAGCTTCATGTGGTGCGTGAACGTTCAACTTCCTACACTCGAAAAATCGTTTGCAGAGGGAAAAGTCCTGGCAGCAATTACACATCCCGTTAGACTGTGAGGAACGACACGAGTCCGGTTTGGTTGACCCTGTGGTGGGAGGGATGGTGGGTGTGGTGCAGCAGGTGCTTCCGTCTGGATCTACGCAAGGCTTTTATTCTGAAAGGTTTGGTCTTTAAAGGGAGGGGAAGCCAGATGTGAGAGGAAGTAGTGGTAGAAAAGTTTTTAACATCAACCAGGCAGAAAGTTTTCTGCAAATGTGCATTCAAATAAGTGGACTCACAGATTAGAGCTCAGAAAAAAGGATCATGCAAACCAGAACTGTTATATTTTAGATTAGAATTATGAGATGAAAGGGCAGACAGAATATTTTTAATAAACAATTATTTGCTTTTCTAACATACTCAAAGAGAAGCTCGTGGCTGAGATAGAAGCAGCCGGGTCGAGAATCAGCGCCCGTGCTTCTCTTCTGCAAAACAGGGATCGTTCCCTCTGGATCGGGAGTGATACACGAGTTATAACAGCCAAGATCTTGTTCATGAGGGAGGGTAAAATAAGGGGTAGTCAAACTGGTAGCAGACTCCGGGAAAGGCCGAGAACTTGCTGGAGGGTTTTTATATCTCAGCCAGCCTGGGGACGCCTCAGGATCCTCCAGGAGAAGCTGAGCGAGGGGATCTCTTGGTACCACCAGGACTGGACCTTGGATAAGCAGAAAAAATGGATATATGGATCAACAGGAAGAAGTTAATGTAGCAATCTGAAAGTCCAGAAATATGCTCGAGTGTGATTCTGCTGCACGTCCTATAAACACCCCCGAGCATAATGTTTCATTAACATGGCGTCAGTCACGCTGCATCGTTTTCTAATATGTTGGAAGAACACACTCGACATTCAGTGAATAATGACAGAGCAGAGCCGACACAGACGAGCAGAAGACAACAACAACCGGACAGGGCCTAATGGATTTCATTATCCAGGCAGCTTTGACCTCAGGGGGTCAGAGGTCAAGTTAAAGCAGAGGTCCCCGTGTGTCTTTTCCCAGAGGTCTCTGACCCGACTGACCACAAACACAACACTGCCAAATTTATTTGTCTCTTGGTCGGCTGTTTGAAATATAACAGCTTATACTCATCGATCATCGCCGTCTTTGTTGTGTCAGACTTTTTATGTTATGTCTGCAAATAAGAGGTGACTGTAGAATACATATGAATATATATATTTATGGGTAGAGTTTATTATGTTATGTTGGCTTGTTACTGTGAAAATGAGGTTAATATATTTCACTTGCTGACTTATAAACTTTTATTATAATTTACACAATTTGCATGGATTTTATTTACTACCCTCAGAAATCCTGTTTCACAGTGAAGCCTCCAGTTTGTGATATTTGCCTTTGTCGCCTTTGTTTTGGAGCCAGAAGCGACCATATATGGACAACAGGGTGGATATGCATTGCCAAGTCTCTGTCCTGGTCGATAAGTTGCTATGGAAACTTGCAACTTGTCAATCTCAGGTTGCCATGCGGTGAAATATGCCCTGCTTTATCCTCTATTTGACTCTAAATGGGACCAAAATCCACCACATGCACATCATGCTGTATTGATGAAGACTTTGCACGAGAACGAGACCATAAACTCATCAGGAAAGAAGGGAATAAATCGAATAAAGTAGCCATATTTTCTCTGAGCATTCTGCACCATCTCACTTCTTTTTGCAGCCGGTGGAGTCACCCCCTGCTGGCCATTAGAGAGAAGTAGTCGTCTACAGTTTGAAGTGACAGTGTGAAAGATTTCTGGCATCTAGCAGTTAAGCTGCAAATTAGAAAAACAGCCAACAAGATTACAAAAAGATTACAGCTGGAAGCTGGAAAAACAGCATTATGTAAGGAATACAAGTCTTCAGTTTTAGGGGAAGCACTAGTGTTGCTATACAGGTTAGAAGTACAAGCAAAAAGCCTTTAAATAATACGTCTTTTTTACTGGTACTTGGTATGGTGCTGATACGCAGGTTCAGGTGTGAGAGTCTTACCTTAGAGGAAATGATGGATTACAACATCACTTCTTATTTTATCTAAAACCGTGATCTTTTTAAAAACTCTACCAACTGATTTTTGCGCCTAAATCTACATGAGACAAATCAACAGATTCACATTGAAGTCTTCCACGTGATTTTCCGATACCAGCGTGTGTTTATGAGGACATGTCGCCAGCCTGAGAGAGGGAACATCTACCTGTGTGTCGTACGGGCTGGGGACTTGTTGGTAGTAAGAGCCTCAGTGAGTTGCTTCCATGGCTTAAAGACGTGTACTCTTTTTCTGTAATGTGTGTACGTGTTTTCTCCTCATGGACACACACAAACGCAGCAGAGAGCCCACGGCGTCACAGCTGAGCTCAGATTATTACCTCAGAGCTGCAGAGCCTTTTGTCGGCGTCTAGTGAAGAAGCAAAGTTGAAACAGAGTCCAGAGACGAGCGTTTATTCACAGCTAATAAGAATCTGCACACACTGACGCTCCACTGTAAAGTCAACAGGAAATAATAATGAACAGGATTTTTGCTTAAAGTTAGAAAGCTGTCACTTCACCTCCTGATTGATCTGTGTGGAAGATAAAGGCAGGATGATTGTGTTCCCACGTTGAATCCTGTTGAATCTAGTTCATCAATACATAAAAATAAAGTGTTAAAATATCTAAACTAATATATGGAACTAATATCTTAGCACATGAACATGACCGTTTAGAAAGCTGCTTCTTGTTCTTTTGATTAAAACAGATGAAAAATAATCAAACTAAGAGTTTCTGAAGCTGGCTAAATATGCAGCAGACGTCACTTTTGCCATGGCAACCGCCTCTTTCCCGCCAGTGATGCTCCTCAGTTGACCGAAAAGAGTCGACCGCCATCTGGGCACACAGGCGGAGGAAGGAGGGAGGAACACACACACAGACACACACACACACACACACACACACAAGGCATGCTTAATGTTAGACAAAAACACACCGTTACAGATAATAACACAACTCATCAATGTGAACAAAAACGACCTCGAGTACACAACCTTGATAAAGCAAAAGCCAGAGGAGGATCAAGAACCTGAGAGCCATACCTGAGTAAAGGACAGATGTCACACCAGACTTGTGAAAGTCTCTAATATGACTCTTAAAGTCTTTAAGTTTCTGATCTTTACTGTACTTTGTCGACCAGTCCGTCGTCGTCACCACTGCCACCTTTCACTGGTGTCTCTGGTGTCGACGCCGTTGCTGTCTCTGCCTCCATCATGCATCCAGTATCACTGTCGAGTGGTGTGTACTCATGTAGCCGCTACTTGCTTGCATCTGACATGCCTTGTAACAGTCAAAGTCCAGTGAATGTAGTATTACTGCAGTTCCAAATTGCGCCACAAGATGGAGCCTCCTTTTGTTTTGGTTTTGTGCCAGTGACGGATGTCACACTCAGAGAGCCCACGTCACAAGCTCCGACCGAGTGGAGCCTCATCAGTAACGAGTCGGGGCAGATTGTGTGTCTGCTTCTACTGCTCATGTATAAGCGAAAGTAACGCAGTTGAGACCTGGCAGTGTTTGGTCCATGTTAAAGCGCCGAGTTGGAATCATCAATCTGTTGTGTGTCAACTCTCTGAGCTAACCAGCTATCCCAGGGCCTATGCTAACTGCTACATGCCGCCAGCCTTCTCCACCTACACCAGCAACGTTTCAACTGGACTTGACTTAAAAGCAACGTCGTGGCTTTAAAATTCCCTGTTGCACGTTTGCATTTGATTTACCTCTTCTTCTTCTGCTTCTTCGGCCCATTCCTAATCTCCACACTCTCGGACTCACAGACTTTGAGGCAGACTTTCCTGTGGGACTTACCCAGGGTTCATAGCAAACTTGGTGACGTATACAAACGTGATTGTCCAGCCCCCCCACTAAATGTGAACAAATGTTCTTACATTGAAGTCGTATTCAATAAAGTTTGACCAAAAAATAATAATAAATGTAAACAATGCAAGTGTGGGCGGTGACGGGAACCACAAATACATTTATCTGTAAGTGACAACAATTAAATATTCGCATTAATTAAACATTGATGCCTTTCTGACTTTTGATCATTTGTTAAATAAAGCTAATCTGATCATATATAAACACTGTAACACACACACACACACACACACATGCTGCAGGTCGGCTGATCTGGTTTCCGGGCCATGTGTGATGTCATGATTCCTCATTTTTATGCAGTTGTCAAACCCTCACACACTGCACGCCTGACGCCATCAAAGCCCGTGAGTGTTCAGTGCTTAGGCTTTAGGGTGGAGACTGGGAGTGGGCCTTCTTCTTCTGCTTCTTCTTCTTCGAGGTTTTTACGACAGTTGGCATCCTCGATGTTGCATTAGTGCCACCTTCAGTTTAACCTCTCAGTTTCCAAATTTAAAGCTGTACTTTCAGTAAATAAAATCCCAAATCATTAGACCGCCAAATCTGTGAGACAAAACTACAGGATTCCCAGGAACCACACATCATCACTCTTCCTATCCATCACTCGTTATCTGTTTACTGTCCACCCCCTCCGTGTATGGAGCCGGTGGGTGGTGAAGCTTTCGGGGTTATGGTCGCTGACACAAACATCCCTACTCTTCCCCTCGGAGACCGAGCGCCCTACATTCAACCATCAAACCCACTGTTACATAAAACCACCACCACACAAGCCGGCTTGCTGCCTGTTGCTAGGCAACAAGCCCCGGAGCCCCATCATGGAGCCTGGCTGGGCCGTGGCTGTACCTGAAAGTGCTCAAATAGGTCAGTGAGGACAGACGGAAAGAAAGAGAGGAAAAAACAGCATGAAACCATGTCCCTGGGACTGTGTCGGTCCGCACTCAGCATAATGTGTGTAATGAGGTTTGTTAGTTAGAAGGCTGACTGAGGGAAAAACAGAAGGAGGAGGGACAACAGGCAGGGACAAGCTCCTAACAGAATGAAGAAATGAGACGCATTAAAAGCAGAACTGTTGAAGGATGAGCGACGTTCATTCTTCAGCATCCAGCATTATTTGATGATGCTGGTGCACAGTGCAAACACGTCGCTACCAAATCCTGCGCAGGTGTTCAGTTAGTTTGATATCTGGTGAGGTAGGCGGCGATTCCCATCATTTATACTCTTCAACCATCCAGTCACAACAGGACACCGTCTGCAACCGTCCTGTTGTTCATTCTTTTGGCCAATATTCCATCCAAAAATGAAAAACACGTAAGAAGCCGCTGTTAATGCTTATTTTTTCATTATTTGATGAATTTAAAAAAATAGATACGTAACCAAAAGCAGAATAAATGCAAGATCAAAATCTCAAGCACCACAGAGAAGAGAGAGAGACAGCTGAGTCAAACTCTTAATTCTTGTCTGTAACATATTATTATATTATATTTTTGAATGGTATGAATGTGAAAAGTCATAGCAGTCGATTCCTGAATGTTTGAATGTTTTGAATATGTTGAAAAAAGTGGAAGGAGTAGCGCTGAATCAGCATTCCCACTAAGAAAGATTTGTTGCAGTAGAACGTATGCTGTGAGTGCCTCCAGCAGTCACACCAACTACTTAATTACGTGTAAATGTAACTAGTTACTTCCTCTGAATGTGACCCTGTGCAAATATTAGAATTGTTCCTTTTCTTCTTTTTTTGTCCTTTTAAACAAACAAAGATGCTTTTACGTCACAGGAAGTCACATTTTAATGTATAATGTTACATGAATAAGTATGTGTAGATAATACCACTAAAACTGTTTGATTTCTGAGTAGGACCCAAACCCTGAAAACTAGCTGGAACCAGACAGTAAACATGTTTGAATGCTTTGCATGACATTATGTTATTCTTCACCAAATATTAATTCAATATACTTCATGTATGACAATAAAGCATATTGAGTTAACAAGTTACATCTAACAACAGGTTTATTTAATAATTTGACTGTATTAATACTAACAACCAAATTAAACCATCTATGCTGAAATTCTATGTTGACAATTTAGACTACCCAAATTTTCATTTTCATTTTCATTTTTTAAATTCTAAAATATTTATGGGGTAACCAGAGCAACCCAGGGGAAACCCACAAGGAGGGTGGGAGGGTGGGAGGGTGGGGGGTTAGGGGAGGATTGATGGGGGTGGGGCTAGATGGGGGTTAGAGAGGGGTCAGAGGGATCGGGGTGAGGGTGAGGAGTTGTGGATGAGTTCCTCTTCCACCTTTGCGGTTTCCTCAACCCCAGGAAGTGTCTGAACCTCTTCCACAGTGACTTCTTTTCAGTCACTGGGACTGAGACAACTTCCTCCTGGAAATCAGTTGGGGGGGGACTCCTCTGGGTCGGCGGCCTCCTCTGCAGAGTCGTCAGTCACCTCCTGGAGTCCAACTGCCTGTGAATCAGGGAGGCTAATGCTGCTTGACTGTTACATGAATATAAGTGTGAAGGATGTGGGATATGTTGAAATTGTACCAGTTGCTAACTTTAGTGATCACAGACACACACGTGTATACGTGCGCACACACAGCATTAATAGTATGTGTGTTTGTTTCATTTTATATATTTTGCATACACACACACGCACACACATCGTCTTCACCCATTCTACGCACCCTACAATCAGCCATGCCTGCCTCTGATAAACTCATTGCTGACTTTAAGAGGAGAGGAGAAGTTGGCTAGTTTTTTGTGAGACCAGGTGAACAGTAAGAATACCTTACTCAGTGCATGCGTCCCTCTGAGCAAACGCTTGACGCTTGACAGGGAGCCTGGCATAGAGAATGAACTCCAGGTGAGAGATGGTGAGATGGAGCGGAACGCTTTTAAGGCAGTGACTGAGAAGACTGAGGAGGTGATGAGGATGATGGAGGAGTTTAAAATGGAAGACCAGCCTTGAAAAATAGTGCTTGAGAAAGTGAACTCAAGTGACCTTCTGCTGAACTCAGCTGTTGCCGTGGTGATGGTTAATTCATAACAGCGGTGTGACTCCTTGGCTGGGCAGTTGATTTTACTGATATTTCAGGTGAAAACAGCCTCTCAAACTTCTGTCACTGTGCCAAGACCGTAAATGCTATCAACACAAAAATTAAATCTGAGCATCATGAGGGTCTGGTGAAGCCGTCATTCGGATTTTATGTCTCTACTGCCAAATGTGGCCGGGCGGCAAAATAAAAAGGGCTTCCATTTGGAATTCTCCAGAAATGTTTAACATTAGAGCAGATGGGGCAGTTGGGCAACTTTCTGTGTCAATTAGGCGTCTCCTGGCAAAAGTGTACATGTTTTGGCTTTTGGCACCCATTGAACACAAGCAGCACAAGATTACCTACGATTCGATGCGTTAATTATGTATGTGGAGTGAACACTGCGTGCGCTGTTACAATTTGTTTGGAAGGATTCAGAGTTGTTTTTTCACAGCCGCTCCCCTCTGGCGATGACATCATCCACTCTGATGTTGGAAGTTTTCACTCGTTTTATGCAAACTTCAGGAGCTTTGAAAGGCTACTCTGAATAAAGCATGAATGATATGAAACGGTTGAAGAAAGCTGGAAGATGTGTGAATATTTTAACAGTGGAATGGAGTTTCTAAGTGAACGTATGAATGAGTTATGAAGGGTTGAATTTAGTGTGAATTTTTGTGATTTTGAATTTTTTTCCCATTCATTCAGATGGGATTTTTTTCCGGGAAAAACTGGAATAATTTGGAAACGATGAAAGGGATGAATGAAAAAAGTCATAGCAATAATGTCCTGAAGGAGCTGAATGTTTTGATGTTTGAATCCGTCTAAAAATGTGGAAGGAGAAGCAACACAAAAAAAGCTGCCGAATAATAATAAGTAGAAAAATAAATAATTTTTGCAGTAGAACATGCATGCCTTCAGCACACAATAACAGTCATCGTCAGTAGTTTCTTTTTTTGCGAGACAGCAGATCTTCTCTTTAAATCTGCGGCTCACAAAATGACAAATCCAAGTTTGATTAAGATCACTGAGGATGAACTCTGGTTGGTGACGTCACTTCAGCTCAGAGTGATGATGAGATTTGAGCATTCAGAGTTCATGTCCTTCCTCTCAGACTGGAGGCATCTGGAGTTCACATTAATATTCAGTGTAAGCCTGCAAAGTCTATTATTCTGTGTGTGGTAAACAGCAAAATCCTGCGTTAAATCCTGTGAAGGATCATGGCAGAAAGCGTGGCTACATAGCTGAGCCTCTGAGGTAGAGACACACACCATGGTGGGTTCTGATGATGACTCTTTATTTGGTAAATAAATATAAATGTACAGGACAGCCCATATCCATGAGACACAGATAATGTCAGCTTTACGTCCTTTGTACGGTGCAGGCCAAACAGCAGCTGTTGAAATAACACAATGAAAAGTAAGTCTAGACGGACTCAGTGTAGGAAGGCCATATTATCAAACCCCCACACCTGGACCTTTAAGTGTGTTCATGCACATGCACATGTAGGTTATGTTCATATGTAGAATAGTTGTTCAGCAGCCTAGATGCAGAATCAGTGAGTATGCTAATCAATGCACCCATCCAATCCGTCAAATACATTTTTCTCCAACATGATTTCTGTCGTTATCGTTAGTTCTTATCAGCTGGTTTATGTCCAAGTATTCATCTTTCTCACTAGTTCACTTTTAATTAGGTATTTGATGCTAGAAAAAGGGGGGCGTGACCTCATGATTGACAGCTCTGTTTCAGCAAGTTAAATGTGTGTTTTGGTTAGAGGAAGGGGCAGGACATCATGATGGATGGATGGATGGATAGCGTTACAGCAGCAGGTTATCAAAGCGAATACAGTACAGGAGAAAATAAACACACAGTAAAAATAACCCTAACACCAGAAGAAGGAATACATCCAGGAAATCTAACACCAATAATAAACACTATTAATCTAAAATTTAAACTAACATATCTAAATGAATAAACGTATGGCGGCTCCACCTGCTGATCTCTGCTGCGCAGACACTGGCTACAAATGATGTCACCAGCGCAAGATGGCAGCACCCTCCTCAGTGGGCATTTTGGCTTCTACAGGTCCAATGAGAGGTGGTGGAGACGTGTCGTCCAGTAAGAATTATCCAGATTTGGAAATCCACTTTGTTTCTATCCAGGATCAGGTAATCAGCTCACTTTTATCCCGGTTGTTCAAAGAAACCTGGATAGGATCAACCTGATACAGATACCCACTTTTAAGGATAACCAAATCCGGATACTGCTGCTCTGAATGGGACTTTTTCGTACTTTGTCCACAGGGGGCGCCAAAATCCACACTAAACAAAAGATCCTGACAGTCGCTTCCATATGAATATTTTATGATTGATTTTAACAGCTTTTTGGCTAAATATTTTATGTGGATGAAATCCATTATTTTTTTCACAACCCTAAAGTCTACATCTGCTCTGTCACTGTAGAAAATCAGCAATTCAAGAGCAAAATATTTTTTTTAATGACTAAAGTATCATCACTGTAAAAATATAGTTTTGTTTGACCTACTTCAAAGTTGTATTACATTTTGTTCCTGTAATCCAGCCAGAATCAACCCCCTTGCTTGGACAGGTAATCCTGAGTTTTTTTGGAGCAGCCCAAACTGAAGGTTTCATCCGGATAAAAGCCAAGATTGGATTACCTGATCTTATCTGATTACGTAATCTGTTTTTTCTTTTGAACAACCCGTTTTCAAGATTTAAGCATCTGATGGCTTTTATCCGATCAGATTACCTTTGAACAACCGGGCCCTGATGCCTGAAACAGTCATACTAATGTTCATAGACAACCCTACATGAGATGAAACAGGCTTAAGATGCCTTTTAAATCAGTATGAAGTGTTCTGTTAAACTAGAAGCAGCTAGCCGTTAGCGGTGATATTTTTACCACCACACCACCTTGTATTTTGAAAATAATCAAAATTTAAGCTTGATTACAGGAAGTATGGAATAGTTATTGTATAGATTATCTTTGTTATTGACGTTCAAATTAAAAAACTAGAATTTAGGTGTTCATGAGAAACATTTGGGATTTAAATATAAGTTAAAGAGAGGAGTTTTCATCGCTTCCTGTCTAACAGACCCTGATGTTGGCTCTCCAGTCGCTCTTTTAACTCCCGCTCAACAACAGATCTCTACTCTGTCACTGAATTATTGAACGCTCCCTCATCAATGTTTGATTCCACATTTTACGACTCCCCATCTATTCACAGCTCTCACTCATGATATACTCTCTTTGAAATGTATACGGCACCAACACCGAGTCCCCGGCAGTGATTAGCAGGAGGAGGGAGGCAGGTCTGTCGGAGAGAAACGACACACACCTGTGGAGTGCTCTGCTGATTGGCTCCAGGAGGGTTCAGCCGTGAGGTCGGTTGATTTTCTGCAGTCACAACTGAACCAAGAGAGCAGTGTCCACAGAAAGTGAGACAGAAAATCAGACGCAGATTCAGAAGAACGCTGTGGTTTCGCGGTCGTCTTTTCCTTACTCCTTCTGAATCCTCCTCACACCTTTCCTTGACCTCATGACAGCCGAGCACCGAAGTCCAAAAACTATCATCGCCAATTCTTCCTGCCCGTCGTCCGCCATGTTTGTTTACTCTAAAGTCTCGTTTGACAGCGAGAGATTTAGTGAGATTTCCAGCTGTGAGAGTCGGACTCTGGTTGTTGGTGAATTCAGTGTGGGCCAAGCTGAAAGGAAAGAACAGGATGTGTGAAGGTTTGAAAATGAACAGAAGGTAAAAGTCCTTTTTTCGCATATAAAAGAGAAAAGGCAGAACAACTGTTTTCATTAGCTCCCATGAACACAATTTAGAAATCATCAGACATTTTTGTGGCGCAGCGTGAACACAGCCGACATGTATCCGACAGTTTAAGATGTCACCCTGTGTGGAGAGATGTGAAACTTTTGCTGTAAGAGGTTTACCTGAAACGACTCTGTTCCCACTTCTCTCTCGCTAACAGACAAACACTGACACCTTGTTAATTTCATACCAAAAATAACCTCCGCTTCAGATTTCCTGACAACAGTCCCAGCGCAGCCTATCATCACACCAGCAAACTTGAAAAGAGCTGAAAATAGTTTGACTCTCGATGAATTTCTGTCACATCTCAGCCTATAAACCTCTTAAACTCAGGCAGAGACGAGTAGTGAGTAGCACCCTCCATCCCAGGAGAGACACTCGAGGTACAATTTGTGAATCTAGGACAGTCGATAGCGCTCCGGTTGACTGACGCAGGCAATTGTACAGCAATCTGCTGTAATCACTGAGCTTAACTATCTATAATTTAGGAGAGAGAGGCCGGGAGACTTTGTGTAAAGCAGGAAATAATTTATCAGATACATCGGTCCAGCTCGCAGGGACCAGCAGCCGCTGAAAACAGTGACGGTAACAAAACAAAGTGCCTTTGATCAGAGTTTGAGGCTGTAGTCTGATGACGATACAGCCTCTGGGAACAACGGCGAACATGTCGGGCGTGTCCGGTGTAGCCAGCGTTTAACGATAAACGTCTTCCAGCGCAGACGTCCTTCTCCATGCGCTGCATTGTTTACAGTCCAGTCAGCAGCTCGAGAAGCGACCGTGTGTTCAGATCAAAGGTAAATTCTCCCTCCAGATGTGTCTGCTAAATAAAGCTGTCATCTCTCGGTTCGTCCCATCCCCCGGAGGAGCGCCCGTTCATCTGTCTGTGCTGAGTCTCAGTCTCACTGTAAACAGGAAGTTACACAGAGGCTGCACTCTGGCTCACTGCAGCGGGATGAAGCCCAAACAGAAACAGATTTTCTTGTGATCGACTTTAATTAACGGCTCTTCAGTTTGCTGAAAGAACAACATCATGATGCAGATTAGGAACAACATGAAGCTTTGTCAGGTCTGTCCTCAAGAGGAGAAGAAAACTACTGTAACATGAGACGGAGGGTGGAGCCATCATTTATGATGCATTCAGGGAAGTTGAACTTACATGCAGATGTCTGTTTATAGAGATTAATAAGAAGCAGAATCGTTGTTGTTGCCGCATAACGTTCCTCCTGCTTTGCTCTCCACGAAGACTGTTTTTCCTGCATACACCGAAGCCTGCTGATACGTGATTGGTCAATACTACTCGGACTACAAACGTATAACAAACAGAAACCAGAACACTTCCTGTTTTAAAATCCGGCCACATGCCGTAAATAGAGATTAGAGATAAAGGAAATGATGCGACAAGGTGGAATCAGAAAATAACAGCAGTCTTTTGTATCATCCTCTGAGACACAGTGTTCCTCCGGTGCAGTGCCGTGCTCAAGGACACTCTGACTCAGCAGCCCTGGAAGGTAGAAAGCCTTTCAAGTGATTCTTTGAGCAAACACGGCAAACCTTCTCAAGGACAAACTTCTGCTTTCTTGTATCTTTGTGAATTTATAGAATTTGTAGAAGTCGCCTTGGACTCTTGAAATGGACTTTTTTTTCTTGTATCTTAAAGGCTTGGTACATGTCATACATATATATGTATCTCCAGGACTCAGGAGCAGACCCTTATCTCAGACCCTGTCCGGAGACACTTCCTCCAGATTGTCACTTTTTCCACTAAGCATATCAGAATGAACTTATCCTGAAATATGTTTTGGTCTTTTAAATAAAAAAATCCCCACAAGGCACCAAAACACACGGTCCACACGCTAAGCTCAGTAACTGAATTAGCCGAAGTGACAGCTAGCTCCTCCCACCTGTCACTCGCGTATTTTTAGGCAGTGATATAATTTCTGCACCAGGCTGTAAACATGTTTATTTCTGCTGTAAAGTTGAGCATTTTATGGGGACTAACTCTCTTTTGTAGCCAGCCTCAAGTGGCCACTTGAAGTACTGCAGTCTTTGTCCTGTCAGCCCTGGAAGAAGCCGCTTGGTGTCGACCCTTCTTGTTATTTATTGAGTAAGCATTAGCTTATCTTGTTTGCTCAGTGTTACAGTAAATAAAACATGTGTTACATATGTTTTGTTGTATAGATGCTTCACAGCACCATTGTCAGCTTGTCGGAGTTGAAGACTAAACTTGTATGTGTGAATTTAACGATCACACATTTAAACACAGAGTCAGAAAGTGTTTCAGTCGGTCTGATCAGTCCTACGAGTCTTTACGATACAAACAGCACTTAGTGAACATCGATTCACTCCACTTAAACACGCAGCACTCACAGCACGGCTGATCCTCGCTCAGGTCAGAGATAAGATACGATAAAAAGGCTTCATTGATCCCGGAGGAGAAAGTGTGTCAGCTCCGCAGACGTGAACTAAAGGATGTAAATAAAATTCTTCTGCGACTGTGAGGCTGTAAAGTCATTAAACATCAGAAACTTGTGAACAGAAAAAAGATTCTGCTGATGGACTTTGACCACAAAGACTTTGATCAACCGATGTCCAAAGAATTGCTTTAATTATTAAATTAACTTGTAAAGACAGATACACTCACAGAGTTCAGCCTGACACCTTATCATGCAGATATTAGAAACCGACCTGGCTGACCTTTGAGAGAGTGAAGGAGGTGATGATGTAACCTGAGCCTGACCATTCAACATGTTGAGATCTACTACAAAACACAACATCTCACAAACCATTTAAAAAACACATTTCATGACGGGCAAACAAAATGACTAAACATCACGACAGATTCAAACACCTGGGGATGAACGAGGACCTGACATGGGCTAGCCACAGCGCTGCCTCAGAGCGGACTCAGGCGCCTAAACAAACTTTATCGGGGCAGCACCGAGAGCCTCCTGATAGGCTGCTTCACAGGGGGATGTGTGGATGTGAATGGAGATGTTTTCCATCTTTACCCATCAGTGTTACCCATTCATTTTCTTTGGCGGTCATTTTTGACCGGGAAGACCACAGGTGTGACAAAGTAGACTAAAGCACTCAAAATTCAATAAAAGTGGTGATCAGCAATTTGTCCAAATGCCTCGTGTGGAGGATGTCATGAGACCTCGAGGCGATCAGATGTAAAACAGAATATTTATGATTTATGAAAGTTGTAAATCGGTCAGATTTGACCCAAACACGACTTTTACTTGTGTAATATCCTGATTCTTTACCTTGGATAATCTAGCCTGGACTCTCCCATCGATTCTTCCCCCCTAAGTTGTAGCCATAGGGCGTCTCTCCGTCCCTCCGTCTCTGGCTCGGATTCAGGGGGATCTGGACACGCCCCTCAACCAATTCAGTGCTTCTATTTTGACAGATTAGACGCTCAGTGGGGAAGAATATGGATTTTTAATGTCCGACAGTCCACCACTAACATTTTAGTCCCCTCTCGCCTCGTTAACGAAGTCATTGTCAAAGAAAAATACATATATCGGCATAATGTTTGTTAACAAATTAACACCGCTGATTGACCACCTGGTACGGCAGCTGCCCCAGCATGGACCGTAAGGCGCTGGAGAGGGTGGTGCGTACGGCCCGGCACAGCGCTGGGTGTGAGCTGCCCAGCCTGCAGGAGCTGTACGCTCAGCGGGGCCTCAGGAAGTCTCAGAGGGTCATCGAGGACTGTTCTGTTCTTCCTGCTGCCCTCAGGTCGGAGCTACGGGTCCCTAAAAGCAGACACCAGCAGACTGAGGAACAGCTTCTTCCACCCCGCTGTCAGACTTCAGACAAACACATGGCGGCCTCTGCCTCACATGTATTTTGCCTTAGATGTTTAAATGTAGCTCTCATTGTGTTCTCATGCTGTTTTTTTTTATTACTGCTTCTTTTACTTTTACATTTTTTCTTTATGTATTTTATGTCTTTTACATCTAATATTTAATCTTTTTAAATGGAGCCTCCCAGCAAAAGAATTTCACACAGTTGTTCTTGTATAATCGGAGTGACGATAAACATCTCGACTCTTGAAATTTCACAAAATACAACAATACAAGATTTTGGAAAAGGTGGGAAAGCCTGGACTTTGTGACTGGACATAATCCGAGGTCTGTATTTCTATGTCCCTGCAGTAGAGGAAGCTGCAGCTTCACTACCCTAGATTTTTTTGAACAGCGCCACCTCGTGGCTGGATGATCTCGAAAGAAAGTAAGGCAGCATTCCACCCAAATATCACCTTCTGTCTGTGTTAAAGGGTTTATTACACCTGTTTTGTAACTTTCTGTCCAACTACTCATATTTCCCAACATAATTATTTGCAATAAACAGAAAAATACCCTAAAACACATGTTTATAACAAAAGATCAGCCAGCTGACCCTCAGTTTCACTGTCACTGTTTCACATGTGACGTGAGCAGCCTCCATCGTACGCTGAACTCAGTAACACTAATGTGCTGTTCAGCTGAGAGTCCTGTGTTTTCAACAAGCAGAGCCAGAGAAGATCAAAGATTTATTCTTTTTTAATCAAAACCCACTCAGCCTGTCTGCTTTTTCTCGCTGTGTTCCTCAGATGTACTGCTGTTGTTGCTTAGCAACCATTACACCAATGAAAATATAATGAACAAAAGTGAGAAGACGCTGTAATCTTTGTGCCTCCTGCAATGAGGCCGACTGAAAATAACTCCGACTTTACCGACTCTGAATCCACGAGCTGCGTTTGTGTTTTACATATTCACACCTCAACATTTCATCAGACATGGCAGTGCTCCTCCTGGTCACACAGATTTCACCATAGTGGAACAATATCTGAGACTTCCTCTGTAGGGCTTGCATGTAAACACAGGTCAGGTTTGTGCAGAGGCCACTGGGGGGAACCAAGTTAGGGAGATGTCAGTCATGCTAAATATACCGTATATAGGAAGTGGACTGAGCCTTTGGCGTGACTTAAACCTGCCAGCAGGGGGCGACTCCACTGTTTGCATAAAGAAGTCTGATCGTATGAATCGAGAGCGGAGAATGAGCCTTTTTCACCGTTGATTTATGACCTTAAACATGTTCCCAACAAGTTTATGTTCTCAACCTTTAGTTTCTCTTTTCTCTCTAGTCTTATAAATAACGGTCTCAGGTTATGCTTTCGGGCGCGGCTATCTGTGATTGAAAAGTCGTCCCCACTCTCTTCTCCCAGTATTTCATGTCACTCTTAACTGTCCTATCAAATAAAGGCCAAAAAAAAAGGTCCAGCTGCTGAAATAACTTCATCATGATGCAAATTTGTAAAACGTCTTTGCAAGACGTGCAAAACGTACCTTCATAAATTTTTTACTGGAGTTCTGATGGACTGTTTCTAAAGCAAACCGCAGGACTTCAGGAGAATCCCCACAGTCAGGCAAATTTCTTGCTCAAGTTCAAATAAGTCGACATCTAAGAAACAGTATCAAACATCCCCCCTAACACACGCACACACCCATGAAGCACTGTAGTTCTCTGGGACCTGTAGAGTTCTGCTTGGACAGGCTATGAACTATTGACTCCTTGCCCACAGCTGAATACAAACCAGACATTTAAAGAGAAGCAGGTACATTGCAGCAGAGGAGGGGTTATATAAAAATGGATGGTGCAATTCTGCTTAAAAAAAGCCTCCTAAAATGTCAGAATTGTCCAGATAGTTTCTACGTACGTACAAATCCTTAATCCAAACATGAATTAACCTCACAGAACAGATTCTTGTTCACTTGAGGCAACAATCTAGACGTGTGTTTGTCCTCATCCATGTCTCTGCGCTGTTCAGCTGTAGTGGACATCCAGCCGAGGACCTCACACGCGGCTGAGTGCCGCTTAGCAGAGATTCATTTTCTAATCCAGACTGCTCGCAGGTCTCAGGGGCGAAGGGCTGAGTGAGTCGATTGGTCTCTAAGTGGGAGACAAATTGAAGATTGTTGAGGCGAACGAGCCAAAAATGAATGCTCCCTCTCTCTCTCTCTTTCTTTCTCTTTCTCTTTCTCTCTCTTTCTCCTTGTTCTGTAAATGTTGTGATGGGTGTCCTCAGCGGGGCGACTGTGCAGAGAGCACGAGCTGAAGCTACCAGAGCAGAAAAGAACAGAGCAGGCTGTAAACTCCGATCATGTATGTGAGTAAGCACATTTACATAAACAGGCCTATAAACCTGATGGAGCCATGCCTGTATTTAGGCCAGTGATTGAGACTGATACATGGCTGCTTCGTTCAGTAGCAGATGTGATTTTATCCTCACATGTAGCAACATTTGATCTATTTAAAACACAAAACCAGGCAGATATAACAACACATGCTTCTGTTTCTCATTGCACACCAAAAACCTTCTTAGTTGTGTCAGACGTGACAGTTTGACCCACAACGTAATGACCCTCATGTGACGTTAGAAGAATGAGGACCAGTTGGTTATTGGTTCTCGACCAACCCAGACACTTTATCCTGCACATGAGGAGCGGGATAAAGTGAAATGACTGTCAGTGAAAGTCTACTTATTGACCTTGAAAAGATTCAGTAAAATCACAACACCTGTCACAGCATGCAACACACCTGCTGGTTCAGGCTCTCAGGATATCACGCATTGATTACTGCAGCTCGCTCCTGGCAGGCCGTCCTGCATGCACGTTCAAACCTCACTCCACTGCTCATATCACTCCACTGCTCATATCCCTCCACTGCTCATATCCCTCCACTGGCTCCCAGTCCCCACTCGCATCAAATTCCAAACCCTGTTGCTCGCTTACAAAACAGCAACAAAAACCTGCCTACCTGAACGCCCTCATCCAGGTCTACACTCCGTCCCGCCCACTCCGCTCTGCCAATGAAAGGCGCCTGGTACTCCCATCACAACAGGGCCCTAAGTCTCTAACTAGACTCGTCTCCTCTGTCGCCCCCCGGTGGTGGAACGAGCTACCAAACTCCATTCGGTCCCTCTCACCTTTAAGAAGAAGCTACAGACCCAGCTCTTTATGACCTCTGACCTTAATGATACTGAGGATGTTGTTGTTGATTAGGATATTAATGGTGATGATGATGACTTCGTTCCCTCCTGTCTCGATCGTTGCTTGTGTTGTATAAACTGTCAGATGTACGTCACTTCACTCCAACTCATTACATACGGCAGCTGAGTTAGTGGCCTTACTTTTCTAAGTGTGAAGATCGAGGTTCCCATCTATCACCGTCTAATGTGCAGGACTCAAAGGTCAAGTCGGCAGTGATAAATAAGCGACCTCTGGTTGGACTTTACTCCTAAAGCTTACTGAGAATCGTTTCACCTATGAGGAGTTTTTACTGCAACAATATTTAAAATGTGGTCAACAGTCAACATTTCGTTTTCTTTTCACACAGGAATCGAGGCCGGTTCTGTGGGTGACAATCCAGCTTTCTACGTCACCTGTCTTCAGTGGCACGTCAAAACTACAGGAGGGTTACCTAGATAGTCCCATTTTGAAGCATTGGGTCGCCGAGCAAGCTGCTGTAATTGATGAGTTGGAAGTGAAAGACTGCTGGAACTCGTTTCTTTTTCTGAGTGAGAAGCAAAAAACACAAGCATAAACAAATAACTACAGCCTAATGAAGTGGGAACTTGTGTGCGCCATCTGCGTCATCAAACCATTTAGAATTGGCGCCGGTTTGGCTCAGCGGTGAAACTCTCTTCCCCTGTTTCCAACACTGTCCACTCTCTTCAAATAAAGGCATAAAAAGCCAAAAAAATAATTTTACAAAAAACATTTAGAATTATTGCACCAAAATTCATCCTCCTTAAAGCTACAGTAGCAACGTTATTTCATAAGAATTTGGTTAAAAATGAAATGATGTTGCCTGCTGATCTGTGACTGAGAGCCCGCTCCTTTCGTACGGTCTAAATCAAACAACCAATCACGATTAGCTTTCCACATAACTGGCCAATCACAGCCAGTCTGCCCTAGATAAAAAGAGGGGTCAGATGAGCGGGAGCGTAAGGGGCTGGAGGGCGATGCGATGCAGAGGTCGCCCTCTTCCTTCTCGACAGGTAACGGTAGCTCGCACGGTAACAGCTAATGGTAAGCTCCAACACCTAGAGGTCAAAAGGTGGTCCACAGCTAGAATCAGAACAACTTCAGCAGTATTTGAACATTTTGCAGCATGAAGTGTACTTTTTGGATTAATCTCTTCTTTCACTCTCTTTGCCTCGCCGCTGCAGAGAGACGCACAGCGCAACGGCTGTGCGGCACACACCAGTTGCAAAATGCGCGTGCATGTTTGTTGTAGCCGAGTGATACAGAGAGGCAGAAGGTTGTTTTACATTGGAAAGTTCATGTTGCTCACTGCCACTTTAAGTCTAGTAACAGGTGAAAGAAAGAAGAGGAAATATTAGACTCATCCAGCTCACAGTTTCAGGTTGTTTAAAGCAATAAAAATCAGATCAATTGCGACAGGTAAAGAGAAATACTTTTGTTTATATTTCATATAATTGTTTGCCTTCCTTTGCATAAACTACATCACAGGATATGTTCCTGTACAGCGGCCCAAAGCAGCGACTATCAGATCACTTGTGCAGGTTTTCAGTTCCAATCTGTCTCTGCACCAGCGTCACCGAGACGCCACAGCACATCCAGCTCCCGAATATATATATATATATATATATATATATATATATACGTACGTATAACAAATATGACTCAGAGGCACCGCCGCGTCTCCTCTGTGTACAGCAAATTGCCAGTATGCGGTTGCCATGACGATTTAGTGAGCCAATGAAAGCCCCCGACTCCCCTGAGAGGCAAGCAGCATCAGCTACAGGGGGAAAAAAAGAGGAAAAACGCAGGTGGCAGCGGACATGAGGCGAGGAGGGGGAGGGGGAGGGGGGTGAGATGAAAATTATAACAATCACAAAGCTCCAGTCCCACCGTCGTCTCCCACACAGCAGCTGACGGACGCACGGACCCCACGCCGTGCCGGATGGAGAAGAGGATAAAAAAAGACGGAGGGAGCTGGAGGAGGCTCAGCTGACGAGCTCTCTGACAGAGGGAACGTGTCGGAGTCTTCCTGCTGCTGGCTGCAAAATGTCCCACAGTCTCACTTGTTGAACTGGTTAGTTACTGTGTGGAGATGTAGTGAAACTCTTCTCTCTATTAACATGGAGGTATTTGTTGTTTTACCGTTGTGCTGTTTGTTTACATGATCACTACCACTAAACGTAATGCTGTTTGTGAGGGCTCTCCAATCGTGGTGGTTTCAGCTTCTCCGGGGAGTTCAGGCTCGCTCACAATCCTGTCTCCTTTAAATATGTTTATACAGCCCGTATGTATTCCAAAGTTATCAGATATCGGTGCATCATTAGGCCCCATTAGCCTCAACATTGTGACAGGTTAAAGAAGTAAGGATATTATACAGTAATGACGTGGTGATGAATCATGGTCAGAAGTCTTTGGCGCTTGGACTCTACAGGAAGACGTGGTGATCGAAGGGTGTCGGCCTTGAGCAGCAGCAAGATATATCCTCCCATGGAGTCCAGACACTGGTGGTGGAGGTGTTAGCTGATGATGTCATCTGAGGCTGATGAGATGATGAAGACACTGAGTGGTCATCTCTTCTTAATCTCATGCCTACATAAAAATGTAGAATCTGAAGTCACGGGAGGTGTTCTGGGTTTTGTAGTACCGTATGAACTGGAGGCAGAGAAAAGCCATATTTAAAGAGACAGCAACAATATGAGGGTGTGCTGCAGTGCTATTGGACAGGTGTGACCAGGTGATGACTGCAGGAAAAGAAGAGTGGGGTCAATAGATCAATAGAACAAGCATGCAAAGAAAAGTCCTTCTGAGTATTCTTCTCCAGACAAACTATATATTAAAGATAACATATAATCTGATTAAAACACACTAGAACCGCCAACAGGTAAAATGTACCCGCAGCTGTCTTTTGATTGTATGTAACTTTTAACTTGTAACTTTTTTACCAGGAAATATTCAAGCCCCCCAGTCTTTGACTTTCACTAAAAGTGTGTTCTGTAGCGCCCCCTATTGTTCAAAAATGTCAACATAAAGCCAGATTTTAAAAATGGCCATTTATAGCTGTAACCATAGACTGTATAAAAAGATGGACGACATGACAGCTTCCTAAAAGTGAAGCCAAACTCTCTCTCTCTATCGCCCCCTGCTGACTGGCTGCAGTATAGCTCAAAAAGCCCGCCTCCTCCATGTTAACAGATGGGACATGAGTCAAACTATAAAATCAAAATACACGCCCGATAAATTATTCTCAAACATGGTTCCTGTCATTATAGTTAGTTCTTATCATGCTGATTTATGTCCAAGTGTTCATTTTTCTGACAAGTTTATTTTTATTAGATATTTGATGCTGTCAAAATGATGATTGACAGCTCTGTTGACAAATTAGGCTCCTGTAGCCAATCAGTTCCGGGTGAGCAGAGCGGAGGACAATCCGCGAGTGGAAACGTAACTAAAACAATCACTTCAGTCATTGAAGTTTCCATACCTGTGAACGTTAACCTCAGACCAACACAGAGAAGCTGTTCTGCTGTTAAACACGCCGGCGTGCGGGATCCTTGCTGTTTTTTCAGTAAGTTAAGTGTGTGTTTGGGTTAGCGGAAGTGGCTACGGCTGCTTCACTCGCCGATCTCTACTGCGCAGTCTCTGGCTCCAAATGACGTCACCATCGCAAGATGGCAGCGCCTATCACAGGGGCTATTTTGGCATTAATTTCGTACAATGGGAGCAGATGGAGACGCATTGTCCATCTATATATACATTGCCTATAACCGCCTGCGGGTCAAATTTACCCAGATATAGAACGCCGTCATTTTCGTGCTGTTCATTTCGCACGTCTAGATTGATACATTGGATGTTGCTATGGCAACGCCTTTTCTACTACTGTGTGTCAAGTTGCTCATCAAGTCATAAACTCCAATTCAACGTGGATAAGAGGAAGAGATGCTGCTCTTTGGTTTGTTTTCTGTGAAGCACTTTGTTCAGAAAGTGATTAGCAAATGAAGTTTATTGTTATATATACATTTCATTGTCATGTTGTCATTTTGTAAGCTACATAAATGAACCGTGTACCTTGAAAATCAATACACTCTAATAGCGGGTAAATTTGACCCGTTGGCGGTTTTAGGTTTCCTGTGACCCCTGGCGGTTCTGGTGTTAAGGTAAAGCACCTGAGAAGGACCTAAGCTTCCTCTGTCAATACAAAGCAAATAAAATTAAACCTTTGAATCCGGAGAGGTAAAACTGCAGCTTGAATTAAGAGTCCAAACTCTTTGAGGAACACTCGACTTTCAGAAGAAGAAAAGACTCATGTAGTTTTAGGTAATCAATATGAAATCAATGTTGTCAAACGTGAGGTTTTGATTGGAGTAAAACATCACTGGTAAACCTAATTAAAGCAGCAGTTACGTTCCCTGCAGCACTTAATTTGGGGAAGCAAATAAGTGATGTATAAACATGTTTTCTCCTGATAATGACTCGACAAAGCTAAAGATTGCAGAGCAGAATGACTCCTCATGTTGTGATGGGTGTAACATCTTCATTCAGGCCACAGTCTGCTGAGCTGGAACCTGCTGCTGCTGCTGCTGCACTCGAGGCGCTTTGCACAGAGTGACTGTTAACTGTTAAAGAGGTGAAAACTTTCTGAGCACTCTGCAGTTCTCTCACCTCCCTGCAGGGAGAGCACACGCTGCTGATGAATGAGATTTAAACTAATATTATTACCGTCATTTACCATCAGCCTGAGGGAAGCAGAGTGCAGGTACCGCACAGAGACAGAGTGCAGCTGAATCAAATGATGTGTATAAATGACTGTATTGAATTTCTTGTACTGCATGTATCACTGCTGTGTTAGCATTTTTGTGGCATTGACTATTAGCAGCAGTGCCACTACGACAAACTCCTGCACATTTGTTGTACTTCTCGAATAAAGTGATTTTAATTATTTAGTGGAGAAAGTCTGAATATGGAGCAGACCAGGGTGGCTACAGTGGCTTCTGCTCTTTGAAACTGCAACACGGCTCGCAGGCTTTATAAAACATAAACTGTGTTTCCAGGACATATGACCCGAAGAGCTTTGATGGCTAGCTATAGTGATTGTTTGCGCTATAGTTAGCTTGTGTGTGGTCTAGAATCCGACTTCATCACTCTAAGCAGATTTACATGAGCCTGCAGGTGGATGCTGGGGTGGTGGTGGGGCCGGAAGAATGAGCGCAGTGCTGCTGCGGGGCAACGACAGAGCAGAGGGAGAGACCGGAAATCTTGCAGCTGAAATGGACGCCACATTGGGAGGAAGTGTTTGTCACGTGACTGTAGAAATTAGACGTGTCAACAATTCAGTTTTAGTTGACTGCCTGAACAAGCTGGCGGGCTTCGCCAGGAACAGGGTAATACTTCAGCCAAACTCTGTCAAAGGTGAGGAACCTTTAGGTGGTTGTAGATTAATTTGTGAGCATTGGACAGAGGGACGCTCACTCTGCAGTTCCTGCAAGGCCTAGCATAAACTTCAGCTTCTTGAAAAAGGTTGAGCTTCTTTTCTCTTGCATTAGGCAGGTTGAAAATGTACTGCACAGATGTCCTGAGTTCATTGGCTAATGTAATAACCAATAAATGACGACCAACCAGAACAAAATCTGCCTCTTTTAACGTAGCATGTCACACAAGGTGTACCTCTTTGAAACAGCAAGGACCTGGACAAGAATGTAGACATCATCATCTGTATGAGCACACTGGACCAAAACCAGTCTACTCTGAAGGTGTCTACCAGAGCTCAGTGGACGGTCAGACTCACATTGAAAGAAGGGTTGATCCATAGACTGTATAAATAATGGACGGAGCCACCGTGACGTCACCCAGTGGTTTATCGACTGCGTAAATTTAGCCAAAATATGGCCACACTATCTTGGTTTTCTGGAGCCAAGTGACCATATCTGGATGAGAGGGTGGAGCTGGAGAGGAGCGAGGTGTTAGGCATGTTCTATGCCTGTGTCTGATCCATTAGCTTGTGAATGAGCTACTATAACTTCATGCTTCCCACCGAGGAGATTCTGTTTGTGACGGTGACTGACTGCAGGTGTTTATTTATCAGACTAAAGAAGTGGTGGAAAAGTCAACACCTTCTGACTCCTGTTTACTGGCCGATGAATGAATAAATGTTTGAACAGGCTAACAAGTCCTTCTACTTAGTGCTAAAAATATATCAATACAATAATAGTAGAATTTAACTCACCGAAAAGCTGGAGCTCAGACTTCTTGCACGGTAAGAAAGTTCCATGAATCACAGAGAGAGAGAGAGAGAGACAGATTATTTGTCCGATTTTTGCATGAAAAAATCCCCAAAAGGCTCCAACAACACAAACAGGTGGATACTGCTGGCAGACACACACACACAAAGTGTTGAACATAACTTCTCCTGTCACTCAAGAGACCCCGCCCCTAAAATGTAAGGCATTATATAATTAGAACAGGTGAGTTATGACCCTGTAAAAATGGGCGTTTTCCCATCTGCAGTAATGTTTTTTCTTGGCGTCTGGAGCCTCAAGTGGCCACTCAAGGAACTGCAGTTTTTTTGCACTCCCGCATTGGCTTTATTATTTAACACCAGAGGTTACTGCATGAGGTGGACATGACCCAGTGCCCACACTTAGGTCGCATGACAATGCATGAAGTGCAGCTTAGACTCCCCAACGGGCACAAAGCTCTGAATATTAAGGAAGTACATTCATTAAGGCAACAGGCTTGTTAATGCAGTGTTTCTGTTAAACTGTGTTAGTAACTCTGCGTGTTGCAGTCACACAAACTGTCCTTAAATCTCCCTGCTATCAGTTTCTCCAGCTCGAGTCCTTCAAAAACTGTATTTTCTGTCTCAGAATTATTCGTGGAAGGAAACCACAGCCCGTCTGTGATCAGTGAAAGCAAATGTGACACGCAGCGCAGAGTAGTAATGACAGTCTCCCTGTGTGTTCATGACACCTCTTACAGCTGGATGTTAGACCCCTTCATGCTCGAGAGTCCTGCAGGCTTTGAGTATTCGGCTTCAATGCTCTCTCTGAATACTGAGACAGAGAGCAGTCAGATATCTGTGTGCTGAAATGAACATAAACTCCCTCCTACTCACCAAACCTGCACGCTGGCGTTCTCAGAACTGTCAGTCTTTGTAATCGTCTGCCAATCTTGTGATATCTAAATTTGGAGAACAGCGAGAGGACATCGAGTTCATTGGCTCTGACAAATCGCAGCTTAAAGGGACTGTTAGACGATACTCGCAGCGTGTTCTTCATCGCCATCTGATGAGCTGCTCAAAAATATCGTCTCCATCTTGAGAACTGAAGGAACATGTAGATGCTGTAGCCGTTAATGAGCTAAGTTACAGAGAAAAATGACCTTTTCCTCTTTGCCATCAAAGCCTTCGTTTATTCAAGAAAATTCCGGAAATGTGAGAACTTTATATTTAGATCCAGTGAGCATTTCAACAAGTGACATCTGGTTGAAAACGGGGTGAAATCAACAAGAAGGTTAACAAGAAGGTTTAGAGACATCGACGTCTGACAGTCACCTCCCCTAAAAACACTTGAACCATGAATCATCTTGTTAACTTCTTGTTAAACGTATAATAAGTGGGATTAATAATAAGATAGACTTTTATAAATATAATATAAATCATTGCTTATGGGCCTCGACACATGTGTGAAGGTGAGTGTGTGTGCAGACCCTTGTAAGACCCTTCCCTCTGCATCTATCTGTTGTTTTGCTTTGCACAGGACGTTTTCAAGAGGGGCGTTGTTGTGGTTCCCTGAGCCAATCACAGTGTAGAGCTGAGTGTGGGAGTGGTTAAAAATGAGCAACTGGGCCCAAATCAGAGCGGCGAACATGGCGAGAGAGCAATGCAGAGTTGGCCTCCTTTCTGTGGGACAGGTAGGTGCCTCAAACCGGGTAGGAAAAGCTAACTGGCGGTTAGCATGCTAGCGCAAAGGTAAGCCCATAAAGTGCTGTGTTTTTGATTTTGTATGAAAAACAAAATGTGTTGAAATTACGTCTTTGTGTAGACCAGATTTAACCCACCACTGCAAAATTACTTTGGAGAAATGCAGCTCAACAGTAATAAAGAAGCACTCGGCTGGGGCGCCTAGATCACACGTCCCATGTACAGAGGCCACAGTCCCGGGTTTGACTCCCAGCCTTGGCTCTTTGCTGTGTAAGACATTAAATAAAAGCACTTGACTAGGTTTATAAAAAGAAGGATCCAGACCTCTGATTCGCAGCACAAATCTCCAGTCAACCAAAGCTTTGTAGCGTGTCGTTTTTAGCTTCCTGGCTACATCTATAAACAGATAAATAGTGACAAACCAAAACTGGATGTTAGTCTGAATGAAGTAAGACCGAACGTTATTTCACTCTGATTATCAGGAGGTTTGGATCGGCGTGCTGGTTGAGCTCAGTGGGTACAGCAGATGCTTCATGCACAGAGGCCACAGTCCTCGACACAGCGGCTGCAGGTTCGACTCCTGCCCTCGGCCCTTTGCTGCATGTCACCCCCCACTCTCCTCTCCCTATATTTACTGTCTCTCTTCACTGTCTAATGCATGAAGGCAAAAATGCCCCCCCAAAAAGAGTCAAAAGATCCCTTCTAGTTTTAGCCAATTGGACGCATGCGAATGAGCGTTCAGGAAACTGAATTATGGGTAAAGTGTTGTGTGTTTGATTTCCCTCCAGCTGCTCATCCAGGCTGAAGCAGCCAGTGTTAGCCCGGTTATGTAAGGGTTAAACAAGACAGTACAAGATGTACTTACTGTATGTGCGTGCGTGTGTGTGCATGGAAGTGTGGCTTCACACTGCACGCATCTTCAGCTCTTTGATTATGTGTTTGTGTGCTCATGTACATATGGCATCCTATGTTCCTCTCTCTCTCTCTCTTTCTCTCCACATGCTCGTTCTATCAGCTGCTCCCCCACACGGAGGCAGGAGGGGGGAGGGAGAGGAGGTGGGGTGCTCTGCAGTGGCTCTACTGGTGCCTGTTGCTAGGCGAGAGTCGGCACTGTTGCCGCCTCCACAGCCAATCATGATGATGCAGGAAGCTCCCGGACCAATGAGGCGGCCGGGCTCGGCGGTGGGCCGACGCTCAGGTTCTTCATGGAGTTTTTTCGACTGATTTCTCAATGGGGTTGTTATGTGTTGGACATCAAAGCAGGTATCTGGAGTTATTTTCAGCCCCCTGCTTTTTGTCTTAGTGGCAGGGGCATCGGGTTCTCTGTCGTGGGCCGTTAACGGTGACTCCTCTTCACAAGGAAGCTCTCGGGAGTAATTAAAGCGATCGTTAATTCTGGTATTTAGACATGGCTGTTTTCATCCTCCAGTTTCCATGTGCCAGATTTCAGCCCTTTTGTGTTCACGCTTTGATGCAGTTTGTTAAAAATGATCTGACCCAACCAAAAGCCTCCGTCCACAAACGCCTGCACTGTGTGACATCAGGATACAGCTGCTTTCTTTTGATCTTACATTTTATGTTTAGTGAAATAGAATTCTTTTACTTTCGTTAATTAATGGAGGCTCTAAAAATGTGGACAATTTAAAGTCTTATTCACATGAAAAAGACCCATTAAAGTTAATTAATTTGATAATACAAGCTCCATTTATTCTTGTAATAAGATAAAGATGTTAAATCATTCAGCAAGGACCATTAGCGTCTTATTAACCCCCTAAATGAAGAGATAAAGGAGTTTCTCTTGATTTTAGTTGAATCTTTTCTACAGCATTTATTTATTATATTTCTAGAACATGTGCTTCAGCTGGTAGCAGCAAAGTCTGGTAGCTCTGAATTTCTCTGAATCTTTACCTGTTGTGTTTTGATCTTGTTTTGTTCACTGATGTTTCTGTGGGGAAAGAGTTTGTTCAAGAGAGGAGCGTCTTTCACTGAAACGGAGCGAATCTGGACGATGCCACCCTCTTCCAGCTGAGATGGAGAGGTGTTTTCTCGGTTGCTGTGCTGGTTGCTGTCAAGGAGAAGATGTGTCCAGGTGTTGAATTATTGGCAGTTGGTGTGCGGCCATACTTTGTACCAAGAGAATTCAGTCATATCATAACTGGTGTACATCCCACCCAAGGCAGCTGCTGAAGCTCCATGTGACGTTCTCCATGAAATAGCTGCCAGGATACCGACCAAACATCCTGAGGCACTTTTAATATCATCAGGAGACTTCAATCATGTGAAGAAGGTTAAGGCTAAACAACACGGATCATCCACTTCATCACACCTCGATGGACCAAAGGAACAACGGTGCTGGACGGCTCCTCTCTGTTCGCTGCAGGACGGAGAGCTACAGAAGATCTTTGTACCCACAGCCGCCAGACTTTTTCATTCTTCAGTAAGTGGTAGATGAGATGCCAGACAAGTCAATTTCCCTTTGGGGATCAATAAAGTTATTGTTGTTTAAACATGATAATATTCAACATATATGTTTCCCACACACGTTGATAACGATATAAAACCAGATGTTTTCTCTCCCTCCTCTGAGAAGCAAACACAGAAAGAAAGCGACTGACCAGGATCAGGGCTGTAAGCACCATTCATCGGTGATATGTTTGTTTGTATTGTTTGAATATTGTTGGATATTTAGGTTTGTTGCCGTCCTGCGCGTTTATGTCGTCATGTGACCAAGAGACAGGAAGTGAAGTGTATTATTGTGAAGTCAGTAATGAGGGACGGCGGAGCAGCACGGTTGTTTAACCGTACGTTTGTCACTGAGCCGACTCAACGCGTGAAACAGTGTCATGTCGTCACTGTTACGATAAGCTGTAGTGGGTTTTGATGAAGGTCTTCTTTACATAGGTGTGGTTCAGGTATGTCGGAGGCAGGGTCAGAACTGCCGTCACACTTGGGGGTGTTGGCCTTGAGTCATTAGTTGATTTGAGTTGGAGTGAGCGAGTTTTGGAGAGTTTTCCTGTTGCAGATGAAGTCAGGTGGCTTTTCTTTTACACAGAACTTTGTGTTTTTTCCTCTGAGAGTAAAGTCTGAAGTCTGAATTTTAAGGTTTAATGTCAGGAATTAAAATTTAACCTCAGAACTCTGAGAATACAGGAAATAAGGCAGATTCCAGAAGTCCACACTAAAAGATGTTTAAAAACAGATGTGTAAAATGTGAGAGAGCCCACACATGACGACAGTTTTGTTCCTTTAGTGTGTGTGCAGAGCAACGAGCAGCACACACATGAACAGATTCAGTCACCAACAACCAGAGTCCGACTCTCACAGCGGGAAATCTCACTAAATCTCTGGCGGTCAAACGAGACTTAAGAGTAAACAAACATGGCGGACGACGGGCAGGAAGAACTGGTGATGATAGTTTTTGGACTTTTTACTGAAAATTCAGGAAGAAAAAAGAACAAACTGTGGATGAAGTGGTGGAGACGGCGTGAACACGGGCTGGACATGTTACTTTATGCTGCATGTTTGCTTTTGTCACCATGGCTGCGATTGTTGTGCTTCCTGCTTCAGTCAGCTTGCTTCCTGATTGGCTATCGTTTGGTTCCACGTGACGAACCACAGAGAGCGTGCTTGGCTGTTAATATTTGAAATCAGTGCGGCCACGACGGCTTTACGAGGAGATCGGGGAAGTAAGATCACTCTTAACATCGCTCACAGCACAGGAAAATCTGGAGAGATCACCTTTAGAACCATCAGAACATCAGGACTTTAGTACCTTTGTCTGAAAGGGGAATCAGGCCCAAAATCATGCTGATTATCTTGTAGCGTGGACCCCGCCTAAGCAGTACTGTGAAAAGACATACAACTATTACCTCCTGTTATTTTTATTATTTAAGTAATACTTAACTGCAGAATAACTGCTGGAATAAATTGTCCGGTCTACATGAGAAACGGTCTCCCAGTGGAGCCTCCTCTAAGTGAACATTTCACAGCTGCCCAAAGGGTTTAGTTTGGGGGAGTCAACATTTCAATCACATTTCATCAGCGGGCAGGTTACGTGAGTGTTTGTGTTGGTGTGCGTGCATCCTCAGAGACGGGAGTACACATCCTTGACTTATTTCCAACAGCCATCTCTCCTCTTTCCACCTCTGTTTGTTTCCTCTCGAGTGGATCCAACCACCGTCCTCGTTCCTTCAGCGGGCAACAAGCACTCGAGCTAAACCCGCTTTAAATATTCAACACATTATGTAAGATTACGCAAGAACGAGGGAGAGCGGGGAAACATGAGGGAGATCATGGGAAGCACTGAATATTTTAAGAATGCCCGCTCGCTTCACTTGCTCCAAGAAGTGCCTCCAAATTATTGCAAAAGCACATTTCCTCAACACTATCGTCACTTGAGCTTTTTTGGGGTAGGGCTTGCAGGCAGAATTACCGTATGTAGATATTAATGTAAAGTGTTGTGCATGTGTAACAGGACATCGCTGATATTTGGCTCATAAAATGGTTTCTGTTTTTCAGAGAGAGACCTTTTTTTAAGGACATGCTTTTGTTGGAACCAGAAACGACTTTTACATCGCTCCCTTCAACGCCACCAGACTCCATTGACAAAAACGGCAATTTTACCACTATGTAAAAGCGGGTTGCTTGTGTTATTGTGCCTTGGTTGGTGAGGTTTTTTCTGTGTATGTATTTGTGAAATATTTTGTTGGATCCAAACTAACAATATGAAACTCCAAATTCATTATAAACAAAGTCAAACAGACTTGCGAATAAAGGCAGCAACTGCTGTGTTCTGCAAGATAAAATCACTGATTTTGTCAATGGAGTCTGGTGCCATTAAAGAGAGTGATGCAACAGCTGTTTCTGGTTAAAAAAATCATCTTCCCATCCATCCATCCATCCATCCATCCATCCATTATCTTCCGGTCATGGTGGCAGCCTACTCAGTAAGGTGACCCAGGCGTCCCTCTCCCCAGCAACATTTTCCAGTTCCTCCTGGGGGATTTCGAGGCGTTCCCAGGCCAGACGGGATGGAAAAAGCCGCTGTCAGTCAAAGCTGGTGTTCTCTGTACTCGATAGAAGCAATAATATATGAAATTGGCGCCATAGCTGTGAAGAAAGTTGTACAAGCTGCAGGCAACAGCTCAGAGCGGTACAGAATCCAAAATACGACAATAACATACCGGTGGATCGTCTAAAAGATCTTCAGGTCTGCAGTCGACATTTCAAACCTGACGATTTTGAATGAGACATGACGTCAGAGGCGGGCGTCCTAGATTGAGGAAGTGTAGTTTAGCGAGCTCCCTCGTAGTCTGGCGAAGGTTTTCCAGGGCCCGTTGGAGAAGCGGAAAGCGTCCTCCAAAAGGCACGGAGAGAAATTGCCTTTTTTTCCTACCATAATGTCATTAGCTCCACATAATGGTGTGAGAGGACTGAGGTTGAAAGAGAGCTTCAGCATGTACGATGCTCTTATTTTACAAACCACGAACCTCCAGCTCTGAAGTACATTCATTCAATAAGTTGTTGTCACTTTCTGTGACGGTGGCCATCTTGTTTTGTTCTGCAGCTCTTCATCTCTCTCACATTAATGCTCTCTCTTTCATTACCGCTTAATGGCACTTTATGAAATAAAAGCGTTCACGTCAGGACGTCTCCTTCAGGTAATCATTCAGAGGCTTTAAAACAGAGATGACTAAAACATCCTGTCGTTTCCTCTTTCATACAGACACCGGCCGACTAATACTGCTGTTACCCATACCATGTCTCTGTATCTCATAACGGTCACTTTAACTCGTCACTTACTTCTACTTGTACCAGTTGTATAAATCTCTTATTTAATTCAATTTATTTAATCTATTATTACTTTTATTCTGTATTTATTTACTTACTTGTTGATTTGTCTTTTGGCTGCTGCTCTGGGGATCAGTAAAGGATCATCTAATGTTAATATGTGCACGTATAATAAGAACATCTTGAGGTGCTAAATCCTTGAAAATTACCAGCTCGCTGCATTTGGGCCAAAAACACATTTAAATTAACAGTCCCTCCAGGATTTCGCAGCTTTTTCTGATTGTTGCAGCCAAAAAAGCTGCCATGAAAGTCGTGATGTTTTGAGGCCTCACACATCCTCTGTGAGCGACTGGGACAACCGCTCCAATAAAGCCACCTATTGGCTGAGAGAGCTGTTTGTCTTCTGACATCACTTCAGGTCGATTTCCATGTCAAGACGCTAAAAAACAAAATGTGCAAAAACTGAATAACATTAAAGTCAGCAGCCATGAAATGCTCACTTCACTTTGCACATTCAATGCTATCAATATGCACCAAGGAAAATCTACATCTAACAGTTTTCTGCAAATGAACATGGATAAATAATCACAAGAATACATCGAGTGTTGGATTGAGTCTCATGGATTGACTGTATAGAGTCTGCTTAAAGACTCTGTAGTCTGAGGCCGGATCAGGAAGCTCATAAAAGTGAGAAGATCAAACCTCCTTAGCCTCGTTAGCCTTGTTAGCCTCGTTAGAACAGATCCGCTGTCTGCTTCATAGCAACAAAAAGTACATTTCGAGCATGCAGCGTTCCAGAGACATTAAAGAAACAGTGAAATATCTCCTCAGATATTCTGAATATCAAAGAGGTGAGTCTGGTGACTTAAATGACTTGCGAAGGAAACAGGATGACTGATCAAATTTGCAGGAAAGTTGCAGCAATTGGTTGAATTTGCGTGAATTCGTTGGAACGCAACATCGCAACTTCCTGCAAGGACTGAATAACTCTTTAATGACTAACTGACTGATGTTAGTTGGGAAATAAACATATCTTTACATTGTAAGGAACATCAGAAGCTGTTGGAGATCTTTACTGAAGCTCAGGTTTTGTCGTATTACACTGTGGACCTCAGGACCTTTAATACACCAGAGCCCTCTGTGTTGATCCTCAAAGCAACACCAATAAAACATATCAAATTCTCATTTGTAAAGTGTTACATTGGATCGTCTTCTGCGTCCCCTGAGCCTGAAACATGTCTGATTACCATCACACCAACGTCTGGTGACAAACATGCTGACAGATCCTCTCTGACAGCAGCCGAGCAGAGATGCTGGCAGATTGTGCACATTTGGCCCGAAGGCCCCCGATCGAGAGTATCCATGCATCAGGAGGATCTGACTGATCTTCCACAAAGCTCCCTCCCTCCCTCTCTCTCTCTCTCTCCCTCTCTCTCTCTCTCTCTCTCTCTCTCTCCCTCCCTCTCTCTCTGTCTCTCTCTCTCTCTGATCCTCCCCCACAACGCCTGGCTTTGAAAACGGAGAGAGATGGAGGCTGGGTAAGGATCTGCTCGCAGTCAGCAAGCTAAATGACACGGATGCTTTGAAACTGGTTCTCGCACAGTTCCTCACTCAGGCTTCAAAGGACAGTCACATCGCAGGGAGAGAAAAGCAGGAGCCGAGTGAGCGACAGAAAGGGACGAATGAAGAGCTTGTCCACATACTCCGGCTTCATGTTGTCATGTCCAGACCAACACAAGTGGTTAAAAACAAAGATTTCTCTGGACTTACATCAAACTTAAAATCCATCCAACGTCTGTCCCACTCTCCCATCAGAGCAAACTCTTTCAGGCCTCGTTCAGACGTACAGGAATGACAGTGGTTCACATGTTACACGTGCTCTTCCACCTTCTCTGTATCAATGAGTTAGTTCATGTGATGAATAAGAATAAGATCTCCCGCTCTAGAATAAGCTCAGTTGTGTCTTTTTCTGCTGTAAGAGCGTGCAGCAGATCTCTCTTCCACTTAGTAAATCTGTCATGAGTTACAGGACACGAGGGGAACTGGACCCAAAGGCTGAAGCAGTGACCAGACAGGCAGGCGCAGAAACAGGAGATATTTAACTTAAAGGCTTACACAGACACTGGAGGGAAACAAAGAAAAACAGGAAGTAAAAGACAACACGACTTACATGGGGAAGAACTACAAAATAAAACAGGAAACACTAAAAACCAATCACACAGTAAGTGCTGCAAAGCGTCTGATTGGTCGGTTTAATTTATGGTAAATTAAGAAGAAAATTTTTAAGGCAAAATATAATAGATTAAAACTTACTAATACAAATACATTACTCATCTTAAGTATGTCTCCTTCAGCTGTTGCACTTTTCTTTGTGAAGTTAAACGTACAGAAGAGGATTTCTTTTGAAGATTAAAGCCAAAATTGTGACATTAAATTTGAATTATGACTTTATGTACAAATGTATTATCAGATTTACACTCTAATTCTGACTTTATCCCCAGAATTTAAACTTAATTCGGATTTTCTTCCCACAATTCTGACTTTAATCAGAATTCTGACTCAGAGTTAAGACTTTATTCTCACTTTATTCTTTATTCTCGTCATTTTTGGCTTTTTATGCCTTTATTTCAGAGAGAGGACAGCGGCGGGAATGGGGGAAGAGAAAGCAGGAATGACACGCGACAAAGGGCCGAGGGCGGGAGTTGAATCCGGGGCCGCCGCGTCAGGGACTAAGCCTCTGTGTATGGTCACCGATTTAACCGCTGAGCCAAACCGGCGCCCTGTTCTCATCATTTAAGCTCAGAATTGGGATCCATCCATTCTCACATCACTTCCCCTGTTCAGGGTCGAGGGGGGCTGGAACCTATCCCCGCTGTCATTGGGTGAGAGGCGGGGTTACACCTGGACAGGTCACCTGTCAATCACAGGCCTGACACATAGAGACAGACAACCTTTCACGCTCACACTCTCACCTACGGGCAATTTAGAGTCACCTATGACCCTAACGCGCATGTCTTTGGACTGTGGGAGGAAGCCGGAGCACCCGGAGGGAACCCACGCATGCACGGGGAGGTTGGGATCGAACCAGCGCGGGAATGAACCTGAGAGTTCTGAGAGTGAAGCCAGAATTTAAACTCGATATGCCTCCCGTCGCCCTCGTCCTGCTTCATTTTTAAAAGGTGCCACCTCCTGTGTTTATCCTTCTTCGACGTGCACACGTGCTGTATTCATCTCACCACTGTAACTCTCACACTTTACATTCATTCATCCTGACGGAGCATGATAAGGCCTCAATCTGACAGCATTGTACGTCTGTAATTACTGCATGTCTGACTCTTTTATCTCCGTCCTTATCTCTGGTGGAGTGATGGGCGGGATGGGAGAGAAAATAGCAGCTGAGACAAAAGTTTGATTCCCTTCATTGTTCACTCTGTCCTCAGACACTCTCTGCCTCTGCATGAAGCCTGCAGATGTGCCGCTCGACAGGCTGTAGTTACCATTAGAGGGAGGGTGTGCGTGTATGTGTGTGTATGTGTGTGTGTGTGTGTGTGTGTGTGTTCTGATTCGCTCCACGTACTAAAGGTCAGAGCTTCTGCTTCTGAGCATTCTAATATTTGTGACAGACAGACAGAGACTTGCATGTTTTTTTTTCAAATAGAAACCAAAAATAGAAATGTCAGAAAGCATCGTTTGTGCAGCAAACTGCAAACATAAATACAGCAACAACAGGGAGGAAGTGTGTGTGTGGTTGTTTTCTAGGCTTCTAGCACACTACCTGTGTCCTCTGTCTCGCTGCTGGATCTCCACTAACATACAGAGATGGAAATTAAAGGGATAGTTTGGATTTTTTGTTTGGAGAAGCTGGTTGGAGTTCAAACAGTACGGTGGCCGACAAGGGCAATCGCACTGCAACGGCCCAAATGGTTTCCATTAGAAGAAACTGAACAGACTGAACTCATACCCACCAAGTCTGCCCGGAACCTGGGCGTCACATCTGACGACCAGCTAACCTTTAAGGTTCACTTGGCCTCGATTGCTCGGTCATGTCAATTTGCCCTGTACAACATCAGGAAGATCAGACCCTACCTGTCAGAGCATGCAACACACCTGCTGGTTCAGGCTCTCGTGATATCACGCACTGATTACTGCAGCTCCCTACTGGCAGGCCTTCCTGCATGCACATTCAAACCTCTGCAGATGATCCAGAACGCAGCAAAGCGATTGGTCTTCAATCAACCCAAAACGGCACATGTCACTCCGCTGCTCATATCCCTCCACTGGCTCCCAGTCGCCGCTCGCATCAAATTCAAACCCCTCATTCGAACGCCCTCATCCAGGTGTACACTCCGTCCCGCCAACTACGCTCTGCCAATGAAAGGCGCCTGGTACTCCCATCACAACAGGGCCCTAAGTCTCTAACTAGACTTGTCTCCTCTGTCGTCCCCCGGTGGTAGAACGAGCTACCAAACTCCGTTCGGTCCGCAGAGTCCCTTCACCTTTAAGAAGAAGCTACAGACCCAGCTCTTTATGACCTCTGACCTTAATGATGTTGATTATATTGATTATGCTGACTAGGACTTTATTGAGCGGCGTGTCTCTGTTATATAGTTTGACCCATCTGTTAACATGGAGGAGGCGGGCTTTATGACCTATACTGCAGCCAGTCAGCAGGGGGCGACAGAGAGGGTTTGGCTTCACTTGTAGGGAGCTGTCACGTCAGCCATGTTTTTTTACAGTCTGTGGTTAAAAACATCCTAACTATTCCTTGAATCCAGGGTCTATAGATCTTCCATATGTGAGAAGTGCTGTAAATGCTGCTGACATACATGTTTGGCCTGGCCTCAGTCTTTCTTCTGACTTCCTGTTGTGGCCTGTGTAAAAGCACGGGGAAGGTAGGAGAGAAACGGCGTGGAAACAGGTGTAAATCACAGCAGTGAGATTAGGCCCCTGATTTACTGCCCCCTCCCTCCCTGTGAGAGAGGGAGGGCGGCGAGAAAGAGGAACAGAGAAAGACATCAATCGCCACCTCTTGGCTTCGGTCCTTTATATTTGTCATGTTTCTGGTGTCGCCGTCAATATTTTTCTTCTCCATGTGATAAGGAGGTGTGATGTAATTGCTCAGTTGGAGCCGCAAACCTCAAACGTGGCTTTTAGAGGGCCTTTGGGTGCTCTGTGTGTTATCTGTACGAGCCCAGTCAACTCAAACAACACTGTGACTCTCGGACAAATACAGTATATAAAGGGGGGGGGTTAAGTATCACATATCATTTGTCAAATGCTCCTGTAAACATCATGAGTACGAGGCTACGGAGAGGAAACAAAGACATTTATATTTTATGTGTCATATTGTAATGTGACACACAAACAGAGGTACACAAGTGTGAAGTCTCGGCTGTGACATGTCCTCACAGCATAAAGTAAGTGTCCCTCTGTTTCTACCGGCTGTTTCTGTGCTAAGCTAACTGAAGCTCACCTCATCTTTGGGAGATTATCAAACCTAAACTTTAAATACTAAAACAGGACTGTCGTGCTGCTCTGAATCTGCAAACATTCACTTTCTTTTAGCTCTGTTTTTGGTCTCCATCAGCCCCAAGGGAGAGTATCTGGCTCTTTAGCTCCTAAATGCTCCTCTAACTGTTCTTGTGCTTTTGGTTCTGAGCATGTAGTGTGCAGACGGTCGTTGTTAAAGCAGAAACTGAACAACAACAGTGAAGTTGTGAGCTAGAGAGCTTCCTGGGGACCATCATCAGCCAGGACCTCCAGTGGGAGCTGAACATCGGCTCCCTCATCAGAAAGGGACAGCAGAGGACGTACTTCCTGCGGAAACTGAAGAAGTTCAACCTGCCAGAGACAATGATGGTGCACTTCTACATCGCCATCATCCATCCTCACCTGCTCCATCACCGTCTGGTACGCGGCTGCCACTGCCAGGGACAAGGGCAGGCTGCAGCGAATCATCCGCTCTGCAGAGAGGGTGATTGGCTGCAATCTGCCATCGCTCGAGGACCTGTACACCTCCAGGACCCTGAGGCGTGCAGGTAAGATCGACCCCTCTCACCCCGGACACAGTCTCTTTGAGACCCTCCCCTCTGGCAAGAGGCTCCATCAGGACCAAAACCTCCCGACACAGGAACAGCTTCTTCCTCTCTGCTGCCAGCCTCGTCAACAAGGCCCCGACCCAACCCCACCCCCCCACGTGACATGGACTCTCATCCAGCCCCTCAGTCACTCAACACTCAACGAGTGTTTAGTCTGTAATCCGGACTATGCGTTACATTAACGCACACTGGACTTTATATTGTCTGTACACTGCACTATTTTTAATTTGATACTGTAAGCTTTTGCACTCACTAATATTCTGCACATCTGTACAGTTTTTAATCACACCTGTTGTACATATGTTGTATTAAACGTATTGCTTTTTATATATTTATTTTTATTGCCGTCTTTTCTTTATCTTATTCTTTTTCTTAATTTTATTCTAGCTGTGTTAATTGTTCTGCACCAAAAGCACCAAAACAATGTGCAGACCTACTCGGCAAAAAACCCGACTCTGATTCTGATTCTGATTCTGACAAACAGCGTCAGTGGACACAGGCCCTTATGCAGCTAAATGCTGCAGCTAGCTAAAAGCAAGAGATTTTTTCAGCATCCTACGTCTCCAAAAGAGGAAAAAAATCAGACTTTCTCTTTGCTCATTCTCCTTACCTTGTTGTTACCTTGTAAATACTCTGATGTGGAGGAATCAGCAGGTAAGATCACAGCCAGGCCTTGCTTAGCTTCGCTTCAGCCTCCACAGTTTGTCTGGTCTCATGATGCCACAGTTTTCACAATCCTTCCTTGTTGTGTTTTTTTTTTCTTTACACAGAGAAACTAGTAGGCGTTTGTCTGCAGCATGCTAGCAGTGGAACGTGACGAGGAGAAACATTCCGTAGCACCAACTGTGGATTCATCCGCCTCTGAAAATAGTCCACTTCAAATGCACTATTCCCTTCGGTTTGTTGGGTTGACAGAGTCTATCGATCTGTCGATGTATCTACCAAACGGCGTTCCTGTTGCCCAGCAACAGGTAGCTAGCTGGCTAATTATTTAACATAACTAAGCTGTTATTTTAAAGATAATTTGTTTCATTTTTTAACATTTGTTTTGCAGCTATTCGATTGAGCTGAACCCAAAAACGTGTAAGAGTGTATTCATCGGCTGTTTAAGAGACGAGTAATGAATCTCAGGACATGCTGGGCCGCGAAGGATGCACCTGATGGATCCTTCACGGCCCGGGAAAAGGAGGACGCATCTGAAGGAGCCTTCGACACGCAATCATCTTTCAAATACATCCTCTAAAGGATGCAGCCCCTGAACTGGGACACATCAGCTATGGACTATAAATGTTCCTTTTCTTCATTGGATTTGTTGAAGAACAAACGGACATCGAATCCTCTTGATCAAACTCAAACTCTCTAATTTGTGCGTTCACGGAGAGGAAGAAGGTAAACCTGCACAAAAACGTCAAGTTTCAGTCAATTTCTTACATTTTATTACTGTTGCACCATTTATACAAGTACATATAATTTTGAATGCATCAATTTCCATATCATCTTTTTGTTTGTTTTTCAATGTGTGGTGTGGAAGTAGCAGAGGTGAGACATGGAATGAAAATATCAACTGTAGTTGCCATGAATGCAGACTGAGAAATAAGTATTTTTTCCACTTGACCAAAAAGACAGGACTACAGGTTCACCCAACCACGGACATGCAATTTACTGAGTCAAGAGAGGAAGAAAAAAAGGAACCAAGTGACACACAACGCTCGGCCAGAGTTTGTTTCTGCTACGGTTTGACGAGTGCTGGGAGGAAAACGTTGTGTGGCACTTGTATGCAACTGAAGAGTTGGCAAATGGATGGCTGAGATGAGGAAATATATACGTGTACACCTGCATATATGCAAAGATGGAGACTACAGAAGAACACTACTACTGCAGGTAACTTTGAGGGGCTGGTGCCAGCTTCTGTTTAGTGGTTAATGTCCAATGGATGTTACTCAATTTATTTATCCAACAGTTTATTAAGCAAATCTGATTTTGTATTAATGATGAGACCCCGAAACATCTTGTCCTTCAATCTTTCCTGACTCCTTTCCTTTTACGTCTTTCTTCATTCCCACCTTCCTTGTTTGTACATCTCGTTCTTTCCTTCAATAACCACTTCTTTTCTTCCTTCCTCTCATATGAGAGCATGAATATCCCCAAAACTGAAGATACAAACTTTCTCCTTTGCTCGTGCTGAAACTCTGGATGCTGAAGCTCTTCTAACGACTTCTTTCTTTCTTTCTCTCCGCCCTCCCTCGGACAATTTTACTTGAGTAAAAAACTATAATAAGTTAGTAGTTTTTCTTCCACCGCTGCATATATGCACATATAAACAGGTGTATATTTGTGAAAGGAAAAGGAAATGTATGAGGGGTGAAAATGACTAAATCAGAAGCTCCCTTTTCATTTGCAAGGCGTTCCCGTCTGGTAATGATAGTAACATGGACCACTGTGTAGATCGAGTAGGCTGCTGATGGCTCTCATAGTTCGCTGAAACCCCCCCCCTCCTGCCCTCGATGGATCAGACTCGTAATGAAGGACCTACGCAGATGCTGAGTGTAGGAGCGCAGACCTGCTGGTGATCCGGTCTGGGCTGCTTACACACCAAACTGCTGATGTTTGCTTCACAGGACAGAGCGCTTCATCCCTGCTGTAATCTCATATCATAGTTTCATTTCATACGCCAGTTTTAAATGGATGTCCTGCTGGAAGAGGAGTGCGTAATGTAGTCACATGCAGCACCTTCCTTCATTTTCTTGGCTTTGTCGGTAAATTAATACTCAGCCAGACAGATTTTGTGAAAACTATGGAAGACGATGAGGGCCACATGTAAAACAAAACCACTAACTTAAGTTAAAGTCAGAGTTTAAAGTGTTAATAAATGTCTGTTAAGTCTCTATCGCCGAATGAGGTCACACAATGGTGACTGAGCCTGTGGTCCACTGAAGAAAGCCTTTGCATTTGCAGTATATAGTATTATTATGGACTGGGTGTCTGTGGCGACATTCGTGGAAAAAAACACAAGCGGCGCCCGGTTAGTGACGCGTTTACCATCAGCCAGCAGTGGTTGGTCTGCCAGAGAGGGTAGTCTAAATCAACATCTTTGCTTCTTGAGCATATTCTGCAGCTCATCCTTAACCTAAGACTGCAGGACTTTACTTAAAGTTTACTGAAGTAGCCTGCTTTGTGGTTTCGTCTGTTTTACTAACTTAATGAGTTCTTATTCCAGGGACAAAATCTAGATGCTGAATCCAATCACAGAAAAAAGTCAGTTTTGTCCATTTTCTCTCCGGATGAAGCGGTTAACATCAGATGTTTGGTATTGTAAGCAACAGCAACTCTCTGCAGGATGGGATTGTAAGTTTCTCCCAGGTCAGCTACTAAAGCATCGCCTGTTTGTCATCAGATTTGCTTGAGGATCAGAGATTTCCAACAGCCTTTCTAAGATCACTGCAGAGATTTCTTTCAGCGTAGGTTTGCAGGTTTTAAAGGCATATTACAAATGTTAAAAAACCACTTAGTTGACTTACAATATAGCTAAGGGTTTCAGTACAAAATCTAGAGCTTATCTGAAAAAGTCCTACGACTGTTTAATGCGTCTAAGAATGTGTTTTGTTCTGCAAAGCCAGCCTCCTTAAACCTCCCAAATGTCTCAGAAAGCCTGATCATGCTCAGTCCTCACAAATTTAAATTTAAAGGTCCTTTTGAGATTCCTCTTCAGTGGCGCTTAACGTCAAGAGGAGACAGGTAGCAACACAATCCAACAATACTAAAACCAGGCCAAAGCAGAGAACACGATACTCTGAGGAGGGATGAGTGGAAGGGGGAGAGCTGACAGTGGATGGACTCAATGGAGGTCCAGCTGGTGAAGTGATTTCTTTAACCCCCCCCTCCTTCCCTCAGTCCCACTCCCCCAGGTTCAGATAGTGACATCCACAGAGCAGAGGGTGCAGCTGAATGTATGACGGCAGGCCTTCTGCGGGCTGAGATGGGAGTCAGGTTAAACTGTATGAGAGAGAGGGATGATGGGATGTGTGATGGCGAGGCGTATGGCCGACACAGACTCGTATCAAAGTTCAAATACTACAGCAGAAAAAATAAAATCAAACATAACAATAATAATAGCAATAATCATCTGCAGCAGTGGGAAACTTCTCCAGGTTGTTGCTCCAGTCCTCATTCAACAAATCATCACAATTATTATTATTATTGTTATTATCATAATATGGGTGGGCTAGTTAATTTATTTTTTATCTTCATCGTCGTGGAGTTAGGTACTTTTATTTTTTCATTTCCGAAAAGAAGCTGTCCATTAATCTTGAACTGCTACGGTTTGATCCTTGCTTGGTGCCTCTGTGGCGTTGGCCTCCTTGGCGGGAGGCTCCGCGGCTGGTGTTGAACTAGCGGCTGCTGCGGCCTCCTTAGCCGGTGCCGGAGCCGCCTCTGAGGGCTTGGGGTCAGGGGAGGCAGCGGGGGCCGCCTCGGCTTTGGCTGCTGGTGCCGCGGGGGCCTCAGTCTTTTTGGCGTCGGCCTCACCTTTACTCTCAGCCGCGGGGGCGGGCGCCGCAGCCTTGGCCTCGGGCTCCTTGGCTGCAGGGGCCGATTCTTTAGCCGGGGCGGGGGCAGCTGGTTTCTCCTCAGCCTTGGCGGGCTCTGCGCTCTTCGGCGCCTCTGTTTTCGGCTCAGCGTTGGCGGCAGGTTTCTCGGGCTCCTTTGCAGCGTTCTTTTCCTCGTCTTTGGGCGCGGCAGCGTCTGCTGCGGGCGCCTCCTTGGCCGCCGTGTCGTTAGCTACCTCCTTCCCGTCTGCAGCCGGAGCCTCGTCTTTGTTGTCTTTCGGAGCTTCGCTCTCCTCAGCAGAGGCCCCCTCTGCTTTGGCATCCTTGTCTTTGGCCTTTTCATCATTTACATTGTATCCCTTCTTCTTTTTGCTGAGCTTGCCTCCCATTTTGGATCTCTGGCCTCTGAAAAAGACGAGAAAGATAAAAGAATTTTATATTTATATCAGAATAAAAAGGCAAGCACATTCTACAAATACAAGACAACGGACCAAATGTGAAGGAGAACCACAAACACCAAGTACACTGGAAGCTTCTGAGGTGATGAATAAGATATCACACAAATGACTGAGTGATGTTTCAAACACTGTTTTCTTCAGAAGATGATTTTTGAAGAGGAGCAGCCTCTCTCTCTCTCTTTGGTTGCATAATGAATTGACTGAATGAACCCTCTCAGTGTAAAGCTCTTTGTGAATATGAGCCAGGGAGTGCAGAATGACATGTCTGCATGAGCTTGAAGACGAAGAAGAACAAGAACAAGCTGAGACAAATTCACAGAGAAGTTCTGCAGTAACCCCGACTTCATGTAAAAACATCCCTCATGTTGCATTTTGGATGTCTCTCTTCAGAGAGCCTCCCTGCAGGGTGTGTGCTCCTTTCAGAACATGCAACGCTTATTAAAACATGAGGAGACGAAACAGTGAATTCGATATCATTGACTTTAAATGGAGAAAAAACACTGCAACAGCAGCAACCAGAACAGCTGTATATTCCATCAGAGGACCACAGAGGCTCTCGTGTCTCACCTCTCAGATCAACATCTCCTCATTAAGAATGCAGGAAAAGTGCTTCAGCAGCTCAGACGCCGACAGCAAGAGGAAATTAAAATATGTGTTACTCAGACAACTCCCATTAAAAAGCTTTTTAAGATTCTCAGAGGGCTGCTGACGCTAATTGAATTCACACCTAACAGAGAGGGTAGTAATACATTTGAATATTATTTACACGCTACTCATTAGGGCAGCACGGGATTAGAAACCCTGACGATGTCATATCTCTACGAAATGTAAAAAAAACATACAGTAAATGCATCAGGAGACATGCAGCGTGTTAGTCATGCAGAGACACAAATAATGATCTTTAAGAGTCCCACCCCCCCTGCCATCTTCCCCTACCACACTTGGTTCAGCCCTCTGCCACCCCTCCAAGAATCTACTTGGACTCTTCCACTGCCTCGACAGGTGACGAGATCAGAGACGGAGGTGTATCCGGGAAAAACAACGAGCGAGATTCTCAATTAACTTTTCAAATTGATCCGTTACTTTTATGAAAGCGGCAATCTCTATCAATGTTCAAATGTAGACACACACTCGAGCACGCACGTACTGAGATTGTGTGTCATGTGATCAGGAGATGAAGGTAAAAAGTCGCTGTGTGTAGGCAACACTCTCTCACACACACACACACACACACACACCTGCAGCTTCCTGGCTCGCTCCCTTTAGCTGAAGCGTTTTTTTTTCACGGGCATCACCATCTGTCAGCTCGATGGGGGAGAGGACTTCAATCCCACAACAAATCAGGCTTATTAGGAGCAAAGACTCAGGAACGGAACAATTTGTTGTTTGAAAATACGAAGTCTCTATGTTGACGCTTAAAAGTGCCAAAAACAACTTGGCAGAGCATCCTGCTCATTAGGGAAGTCCAGAGAGAAATGTGCTGTGTGTTTTAAATCCTGAATATCCACACTGCTGCTCCTGCTGAAGAGAGAATAAACTCCTGTTTCCTAACAACCACAGTGTCTTTCCAAGGAAACACTTTAACCCTTTCCTTACAGCCCCCTAACAAAGCAACAATCACAGCTCTATGATTAGAAAGCACCCAGAGATTACACACCCACGACAAAACGTGATCCTCCATTTTTTTTTACTAAAAAATCATAAATCCATTGGATTCAAAGCTGAAACTCTTAGTGACAGTCAGGCAAAGGATACATGTCCCAAACAAAGATGGCCGACATGACAGCTCCCCTAAAGTGAAGCCAAACCCTCTCTGTCGCCCCCTGCTGGCTGGCTGCAGTATAGCTCATAAAGCCCGCCTCCTCCATGTTAACAGATGGGACATGAGTCAAACTATAAAATCAAAATTCACGTCAAATACATTTTTCTCAAACATGGTTTCTGTCATTATAGTTAGTTCTTATCCTGCTGATTTATGTCCAAGTGTTCATTTATCTCACAAGTTTATTTTTAATTAGTTATTTGATGCTATAAAAAGGGGGTGTGGCCTCATGATTGACAGCTCTGTGGACAAATGGGGCTCCTGCAGCGTTCTGTTCCCGAGTAGCAGAGTAGAGGAGGAACAGCGAGAGGAGACGTAACTAACACTAACACTACAGTCAGTGAACTTTCCATCAGCGTGAATATCTGCTTCAGACCGACACAAGAAGCTGTTCTGCTGTTAAACACGTCGACGTGCCGGATCTTCACCAGCGCAAGATGGCGACGCCCGTCACGGGGGCTATTTTGGCTTCAATTTTGTACAATGAGAGTAGAAGGAGACGCGTCGTCCATCTTGTCATTGGTCACGCATATATCTCCTACATTCTCTTTGTTTCTCATACAGAAGCACAAGGAGCCCTTAAACTTCTTCCTCAGACGCACCGAGCTTCCACTTCCTGTTATATGAACCCATCGGTGGGAACATTAGACGAACTGCTTGGGCTGCCCAGTCGGTGAAAAGTCAGAGGATGAAGTTGAAAGATAGATGAAGTCTGCTTGAGGAGGTGGATGGGTCAAACAACACAAACTAAATGTCAATATTTGAGTGATTGATTTTTTTAATAAAACTACACCATGCTGTGTTTCCTTAACTTTACCACACAGACTATTTTCCTTTAACGTGCAGTTACATTTGTGGACTGCCGGCTGCAGTTTCAGCTGAAGTGTGCTTGTACTTTCAATAATATCTGTTCATTAAAAGAACAACAGGTTTGGTTCAGCGGTTAAATCTGTGACCGTACACAGAGGCTATAGTCCTCGATGCGGCGGCCCCGGGTTCAACTCCCGCCCTCGGCCCTTTGCCGCGTGTTGTTCCCACTCTCTCCTCCCCCATTCTCGTCACCGCCACTATCCACTGTCCTCTCTCTGAAATAAAGGCATAAAAAGCCAAACAAAACACACCCTCCATGGCTTCTCAGTTTCGATTAAACAATGTTCCCTTCCCTTTCATTGTGTTGTCTTTCTCTGCAGGTCCTACTTCTTCACTTTTTCACACATATTTGTGGGTAATTAATAAAAAACTAAATCTGCTCCCCAGTCCTGAAAGAAAACCAAATTAAGTTAAAGATATAGAATCAACGGAGTCATGTTTTGAATCGACAGCAGCTTGACATTCGCCTTCATTAATGCCGGTGACACGTTAACATCATCTGTGTGCTCAGCCATGTGTAAATGTGAAAACGTCTGAAAGCAGACGTGACCTTTTCCTCCCAAACAAACCCGACCCCCGAGCTTGTGCTGGCTACTCACAGATTGGCCCTGTGAATGGGACCGAGCCGGCGGTGAATCCTCTCAAAATGCTAATCACCTCGTCGCCGCTGACTGAATTACTCCACTATGCATGCAAAACTCCCCTGAACGTCCAACAGTGGGTATCTGCCAGGGCGGCCGTTCCTGCCGCTGCTTTATACGGGCCACAATGGAGGTCTCTCTCTGCTACATCACATCATTTGACTCCAGGCTTGTGCTGCCAGCACAATGACTCACAATCATCTGGGCAGACAATGGCTGCTTTTCAACCAAAGGCACGCTTCCTCGCTGCTGGGCGTGTGGTCGTAGTGTTTGAAGAGCTGGGGCAGGGCCCAGACAACCTGGAGAAAATGCTCTGTGTCACACAAAGGACTTAATGTAACCTGCGAACTGCAGTCAGGGAAGCACAAAGGGAGTCTGATCTGCCAGCTGTAACTTCCAGCATCACTTTATATGGACGACGTTATCAGTGTGGAGGAAAAACACACTTTAAGTAAGCATTAGGCTGACACTCCGACTTGTGTCCTAAAGAGGAGTTCCAGTGTTTTTCAACATGGGTACTATATTGTAATGTTTTGGTATTTAAGTGACTAAAAGAGCTGTAATGGTATTTGGAGAATACTGACAGGCTCACATTGTTATTCTAGGTAGGTAGGTAGGTTGTGTTTTTTTTAAATTGGAAACAGCCATTAAATCGGCCTCTTCAAAACCACCAGACTCCATAAACAAAAACAGTAATTTAACCTCTCAGAACACAGGAGTTGCTGATCTGCTGCTGCCTCAATCGGCTTGTTTTTCTGTTTCAGAGTCTGGTATACAGATTTAAAGAGACATAACGCCTCGATCCCACAGGAAGCGTGTCTGATCTGCAGCGCAGAGGAGCGCTGGCCCAAGCAGCTGGATTCGTGAGATCACAAGATCACACGAGAATTGCAAAATCACGCGATAACATCAAAGTTAAACAGAGAAACACACAAAGAACCGTTCGAGGTTGATTATCTGCTCATTTGGAGATCATTACGTGATGTTTGTGCTTCTACCATGCCTGAGTACACTACTTAATTAAAAGTGTTCTTTTTTCAAGATTTCAGTGTGTTCGGGAGTCTACCGGTCTGTACGTGGTGTTTTATTTTGAAATGACCGGATGCTGTATGCTGCTTTCGTGTGTGACTTCCTGTTTGGAACGATCTGCTCTGTTCAGCTTGACGCGCCTCCGTCAAAAATAGACAGTGCATATCTTTAACGGAGCAGAGCAGAGAGACGCTTCTGGGCGCGTGCTGTGGAACGGACTTTGGAACAGAACGCGCCGGAGACAGATCCTGTGGAATTTGAGAGTTACACAATAACCCAACAAACTAACCGGTTAAGGCAGAGTTAGACCAGCAAGTCCTGTGTTCTGCAAAGTAAAATTACTGTTTTTGTCAATGGAGTTTGGTGGCTCTGAAAAGAGCATTGTAACGTCTGTTTCCTCTTGAACAAAAAGGTCCGTCTCTGCAGGGATCCTTTCTGTGATGTCGTCTGACACTTAGAATAACAGGTTTTAAAATACTTGAAGTCTCCTTTGACAATACAGGCGGCAAAGAAAACATGGATGTGATTTGTTTTGAAGGCATCAACAAACAAACTGCTTTCTTCTTCTTTAACAATCTGCCCTCCTCCTGTTTAAGATGCAATCTTTACAGACCTCAGAGCATCTTTCTAAGGTCCATTTAGTTTCCTGAGTGCACAAACACAAGATTAACACCACCTACTCTTTTTTCCTCCGTCTTCAGCAGTTACCTCCTTTACCCGCCCCACTCCCTCCTCAGTCCCTCAACCACACGAGCTGCTGAATTAACAAAACGTGATTGATCACTCCATACTGCTGCTCAGCGAAGAAGGATTTCTACGACTTTATTAATCGAGGATCAAATTGGTGTCTGGCGAGTCGGGAGGTGGCAAAGAGGTTTAAGATGAGCAAGAGTCCCTGAAGGAGCAGATGGTTAAATTCTCCTCAAACTCTCGCTCTCTCTCTGGCGTGTGATCTGTCACGCCCGCACACCGACGCTGCTGCTCCGCTCTGCTCTCTTTTCCTCGTCTACACTACTCGCCTCTTCTCTCTGAACTGCAATTGTCCCTCCATCACCGCTCCAGCCTGCCCTCCTCTGCGTGTCTTCACCAGTCTCTCTTGTCTTTATTTCACTCTCATTTATGTCACCAAGATTTTAGATATCTGTACAAATAGTGTTCAGATACTGTGTCCCTCTTTGTCAATTTATGATCCCAGCTTTCTCTGGGCCCATTTTTTTCCGGTCAGATTATAATCCCTCTCTGCTGCTTTCTCCTGTCCCTCTGCTCAGGCAGATGGAGGTCTCCAGGAGGTCCTGGGGTCTCAGTAAATCCCCCGGCCTCGGAGCAGCGGTCTGCCCGGCCTGGCAGGTTCTGTGCTTCTCCAATCCAAGACGACACGTTAAAGGTTAAAGCTGTCACCGCCCGGCTCCCCGTCATGCTCGGACACACTCACTCCGCTTCCGTGACTGTTGGATCACGGAGCTGACAGCAGAAACAGGAGGAGCTGCAGGAGTGGGAACGGCAGAGGAACCGGATGAAGACGCTTTTTTTTGGATCATGTCATGAAAAGCTATTTCTTCCACATTTGCATGAAATGATGTGAAACACTCAGCGAGGAGCTCTCAGCTCTCCTCTGAGACTTGCAGTAAAAGAACAGATCTTTTACATCACCTGGTGTTTTACATTCAACAGCTTCACTGTCAGCAACACACTGTGTTTGCATGTCCTGTGTTACTCTTTAATACGTGACTACTTCATGAAGTTATTACATCGTTATTGCTGGTTGGAGTCTTATCCAGAGTTGGATTGTTCCAGTTCACAGTTTCTGGTCAGCTTGGAGACTTGTTTACTGACGTCTGCAGGACCACTGAGAAGCTTTCTGCTGTTGGTAGGAATATCTTTAGCACTCATCTTGAAGGGTGCAAAAATGATGGATGACAAGCTACAGGTGATAACCATGTGAGCAAGATGAAAGCGACTGTAACCCCAGGACAGTGTTGGGTAACGTAACTCTTTATGTTACTGTGTTACCTATTGAGAAACGTAACACGTTTTTTTTGCGTTCCCAAAAATTAAACCGTTTTTGCAACTCCACGTGTGTTATATCATCAGGGCGGCGTGTAGCCTGCTGTACATCTACCTTTGAATGTGTGGACTCTACCGTCTCTGCATCGCCTCGTTTACGGCCCATAATCTGTAACTCTGCAGCCTGATAACAGGACTGACAGACGCACTATAACCTTTACAGCTCTTTATGATGCTAACAGTCTGACAGTGAACTGGGCAGAGGCATACAGCTGTTTCCATGACAACAACACAACACAGGCTCTTAGTCCCACCAGTGTTGTGGAGCTGTGTTTAGCTGCAGATGCTTCTTCACGTTTGAAGTCGAGCTCTTCACAGCTGACGAGCACTTCTCCTCCAGACACAGCTTACATTTCACCGTCATGTTGTTCTCGTCCCTTTCACCCAAACATTCAGAATAATGTGAATATTTCCACAAAGAAAACGCTGTCCTCTCTGACAGCTCACTAGCTGAGTTAGCTAGCTACACATGCGCACTGACACAGCTGTGTTTACCTCCTGCTGGTGCGCAGCTACCTGCCAAGAAGGAGGAGAGAAACAGAAACAGAGCTTCAGGGAGTTTCTGTTTTTGAGAAATACGGAGATTTATTTGAATTTTTATGAAAAAGTAACTAAATAACAGATTACTTGAGCTGCAGAACTAACGCGTTACGTTACTCGTTACAACCAAAAAAGTATCCTGAGTACTCTTTTGTACCGATACCATCAACACTGCACGCAGAAAAGGCCAGAGGAGAATAAACAAAAAGGGACGAGGTCAGAGCTAAGATGCTAAACATCCATGCAACACATTAGAAGGCCCAATCCGACGTCACACTTGGCCTTGTTTTTGAGAGTCCTCGTCTGGAGGAGTGACCCTGCTGAATGGGGATACAAGGAGATGACCTATGACTACCCGGTACTTATGAATAAGTACTGCTTGTTACACAAAGCTCTACTGTCTGTCGTGACGACTCTGGTCTGTTTTCAAAGGTAAATATCAGGAAAAAGTTGAGTAAACATCAGCTTATCTTTTACTGTGTGAAAACAGACCTTGGTTAAAAACAAGTGTGGGTACCGCCTCACCCCCCGATTCAGAGTAAACACACTCTGTTTGAAAATGTTCGTTCTGTAACTGTTGCTGTTACAGCCCTGTAGAGATGACGTGCTGTCCCACTGTTCCTGGAAGTTGACATTTTGGAGAAACACGGCCTTCACGAGACGCCGTCAGAGCCCATTTTGAATCCAGCCTGCAGCTAAAAACAACAGTTTCCTCCCATGTGTCACACTGACCTCCATTTTCAAACAGTTCTGCGTATCGGAGCGTTTCTGAAACGATCCACAGCCGAACACAGAGAGCTGCTTCAGCCACTGCCGCTCTCTGCTTCAGCCCGAGTGCCACGCTGACCTCAGTGACCCAGCAGCTGTCACATCAGCATCACAACCAAAGAGCTTCACTTGAAGACGCCCATATGATGAGTGTGTCCTGTCACTTTAATATTCGTTTACAGGCGTTTCTCTGATCAATATTAGACCTGGGAAAAATAATGTTAATAATAATTAGAGCAGCTGTAAACAGACAGGATCAGGGGTTTGATCTGTTTCCTAATCACACATCCCTGAAACCTGTGACCCTGTGAACGACCCATCATCACCTTGTCTTATCTGCTCTACAGCCCATGTTATCACTCTGTGCGTCTGTGTCGCACCGAAACTACTTTAGACCTTATTAGTCCTAATGGTGCCCATAATGTTCCTTCTCTCTCCCCGACGCCCTCAGATTACCGTGTTATGTTTCAACATCAGGTGACACGACTCTTATCGTTTTGGGTCTGCAGTCTGATCAGGGCAGTGAGGTGCATTTTTAAATTTTAATCACTTCTGAAAACGTCAGAATCAGCTTTACTGGAAAAGAGCTGTTTGATGGTTTCATCTTGCCTTAAAAAAGCACCTTTGATAATGTCAGTGTGTCTGTGGTGGACAGGGTGTCTCTATGCAGCGTCTCTGTTCTGGATGTCTGACGTGACGCTGGAGGACGGGGAGCAGCTCGTTCTTCCTCTCGGCCTTCACACACTCATCATGCTGCACTTTGTGCTGCTTCTTCAGCTGCTTCAACAAGTTAGTCGTGTTGCTTTGCGGCGCAGACGCAGGTTTCATGACCTCTCTGCGGATCATTGTTTCTTCTTCACATCACTTAAACCTGAAACACCTCCAAACAAGCGCTGACGAGCCTTTTCAGGGGACCAGCTCTTCGTCTTCTGTTCCAGACGTTTGACTTTAGTTTCTCCGCCCGTCTCTGTTGTTTACTCTTCCTCTCTAAACTGCTGCTAAGAGGTAGGCGCTCATCACATGACATGCCAGCTCCTCCAAAAGTGAAGCCCAAACCTCTCCATCGCCCCCTGGAGGAGCGGCTGTTAGTTTAGGGAGCGCTTTAAACGTCAACATCACCGTCAGTCGTGTTGATTTAATCGTGGGAAGACAAATTGTGATCAGGATAAATATTCGATTAGATGGATACATATTACGGCTGCACAATTAATTTCTCTGTACCAACTATTGTATTGAGCTTGATGAAACATGTTTTAGCCTAGCTTAGCATAAACTACAGAAGTTTAACCCATTCCTTTATTGTTTTATTTGAACCCTATGAAAACAGACCTCACCTGGCAGCGAGGTTTAATCACAGTGGAGCCAAAACTTGAGCTGCTGTCTCAGAAGTACTCCTGTCACAAAACTCCTTTTGCTACATAAATACATGTTCTAGTTTTAAACACATTAACCCTATTAAAGATCGTGTGTGCACTGACATGTGAAGGAATACAGTGAAGCAGTTGTGTGAAGTATCTGCCCTGCGTGCTCCCAACATGAATGTCATGCTATAATTCATCACACAGGCCTGAACACTTCCTCCTGCTGCCATCCAGCTGGCTGATTTAAGTCGAGTCTGTTTCTCCAAACTGCAGCGGGCGAGTGCAGGGAGCCGAGCGGACAGGCTGGAAAACTGGAGCAGAAAATTTGGCCCAATCACACACACAGGCACACAAATAAAAAAAAAAACTCTACACCGGCTCAACTGCACTAAAGAAGCAGGAGGGAGCAGAGCATGCTGGGAGTTGGAGCTCACAGTCAGCAGAGGCCGATTTGAGATATTCAAGTAGCTGAAATGACAGATTGGAGTCTGCGACGAAGGTTTTAGGAGGCGAGATTCTAACTCTGCGCTGGGATGATTCTCCCTCAGCAGTGTGCTATTTTAAAAACGCAGCGCTCCCAAACTTGGCGAGCCTTACGACATCAGAGCCAAAGATGATGCAAAAGCGTCTTCTTTCACCACATTCAACACTTTTATTCCAGCTTGAAAACCTTGAGCTGCTCCTGAATTTCAGGATACAGTAGCAGGCACAAAGTGTACCGTCAGTGGGAGTCGGCAGCGGTCCCCTGAGTCAAAGCTAGCAGCAGGACCGTCGGCTACAGCTATTTCTGTCCAACAGTAAACACTCAGAGTCTACACTGGCTTCCAGCTGCGTGAAGCTAATTTTATCTCTGTGTATTCAGGATTAACACGAGAAATACTGTGTAAATAAAGCTGCTACATCTAGAAATATGTGTCTCAAATGTAGGATTATGTTTCCCATAAAACATTGCAACTCTTTGTTGGAAAGAGTGCGGCCTACCTTACCACTTTGTCGGTTTTTAAGACCGAAAGACGACAGGAGGTCGTTTCACCTGCAGGATTTTTCGGCAAAGCAAAAACAGATTCTGGCACAAATGGTACAAAGTTACAGAGCCTGATAGATGTCCTACGAAACAGCTTTGATGTTCTCGTCTTTGAACAACGAAGCTTCATCGGTTAGTCCCAGACTAACCTCACCTGACTCAAGTGTTCCCAGCTGAGCCTTCCCCTTTATTGAGAACAGCATTGTGGGTAACGTGCACATAATGTAGTTTGTTATGGGAAGTGAGTCTCTCTTGTGCGGTGGCCGAAAATACTTAGGAAAATTCAAAACACATGCAACGTGCTGCAAATGAAAAAATCTGCAGCGCCCCCTACAGGCCTGGGGCACTTCCGTTGTGTGGACTGGATTTGCAGCGTTTTTTCTTTTGCATGTGTTTTCTGGGTTTGTGTGGTTTTCACGTTGCATCGTGCAGATTTGTTTTAGCCTTTTGCAGTGCGTTTCCGTCATTGCATGTGTTTTTGAATTTGCATCGTCTCTGAATTCGTCTGTTTCTTCAAATGGAAACGGTTTGGGCCGTTGCAGCACATTTGCCCTTGTCAGCCACCGTACTGCTGTGTGTGTATTAGGGCTGGGTATCGTTATTGGATTTCTCAATTTGATTCCGATTCACAGGGTCAAGATTCGATTCTATTTCCGATTCGACTCGATATCGATTTGTGTTAGGGGTTTTTCAGTTCAAAACCTCAGTGCACCTCTTACCTGGTGCATTATCAAAATGTTTACAATAAGATTTGACCCTAAAGTTACATCATGCACTTTTTATTTAACATGACCAGCAGTCAACACAGTATTAACAATTTTATGAATTAGACAGCTTATGAACTTTTTTTCTGAACATCTGGCTCATGGTTTTGATTAAACGAACTGGGCATCAACTTGCGCAAGATTTGGCCACGAGATCTCACAGCGTGAAGAACAAAGCCAGACGAGAGTTAAAGGGAAAGGCATATTGTGTAACAACATGCCAAAAATACACTCGTGGCCAAAGCCGACACAAACAGAGAGAAACATAAACATCAGTGTAAAACTAACTCACATATTCATGGACGCACACACAATAAAAAGAGTCCGTCAGCGATCACTGATGTCTCCGTAGTAGCTGCAGTAAACAAGTCCGGGCATGTCTCCCTCACTGCCAAGTTTCGGGGGGATGCGCTGAGTCGTGCTGCGTTCAGGAGCATTCAGAAACGTGAGTGATCAGACACGTTTTTTCAAATTTTTTTGATTGATTTTCGATCAGGATTTATGAATCGATACTGAGTCATTCAAATGAGAATCGATTCGAATCAGAAAAATCGCTTTTTTTAAACCCAGCCCTAGTGTGTATGACAAAAGGTACAAGGAAGTACAGCAGGCACAGTGAAGCTCATGTTAGCAGCTACAAGCTATGCTAAAGCTAACTGATTTAGCATAAAGAGACTACAGGTTTTCAAAATAGATTTAGTTAACGTTTAGGTTACCAAGCTCAATATTGCAGCTCTGTATTCATCTGTAATGTCACACAGTTAGAACAATGTGACCGGACCTGGAACCAACGCATGCTCTGAAATATATGTACATGAACTGAACCATAAACGTGCAGCGACTACTCAACTAATGCCTTAAAGAAGGAGAATATTTTAGTAGCACATTAAAGTGTTGTATCAAAAAGTTTTTATTTATTTTTCTCAAACATAACTTTATCATTTTATCCTTGAACAGCGCGTTTTGTATTTCAGAGTGAAGCAGGAAGTGATCTAAACAAAGTCATCACTTTGTTCTTGCGAGCGGTCTAATTACGCAGAGTACACACAGACTGCCCACTGCTTATTCTGGCCTCGGGCTGAACACACACACACACACACACACTTACACACACACACACTTACACACACACACACAACCATGAGCATTCAAACAAATGCTGAACACACGTACACAGTCATAAATAAATACACACACACACACTCATTGGTGTTTAGAGGATCAATCCTGAAATCGACAGAGCTTGAGAAAACTCGGGGGCTTGAAATGGTTATTGATCAGCGACCACAGAGAGCCGCTGTGTGTTCAGCTGCTGCTTATGAGTCAGAGGACGCACTCAGCAGAGATGAAAGCCAGCGAGGCGCTTTGAGACGCTTTTCACTGAAACGTTTACGAGTGAATACAAAATCGCTCCGAAAGCAACTGCAGACAAAACAAAACAGAGAAGTGAAAGGGATTACGTCCCTCTCGGTGGCTGCGGTGACATTTCACTGTCCTCCTCAGACGCTCACGTGACCTCCGTGTCTGCAGAGCCGGCAGAAGTTTGTCTGGATGGAAAGAGGTTCACCACAGGCGTCTGTAGATGTCTGTACCAACCGTACCTGAGCCTTAATGACCTCGGGAACTCGTGATTGTTTTTGTCCGAATACGTTTTCAAATATTCTTTCAGAATAAAAGAACACTTTGACTGAATATCCTATAAATCTGTAAACAGAATTATGCTTTATTATCCAGTCCTATTTATTTGCTGACTGACACTAACGTTTAGTTTTTTTTTGGTCTGGATTTTTTTATTTATTTATTTATTTTACATTTTAATCTGTTTTATTGATTTCATATTGTCTCATTCTATTCTATTTTTCTGGATTATCTTTTTGTGTTTAATTATCTTATTTATTTCTTCCATTTCATTTTTGTCTTATTTTGAATTTTAGCATTTTTATCCTGCTTCCTGTGCTTCCTCAGTTTGTCAGTTCCTGTTTTATTGAGGCCTTTATTATATAAATATATATTGTATGCATTGTGAGGCGGGGGTGATCATATTGTTTTATTGATCTTCTGTTTATGTAAAGCACTTTGTGTTACATAGTGATTGATCGATATGGTCAAGTTCAGTCAAGTCACCAGGTCTGCTAGCAGCATCGCATTGTGCTGTTCTGATACCAGCTTGTTTCTTCTACATATACCAGTTTAATCCAGTATAATGTCCTCTTCTTAAGTTGTCCCACCTTTAAAACAACGTGTCACACCAACTGCTGTTTAACTGAAGACTTCTCAGGAGCAGGTGTGTGATTTAAGTGGTGCACACATCCAACACGTCAAAACAATTTCAGCTGGTGCAATCCTTAAAATGTTTCATGAACTTAAACTTAGAAATTACATTTGAACTAGGTTACATGTAAGAGACAGTATTTTCTGTAACGATAGCAGGATGCTGTATAGGGTGGGACAAAATATAGATACAGCGATATATTGTCGTCCTGACTTGTGCAGTACAGTTATCGATAGGCTGGCGCCAAATCTTGATGATTGAATTTACAAATATTTGTCGCTCTAAACAGATTTCCCTGCGATTTTGACTCAACACATCACTTGTTCATGACTCCTCGCTGCTGACATGAATGAGGGGAACGTGAACGGAAATTAATCGGCCTTAATCAGATATCAATATCAGTTATCGCAGAATCGCTGTATCGTGATATTATCGGTATCATGGGCAGCATATCGCGTATCGTACCGTGAGTTACCCTGCGATTTCCACCCCTTAAAATTAATATTAGTATTAATCTCCGGTTTATCTTTCACCTCAAATTCTGACGTACATTAACGATGGGTAGTTTTGGAATTTTTTGAGGAATCTCGTTAGTTCTCTTTCCATCCGTGAACTTATCTAACAGCAATCATGCGGTTTTACATCTCCCTGAAAGGGCACTGACATTAAAGGGATAGCTCGGGTTTTTGAGGTGAGGTTGTATGAGGTACTTAGTAGTAAGTGTACTACGTACAGTAGGTAACAGTCAGCACGGCCCTGGTGGGAGACGCCGGCCGGAGTTCCTACACGAAAGCTAACCAGACGGGGTCAGGAGTACCACGTACTTTAAAGAGTCCGAAATATAAACAAACATATCCGTTTAGGTGTGCGATGATGTCAGTGTTTTAGCAGCGCTTCACCTTGCCGTCAGACAGCCCTTTCTGTTCTTACTCCCCACACCGGCCCTGTATACCTACGCACGAAGCACACGGTACGGTAATATTATGGAAACGCAGAAATGACTCAATTGTTCAACTTCCAGCCGTGACCGAAGACGTGCCGCGGAGTTTGAAATGTGTTTAAAAAGTATAAAGATTCATAAGAGCCATCACTGATAATAATAAGACTTGTCTGATTAATGAACAGTGTTAGTTTTGTGTCTCTGATGTTCTGACACTTCTTCTCTCTGCTCACCACTTTGTCTCTCCGTCATGATGTATTGTGAAACGGAGCGAAGCCTCTGGCCTTGTTTCTCTGCTAAAATGATTTTTTTTACAGCCTGACACATCCAGGTCAAACTTTCAGGATCTGTTAAGTGAAGAAACAGGTGCTATCAAAGCTTCAGCCAAGTACCCACAATTCACTGCGTTAGAGGCATTTGCCTGTCACCAGCGGCTGATGTAACTGGGTCGTGTCAGTTTGTCGTCTGTGGGAAGTTTTTCACCTTGAATAGACAGTTTTTAACTGTGAGTATAGGAAGTATTATTCTCTTGTATTGTAAAGATTGTCAGAGGGAAGGTTTGGTGTCCTGTGACGGTTAATCCAGGATTCAAACATTTCAAGCGGGATAATTTTTCATGTATCAGCTTCAGTTTATACAGCCTGACTGAAACAAGATACCAAATGTATCAAGCTATCGAGCCATGTACATATTCAGTTATTGGTCAGGCTGTCCTAATGCATCTTCAGTTTCTATACCAACAATAAGTGATGCACGTAAACGTAAACCCATGTGATCGTGAGTCTACTGGCGGCGTGGTCGATGGCTGAACCCACACTGGGCTTTATTCCAGGAGACCAGAGTACGGTACAAGTCAGATGTGGAAAAAGTCAGTGTTATTTTATAACCACCGTGCATAATGGAAAGCGACGAAGATGTGAGTTTACGTTTTTTGCTCTCAACGTAATGACCGTCACTGAACAGCAGGACCTGCCCGGCTTTCCCTGCCGGAGACGGACGCTGTGTTTGCGGTGTGCAGTGCTCCCGGTGGTCGGGAGGACTGACCGAGCCGCGGAGACTTTTCCTCATATGAATTAAAAAGACACGACACATTACTGTTCTTGTAACATTGCCGTGTGGGTTGAAGTGTGGGACGCTTTCTCTTTTATTTTGAAAGCGGAGCATCGTCCAGTGAAAGGATGTGTTTTGTTGTCAGACTCGTCTCACGCATACAACGTAGAGAAATGTTATGGATCACATATTAGTTATTATTAGTTATGAGACACATCTATGAATGGTTCATCCCCGAGTTGAGTTTCAGTGTTGGATAAATAAAAGATGATCATAAATGAATAACATTCAGATCTCTTCTAAGAAACGGTAAGGTGAGTTCAAAAGTAAAGTTCCATTATAAAACGAATGTAATGCCGAACCCTTCCGTGGTGCTTCCTTGTAAAGACAGCAGATCCAACGCTGTGGTTAATGTGACCGATTAGACATGTCAGATTCATCCACTGCCTCGGCTCTGTTTTGTCAGACGGATAAGAGACTCAGGGAGGCCAGGGATGAAGGCAGCGCCTCACCATCACCACCCAAGGCCTTTTAGTATCAACATGGTCCCAAACCTGCCACCTCAGCTGAGAACAGCAGCCTTGGACCCGCAGTCATGTCTGACAAACCAGGCTAGAAAACTCGTGTATATCTGTAAGAGAATGAAATTCATTCTTACACACAATAAAGGATGAATGCCAACACGAGCGGACCAGGAGACTCATCACCTGCTAAAGAGCCTCAAGGTGGATCATCCTCATAATGGCTGAACTGGGAGCTCCAGCATCCACGGGGACTCATCCTCAGTCTGCATCCCAGCGAGAAGCTCTGAGGAGGGGCATGTTCAGACTCGCCCCTACAGCTTCTCTGGGGGGTGCTGAAATTTAATGAAGTCTAATAGCTGTCGCAACCTGTTGTTGGAGTCGGATCTAATGGAGCTAGAGACGAGCTGGAGTGAACTCTGTAGCAGGAAACACGGCGGACGAATCACCAATAAAGTGAGCGATCATAAATGTCAAATAAAAACGACATTAGAGTTTACTCGTCTCTGCTTCAAAGTGTCCCGAACATCCAGATTATACTTCACAAATCAACCACGAAAACATGTTTGGGAGAACTATTGTTTCGTAACGTGCATTGATTTAACTTCCTGCACAACACTTCTGCTTCTCCAAACATCAAATGAGACTTTAACGATTTAGCAGCACAGGGAGCTGTGAGGGCCTTCAGAGGTGACAGGCGTCTTCGATATGCCTTCACAAATATGCAGGGTGACATATCGACTTCTTAGCTCTTTGTGAATTGCATGAAAACCACAAATCGACCCGCCACTGAACTTCCAGCACATTCTTAATGGATGTGGCAGCGAGGCGGCGGCTGCAGCTCTGAGGCTGCTTCAACTTTTGGTCTCTGAGGCTTTTATGAATTCACGTCAAGAGTTCAGGTGTTTTTGTTCCAGCACCTGATGCAGACACTGTGGACTGAAAAGAAATGCAGCCTCCAGCGCAAAGCGTGGAATAATGCCTCAATGATCGATGTGCATTTTGACTCTAACGTTGCACATCAGTCAAGCAGTCTACATGACAAGTGCAGGTCTGTGTCTTTCTAACACTAAAGGCAAACAGCATCACGTGAGCAGTGCTGACCGACACCTGTATGACTCATATAGAATAATGAAAAGATAAGATGAGGCACAGGTGAACTCCTTGAACAAACATGAACTTCAGAGGTAAATATGTAACTTATCCATACTGAGAGGAAGTTCAGTCCTTGAGCGCAAACAGGTCGGAGTTAAAACAGCTTCCTCTTTATGGAAGTCAAACACAGAGACGAGCATATTCATACATCACTCTTTACACAACACGGTCTGTAGCCCGCTTCAGGTACCCCTCAGGGGAGACAAAGTCAACTCGGGTGGCGATGGGATGATGGAGGTCAAAATAACAGAGGGCTAAGGCCGGAGATATACTCGCTTTTTAACGTTGCATTCGCTTACACAACTGTCTGCATAAGGAACATATCTGTTCACACTGCACTGCGTGTGTTAGTGGAGGATACCTCTAGAGGGCGCACCAGAGAGCTCAGGCCGTATGCAACTACTGGATGTGCAGGCTGTATGTGCAGACGTGGCGACACTCAAGGAGGTTACTTTTGTTTTAATTTGAATCCTCAGTGACTGATTACATTCTGTAGCCAGCTCAGGCGACTGATGACCGGTGGACAGAACACGCCGTCTGCTCCGTCCCCGCTCCGTCTCTCCAACATGTTCCTCCGTGCACATTCTCAGGAGTGGGAAGAAGTGGGATGAACACGCCTTTTAACAACATAAATATATAGGATGTGAGCATTCCCAGGTTTTCTATTATTAATGCAACTCAGTACGAACTCAACGATTGGACAACACCACAGTTTAAACCCTCAACTGTCGTTTAACATTAAGACACAGTCAGAAGTTTCTTCTGTTGAGTTGCAAAACTAATTGTTGTGCTTGAAAGTCCGTGCCAGCTGAGCGCTGTGATTTGTGGTTTTGTGTTCAGTTCAGCTAAAATGTCTGCGGCGCAGTGCTCCCAAGACGACGGTTGACGTGTACAACGTTACAGCCTGACTTAATTTAATGCAACAATAGGCTGCCTTTTGGCTGGCATCCTGGGTCCGATAGAAAAGCTGTTTGTCAACTGGCCAGAACCATAAACATAATAAATACAGTTTCTACAGGATTAAAGGATTAAAGGCTGAAGCACCTGCAGCAGCCAGCAGGTCCAAGTGGGGTCTACATGGGCCTTACCTGGGGTAAGTGGGATTCAGCTGGGCATACAGTCAGAGTGGGCTTTTAAGTGGGTTGGTGTTTGGGCCAACGTTTGCACACGAGAATAATGCAATGTGCTAACAATGTCCATACCAATTCTACAGTGATCATGGACTGATGGTTCCCAGGTTACATGGGCTACATCCCGCCCATATGGGCCCTGTGTGGAAGCCTTCAAGGGCCCTTCATCGTCCTCTCTTGGCTAACACACGTGAGGCCTCCATGGAATCTGAGGACGAGATCGTTGGCCCCACATGGGTTTGCTGGCTGGGTGCATTTTTTAAATGTATTTTTAAGCTAATCCTGAAGTGGTATTGGCGTTTATTCTGTGAATCAAAATGTGATCATGAGAGAAGTCATCAGCACAGCAGAACACTTCTCAGTCAAGCTGGCTGGCTGCGGTTCTTCTGCTGTTCCTGCTGGATGTAAAAAGTCCCGCTCTCAGTGGTCTCAGTGTCTGATCTCACTTCTGCTAACTGTCAACGGTGGTTATGAAAATGATTGGTTTAATCAGAGGATACTGTGGCCTGATCACTGAAACATTTGTGTGAGGCTCAATCAAACTTGCTACGTGCCGCAGCGTGTGTGTGTGTGTGTTTTCTTGTGTTTCTCTTTGTCCTGTGTGCTCCTCAGGTGCTGCTCTCCCTTCACTGCAGCAGGTGATTACGCTCACCTGTTTCAACTTCAGCAATCACGGCGACAGTATAAAGGGCAGGAGAAAGGAGGCAGCCAGTGCCAGCGGGCCATTTGGCTGTGTGTGTGTGTGTGTCAGGCGTCATCGTGCTCACTCCTTCAGTGGGAGGAGGGTGTTTCTTTGTTGTTGTACTTTTGTGTAACAGTGTTTAGACTCTTAGATCAGCTTCCTCTTTGTTTTTGTTAGAAGTTCCCTTTTTGTTCACATTTTGCTTTAGTTGTTAATAAATTCCTTTTAGATTTGCTTATAGTTTGTTCCTCCCTTAATTTTCCTGGGTTCTAATTTATTGTCATTCCCCTGATCCCCTAACGATCCTCGGGGAACGTAGGAATGCCCGATATTGGATTATTTGCTGAAATCTGATTATATTTTCCAACCCTTTTCTCTGATTGCTGGTTTTGATACCGATATAGTAGGCACTCTTATTCTAGTGGCCGAAAACTGCCATACCGCAGACATCTCGAACCCTTGTACAAAAGGTCTGATCGCTCACGTTTCTGAGCGTACCTGAATGCAGCATCCCCCCCGAAACACGGCAGTGAGGGAGACTTGTTTAGTGCAGCTACTACAGAGACATCAGTGATCGTTGACGGACTCTTTTTATCGTGTGTGTGTTCATGAATATGTGAGTTAGTTTTGCACTGATGTTTATGTTACACTCTCGTTGGCTGTTTTTATGTTAAGTCGGTAAAATGACGAGAATGTGAGCTAACTGTTAGCTAGCTAAGAGTTGTGAGAGTTGTTTAACTTCTGTTCATCGGCTCGAGTTTCTGTGACTGTTTAGTCTTTATTTGTATATTGTTGATAACTTTGTGCGCACTCACACAGAGTTAATGTTGTAGCATTACGTCAAGCTGTTTTAGGGAATTATCGAGCATTTAGGCAGAATTAAATTCTTTATCGTCGGAAAACATCAGCAGAAAAATGACACATCTGCCGATGTGTCATTTTCAAGCCATAATCTGCAGATACCGACAACGTGGCGATAATATCGTGTATCCCTAAACATAACAAACTTGTGCGTCACATAGTAACAGAGACTCTTAGTCATCTTGGTCATCCCACTGGAGTCACCTCAACTTTGGTCTTGCATACTTTTGTGCTGGAAAAGTAGGGCACAGTGAGTTTTATTTACAGAACGTATTTGCTTAAAACAGTGACTTGTTGAGCCTAACCTAAAACAGTGAGCTAAAAAAAGGCTGACTACATCTTTAAAGAACGAGAACTGTCAGGTTGGAAGAAAGCGGCAGTGTGTGGAGGCGAGGACGACTGTGGGTGAGAGACCCAGCAGTCATCGAAGAAACAAGAGGGGAAAACGGTGACCTCACCTTCCTTAATATTTCAACAGTGAGTTTACAGATGCTGAGGGAAGGATTTTCCATCGTGCTGACAGACTGTCTGATCGATGCACTCAGTGAACAAAGGCAGCATGAATCACAAATAAGCCATGTCCTTCTGAATTTATATGTTGTTAGTAAAAGTGTCTGTTTGGCTGACCTAGATGCAGACCACGCGACAGCAACGTCCCTGCTTTAACTCAAGCCCAGAACCTTTGTTGTGTGTCATGCACGCTCCTCTCCCTTCAACTCTCTAATGTTTCCTAACAAAGAAAGGCAAAAGTTCTCCCGGGAAATACTGACGTATTGTCATTTTGCCAACAGGAGATGCTTTTGCTCATTCCTGAACAATTAAGGTCCCTTTGTCTGGTCCTTGCTTCCTCAAAGGGCTGTTTGGGACACAGGCGTTTAGGTGTGAAGTTAAGAACGAGGCATGATTTAATAAAGTCGGGTTTAGGGCAGCGGTTTTCTGACCTTTTTTGCGAGAGCATTCAGCCCTAATGTTGACATTAGACGTCAGCGCTTGTTGAAGGTTTTGTGACTTGAAAAAGTTTGTTTCAGAATATAAGAAGTAAAAAGAGTCTCTAATTTGGACCTTTTTGCTGGTCAGAGAGAGAAAAGAAGGCGTTTGATTGAGCTCATGTGCAACTGAAATATTCAACTGTTGGGAACCGTTCAAGAAAAAGAAAACTTTTCTTTCTTGTCCCATAATCATTGTGCGACCAATCGTGGACGTCGCCACCTGTCTTTATCCAATAGTTTGTGGTTTGGTTCGTTTGAAGCCTCCAGTTTGGCATTTTGGCCGTCACCATGTGATCAAATTTGGTCGAGATGTTGAAGCTAGAGAGGACTAAAGGGTTAGCGAATGCTATCTGCTAATGCTAGCCCCTGCTTGGTTAGCACCATTTAACTCTAAATGGGAGCATGATTTACTGAATGAACATCACACTGAATTCAAGAAGACTTGAAACGAGAGACTGAGACCATAAACTCGTCAGGAAAATGTTGACTGAGGGAATAATCTCCTCGCTTTCACACAGACTTCTAAACAAGCTGACTCCTTTCTGCAGCCAGAGAAGCCGCCCCCTGCTGGACATTAGTAATAATGTTGATTTAAAGCACTTCAGCTTTGGCTTCACACTTTAGACCTGGAGGCCTGGTCCTGTTCTTAGTACTGTCTTTGGTCCTCACTTGCATAAAAGTACAAGTATGTGTGTGTGCATGTTACTGAGGGAAGGGAGTGATTAAAACTAAACAGTGTAAGCTGTTTCCAGTCCTCAGTGTGACAGTGTGTGATTCTGCAGAAGGCTAAAAAAGCAATGCTGACGCATGTGCTTACACACACACACACACACACACACACACACACACTCACACACACACGCACACACATGTTCGTTCATAGAAAAGCACAACTACCGTGGCTCCATAGTTGTGCAGATAAACACACACAATGTTTATTAATGAGCAATGCGGACAGTGTGTCTGAGAAATATGCGACCTCTGACCAGCCCCGCTCTCTGACACACACACTTACACACACACACACACACACACACACACACACACACACACTCACACACACACACACACACACACACACACACACACACACACACACACACAGCCATCCGTCAGCCTCAAGGTTGCCATAAAGAAAACAAGAAGGGGCCCTGCAGCACAAAATGTAAACTCAACCAAACATTCACAGTTAAAGAGACAGCAGCGCTAAAACTGTCTGCAGAGACGGGAACAGGCCTGAGTCCAGGTCAGACTTTCTTCACTGAGTTAATAAAGACGACCCATTCAACTGTTTCATGACTCTGAACAGTGCAAAAAGGAGCAGCAACACATCACTCCTGCCCTGGCTTACTTACGAGGAAAATACAGAGCTTATCTTTGTGTCCTCTTAGGCCATGTCTACACGAACGCTGGTATTTTTCAGAACAGAGTTTTTCCCTCCTTCGTTTAAAAAAAACCTCACAGTTGTAAAAAAAAATCCTCGTCTAAACGAAAACGCAAAAACACAACAGAAACTCTGTCATGAACACGCCACACCAGCAGGTGGCGATATAACCCGGTCATGCAAAGAAGAAAAAGAAAATCGCGGCAAAAAAATTCTATTGCTGGAAGACCCGGTGGTGCATCGAGGAAGGGGGGCGATATATCAATATAGTGGACGAGTAACTGCACATATATGTGTAAACATGTTAAAAGTCCATTTTGCAAGGAATGCCGCCTCACAAAGGAGATAACGGCGCACAGCCTGACGTCACGAGCCAAAAGCGTTGTTTACCCCGTCTGCATGTCTCCGTGGAAACGGAGTTTCTAAAAGTCTTCACCCCGACCGGAGTTTTACCAAAGATCCGTTTTCAGTGACCTAAAACGACGAAAGGACAAAACGCAGAGAAAAAGCTACGTTTTGAAAAACACCCGTGCAGACGTGCTCTCACTGTATTTTATCCTGTGTCGGCTTCAGTGGGTTAGTTTGGCTGTTAATGCTCATTTAATCGTGTAAGCACGTATTGGGGTGAACCCCAATGCTTCTACTGTAAGGCACTTTGGGGCGACACCTGCTGTTATATAAAATGAAGTGACTTCACCTGACTTGATCTGAAATGTTTATGTTGAAACTTGTGAAATCGATGCATCACATCTGGTGACAAGACCGTGGTCCTCTGTACATTTTATGAAGTGTTATCTTCAATATAAATTGAGCCTGAGTAAATGCAGCCTGATGTGATTCACCGGCTTCTAACTGTGCAGGATTTAGGTCCCGATGCTGAGTCTGCTGACAACCCACAGCTTCAGGCGGCTCCATGAGTCAGCACTTGTTTACGAGAAGACATGCGATGTAGAATATGCTCTATTAGTCGCCGCCGGGTGGGAGTCCTCGCTGGACGCATGAATGAGCCTGGATGAGCTGCAGAGCTTCATTCCTGTCTTTATGGTGCTACTGATGGAGGAGCAGATAACCTGTGGCCACGTTTGAATCTGGTGAATACACTCTTACACACAAGGGATCCTAAGCTGTGGACTGGAGCTGAGACGATCCAGCACATGGACATAAGTCAAGGACTCTTCCTGCCAGAGACTGCCTCACCTCTCTCCCTCATCAGCACAGGGTCACACCATATTTGGAGTTTATTTTATCTGCCTGAGGTACCAGATGGGTGGTGTTTACTACATCACTGCAGTTCAGACGGTTAGTCAGGTAAGATCCGTGAAACAAGGTCACCAAGTTGCCTGTCAGATCATTTCCTGTCAAACTTCGGCTGCTCTCACGGACGAAAACCCATCACCTTTCACCTGAGCGGGAACAACAAATCATACAGCTGCAGTTTAAAAGAAGAGAAGACTCAGGTGATAATAATGTCCTCAGATCTCCTTTAAGCAAGTCCAGCACAGACATCCTGTGTAACGGACAGTTTTACAAGTTCTTATGTATCCCATGAGCGCATGCAGAGGTCAGGTGTCAGCCTCTCCGCACAGCTGGGACAGGATGTCACGGAGGTGCACGAGCTTTTCATGTTAATAAATCTGTACTTTCAGATGTAATTATACGCGGCTGCTGCAGGTGTATGAAAGCTATCATCATTGAAAGGTTGTTTGAACTAAAGAGACTCAGTCAGCAGTGAGAATACACTGAGGTCTTACAGCTGTTTCAGTGTTAACTAATGTCTTTCATCTGTGAGGAAATGTCATGCTGCCTGCAACAAGCTTTCAGAAGTAAGGTGACATTATGTGGTGCTGATGGATCCATCAAACAAAGACAGGAGACCAGAGTTTGAGTCCTCAGTGAGGTAATGTGACTTAACTTCCTTGGTGAAGAGCATGAAATATACCATTTCATGAACTATAGTGAGACTGGCTTGCTGGCTGTTGTGGTTTAGGCACAAAGATAAAACCTAAACCTGTGTGTTATTGGGTGAAATGAATCCATCCTGTATCCTCCAGATTCTGCAACATAACTTGATGGATCGGTTTATTAGCGAGGTCTATTTACGAGTTACCTCTACAGTAAGAACCAGCCACAGACGGGCCGGACCACGCCTTAGTCACACTTCTGATGTACTGTCGCCTTACAAATCTCTTCAGTCTGATAACACAGATTTTGTTCTTCATTATTCTGTGGATCACAGAGTCTCTGTGTTATCTCCTTATCTATTCTTCCCATCGTCTCTTTGTCTCTGAAGTGGTTTTAAGCGGCCAACCCATCAGCAGATCCTGCTGGTACCTGGTAAATGTCACGCCGTGGCCTCGACAAATCTGCATCACCTTCTACATTTAAGGCTTTTAGATGATGCCCTTCCAAATCCAGCAGCAGAAAGAGGGTAGTTTTGTCTATCAGAAGCATTACAGAAACCATTGGTAAAGGTCAGAGTGGTAATAAAACGCTCTTGTGTACTTGATGTGACAGAAAAAAAAGACCTTGGGGGAATAAAAGACGCCGGGGAGAAACGGTGGAAAAGTTTTTCTCTTCACAAGAAGCAAAAGTTCTTCCCTTTCATATGAAAGGCTTTGTTGGTGATCTTACTTTCCTCTTGCATTTTCTTTCCCACACATCATTTCCATCATTACAAAGGCACTTTCAGCAGCCGAGCCTTGCTCACACCGACAGAAGTTCAATTTAAATTCTCATCAGGAGTTTTCCGAAAGATAAAACACACTGAACTGCAGGGAAATCTATATAAGACCTTTTGATGTAGCGCTGAATCCAGCAGGGTTTAAACTTCGTCTCAAGGTAAGTGTGATATTGCTTCAATGGACTGCAAGAACACGCAGGAAGTGAATTCATATGTAGAAATAGAGACACAGTGAGGACAGGTATATTAATCTCATTAATGTATTTCTCCTCTGTGTGACTCAAAGGCAAATTTAAGACTAAACATTTCAGTTTAAGGTCCTTTCATAGGAGACTTAAAGGACAGCAGGGCTATGATGATGTGACAGAGAGAAGCACCAAGCTACCTACACACATGTACTGAACATGTGATCTTCAAACTCCTGGGTGTAACGTTACGTCAGACCTAGAGCTGAACGTTACGACAGACTTTAACTTGCGCCCTCTGCACCTGTTAGACTCCAGCCCTGTTTGTGTCGCACCCGGGTGCATCTTTTTACGCCTCGGCTGGAGCCGGCGTACGTTTAGAAAGTCAGACTAAAAGGTGAAACAAACGGTAAAAGTAACGGTCACAAAACGTGAAAGAAAAACACGACGGCAGCGCGTCTTGTTTGCAGGATTTATAATGAGAGGACATTAAGACTCGTCATGTGTCGGACAGACACGCAGCGCTGTCCACGCCCTGCAGGTGCTGATTAAGCTCAGATTACATGCCCAGCGGTGCCTTTCAAAACACTGTGGGAGACATGGTAATTGATCATCTGACTACAGCACGCCGCAAGTTGATTTCCTTTGTTTGTTTGTTTGTTTGTGTTCTGTTCAGTTTTGCAGTAAGAACATTTTTATGTTCAGCTCTAGTTTTCTTATTTCGCTATCGCTAAAATAATTTCATCTCTTGCTTTGTGTTATCCTCGTCGTCTGTAGAGAATTTGATGGGAGAGGTAAGAGAGTGGAGATGTGTGTTGCTTGGCAACAGTCCCCGCTTTACGAGCGTTCACGTGGACGCGCATCATTGGGCGCAGCTACGACCGCTGTCAGTTGGCTTGGTGTACTCGGTGTAAATTGTAATCAAGAAGTCGGACGTAAGAGACGTATTTTTTTTAGGCCCAGCTGGTGCACTCGGCTCCAGGTTGTTAACGGTCCCTCGACAGAAGAGACTCTGAGCTTTCTGCGCTTTGCATTCTCCATCCTGCTTCAATGTATTCACACAGGAAGCCGCTCTGTAAAACTCCTGCTGGGAGTAAAAAACATTTCCTCTTTGCAAACAGCAGCAGAAGTGTGCCAGTTTAACCCAGAAGCTTCAGCCTGACTGAGAGCTGTACTGATATATCAAATGCTTTATGAGCAGCAGAGGAAAGGTTCAGACCATCTGCTGTTAATGTCAAATCAAACTGGACATAATGAAGATAAACGGGAACCATCCATTGTGTTTGTGGAGGTTGACTAATTTCCTCCTCACAAACAAACTTGAAGCTTTAAACAAATCAAGTTTAACTTTCAGAAAAATAAGCAGTCGACTCAGTTTGCTTTCTTGCCTCTTTGTTTGGTTTATGTGGTTTCCACAGTTTACTTTGGATTCGAGCCCGAGGATTTCCATAACTCTTGTATTTCTTCCTGTCCGGGTTATCATGAACTCGATGACCCTTGATATGACAGCTTTGTAAAGCAGAAAGAATATGAAGCTGAAACATCTCTAATGGGCAATGGTTAACATAAACTCCTGACCCTCTAATAAAAGTTACAGTATGTTTTATCTGATGCGTAAAAGCAGGAGGAGAGATCGATACGCTACATGCCTCTAAAGCAGAAGAGCAGCTCATAAAAATGCACTTAAGCATTTATTTACCTCTTTATGAAAATTAAACTTATGAGTACGTTCCCAAATGGTTTCTCCCAAAATAGCAGCAGAGTCCTCGGAGGACTCGCGTCCTCTGGGAAATCACGTGTCTTTGGGAATCCAAAGTGGAGCATGGCCACATCAAACAGAACATTTCCTCCTGAAAACACCAACGTTACATAAAAACAAATCCCTGTGCAGCCGTATAGATCTCTTTTGTTCCAGCACTTTCATGCTTTATGAACCGTAAATAATTCATATTGTGAAGGAAGTAAAGAGAAGAGGATTATTAGTTATCTTTGAATAATACGTGCATTCCCATCCATAACATGAAATAATTTCTGTTGTTTTCTCCAGATCTCGACTTATTCATCTCATTATCTCGAGATAAGAAAGCGTTTTCTCGTGATCATTTTCTAGCGATTTAGAAAACACAACAACGGGCAGGTCACGGTGATCTTACAGAGCAGGGGCCGGTCGCACCCACAGGGCTTACGCCTGGTCTTAAGCTCAGTCCATCGTGACCTGCTGTTCTAAGTCCGACCTAATAGTTGAGGCGGTTGCACCATATAGGCTTAAGCTCTCTTCTCGCTGATCTTACGCACAGTCAACAGCAGGTGTAAAGTCAAAATCTAGGTTGTTTCTATAGTAACGACTTAAAGTAACTACAGCTTTTAGCACAATGGCACGTCTTAGTTATAGACTTTACAACGAGTGGGCTTTTAGACGGGGACAGAAGCAATCCATTGGACATATCCAACAACGAGGAGCTGATTGAGAGGTTTCGATTCTGTCGGAGAGATCTACTCGAACTTGTTGAAGAGCTGTCACCGGACTTGCAGTTTCGGTGGTCTGACGCAGTTTGTGTCAGACCACAACGCAGCGTTGTCACCCTCATTGCAGCTGCTGATAGCACGTCGCTTTTATGCAAACGGTGCGGGTCAAAACACAGTTGGAGATACAAGCATCCACAGCCTGTCGGGCCATACGCAGGGTGTCTCTGGCACTGAGTCGCCGCCTTCCCTTTAATTTGGTGGCACGATGGCCTGGATCTACTTTCTTCTTGATTGGCAGTCAATACATTTTTGTGGCGCCTGTATCTGTATCAGAAAAATGTCCTTCTCTGATCCTCTGTTGCAGAAAACGATGAACGGTTACCAACAAATGAGCAAAACAGCGTAAACAGAGCTAACAGTGTATCGTAGCAACGGACGCTGACGTGGGCATTCACATGAACGCGTATCGCTAAGACCGCGCGTAGTAAAGACCAGGCCGTGGTCCGTGCAATTGATGTAAAGTCCATTCTAGAGACTGCTCTTAACAAAGACAGACTTAGCAGTTAGGACCAGGCTTAGTAAAGACCAGTTGGTGCAACCCACTCCAGGACATGCCATGCTGCCATCGCCCACACTGATGAGGTGAGTTCAGCCTGTTTCTATGTCTGTGTTGTGCTTTTGCAGCTCGGGGGATACGAGTTCTGATCATCTGTTACAGTGGTGCAGCGTTGTTATCTCCAGATAATGAGATAAATAAGTCGAGATCTTGAGAAAACAACCGGAAATGACTCCTATGGATGCATGTCCGCTTAGGGCTTCCATAGTTTTTAACTACTTGTTACTATACCTTACTTTGCATCAGCAAAATAAAACAGCCGAGATAACCTGAGAAACCATCCAGCAATGCAGAAGTTACACTATAGCAACCTCCTGACACACAGCTTAGCAAGTGCGAGGCAAATAAGTTGTGGTGGACACAAACACATTCAGGAGGAGTCAATGTTCTGACAGAAGTCTTTCCTCTAAAGGTGTAGCCTATTGTTGTTTTCCCCAAACACGATGGACGGACGCAGAGTTTAAAATGATGGTTGGGCAGGTAAAGCACTGACCAGGTCAGACTTATCGCTTCTGGTTTAAGTGACTGAACCAAATGTATTTAAATTTCCTAAAATCTTGTCTTGAAAACGTCTTTGCCATGGGCCGCTGGTTTAGCTCAGTGGGTAGAGCAGCTGGCTCTTACACAGAGGCTGCAGCCCTCGACGCAACAGCCGCGGGTTCGACTCCCTCCCTCGTCCTTTCGCTGAATGTCATCACCCACCATCTTCAGCTGTTCTGTCAATGAAGGCGTATTGATCGAGAAATAATCTTCAAAGAAAATGTCTTCGTCCTTTTTTGCATTAAATTTAAGTCCTGTTTTTGTGTCATAACGGGAAAAGCAGTCTATGAACCCATCAGCTCTGGGAGTGACGGCTAACTCTTTGGGCTTACAGTGTAGCCAGCATTTAGCGATAAGAACGTCCCTTTCTGTGCGCTGCATTGTTTACAGTCCAACGAGCAACTTGAGGAGCGAGAATGAAGCTGGAGTTGAGAGATGACGTCTAAGAACGGATTGTGTATGGAGATTAATTCTAGCCAAATCGTCATCAGCTGACCGCCGTCGGGATCCAGGATTGCATTACGGTGGATTGCATTCCACCCCTTTTGTTCTCTACACGGACACTGCACAATTCTGAATAAGAACAAACTGAAGAACAGTACGTTGTTGTATCAGTACTGGGTCACTCTGTGGAGCCGATACGGTGTTTCTCACAGTCACAGGACCTGAGAGGAACCGTCAGATGTGTCCTCACCGTATGAAAATGTCCCCACTAAATGATTATTAATTAGAAACTAAAATCTAAACTAAATCTGAATGTTTGTCTGACGTAGTGAAACAGGAAGTCGCCAGCAGTGAGGGGTGACGGAGTAAGAAGCATGCACAGGTGATAAACCTTCTTATAATGAGCTCAGAATAAAAAGAGTTGAGCACCCACACAGACTTTATACGTAATATTTCTTATCAACTGTTCCATTAAACACACAAAGATGAAGAATAGAAAATGATCCCTGTGTGGACTCTGTCAGCCACAAACACTGGTAAACTCCGGTTCGCTCTGTATGAGGTGTTCTTACCAAAGAACACGTGGATACCTCAGATTCTTTGTTACGCTTTGCAGACTGTTTGCATTCGTATTGTTCCCTCCACTGCAGCCCTGATAGTCATGAAGAAAGACGTCCAACTAAAGGAACATTCATCCCTGCAGTGAGTACTGTAGTGCACCATCCATGTCTGATGCTTCAGTATCACAGTAAAGGTTATGGGTTTTAAATTCAAGTGTGTGCAGAGCTTCGAGCCGTGGCTGCTCATATCGTGGCATAAGGTCAAAAGTTTACACAAGTCAACACTTCCTGATTTGACAAAGCAGAGGATGTTTGTGCCGCTCTCTGCTGATTAAGTTCCCCCTTTTTTTACCACAACAAATACAGCATATTCTCTCATTTCTTTTCTTTAAAATAATTGCATTTTTGAGTCACACGATGGCCAGGGAATTAAACTTTAACAGAGACTTTAGTGAGTCAAAAAGAATCTGTCACAGAGGCCTCAGCTGTGGTCAGATTTGTCTTTTGTTGACTCGTTTTTCGCCCAGATAATTCCTCATATTGATAATAACACTGACAGCTCAGGTGTAAAGCTTTAAGATGAAGGTACAGGACATGTGAAGGTTAACTTCTTGTACAGGTGCTTGTGTGGTAACAATATTTAATATCTGATTGTGTTTGGAGTAACAACCGTGCAAAGCAGAAGTCCTCAGCTGTGTAACATAATGGATTATCTGTATCAACTGTGTTTGGAAACTGGCACCATAAAGCTTTAAGGTCTATAGCTATAAAGGTTTTTACCCTCAGACGAGTTGCACGTAAGAATGGTTTGGTTATTTAGATAAAATATGCACATGGGTTATGAAGTAGTCAGTGTTGACTCGCACAGGATTGGAAATCTGCTCTCCTGGGTGAACGTCCTGTGTTTCTTTGATCCATCCATCGACAGCCGCTAAAACAAATGTCAGCGCTCTTTATCCTTTGATTTCTGCCTTTTCTCTTCTAATAAGCACTTTGGCCACTAGAGGTCACTGCCAAAATGTTTGCATTAATGTGGGTTATCGTACCTATTGACCTATACGCTTCTAGTCGAAAGTGTAAAAGCCAAATTTCAAGTGGCATGATGTATGAATAAATAATCACAGAATGTCTGTCAGATTGGTTTTAATGTCGGCTATTAAATTACTGTGCCAAAGCGTGTCACCGTCAGTGGGGATAATTGCCACCATGCTAACAGCACCCAGCAAAACTGTGTTCAACAGAGTCAGAGACGACCAGAGGGAGAGAAAGCTGAAAACAGCCTTTAGTTGGGGGCTTTGACACTGCCCAGAGTCTTTCACACACACACACACACACACACAGACCGAGCAGACGAATAGATGTGACACCTTCGGCTGAGCACAGACAGCCTCACAGACACGACATTTGTTCTGGTTGGTTGCTCGGCCTGTAAGAGTGACAAAGAGTCTGATGAGATGCTTCAGTTTCACTGCGTCTGGAGGTGAATCGTCGGGAGAGGAGCTGCTTTCATGTGCCGACGACAGCTTCATATATTCACACCGTGACTCGCATTTATGAGCAAACTAGATGTACATATAGAAAAATTAAACAGCAGATTAATAACACACAAAGAAGGTGATTTAATCCAGCCACCATGTAGCACTAACATCCATTAGCATTGATGTTTGTCCCACCAGATGATTGTTTGCCCAATGATCACTCTCCTTTTAGTTCTGGTTTGGTCTCCACCAACTGCTCACACCGTCCAGCAGGTGGGGAGTCAGGTGACCTCGTAGAAAGACAGATCGAGGCTGCGTCTCAATTCAGGGGCTGCGTCCTTCGAAGGACGCGCTGTACAAAGGATGAGTCATTGGCAGCCTGTGTAGACGTTAAGGCCTGTTCCTATTTGCGTCACCAGCTGTTCCTACCCTTACCCTTGCATCACCAAACGCCACTCCTGTCGCCTAGCAACAGGTAGCTAGCTGGCTAACTTGCTAACATAACTAATGTCACGTAACTTAACCTATTATTTTAAAAATCATTTATTTCAAGGCCCCTTTCGTTTTTTAACATTTGTATCGCAGCTATGTGATTGAGTTGAAACCAAAAACATTTACATTTAAAATGTATTCCTCGGCCATTTAACAGTCCGCCATGTCTGTTTGAACTGACGCGCAATGAATCTCACTATACGTTGGACCAAGAAGGATGCACCCGATGGATCAGATCGGTCTGAAACAGAAGCTAGAAGGTTACACTGACACAGACTCTGAAAGGTACCTTGAAACAGAGGCAAAGCAGATGGTACCTTGTGCATCCACATGATATAAAAGAGGGGGACCGTAAAAAAACTTCTATATTCTCTACTTGACAACCACGGATGAGAAAGAATTGAACATTTGCAGGACTAAACATGAAAATGTTTTCATAACTGGATGATAACTGTGACTGTAACATAACTGTAAGATATCTTGCGAGCCATTCAGTGAGAATACTTTTAAATTCGAGCTGAAACAGCATTTCGAGAGTATCTAGCTTCCGTATCGTGACGTATTTCCGAGTGAAACAGGACGTGCAGGCGGGACATATCATAAGAGGGATTTGAATTGATCGTTGAGAAGTGGGCGTAGACAGATGTTCTCCACAGCGCAGTAGCTAGCTAACTGACCGAGCGTTCTTGGTGCTCTGCGGCTAAATGTTGCAGATTGATTGGTTGAAATTGTTTGGTGCTAACTTACGTAAGCACGCGTGAATTTTTGTTTTACCGGAAGAAAAAAATGATCGGATTTTAATACAAGAAAACGAAGAAATTGATTTTCTGTATTTTTTTTCCCTATATCGTCAAATAGATGCACAATATTACCGGGGATGTGATCTAAAAGGATTAAAGTGACATTTTTCACTTCACCTTGTTGTTTTGGTTAAACGTATGATTCTCTGTAGGCCTGTCACAACAACCCCTCTTGTTACACATATAGATTACTAGACCAAGCTGGTCATGGCAGACGGCTCTCTACCTAAAGGTCTGGTTCTACCCGAGTTATCTGCCTCAGGTAGTTCAGACCTGTTCTTAATGTAAAGTGTCAGAAATCACTAACAATGTACAACTCCCAACTGACCTCAATGTGAACCATTTCAGCCCTTAGAATCCAGCAGTTTAACACCCACACAGAAACTCCACTGCGTGTCAGAGTCTAGTGAACCAAATGTGTAGACAGCTAAAAATTGAAGCACTGAGCATGCCCGCTGCCTTCTCCTTTGAGTGCAGCTCTCGGTGCTGCCAACCCTCTGAAATGTTTTCACTCTGGCAACTTGCCCCTCCGTCTACTAAATCATGCAATGCACTGCAGTCCACTCAATCTGTCAAAAGCGCTCTGAATCCTCTCAATTAGGAGAGCTGCAAAGTGTAGCCAAAACACCCCGGTGTTTTCATACCAGCGAATCTGCCAGAGCAATTTATTTATAATACCGTTTTATTAATATTGTCTCTTGGTTTCAAAGAGGAACCAAACACGAGCTGGATCGCTAACACCCCAAGCTATTACCTTATGCTGCTACAAATATTATGCATCAGTTTTAAAGAAATAGATGTCATTATTTTGAGCTGGAACATCCACTCTGTGTGGCACGTACTGGAGATGGGCAGCGTGAGACTTAATTGCCACAAATTTATGCAATAAATTGAGCTATTTGGCTTTTTTTTACTAATAGGAACACAAAAACAATCCTCTCTATCTATGGGTCGAGTATGAAAATATAAAATGCCAAAGAATAATGAATAGCCGTCTGCACAAGAGGATGCAAATCAGTGCGTAGTGTGACTGCAGCATATCAATGACTGTGTTGTTTTTCATAAAATATTCATTGAGACGGTCCTTTCAGCCGGCTGAAGGACTACACTTAAAAAAGCAGTGAAAATGCATCTCATTGTGGACCAACAAATATGTAAATGTGTGCTCCTATAGAATTAGACACAGACAAGTTGGACACAGTGTTGTTGGGTGTTAATAATTACTGTATTTATATGATAATTGAGGTTTTTCTATTGTCACTGATGATTTAAACCACTTAGAGTACAATCCTTTTGACAAGTCATAATTTAATCTTTTTAACCATAATAGTGAAATTTTATGACGTTGATTATTCATCGTATTTTAATTATGTCAACAGAAAAGCGAATATTCTTTTATTTTAGGAGAGAAGTTGTTGTGAGAAAGCCTCTTATGAACTTTGTGAAAGTTTTACATCTTTATTTTGGTTTAAGTCTGACAAAACATTTCTGAACAGTTTCCTCAAGTTTAGTTTGTGTGGTTTATAATGGATAAAGGAAACCCCGAAACAATAAGCTAAGATACTCGGATGCATTACGTGTTGGAATAGTACGTTTTACGCCACGATCCCACAGGATCCGTGTCCGGCGCGTTTCCTTCTGTGCCGCGGTTCTGGTCCGTCAGATGGCGCGAGCCCTCGTCCACAGGAAGTGTGTCTGATCCGCAGCGCAGCGGAGCGCTGGCCCAAGCAGCTGGATTCGCGAGATCACAAGATCAACGATAACATCAACGTTAAACAGAGCAACACACAAACAGCTGTTCAGTTTGACCTCCGAGGTTGATTATCGGCTCATCTGGAGCTCATTCAGTGATTTTTGTACTTCTAGCTGAGTACACTACTTAATTAAAAGTGTTCTTTTACAAGATCTCAGTGTGTTGTTGTCATGAAAACGAAAAAAAACGGGAGTCTGTACCGGTCTGTACATGGTGTTTTATTTTGAAAAGACCGGATGCTGTATGATGGTTTCGTGTGTGACTTCCTGTTATGAACGACCTGCTCTGTTGAGCTTGACGCGTGCTTGAAGCGCCCTCCGCCAAAAATAGACTTGGCGCGGCGCGTGCTGTGGAATCACAAGCATTGACTTCAACGGGCGCGATCGACTCCGGAGGTCGCGCCGCAAACGGAACGTGCCGGAGACGGATCCTGTGGAATTTGAGGGTTATGTGTTTCAGGTACCTTTAGGTGTTTCTTAACACTGTTATTAGTAAAAATGAAGCTATGAAGTTTTGTAAAATTAAGCCAATGTGGAAGTGTAAAAATACTGCAGTTCCTCGAGTGTCCACTCGAGGCTCCAGAAACAAAACAAAATAACATTGTGGCAGATGGGAAAATGCCCATTTTTACAGCAGCCATAAACATGTTTACAGCCTGGTACAAACAACAGTTGTGTTACAAATAGCTGATTTCTCTGTGGCTAAGAACTGTGCGAGGGGGAATATTTGATAGAACTCGCGTGTTGGTGAGGGCTCACTGCTGGCTGTCTGCTAGACGTCAGCACAGACACACAGTCACTGAACTTCACTTCGCTGTGTTTGTGTTGTTGGAGCCTTTTGGGGGTTTTTAGATACAAAAATAATCTGTTTTAATAATCTGACGATCTGGCTGTGCAAGAAATATGTGCTCCATTTCAGTGAGTTCAATTCAAGTAGCAGGGGTACTGTGCTCGCCATACCTGGCTTTTTAACTCATTCCGTGTTTTTCATACATGTATTTATTTGTCAGCCCGTGCATCGGCGTCAGTAGTCGTTGGCTTTTACCTGGAGAGATTACAGCGGGCTGCAGGGCAGAGAAAACCCGTTATTTTAAGTTTCACGACACGTGTCGTTCACCCGCCGCTGTATCACCGCTACTTCTAAAGTCTGATAAATAAACACACAAGTTAAAGAAGCTCATTCACGAGCTAATGGATCAGCCACTGACTCTTTGATAGAGCTTTGATAACGTGGCGTTTGCTAACCCCTCGCTCCTCTCCAGCTCCATCCACTCATCCATATATGGTCACTTCTGGCTCCAACATGGCGTTGGTCAAATCCCGAACTGGAGGCTTCATTCATGCAGACGATAAAGGAATGGGTGACGTCACGTTGGCTACGTCCACGACTATGTCTGTGTTCCTGAGCAGTCAGTTTTTATATGAAGGCATTGTTTCAAAAGTCTTAGTCATACTCGCAGCACAAACCATTCTCACTTCCTATCAGAGCTCGCTGTCTGCACTGTCAGTCTCTGCTGCACACAATGACCCGTACTGTTTCCTCTTTACAGGAACACAGTGTGTGTCATGGATCAGCTGTTCTGTAGTGTCTTTGTTAATGTCAAATGTTTAAGTGCTTTCAGCTGACATAATGCATCCTGTGGCAGACATGTTGTAGGTCTTTAATCTGCAGTAATAGGGAATAAGAAAGGCTGATTGTGTGGATGCACAGTTCTCAAAAGAGGGGATGTCATTGTCATTCTCAACCCGTCAAATATGGCAACACAGTGGCCATAAACTTAAACTGAACTCTGAACTCTGCGGCCACTGCTTTGGTTTGTAATCGTCACATAATTAATCGAATTATTTATCCAGTTTGATTTGGTGGCACAGTCTGATTCAATGACAGCCAGGAGGTTTATCCGGTCGCCTGCACTCAGGCTGTTATAAATAAAGTGTGAACTGCAGTGTTTTGGTCTTGTGTCACCGTGTGATCGCAGAGCTACAAGGGCATGAGGGTGCGAATGACCGTCTGCAGCGTGTCGTCTGAATATCTAAGAGTAAACTCCTTCATCTCCGTGAAACATTCAGTATAAGTCTCCTCAGTTTGTGCTTTCTAATCATCCAGTCAGACTTCAGGATGCCTCGTGGAATATCAACGACTGTTCATTTGAATCTAAAGTTTGTTTTTCGCTCTCAGCGGAGGTGGAGGATACATGTAAATGAGCAATCTGAGTATCTGAGTTTCTTCCATCTGGAAAGCTGTTGCATGTCGCCTTTCAGCAGTCTGCCATCCTTTCTGATCGGTCCGCACGGCAGCCATTTTGAGCAGGAGTGCACACCGTACATGTAAGATAAGCCGCAATAAAGTGCACATCATAAACCACAAATCAAAATGGACCCTGAGCGGAGTCGGAGACGATGCAGGGTGGATGTATTAGTCCTCCCTGTCATTTCAAAGCGACTCTTCTCAAACTGTTGTGACAGCCGGCTCTATCTTCCACTCCATCACAGGCTCCTGCCAATAATCCCCCCCCCCACACCACACCACCCCCAACACACAGTGCTGCCGCCACCCAGCCTCAGATACATGCTGTTAAGACAGCAGACTTCAAGTGCTGTCAAGCACTCCGTTTGCACACTTTCAAAGGAATAGTGATCTAGTCTCTGCATCTTTCCTGGCAGGCGCTGCTGAATCTAAATGAGAAGGCCCGACCGCCTGCAAGCGGGGTGAGCTTTGACTCAGGACTGGGGAAGAAAATGAATCACCAGGTACATAGTGGGGATTACTCATCTTCTACCTGTGGAGACGACGTAATGTATTCTGAGCGTGTACCTGCTTTTTTCAGTGTTTTTACTGGTGTGAATCAGAGGGGAGGGACCTCATCGGCTGTTCTGGGGACCTCGGATTTCATAAAGGTATCTTTACCTACAAACACGCAGAGATGTAAAGAGCTGTTGCCTGACTGAAATTGTACTTAGTAAAAGTCAAAGTGCTTGTGTAAAAAATGACGTAAGTAAAAAGTACTAAAAGTTACTCAGTTTCTTTCCGACCCCGCTGATTTTTATAATAAACATATTTTGCCATGGTTACCGTACACATGCATCCTGTGCAAATGAAATAAAACCTGGGCCCTATGTTTACATGTCTTGGTGTCAAAATGACGACAGAGCAAGATCCTCTGTTTAACCAGAAACAGGTGTGAGATCACTCTTTTCACTCAGACCTCGCCTCAACCTAACGAACCTTACCTTACTCAAAAAAGTACACGGAATAGCATCGTGAGATCTTGTAATTCGTTACTTCCACCTCTGCAAATAAGCTGAGCTAACATCGGCTAAAGCTAGGTTCATAGCTCCTCCAGGTGTGCTGTCATCACCAAGCGTTGTTAATGTAACATCCTCCACTAAAACTGCAGTTGTTTGGTGTCGTCATTCTTCTTTGCTGCTCTGAAACCAGGACCAGAACCAGCCACAACACCTGCAGCACAGTGCAGGCCAGTGTTTCAGAGCAGTGAATAAGTAAGTTCATGAGACAGTACAAAGCGATACCTGATCCCACCTTTAAGGCTGTCAGTTAAGCATTTCCAGTACCGATAATGGAGCAACTCCATAAATATCTGGTATCATGTAGCTTTGATCTGTTTGAGTTTTCTAAACCACGTGTTACGCAGGTTCTCACACAGACTAATTCAGAGCCGATCTAAATAAGCTCGTGAACACGATGTGCTCCATCGTGACCACCGTCTGCTTTGTTTGATGCTGTGGACTCATGGAGAGGATTAAGGACGTGGCGTGTTCGTAAAAAACGAGAGGTATTGAAATAATGGAAGGAACAAATAAAGCAGTGTATTACTGAGAAGATGCAAACACAGCTGTCCTGTTTAAGCACACATGGAGAACAAAGCAATACCTGAGAATCCTGAACAGGTGCTCAGTGTAAGTAAAGAGACGTGGAACTGTGGTAGAGCGGCTTTTAGAGCTACAGACAGAGAGGTCAAGCTAAAGAGCAAACACGATGAAATAATCCCTTTATCAACACGCACATGATTTGTCTCATAATTTAACATGCATGAGGCTTTATTACAGCTAAATAAAGATGTGTGTCTGCTTGCACCACCTGCATGGTCGAGATGCATCAACCTGCAGAGCTCTGGGCTCTGAGATGATGGACAACAGCTCCTGATTGGCTTGAGATGTGTTTGATGTCCGGCTGTATGCCCATAAGAGGTAATCACGTTTCCATCTTCCACCTGACACTTACACAGAACAGCTCATAGCGATCCAACAGTGTAACATTTCCTTCCCTGTTTAGAACTTCTGCATTCTTTTGATTTCATGTTTGTTGTCTGCATGTTGCCAGGAGGTTTTGCTACACGACACCTTTCAGAGGAACCACAGCGTGAGCCACATATCCCATGTCTACTGCGATGACAAAGCCCAGGTGAGCTTTCTGTCAGTCATTACAAACTCTGGGACATTTTCCTACAAAGCAGAAACAACTGTGCTGAGCAGATTCGAACAGGATTAGATCCAAGTGAGATGTACAAACTTTAGGGCCTGTGTCCACTAACTGGCAGCGTCCACGACCTCCATTTCAGAGCGCTTCTAACTGGCGCTTACTGTTGCTAGGTTACAAAAGTAATCTGGCGGTACAGCCGCTTCCCTCGGTAGTGACCGTTAAGTCTGTTTTAAATCGCTCTGCATGATTAAATTGTGCTTTTATTCATGGAAATCTCACAAAGAAGACATAAAAACGATGAAAGGAATCGTGTCCCAGCGTTAGCAGCAGCTCCGGGTTAGTTTCTCCTCAGCCACTTCTCGTTAAAGTTGTTATTGGAAGTCCCGCCCCTTCTTGCGATTGGTCAGTGAGAAAGAAGTGACATGAACGAGAGCAGCGGAGTTCTAAAAGTTGAACTATTTTCACCTGAAAAAAAAACGCTTTACGAGCCGAGGACGCTGAGCACCGGAAACACTGAACTGTTTTGGTTTTGTTTATAAAAGTAAGATTTACTAACGGTGCACAAGCAGCAGTGAGGAGTAAGGCACCAACCTCTCTGTAACCTTGAAAGGAATTATAAGAACTGTGAAAATTGGGAGCCAGACAGAGAGGTAGATTATTTTCTGTGATGGGATGAGATAGGGGAGTCGGGATGTGTCTAATTACTGATATCTGCTGTTTCCTTGAAGCCTTGTCCAACTCCACTGAGATAGATATAATCTACACATATCACATAAGTACTGAGGCTCCATTCGGCTACCAAAACCACCCGGGGATAGTTTCAGGCTGGAATATTTCTTTCTTCTTCGAAGCGCTCTATCTCTTGTGTCAATCAATAGCACTGCAGCTTTAAGCCCACCACTAGCAGCCCTGCCATCCCAATGTCCCACACCATCCTCCTTTCCATCTGTCTGCACGGGTCCCTGAGGCCCCCGGCCTACACCCGGAGCCAGACATGGTCTGACATCAATCAATATCTCTGCAGGGCAGCACTGGTGGGCAGAGCGGGTTTCTCAGAACGGATCAGAGCCAAGTGACATTTCTGAGAAGGTTCTGGGAACGGAGCGAGCGAGTCTGATGGGAAATGGGTTTTAAAGGGCTAGCCGTTGTTTGCATGTTTTGCATCATTAACTGTTTACTGTGCACACTTTTTTACAGCTCTCTCTTCTTTCAGGCAGCATTTGTTTTCCTCATAATTCCACAACTGAATTAAATTCATGTAACAGAGACTTAAAACCAGCCTGATATTGATCACCTAACACAGAGAACAACATCATTATGTCTCTGTGCCGGGGACGGTTGTTCCTCTTTTTGCATTTCTCTTATATTCAATAATCAGACGACCTGCCCTGTTTTTGTCTTTGGTGCTGAAAGTCTCATTTACAGACTAAAAACGGACTCAGTCAATCAGAAGTGAAGACACGTCTGTGCCTCTCCTTCCTCTGAGCTCAGAGACAGAGGAAATAACTCCTGACTGCTTCCTGGGGACTCTTCTGTGATGTTTACGATCCGCTTTACCAGCTTGATCCGAGTGTACAGGAAAACATAAAGCGCCTTCACTGGAATCGTCTTTAATATCTGTCCATAAATCTGACTCATGAAGGGGGAGAGAGATTCCCTCAGACGTTTAAAGGAAGCATCGAGTTCACAGGCAAAAGATTATTGTTTAAAAAAACAGCTTACTGTGTCTGCTGCTGCTGCCCACGCAGACCAAACATGTTACACTCTCTGTTGCACTTCCCTTTTCAGAATGTCGGCCCCTCGCTTCCTACTTACAGTATGTCTAAAACTGTCAAAGCTGTGATCTATAGATTCAATAAAAAGATGGACAACAGGTCTCCATCTCCTCTCATTGTACTTATCTTAAGCCAAAATTCCCCCCGAAGCGGGCGCTGCCATCTTGTGCTGCTGACATTTTTTGGAGTCTGCGCAGTAGATCGTCTGGTGGAGCCGCAGTAATAATGTCCCGCTACTTCTGCTAACCAAAACACACATTTCACTTACCGACAAACAAAGATCCGGCACGTCGACGTGTTTGAACAGCTTCTTGTGTCGGTCTGAAGCACATATTCACGCTTCTGGAAAGTTCAATGACTGTAGTGTTAGTTACGTCTCCTCTCGCTGTTCCTCCTCTACTCTGCTACTCGGGAACAGAACGCTGCAGGAGCCCCATTTGTCGAAAGAGCTGTCAATCATGAGGTCACACCCCCTTTTTATAGCATCAAATAACTAATTAAAAGTAAACTCATCAGAACACTTGGACATAAATCAGCAACTATAATGACAGAAAACATGTTTGACGTGTATTTTGATTTTATAGTTTGACTCATGTCCCATCTGTTAACATGGAGGAGGCGGGCTGTATGAGCTATACTGCAGCCAGTCAGCAGGGGGCGACGGAGAGGGTTTGGCTTCACTTTTAGGGTGCCGTCATGTCGGCCATGTTCACATACTTTAAATCTGGATTGTGTCTCTTGTTTCCAACGAAGGGAAATGTGACTTTACTCAACAGTGTTTTTTTTCTTGGTATTTTGTTCTCTCACTTCTTTCAAGTCCACATTTTTAAACCTGCGTACAACAGCTGACATACACAAGCATCCTTGAATACATCGCTTTGCTCCTGCTTGAAAAAAATGTCTTTAATATTTTTTGGCCTTTTAGTTGTTGCTAAATATTTGACAACAAAAGGAGCATCCAGACTATCACGTCTTTTCTTTCTAACATTCTCGATTCCTCTGCCGCCCAAATGTCTCTCCAGGAGGGACGACAGGACACAAGAGGTGTCTAATAAATGAGCTGCGTGTGAGTCATGTGACTTTTATTTACCATCTCCTGCTCAATCTGAAGACAGGAAGCAGTGTTTGTGACCTGAAAGTGGCACCAGACACAGGACTCGGCACACGTCCAGACACACAGCAGTAAAAAGTGGCTTCAGGCGGAGCTCTAACAACACAAAGTGCATCTGTTTCTACAAACACATCAGCAGCAGACTCAGACGTCCAGCCCAGCGTTGTTTTTCTCCATTTGCCCGTCTGACTGGCTGGCTCGGCTTAACTGGCCCTCTCGGCGTCCATCTCAATGACCCGTGTCACCAGCGCGTTGGCAGCTCGCGGGCCAGACGCCGCTGGAGCGAAATAGGAGGTGGCGGCCGTCCGCTGTCCCCAGCCACAACAGTGAGACAGTGAGAGAGAGGGCAGCCCTGCATTCAGCAGGACAGAGGAGGAGACGGGACGAACTCGACTCTAAACTCCAGCTAACCCCGAAAAGAGCCGGGGGGGGGGTGAGAGCCGAGACGTACATCATCCAGCAGCACGCAGGCGGGCGGGCTGCATTCACTGAGGGCACACAGTCTAGACAGCCTCTAATTGGTCTTTCTGGTATCAACTGTGTTACAGCTGAGCATGAAGCCAACTGACAATCAGACATTTCAGCAGCACCGAGGTCGAAATGTAAAACGTTTAAACAAGAACTCGGGATGTTGATCGAGAATTATGAGAAATTCAGACGACATATTTTTAAAGTTACAGCACGAAATAGCTTTTGTTATATTTTTCTGTGATTGAATAAATTTATTAAAATAAGATATATTCAATAAAAAATGTTAATTTATTTTACAAAGATTTTTCCAAGATAAATAAGTGCAAATAATAATATATAGTGCTCTTTATTTTATTAAAAAAAAATAAGACATTTTTGATTAATTCTGTAAAATTTATTCAATACAAAATAAAAAATTTACATTTTATACAAATTAGAATTTGTAATATTTTATATAAAATCATTTATGATTTAACTCTTAAAATAAATATGAATAATTAAAATCATCAATTAAAACAATTCATTAAAACATTTTAACATTATTTTTAATCATTTCAAAATTATTATCAATTTAAGATAAAAATAAATACAAAAATAAAATATTTATATTTTTTTATTTTAATTCAAATACTGAATAAATGCATTAACTTCAAATAAAAAAAATATTAAAATAATAAATACATTCTTTTTTTAACGGAGTAATTGTCATATTTGTTAACCGATATTTACATCATTCGGGCGTAACTGACTTCATTTTCATGGATTTCTTCAGCTGGCCGTCCTTAAAACAAGTCATAACCACTGTAACATAATTCTAAGAAGAATATGTTCTGTCACTTATTTTTTTGGTCTTAGAGCTGGTAAAATATTAAATAATAAAACAATATAAAAACAAACCTCTACTTCCTCACAGTCTAATGTCAAACACACACACACACTGGCACACACGCACACACGAATTGGTTAGTGTTAAAAGACGAGCCCTGACAAGCACTCGCACTTTAGGAAAAAAAAAACTTGGCGAGAGATCTTCCTGTGGTTTTCTTCCCGTCGTCAGTTCGTCTCTGGTTGATGGGAGCCGACAGAACTGGGACTGCGACACAAACGCGAGCAGGCCGAGCTCCTACGAGTCTCAACTCTGTTCTACCGTCTCTTTATTTGGATGGTTTGAGATCAACGTTAAGAGCAACACCGGAAACATTTCATCACTCAGCAGTTTTTAAGGCAGTCTCAAAGGGAAACACGAAGACAGAGAGGAGGATGGATTCTTTATATTCTAACCGTTAAAGGAGCTGCTGCTAAGCAAAGGTTGGTTCTTTAGAGGACAGACATGGTAATGTCTCTGCTGCACTCGTCTTTGTTGGGTCATAACGTGTGTGTTTGTTGATGATGTCATTACGTCACACTACATGAAGTTATTATAAAGTAGGCTCAGGAACAGGACCACGCCTCCCTCACTAATTCAGTCACCTGTGTCTCCCTAATGCAATTACCTGTGTGCACGTATACAAGCCTGCTCTCCTGTTTATCTCACTTCTCATAACCCTCCCCCCTCCATACCCCATCCCTCTCCTCTCTCCTCTCTCAACACAGGAACCACTGTGGGATGCTGAGCCAGAAGCGCATCAAGACGTGCCCCCACCCTGAGTCTCGACCCCCGGGTTCCTGACGGCTACCAGCTAACTAAGATCCCTGTTGAAGAAGAAAACCAAACAATGGAGCAGAAACAGAAACACATGCTGTTCTGACTGAGCCTGCTGTTATCGTTAGCAAAACTAGTTAGCAGGCCGCTAACGAGGCATCTCCTTCCTCCCTATCACTTCAAACCTTTACTGGGGCTAACCACGGCCATGCTAACACTCAACGCATCCTCCTGCTGCAGACTCAGTGACTGATGACTGAATGTTACTCTCAGGTCGACGTGCCGTCTGTTGCTGCTCGTTGGGCTTCAGTTTGCCTTGTTCTGCTTCCAGCATGATTCGGAGCATGCAGCACCTGTGAGGTTATTCTGTAGTATGTTCTGGACAGTCTTTGTCATGTTTTGGAATGTTGCAATAATAATAAACATATATTTGCATAAAGGAAGCATATTTGTCCATTCCCATGTTGATAAGAGGATTAAGCACTATCAAATATCTCTTTAAGGTACATTTACAACAGGTGAAAAATGTGCCATTCATTTGCGATTAATCGTGAGTTCAATATGGACAACCATGCGATTAATCGCTATTAAATATTTTAATCGATCGACAGCCCTACTATTAACGTGCGCCAAGACTAAAAACACTTTAATAATTATATGTTGGATTTTATCGGAATGTAGGAAGAGGAAAAAAATGACTTAAGACAGCTCAGACTGAGTTTGATGACCTTACACCAAACAAGCAGGATGCTGGAGCGCGCTGCAACTTCGACATTAAACTAATGAGATTATTATACATTGGAAAATTGTTGGCTTTCAGTTTAAAGGGATGTCTTGGATTTTTTTGAAGTGCTGTTGTATGAGGTTCTTCGTTCAGTAGATAACTGTCATCGTGGAGAAGCCCGAGTTCCTACACTGAAGCTAAGCACCGCTGCAGACGGGGTCAGGAGTACCACGTAATTTAGCCACTTCAAAGAGTCCTACATATAAACAAACCTTCAGTTTAATCGACGCTGGATTTGAGTTTTTGTCACCGCTTCATCTTGGCGTCAGAAATCCCTTTCCCTCGGGACTATGTCTCACTCTGCACAACGGCCTTCAAAGGCCCCAAACTATCCCTTTAAGGCTGGCATTAGCTACAAATGTCGGGTAGGTGTCAACTTTTAATTTGTAAAACCACCTGCAGATAATAAGCACCAGATTTTCTGCTACTGCAGGCTTGTGCTCTGTCGCACTGGTGGGCTAAAACAAGATGGCCGCTGCCTCACTGAGCACAAAATATGCTCCACCGGCTGCAGATAAGAATGTGAACTCTTATCACAGGTCACACTTATCTATAATTCACATTGCATATTTGGATCAAGAAATTCCAGCAGTTGATAATTAACTCTCGCAAACAAAAGCAGAAATGCCTCCACTGAAGGAAAGGCCTGTGAGATCAGGAGAGGAATGCCGCCGTTTATTAGCTTCCTCAGAGTTCTCTGTCTGCTGTCTGCATTCAGAGGGGAAAGAAGCCTGAAGGCGAGCGAGAAAAATACTTTCATTCAAAGTTATTATTTAACAAAACCTCGAGAGATATCTCTGTAAAGGTGTTCCTGTTTCCAAGGTCAGGTGTTGATAGAGCTGAAAAACCTCACCAGCTTCATTATCTGCCTCCTTCATAGCAATTACTTTGCAGTAACAGGCACCAGCTCTCTATCCAAGTCTGAATAAGTTCTGCTATCAAAATCTCATAACTATCGAAATGTTATCACCGTCTACCCTGCTTTTAGGATGACATCTTCCTCCTCCACAGATAGGAGGACAGGTGGGTGGAAGAAATACAGACGGGTCGTCCCTTTATCTGCCCTCACCAAATGGATTTGAAATCCACAAGGACGACTGAGTGAGTGAGTGACTGAGTGGATTTTGGGCTTCAGCAGAGAGGGAGCTGAGATTGCTGAGTTCATCCTCGGCCCGCCGGGGTACATATCAGATAACGTTGTCGCTTTGGGTTTGAGCTGTAATTTCCTGGAAGACGAGGCGCGATGTGACAGATGGCGCTCATGGTGAAAGAGCTGCCGCGGACGAGGACATGTTGCACTGCCGTCAAAACCTCCGGCGGGACTGGAGCAGGCAGGGACTGAAGGAGGGGCCAGCCGCCACTTTCACTTCCACTTTCCTGCACTTTCACTGCAGAAACACTGACTGTAAGCCACAACAAACCCCGGGTCAAACACACCAATTAGCATTAGCATTTGTAAAATCATGTTAGTGTTTATGTTGAGCTGACTTCAGCTCCTGCTCTGCAGATATTTCACCAATAAAATGTCTGTTTTAGCTTCTTACTTAAATAAAAAGTGAACTCTAAGATTTTGTGGCATCGCTCCAAATCCAAAATCTTCTTCTGATGCCTGAAAACACAAACTGTGAGGATATTTAAGGATGTGAGTGTGAGTTTATTATTGTATCTTATACCTGGGCCTTACCTATTTTATACAAGCCTAATGCAACGGATGGAAGCACGTCCACTTCAAGTTCTTGTTTTGCCAATAACAGGCTCAGATTGGCGTTTTTAAAGTCAAGGTGAAAAGAAAAATGTCATTTTAATCCTTTTAGATCACATCCCCGGTAATATTGTGCATCTATTTGACAATATAGGCAAAAAAAAAAAATCAATTTCTTCGTATTCTTATATCAAAATCCGATAATTTTTTCTTCCGATAAAACTAAATTTCACGCGTGCTTACGTAAGTTAGCACCAAACAATTTCAACCAATCAATCTGCAACATTTAGCCGCAGAGCACCAAGAACGCTCGGTCAGTTAGCTAGCTACTATGCTGTGGAGAACGTCTGTCTACGCCCACTTCTCAACGATCAAATCAAATCCCTCTAATGATATGTCCCGCCTGCACGTCCTGTTTCACTCGGAAATACGTCACGATACGGAAGCTAGATACTCTCGAAATGCCGTTTCAGCTTGACTTTAAGTCTCAACTTAAACAACATTGCAGAAAGGATCCCTACAGAGATAGACCTGTTGTAAACCAGGTACACTTGTGACATCGCTCTTTTCAAAGCCGCCAAATTCCATTGACAAAAACATTTTAACTTGCTCTACCACGGACTTGATCGGTTAGTTAGTTTGTGTTATTTGCACAACATATTGTCAGCGAAATTTCAGCCCCATTTTTTTTTTTAAACAGATTAATTTAATTGTACACAGAGCAGTGCAGGAGCAACAGCATGGAACAAACGTTGTGTGCAATGTGTTAATTTTGGCAGCTATTTTAGATTTAGTCTTCAGTTGAAAAAGCTGATTTAAGTAAAAAGCCGGGTTACAGAATGCATTGCTCGTATTTTGACAGACGGATTAGGCGCACAGTGGGAGGAAAGATCGTGCATTCTGAATGTCCGACAGCCCACCACTCACGTTTTAGTCTCGTCTCGTTAACGAAAACGAAACATACGTCTCGTCAACGATCTATTTTTTAGTTCAGCAATGTCTCATCTCCGTCATGGAAAAAAGATCGTTGACGAATATTATTCATCATTTTCATTAACAAAATGAACACTGGTTGTCTGCAGTGTTTTAGTTCACACTATAAGAACACTTAACTAATACCTGAATTACATGCAGAGGTCTCTCCTGAAAAAGAAACCGATAAAAACAATGTCTGAAGCCGACTCACGTGTAAACCAGCAGCCCTTTTTACATTGCAATTCGACATAACAGCCGTAACTAAGCTCTGCCTTTATTCCACCTTTGCCATTTTACATTGAACCACAGAATGCAGACGTAAAACAGCCCCTGTGTGAGTCTTACATAGCGCTGCGTCGTTGCAAAAGAAAACATTCACAAGATGTAAACAGACAGCGCGTGATTCACAAACACACCGCTGTTCTGCCCTGCCTGCTCCGCCGTTTCACCTCTGTTACCACCTCCGATGCCGGCTCAGAGGCAGAACGGCTTCGCCCCACCATTACGCCTCGGTGCGATTTACACTGACGATAAGGCCTTATAATCCCGCCTTGAACTGGCAGTGTAAAAGGGGCCAGGATCTCTCCAATCGTCTTCGGTGGTGCCGCAGAGACTGGGAGCCAAGCTGTTTCAATGATTAGTAGTTACATACAATGGTAATGTGACTTTAAATAATAAGAAAGAATTCACTGGACATGCTTTAATGTCCAGCATAAATAGAAAAGCTGATACGTGTGCCTTACAGGTAAAGTCTGAAACTCATGGAGGCTTGGAAAACAAGGAAAGAAAATTCTACGGCAAAATCCGAATCTCTATTAAATACCAAATGCAGAAAACTGTTGAAAAAGTTGTGATTTTCAAAGATCTTGTATCAGAAAACACAAGAATGATCCTTTAAAAAAATGTCTACAGTGTCATTTTTAACTCCAATCACATCCTCCAGCTCGCTAAAACCACCAACTTCCCCGAGGAAACGGAGAGAGGACGTGACCTCAAGTGTCCTCAGACACACTCTGACTCTGTGCTGCTCTTAACAACAGCTATAAAAAGAAATCAGATATAAACTGTGACGCGGCTGAAGACCATGTTGTCGGGAATTGAAGATTTACTTAAGTTTGTCACACAGACTTTATCTTCTCTCTGCGCCGTGACGCCGCTTCAACATAAACAGCACCAAAACACACTTTTGAGAAGTCTCCAGTCATTTAATACGCAGCGTCACACTTCCTAATGACATGAAATCGCAACATCAAACTTCCTCATTCCTGTCAGGCCGGCGAGCTGCAGGGACGGACACTGATCGCTTATCAAGCAGAGGCAGTCTCAGAGCATGCAGAGTCTTACAAGCTACAAGTGTGAAACAGCAGCTTATTCTGGCTCCCTGCAGCTCGTGAACTCTTTAGAGAGAATAAACAGCCTACATTTAACACTGAAACCTTCACACGGCTGTGAGCCGCTCTGTCAAACTACATAAAACAACTGGCTGCTAACAGTGGCTACTTCCCAAGAAATTCACTTCCCCATTTCACCCCTCAACTCGTAAAACACAGAAGCTGTATCCTGCAGCCGTGTGACAACTGTAACAGTATCAAAGCCTCTGGAAACACAAAGTTGAGTGTTAGAAATTAGATCATTTACGTTTCTCTGAACGTTATGTTGGCATTGAATTGGCCTGCAGTGCGTCGGATATTTACTTTGAAAAACACAAAGAACCTAAAAAGCCACCGTCATCGTGAATGCATTTTATTTCTGAATAAGGCTTAAAACCTTTGCTTGGCATCTGCCTGGCTTATATGCATCTAAACGGCACATGTGAGCATGTAAGCTGCATTTGTTCCCAAAGCTATAAATGCAATGCTAAATGATAGCCTTGTAGCATTAGCTATTGCTACGTTACAACGGAGCCAAACTCGCTCCAGCTTCGCTCAACACCTGCTGCTGGAAATAGATCATAAACAGCCTGCAGTAAACTCCTGCAGCCAAAAGTAGACAGACTGTGGTGGAGACAAAAACCGTGACTGCTGATAATTATTAGCCGACAACGCTAATGCTAGGTGTAAGTAGTCGGATACTTCACTGTTCAAAATGAATGTTCTTTATGTGGTAATGTGCAATATCTTTATATTGAATCTTTTATTCATTATTTATTAATTACTGAGTGAATGCGTGAGTGAGTGTGTGAGCACTTTTCACTCACAATTTCATTGTGTGGTTTTAACGATGACATTAAATTAGGGATGCGCGATATTGGATTTTTTGCCGATATGCGATATGCCGATATTTTACAACTTATTTAGCCGATTACCGACACCTAATTGCAGAGATCATCAACTCTCTTCTGTATTGGAATTAGCGTACAGTATAATGGTGATACTCTTATCACATTTGTTACAACGGTCGGGGTGACGGGTCTTGAGATGGTTAATCAAGTTTGTAGTGTTGAAAGACTTTGCCTTGGCTCCTCCTCGCATCACTGAAGCTGAGCAGTCATTGCAAAGAACAGTTTTGCCATCTATTTCGGACAATTTGAAAAACTTCCACACCACGGACAATTTGGCTTCTAACTCTCTCATGCTGCAGGTGGACACATGTGACGTCATCATGCTGTGCCACGCAGGTCTTCTTTGTGCCGGGGACATTGCGCCGAGCTCGGGCATTTAATCAAGTATGCAGCAGCCCATTATTTTATCGGTTAATTATATCGGCGGATATCGGCGTCATTTTTAAGCCAATATCAGCCGATACCGATAACGTGCCGATAATATCGTGCATCCCTACATTAAAAACATTCTGATGTGTTATGACGGGTTGGCAGAATAAATTGCAGAATTTTTCAGAATAATTTTCCGAGCCAAATTCAAAGCCTGTATCAGGAGCGTTTACAGAAACTGAAATGACAATATTTAGTGTTTAGATTCATTTGTAACTGTTGCGCACTAAACACCCTGATTTACATAGTTAGAAGGCCATTGTAGATTTGGGTGTGCAGTGGCTTTGAATCTAAATCTTTTTTCAGCTGCAGTGAGCAGCAAAAATGGTGACTCAACCTGCAGCTGCACCCATTCCTTACCTTCCCACACACACACACACACACACACACACACACACACACACACACAGAGAGAGACACACACTGGGTTGCATGTGCAGCAGCTGCAGCCTCCCATTGTCCTGCTTCATCTCCTGCGCTGTACGCTAACGAGCTTCTGTCTGCGTCACACGCAGGCCGATAATTAAGACTTTGTATTAAAGTGATCCCGTTGATCACATGACTCGCTGGAGCCTGGACAAAGAGTGCATCCACACCGTCTACCTCTCTGTGACAAAAGTATGTGGACATGTCTCTTGGCTTTCTTATGATATTGCGTCCACATACTTTTGGCCATATTGTGTATATGTGTGTATCAGACAGAACAGAGTCAAACAGTGTGTGATAGACAATGACGCAGAGAAGGAGAGGTATCATTAATATGTCTCCGCTCTCCACACACACACACTCACACACACACCTCGAGCGAGCAGCCGACAGCGGCGGCGGTAATGGATGAGTCACTGTCATAACTTCTCATCAGGTTGCTGTTTGTCTCTCTGTCCAGCAGGATGAATGAGCAGACTCAGGGCTGGATTTATGACAGCCAATCAGCAGCCGGCCTGACAGGAACGCATCACTATGTCTCCCCCTTTACAATGGTGATGTTATAACACGAGTCAGAGGGAGAGCGTCGCTGCAAGCACACCGATTCAACAAGTACCAACGCAGCTTTACAGGGACTCTATAGTTTATGTTTTGTGATGGGAGACGTATCGAACAGAAGGCAAAGACGCATGACAAGTGTCCCCAGGCAGAATCGAACGTCACAGCCACATGGCAGTACATGAGCCAATCAGAGTGCACCATGCAGCCACATTATAAATGCATTTCTTTTGTTTAAAGATCTTTTTAAAACACAAACCCTGACCGCTTATGTATCTGCACATACGATTAATTATAGGAACAAACTTTACCATGTGAGGGCAGAAAAGCTGCAGTATTACAAGCATGTTGTAGTAAAAGACAATACATTGAAACACACCTGTAAGAGCCTAATTTGCATCATTTCATTGTAATATTTTGTACAAACTGTGGGTGTCGCTGTGCTGCTGCAGCCGTGGTGTAAATGAGAGGAAGACCACTGTCCATATGGTTTTTACACTCTACTGCAAAGTCACTTTGGAGTGCGTTTGATTTTCTTTGCGATGGACTTTGATGCACTAAGAGATTAAATAAATGAACTGTCTGACTGTCTGTGTGTCTGTAAAACCCCAACTGTAGGAGCCAACGTGTTATTGTTGTCATATGTTGTTAATAGTGGTGTATAAATACTGATTCACTTTCACCACAAGGGTGTGAACTGTGTTGGTATAATTGGTCACACGACAAAGTCAGATGTTTAAAGGTCACAGGTGAACAGGTGGAGGGAACGCTTCGTACTGTCTGAATCTGGAATAATATTGTCTTTTTTTGTTTCAACACTTTACAATAAGCGGGAACGTCACCCAGAGATGTTTTCATTGTGGACAGCTGTTATTGGACACGCGTCAAGACCTTCCTACACAAGTGACTAAGTTAGAACGTTTGGACAGTCACACAAACGCAGCATCTATTACCGCTAACGCTGGTGAAGCGCATCAGCCAGGTCACTCCTGAATCAACCACCTCAGTGTTGGACTGAGCTCCTTCAACACCACCGTTCATCATACGGAGGGATTTGAGTACACATAAAGGGCTCCAGTGAAGGACAGTAGGGGTGCTAGAACGTATCAGTACACTTGAGCACCGTGGTGTTATGTTTTGTGATCCTGTGTCCTCTCACACTGTTGATTATTAACGGTTTACACGCAGAGGTTTCAATTTACAGTTTTAAAAATCTCACCTTTATTAAAGCACAGCAATATATTGCCATATATTGTGTATCGTGATACATATTGCATTGTCGATTCTTTCAGGATCTAAAACACAGTGCGCAGGTCCACACCTGCAAGAACAAGTTTGTGTCTGAATTCAATTACTTTGCAGCCACATTCAGTGTGCCCGACGTGCAGAGTGTTGAGTTACACTTTTAAACTCTTACACAGCGAAGAAAACATCCTTACATTTTATTTACTCTGTTTTCCTTTTATAACGAGTCATATCCATATGTTTATCTCGAGATAACAAGACGTCAGATGATCATGACTCGTCTCCCCAGAGTTGCAAAAGCAAACATCAAACATAGAAAATGATCCCGTCATCACGAGAAAACCAGCGTGGTTATCTCGAGATAACGAGAAAAATTAGTCAAGATCTCGAGAAAACAACTAAAATTACTGAGTCAATAAAATGGATGCATGTCCGCTCTGGGCTTCCGTACATTTCCCAGAATACTGTGCTCTATAAATATAACATTATGGAAATAGTCAGGTGAACAGCTTATGTAAATTGTGGAGATACTTTCCATCACAGCAGACGATCACACATGTATAAACTCACAGTGGAGAACCACAGAAATAATTGATGTCCCTAAAGGAGTGTTACGTAAATATAACATGGATATCATGGCGGCGAAATGGACGATAAAACACAGATGACATTTAAAGACAGAGGCCGATTCACTGTGTGTCCCTGTGTGACTATTACAGCGACATCAGAGCGTTCAGCTCAGCACCAGACATCCATCCAGGTCACTTTAGGCTCCCATAGGAATTCTTTATATTCAGCTATTTATGGCTGGATGGAAGTTTTTATTATCATAAGCTCAATAATCGATGGTTTTGTCCATTAAAGGACAGAAATTGAAAATTCTCCATATAAATATTCAAATATTCGCTGAAATAAAGCAGCGAATCCTCACGTTAATGAAGCTGGTGGCCACACCGTCTGCTTGACAATGACTTTAACGATCAGTTGATTAATAATATTACAGCTGATCATTTTTGTTTCCATTGAATGATGGGCCAATAGAGAGATTAGCATCAGTATTATACTGAATCACATTACAGTGATCTTTCTTATTCGGATTCAGGATCACTGTCACTGTGGCGCCATTCACACACAAACCGCCGTCTCACATCAGACACACGCACGCGCACGCGCGCACACACACACGATCCCACCAACACAAATAATAAAATCTATTTCTACGATCGTTTTTCCCTCATGATGAAATAAAGCAGGATTTAAAACGCAACCATCCTCCTCCTCCTCCTCCTCTTCCTCTCCATCCTATTGATAGGCAAGGTGGCATCTCTCCCATCCACACCCTACTCCCACTGCGCATGCGTGCCGCGGCAAACAAAGGACCAGGCAATTAACCGACGGAGGATGGCTAATAAAGTTTGACTCGGTGCGGGAAAAAGCATCAAACGTCGAAGCAGCAGCAGCACAAGCGGAGTGAAAGGATGAACTTAATGTGAGTGCACGCGGAGGAGGTGTAGGGAGGATTTACGTACACCCCCCAATCTCCATCATCCGACATACACGCTCCCCAAATCCCCTCCTCCCCCTCCTCCTCCTCCATCCTCCCTCTTCTCAGTGCAATAAAACGGAAATATGAGATCAATAATTCATCCGAATCATGACATAATCTGGTCAGAGAAGCCGAATGTGTGTGACAGTGTGTGCATGTATGCGTGTGTGTTCCAGTTGCATACAGCCAAACCGTGTCACACCTCCACACAGACAAAGAGGTGGGGCGAGCAGGAGAGAGCTCTGCTTATTTTTGCATGTTGAACTGTTTACTGGATGTAAAATATGAGGGGAGAAAAAAACGCTCCCCTCCGCGTTGCCTAGCAGCCTGCGGAAATTATATAATCATAAACAATTCCAGGGCGATCAATAAATAATAAAGAGTGCGTGGAGCGCGAGGAGACGCTCCTGCGCGCATTTTTTCTTCAATAAAAGTGTAAAAAAAACGAGAATGTGTGTCTGAGGGTGAAGCGCGTGTTCCTCCAGACTGTACACACCCCTTTTTTAAGCTCGTGCACATTTTGTCGCCTGGAAAAGGGAGCACAGAGGAAGAATTAATTCCTGGGATTTTAAAATGTAACTATCAGCTCAGTTTGTGTTTCATTTGCTTCTTTGTTCCCGTCAAATCTACCAGATCTTTTGTCTCCTTTCCTACACTCCATCAACCCGAGCAGCGTGCGCCCCGGCTCCCCAAATGGAGAGACGGAAAAAGACAAAAGGATGAAAAAAAATTAAAATAAAACAACTAAAAGCCTCCAAAGCTCTCTTTTAGGGCAGAAAAAGATGAGAGTAAAGCGCCGTGGCGGCTCTTACCGTGCACACTGAAGTTCGACGCTCCCTCTGCTCTCCTCGCAGTTTCAAGTAGCGGCTGCTGGATTTTTTTGCGGCTTCTCCTGCGCGCCCGGCGGCTTGTGCCTGCTGCACGGTACGGCTCGGCTCGGCGATCCTCCGCCTGCGCGCACACGCATCCCTACGTACGTGCACGCGCGTGGATTGTGCATGCACATAGCAAGCACACGGATCAGATGCACAATCCAGATTCCCTTCTTAAGAAAAATGTCTTTTACTGTCTTGAGTTTTAGGATAATTTCCAATAAAGCGTCATGTTTCTCAATCACAGTTTGTGTGGATGATAAGATCCTTTTGTTCTTACATGATATACAATAGTGCCTCATTTAATGGCCACGCTGTAAATGTAATGTTTCTGCAACATTTCATTAATAATTCCTCTTACATTTATAACACTTTCTCTGTTTCCAAAGAGGAGCTCGCTCGCTGCAGATATTCAGTTTACTTTATGTGTATTTTTCTATCTGTGAGGTCTTTACAGTGAATTTCTCTTATTAGGAAATAATCGTCAGATTTTTATTGCGCAGTCGATGGAAGGTAAATTTCTCTGCGCTTCTCTTAGAGGTAATACTTCTCCATCGCGCGCCAGTCAGTTTTCGCTGTCTCTGTGCGCCCCCTGTCACTTACTTCAGCTACTTCTGTCGTCTGAGGATTTATGGATGCACTTGTTGATGCGCATTAATGCACCTGACACCCAACAGGTGGGAGAAGGAGACTCAACTTAGACATCTGATCATTTGTTTGATTAAAAAAAATGTTGACTCCATTCATGGATAATTCCAAATATTAATCATAAAGGTTTTGATATAAAACGCTGTGGAGTGTGAACCAGAGTATTGTGGACATACTGTCTTTATAAATTACAAATAATCATGAGATGACTGTAATCTTCATGTCTAATAATAGATCCATAATTTGTCTGATTGTTTTAGTATTAATAATATTAAACAGACGTTGGCTTCCTTAACATCCGTCCATCTACTATCACATATCCTGTTCAGGGTAGCAGGGGGGCTGCGGCCTATCCCAGCTGTCATTGGGCGAGAGGTTACACCTGGACTGATCGCCAGTCAATCACAGGACATTCAAGACTACGGGCAATTTAGAGTCACCAATGAACCTAACGAGAATGTCTTTGGACTGTGGGAGGAGGCCCGAGTACCCGGAGGGAACCCACGCATGCACAGGGAGAACATGCACACTCCATACAGAAAGGCCCACTACGTCCGAACCAGGGATTCGAACCAAGAACCTTCTTAAAGTAAAGCGACTGTGCTAACCACTGCGCCACCATGCAGCCCTCTCTTGATATCTCGTGTCAAAATCAGACCAGCATCAGAAATGTCTATGAAATGATACTGCTGCCACTACAGTGAGTGTTTTTGAATTGAGGTTATGACGTTCGTGGACACATCCTGTTTTTGCTCATGTGAAGCTTAAATTGTAAACTTTTAAACCCCAAAGAAAAGCAGCAGGACAAGGCCGAGGCTGTGGCTGCATGCACGATATGCATCCTGGTACAGGAGGGCAATATCTGCACAGCTCTGTTCCTGAGCTTTCACGGTTAGTACAGCACACACTGAGGAATTCTGTAGTTTTAAGTGGTGGTAATGGACTACATTTAACATCAACACTGATTGGACATCCACATAAAACACAGTAGAAGTTCCCTTTCATGAAAATAAAATGTGCAATGTTTGGGCTTTCCTCTCGTTTCATTTGTTTGTAGTTCTGATATTCAGACACTAGAGGGCAGTGTTTGCAAATAATTTGGACATCTCATTTTGTCCCCAAGTGACTTTACTGCATGATTCACAAAAAGTTGACTTACCTGCAGTGAATTTGTGGGAAAGCGATGAACCCTCCTCCTGTATACCTCAAGATTTTGTTGAATCTCCTCAGTTCTGCACTTCATGCACGTTTAAGGACTCATGTAATGAAGTTGGAAAGTCTCCTAAAGGAACCTGTCAGGGACAAATACTGTCCTTTCATACTTTGTTACATAAAATCTTACAAGGTCGTGCAGGAGGCGAGCCTTTAGGAACTGTTGCTCATGTTATTTTGATTAGGTACTATTTTAAATCTGGGACTTTTCATGGTTTTCCATGTTGTTACACGACATTAACTTACGTCTTCCTCCTTTGTTAGGTCAGAGTGAGACTCGGCAGTTTGTTATCAACATCTCAGCAGCTCTGGAGGGATTCCCACAGTAAAGACCAGCTAACTGCAGCCCCCTCCCCTCCCAGCAGCAGGAAGTACGGAGGGGGGATTATATAGAGGTCAGTTTGTTCTGGGAGACGCTGTGACCTGAGTGACCTGGCCGTACCTGACCTCTGCTCGGAGCTGCTGATAAATCCTGCTCGCTCAGAGACGATCCCATAAGCAGAGAAGTGCTTATGAACTATAACCGACCCTTCAGCTCCTCCAGCCCTCTCTGTTTCCTAACAAACACGGCTAAACCTGACAGCGATAAGCACACACCACCAACAAGGCTGAGCCAATGTGTTTATCTTAAAGGGTAAGTTCACACAAACTCAAGAAAACAACTATTACTAAAGAAAGTTAGGACAAAGGAGGGGATTAATATAGTTTGTATTGAAGGTCTTGTGTTTTGTCAGTCTCCAATGATAAAGATGATGTCATCAGGGTCATCTTTGTTTAGGCTTGAAACATCCTCCAGAATTTATGAAGCTGTGTTCAGACAAAAAGTGAAGCATGTTTTCAATTTAAGGCATAAACAGAATTGAGTTTGAACTTCTCGAGATTCTCCCGATGTCCCGAGTTCACATCACAAATGTTCAAACTGAACCCCATAAAAAAAAAAAAAAGCATTTTTAAAGTAGTTTGTAGGGCTGCAACAACCAATCGATTAAATCGATTAAAATCGATGATTAAAACAGTTGGCAACGAATTTCATCATCGATTAGGTCTTTGTTATGATGCACGGCATGCGCAGTGAAAACGTCACTGGGGGGAGCCAGCCGCGCAGCTTGTGTAGCTCACGTGACGAATAACAGGAAGTTAAAACTGTCTCATTTTGTGGACAGACCTGACAAATAAGTTCTTCTGGCTTTGTTCACCTGTACGTCATCATATTAATATTTAAGCAGTATTATACACACACAGAAAATCACAGCAAAATGTTTGTTTTGGGTTCATACTGCTGTCGTATGACAGTGACTCATAGCTGCCACTCACCGGATACAGGGGCCCCGTTTACACATGGTATTAACATGCGTCTCGGTTGATCCAATCACAAGCGGACAGCCTTAAGTTCAGGTGTGAACTCACTCAAGATGCTTTGAGATGCGATCACTCAGGTCTGATTGTGACTTCTTACTTTATGATACATGTTTCACAGCTCTGTAAATATTTGGAAATGGAAACACTTTGAGCATGACTTGACAGCATTTACAATTTTTCCTTTAAATGACCTATTTAATGCTGTAAAAAGGGGGCGTGACCTCATGATTGACAGCTCTGTTGACATATCCAACTCCTTCAGCGTTCTGTTCCCGAATAGCAGAGCAGAGGAGGAACGGCGAGAGGAGACGTAACTTACACTAAGGGTGCTTCTCATTCATCCGCATCCTCACGTCCTCTCTCCTCTGCTGACCAGGAAATCCTTCCCCCTCAGCTATTAATGCAGGACCTTCCAATTTCTTAAATGCACCTGAAGGAGACGAGGAGAGAGGAGGCTCCTGTCGTCGCGTCTCTTCCTCGCATCTCTCATTTCATTCCTCACCGGGAGGTGCTAAGACGCGAGGAAACAATGCTAGTGAGGGACGCAGGATGCGCAAAATCAACTGTGAATATCTGCTTCAGACTGAGCCCACCTGAGGGCTCCAACACGTCACGGCCACAAGGTAAAGGTGTGTTTTGGGGAGAGGAAGGGGCCGATCTCTACTGCACACACTCTGGATACAAATGAGCAAGATGGCAGCACCTGCTTGGAGGGGATTTTGTACCTTTGTATTCTACAAAGGTGCTGAAAAGAGCCGTCATTATTGAATGCTTCTAAACGCAGGCCTAAAACAATACAATACAGAAGACTCCTACATTCTAGTGTTTTCACTCTGATTTGTAACAAGGGGTTAAAAGTTGAACCTGGGCTCGCTTTGCCCCGCCCACATTGAAGAGTTTGCTGTGTCATCATTTGCCCGTAAATGGTTCAGATTAACATCTGGCCTTCGGTAATCACAGGGAGCTCAGGACAGGCTCCACTGCAAGTAATTGTCAACCTCTATTTCTCCCTCCCTCCTCACTCTTTCAGGAGACTTCCAGCATCCCGGCTAATTTGAATTTTCAGAGACACAACCAATAAAATGTACCTTGTTCTCCATCCTGTCCTGTCCTCCAGGGGCTTTCTGTCTGTTGTGTGTCACTGTCAGTCCTCCGCTCTCTCTGGCTCTGTCTGACACGCCAACAGGGACCTGCTATCTCTCATCTTTGGTAGAAGTCCGAAACAGCCACAGGAAATGTTTGTCTTCCTCTTCCTGTTTTGGGATGTTTGGAGATGCTGGCAGAGAATCAAACAAGACGACTGGCTCCTTTAATCCTCTGGTACGTCTCAGTGATGAGTTAGAAGGGTTAAAAATAGATAGGTGAACAATGACTCAACTAAAACATCCCTAATCTGACCTAAGATAACTGACTTATCCTAAATTCAACTTTCCTTAACTTCTAACTTCTAAATATAACTAAACCAACGTCACCGCGTTAGACCAAACTAAACGGCATCAGTCAATGACATGCATAACTCAGCAAAAACAAAGAGACGCAAAGAAAAACTTCAGTGAACTCAAACAATGTCTGTGTCTGTGTCTGTGTCTGTGTCTGTGTCTGTGTCTGTGTCTGTGTCTGTGTCTGTGTCTGTGTCTGTGACTGCACAGCGTCACCTCTCTCCCCTGCAGTACGATCCTGACTGCCTTTATAGGGAGTTCAATTGAGACCCTGACTTGAATCAGCCTGCACCAAACCCTATTATGGGGTTCTATTAGATTAAACCCTCACACCTAGAAATCAAACCTCCTCCTGAATTTAACCTTAGCACGTTTACTCAACTCATGTCATTTAATCAGGTAAGTAACGTCTTTGCCATGACTCAAAATGCATCGATTCAACACAAAGAAAACATGTTTCAGAGAAGAAAAACCCTACACTTGGCTCGGCCCAGTGATGTCACTGATGACATCACCAACACTATGAAGACCAGGAAATGCTGGGCCGACCCGCTTTCTAGCAGCAGTACCGCAAGGTGACCTGAACAAAGGAAAAAACAAAGGTACAAACAAAGGTAAGTGTGGACAAAGAAACAAACGTGTAAACCTGTGACTTAATAAAAGTGGCTGAGACTAACTCATGACTGTGTGTTTGCTTCAACTTAAGTGCTTTGATGTGACCTGTAACATAATGCTAACACAAACAAACCTGGGATGGTGAGTGCTGCAGAGGTACAAACGCAAAGGTAAGTTATAGCAAGATGCATAAATGTATTCAGAGATGTGATAAATATAAATGAACATAAGGGACAAGTGGCGAGAAAGGAAAGAGGACTCACCCACTTTGTCACACTGAACTAAACTTAATCTGAGGTAAAACATAACTAATTTAACCTAACTTTCCTAAACTAACCTTTACTAAACTTCACTAAACTAAACTAACCTTTACTAAATTAAACTTTGCTAAACTAACCTTTACTAAACTAAACTTTACTAAATAAAACTTTACTAAACTAATCTTTACTAAATTAAACTTTACTAAACTAAACTTTACTAAATAAAACTTTACTAAACTAACCTTTTCTAAACTAAACTTTACTAAATAAAACTTTACTAAACTAACCTTTTCTAAACTAAACTTAACTAAATAAAACTTTACTAAACTTAACTAAACTAACCTTGACAAAATTAAACTTTACTAAATCAAACTTTACTCAATTAAACTTTACTAAATCAAAATTTACTAAATTAAACTTTACTAAATTAAACTTTACTATATTAAACTTGACTTTTGAGAAACAAATCAGCAAATCATGGATACATTAAATAAATGTAGCTTCTTTAAATGCAGGTAAATCGGCTCGGGATATTTGGAGGGTTTTTATGTGCAGAAATTGGCTCTCATGAATTTGTGATTTGGGTTTGATTAAAAATGTTTGATACCTTCCTCAGTTGTGCAGTAGTCGTCTCAGTGAATATGCATTTTGTGTCAGTGTTGCAGTATCGTTGGTAATGAAAATTTCAATTGATGTCTGTGAACGAAGAAAAAATACAAATACATTTGAACTTCTTAAAGTGGGCATCATGTTACGTAAAGCATATGTGATTTGTTGTAGACGGGCTGAAACATGCAGAGGTTACTGAACAGCTAAGTGGTTTAGCAGCTCCTCGTCACTCATGAGAGTCTTTCACTCAAACTCAACACCTACACGTCGGCTCCTAAAAATCCTTGACAGAAAAGGTGGAGGGCAGAGGTAGAGCTGTGTTCATGTTACTGTGTGTTTGCAAAGATGGGCTGAGCTCATTCCTCTTTCTAAATCCAGTTTGACCCTGACTGAGGAATCCTCAGGGGCTTAAAAACCACCGCTACAGGGAATGAGTGTTACTTAACCTCTGTCAGCAGTCAGCTATTAGAGGTTAAGGGTCACCTAGGTGACGTTGTCCAGACAGGTGACCTGTGGAAAGTGGCAACGAGTAGAAAACACCTCTGAGAGGGCTGCTGTGAAGATGCATTTACAAGAGGTGAGGAAAAAAGCACCCAGCCCGTAACACTGCAGGCATCACCGTATTTTAGAGAACATTCACTAAAGCAGCGGCCACATTTCCGATTGACAGCTCACCTTTTTTTTTTTTTGGTTTTCTTTGGTCTTAACCCGTCTTGAATTGCCGGCTTTGCAATTTTTGTATCTGTTTAATTTCCCATTAAACAGTGATTTTATGATTTTCAAGTCAAAGCATGCAGAAACATGAAGGTCCACCTCAGGATTTATTGGTTGAAAACTTGTCTTCAGTATAATTTTTACAACAATATTTCAGAGGGTCACGTGTTAAGGACAGTGTTGTTCAGTATGGATGTACCATAACTCCCGTCATTGCCCTCTGAACCTCCTACATCGAGGCTCTGATGCCTGAACACCAACTGGTCCAACAGTTTAGCTGCCTCGATGGATTGGCCAGAAGGCAAGTAGCAAAAGCTGCATGTGAGCGTCACTGCAGACCTGAGTTGTGGAGGTGAGGAGTCAAACATCCATCTCCTCCGTCTAACCCCGACATTTTTTATTTCTGTGGCTGGCTCACGTTGTGTTCCCGCTCTTTCACGAGCTGCTGATAGTCACGAGGGCTGCAGAACCACGAGCAACATTGTGGTTAGGAGTTGCAAAAGAACAAGCAAACCTACAGCATCTGAACACAGATTAAACTATGAGTGTCATCTGGAGCATTTCAGAAGGCTCCTGTACCTTGTGAGATTGTAAATACAACGGAACTGGAAATGAAAATCTGCACTGGGTGCTCTGATTGTATTCATGGTTGTTGTTAATGATGACCAGGGTCAGAGGTAAGTCACAGGCTGTATATAAGAAGTGAACCTGTCACCTATCACTTTGTGGTCACTGTTTTCAAGCCTCCAGTTTTGTCTTTTTAGCTGTCGCCATATTTTTATGTTATTGAGCCAGACGTGACAGAATTTGGATGAGAGGATGGAGCTGGAGAAGAGGAGTTAACCAGTGCTAACCAGCTAACGCTAGCACTTACTTGGGCTGAAATTGGGATGCTAATGTTGGCTAGCAAAACAAGGCTGTAGACAAAATGAACTCACTATAAATTTGACTTCCTCGATCGTCTTTTAGTACAACCTAAAGCTGCACATGGCTCTTTCAGGCCCTTGTTAGCAACTTACCAATGACAGGTAGCCACGGCCTAAAGCATCCCCTCCTGTATCGTCTCTGTGACTCTAAATGGGTGCATCAGTGACTAAATGAACATCATGCTGTGCTGAAGAAGACTTGAAACAAGAGATTGAGACCATAAACTCATTCGGAACATGTTTACTGAGGGAATAAATCAGGAGAGGAGGAGGTGAGAAGAATTTAGTACTTCTTTTTGCAACCAGTGGAGTCGCCCCCTGCTGGCCATTAGAAAGAATGCTGTTTTCAGCTTCATGTCAAATCTTTTGATCGCTTGATTTCACACGAAGTCAATGCAAAGATGGGAAAAGACTCCATTACCAACTCCGCCAAACACAAATGTCGTTTACGTCTTCACGCGTGTTCTTCATGCTGTGCGCTGACATAACATCCTTACTGTCTCTGCTGAGAGTTACGCATGCAAAACAGCGACTGCGACAGGTAAACAAAAAGTAGCAAAATGGCGGAGGCCGATGCAACACCATCGGGTCCTCAAACTCTGGGAGAATTTCAGCCTCAGCGCTGTGAAGAAAAGGATCGCCTGCAGGATCTGTGAAGCGGAGCGTGCTTATCACGGGAGCACGTCGGGAATGTGCGAGCTTGTGCTCTTCATTTCTTTATTCTACTTATAAACAGTCTGTGTGGGAAACTCTCTGGTTTGCTGCTCTCCTGCCAGTCAGCAGCAGGGGGAAGTGTATCCCAAATGACAGGGTGGATGTCTGGCATGGCCCCCGGGGCTGAGACCAGCAGGGGTCAGGGGTCATTCTGTGTGCTGAGTAAGTCAAGGGTAAAAACAGGCACACACACACTCTCGTATGTTTGGATTAGACATGAAGGCTCCCTGTTGTTTGCTTACAGCTGGAATGTTGATGCTTAACCATATAGCTCATTATCTGATAACAGTGCTTCTCCGGCTTTGTGTCAAATGAAATGTTTGTCATCAGAGCTTCAACATAAAACTGAAGAGTGGGGCGTTTTATAAAAAGACAGGAGTCTCATTTCAAACCTTAGAACCAAAGAACAGAGCGACTCCTCTGCAGCAGAAATATGTGGAAGAGTGAGTTTAAGGGCTGGAAATAAAGAGTGACTCATCCTCTGTGTATTCATCATCACTGTTGTGTAAATACTTCTCTTCGATAAAAACCTCCCTCAGTATCTTTTCGGCTTCCAGTGAAGTCAATAATCCAGACACCGCTGGATAATTATTGTTCAATCTGAATGTTTTTGGAGAGATGTAAATATTTAATTGAGCAGCACATGATCCGCGTTAAACACTTGGAAGGACAACAAAACTTTTTATGTATTTATGTAAACAGATCAAATTCATGGGAAATCTTCAGCTGAGAGCGTTTCTCACAGCTGTAATGAAAGCACTCAGTCAGTTGTTTATGTTGTTGTAAATGAACCTGTAGTCACGTTTATGGATATCTCACAGTTTCCTCGATCTTACAAAGTCTTTATTGCATTTAACGTGTAACTCATTAAATCACATCTGTCAGTTTTCTGTTTCATTTAATCCATTAAATGTGTTTCTTTGTTTTTCCTTGTAATTAGATCAGGGCCCGAGAACCGACTGATGAGAGAAAAATGAGTAAAATGAACAATAAGAACACAATAAATAAGAATACAATATAGTTGCATCATGAAAAGTCAGGATGTCAAACTCAGCTGGAATTAAAAGGCCACACAAAGAGGTGTTTCTTCAGCTGTGATTGAAAACGTTCAGGGGTCTGAACAGCTCTGATATGTTCAAAGGTTCGGAGCAGCCCCCGCTGTCCCCTCTGGGTTTGAGTCTGGATCTTGGAGCCTCCAGGAGCGTCTGCCGTGCTGACCTCTGATTGGAGCATGTTGGTGCAACATCTCAGTATGATGCTGCCAGCCCATTTAAAGTTTTCAAAAAGTTTAGAAACGTTCGTATTTTAGGGTTTTTTTCTTGCCTGATTGTGACAATATGTCTCCATAGCGCCCCCTGCAGAATGTACAAAATGTGGTGGGCGGATAAACTGTACGGTCGCATACACAAATAAAACTCCTTCCTCAGGACGTCAGCCATTTGAAACAGCTGAATTTATTTTGACATGTTAGCGTAATGTATTCCCCTCAAAGTAAATTACTTTAACAAACTTCAGAAGCACAGTGCATTTTAATGTTTCGCCATCAGAGAGGAAGTTGTTGTAACTCTCATAAAGTGTCCAAACATTACATGTTTAATATGTTAAATAAGAGTAAAACATTCTGTAGTTGATGTAGAAAAAAACCTCTGAGAAAGCAATGATTTTTTAGGATTAATAAGGAGTAAATTATGTTAGAAAGAAGTCAGAGAATAATATCAGTCTGACTTCTGACTTTTTACATGTTAGATAATATTCTTAAGACAACTTTATTTTGACTTTATTCTCAGAATTCTGCAGAGAAAACAAAAACAATGAAATCCTGAGGAAAAAAAATCTGAATTCTTCTGAAGTTCTGTTTTTTTTTCTGAGTAAATAAAGTCGGACTCCTGAGATGAAAGTCAGGATTCAAAAACTCTGTTTCTCTGAGCTTCCATGGAGCTGTTGTGCTTTTACCTGCGGACATCACCTCCAGCCTTTCAGTCGTTCTGCTCCGGGCTCCACATGTTGACAGCAGGAGGAGTTAGAGAGACAGCGGGGCTGCAGGAGGAGCGGGAGGAGGGTGCTGGGTGGGGAGGTGGAGCTTCAGGATTATTGTGCACCGGTCTGAGTGACTGACTGACTGACTGACTGAGCGCCTCTAAAGTTTGACCGGCTTCTCGTGTATTCGCTTCTGCTGCGCCTGTTTGCTGACCTAAACAACAAACTCTGTGATCCACACTGACCCGAGGACAGGAGCGACGCGGCGGAGGCGCACAGAGGAGCGCACAGAGGAGACTGTGCTCCGGGAGGAGAGGACAGGAAAGTTTTGAAAGGACTCCTGGTGTCTCTGCTGGAGGAGAAACCCACGAGACAAAGAGTAAATTTACTACTGTAGCTGCACACTGACCGAGGGACTGACTGCTCCATCCTGCACGCGCTCAGGAGGAAGATCATGGACTGAACCTCTCGGACCTGCTTCCTTTTCTTCTGTTTGGAATCTCACTAACAACACATGAGTTGGACTGGCCGCACGCGCGGTTTCCATACAGTAAATCCTGTGGGATTAAAATAACGAGGGCGATGGATAACTTCTTCACGGAGGTAAGGAAGCACAGCTCAGGTCTTGTTAAGCTTCACGCATGCAACATGTTGGACTCTTTGCTGCATCAGTGACACTCGTCTTCTGACTTCAATTGTTGAGTGGGAAAAACTTTTAAACATGTATCATTCTGTTTAGTTACCACTTCTGTAGCAGAAGTCCTTATAGGAAGACTAGTGTTGAGTTACAGGCTTAGAAGTGCAATAAAGTGAGCATGAACGCACCTCTGAGTGCCATACGGTTACTGTTAGACACACAATATGGTAATGAAATGCGATTAAACACAGTTAAGCACAATGAGGTCAGCGTAAACTCACTATGACTTCCTGTTGAAATATCCGATGTGTTTTATAGTAGAGAGGGTGTCATAAAGTCCTTAAACTGAGCTCTGAGCTCATTACACACGCATAATGACACGCATACATTGAAACTTGAATATCACAGGTTTATCACAGAAACTGTGCCGGTCAGACGGGAGGGGGGTTTGGACGGGGTCCCAGTGGGTCTGTGGTATTTCCGCACCTCTTGTCTCGTTTCCTCCGAGAAGAAAAGTCCTGTAAAGCTATTAATAGAAGTCTGAACCTGCGTCCCACCGGGAGCACACAGCACAGAGACGTGTGTTGACTGGTTGTGTGATAAAGGAACAGTTCAGCGATCCTCTCTAAAGAACTGTTTAATGTAAGGTGCAGCAGTTTCAGCTGATTCCGCTGCGGCTGTTATTTGGTGATAATCCAAACCTTGGCTCCTCTTAGTGCCAGCGATCATTTGATTTTGATTATAAAGTCTTGTTACGGTGAAGCAGAGGTCAACTTTGCAGCTTAGCTCTTAAAAATGTGTTATTCAAGCAGCTTTCTCTAAATCTAAAGTATTTCACACTCATCTTCTGCTTTTGGATCATTAGAAAGCAAAAACAATCTTTCTCATCTATTTCTCTTTGTAAACTGAACATGAGTTATTCATACTTTAAGACTCAGGTTTAGACCGTTTGTGTAAAACTTAAAAAGACATTCGTTGGCATCAGCTCTCCTCTGATGATCGGAAAGTTTCAGTTTTCTGGTGAAAAAGACGATCTGTTTCTCGTGATGCCAAGATGGCAAATGACTCTCCGGATTATCCGCAGAGGTTTCTTCATCTTGAAAACAAACAAACATGATGAAAAAACTAGTTAGAAATGTGTCTTCACACTTTTGAGCTGACGTGACGTGCGGAGGGGCTGCGAGCTGAGCGGCAGCTAGCTCAATACTTTGGGCCAAACAGTTTTGATCATTCTAAAGGTTTTTATCAGATGCTGAATTATAACGGTCGTAGTAAAACACTGAATAAAGCAGTTGCATGTTAAAAATCGGTGTTTCTCCGTCACTCTTCTGTAGCTTAGGAGGCTGCGAGCCAAGCGGCCGCTAAGTGTAGCTAAATTTATTAGTCGCCTGGAAATGTTTTAGTTTTTTGTAATTTATTTTTTGTCCTTTTAGCTTTACTGAGAGAGACAGGACAGAGGATACTGTCAGAGACAGCGGAAGAGAGAGTGGCGATGAGGCGGCAAAGGGCCGAGGGTGGGAGCCGAGCCCGGCGCGGCCGCATCGAGGACTGTTGCCTCTGTATATAGGATGCGTGATTTAACCGCCCCCCCCCAGTTGCCTCGACATGTTTTAATGTTCAGCTGTCGGTGGGAAACTGGGCTGAGAGTTTGGTTTGGTGCTTAACTTAAAACAAAGAATAGTTGACTCTTTGTATTGAACAGCCGAACAGGATTGGACTGATGTATGTTTGAGCCGGGAACAACCCTACACATCTCAGTTTGTCCGACAGGTGTGTGAGCCCTGCAGTAAACCAACAGGTGGGTGGGTACCTTTGTTTAAGGTGGGTTTGATCCTCCACAACAACATGATGATTAACCTCTGTACAGCCTGTCGGGTGGTTCATCTCGATAGTGTAAATCTTCCACGAGTTGTGACTCATCATTGCGGTCGATTTACGACATCAGTATCCACACCTCTTCGCAGTGACGTCGGCCAGGTAACAGCAGCAACACCTGAGTCATTCCTCCAGGTTTTCCTTTCAGGACTCTTTAGGAGAAGTGTTTGTCATCTCGCTGACAGGTCGGCTCATTGGGTAAAAAAAACACAGCACTGTGAGCGATTTAAAACCGGTTTGTCTGCAGGTAGTGGTGTAACGGTTAGACTGCTCATGGGTTAGAAAAGAATCCCTCCTAGTTGAATGATTTCCTGCTCTCTCATTGGTTCTCGTGCTGTTTTCAAAACCCGGGGAGGTTTTCAGTGGTATGAAAGGCCAAAGGTCACCAGACTCGCAGAGCTCATAGGTGCTGGTGAGAACGTTCAGCCTGAGTAAAACAAACACTCTGAGGCTTTTTCTTCCTTTCCTGCCGGTCTCATGACGAGTGTGCGCTACATCTGGCTGCTCTCTGGAAGTCTTAGAGGGAGAGAGGGGGAATATTTCTGAATGCCAGAAGCAGGCAGGCGTGCACAATAGTCTCAAATATCGGCCTGCCTGCCTTTATATCTGCCAGCTAATCGCGGCTGAAACAAAGAGCCCAGTCTTTAAGGAAAAGGGCATTTGACAAGGAAGTAAAGCAGCTTCCAGCCGCAGCGGACGGAGACCAACCGCTTGAGCAGAGGAATGTGAACGGGGAAACTGGAGTGTTTCATATTTATGCTGAAGACAGTTTAGATGAGGGTCCCACAGCGAGGCTGCACAAAGGCACTCTGCTGATACGGAGCTCTTGTTTGGCATTTCCCCCCTTGAGTTTGAATCCTGAATTTTAGGGCCTGTGTTACTGAAAATTAAATCTCAAAATTTCAGATAATTTTTGAGTTATGATAAATTGTCTTGAGTGAAGTCAAGCCTTTATATTTGTGCTTCATCAGACATTTTTAGGTTTAAGCCTGGTCTTTCAATTTAAAGTAGTTTTTTAATTGTTTGTGTTTAATCCCAAATTCGATCATTTGACTCTCCAAATAGTGTTCAGAGCGCAGCAGGTTTTCTGTGGACAGAAGGAGACTTCGAGTCGCCTGAGGTTCTTGGAAACAGTTAAACTGACTTGTAGAACAACCTCTGTAAACACAGTCAGGGCTTCGTACAGCTGTCTGAAGCATGTGATACTTCTTTACCCGAGCTGTTTGTAGACGTTCTGACTGTGGCTGCCCTTGTTCTTTATATCCAATCACTTAAGACAACTGTTTAATATAATATAATGCAATATAAACATGCAACACCTCTGAAGTATTTTACACCTGGAAGGGTTTTCTCCAGTTACCTTGTTTGAACTGAATGTTGCAGCAGAGCCCATTATCCCAAGAGACATGGTGTTGACAGGGACACGTCCTTTAGCAGCAGCTAATTACTGAGCTGCAGCCAAAACAGTCTGGTCCACACTCAGTGCACGGACTATAAAAATAAAGTGACCACAGTGAGACTGCACATTTTCATCTCTTATGCCTGAGGGAAGACATTTAAGATATCTTGCAGAGTCACTGTTTACAAGACCACAACTAACTTCCTGATAAGATTATTTCCCATCATGCTCCTGGTGCAAAGAAAAACAAACTGTAGATCAGAAGCAAACCCATTTTCTCCGCTGAAGTTGTCCTTGTTTGTCCAACTGCTTGTGTTAGCCGGCCCATCCTCCCTACTTTAAACGTGCTAACCAGAGCCAACCAGAGCCGCACTGAAAGACTACGTAGCTTTATAAAACATGAATAGTTTTTTTTCCTGTCCAATAATCAGAAGCACGTTATGTCCTGTGTGTGCTGAAGACTGATGCAGATATGAGCTGCCAAACTAGCTGCACAAAACGGGCTGTTTTAAAGTGTTAGGATTTAGGCTGCTGATAGTTGAGCACCCTAAATAAAAAAATGTACAGGATTTTTATATGTTACCATATTTCTGTGTAAATAATCCCCACAAAAATAAAGATTTTGTTTCTGCAGAGGAAAAACTCCTGAAAAGGTTTTTGAAACACTAAAATTCTCCACTAAAAACAGGAGCAGCAGCTGTTGCAGGCAGGATGAGGCAGGTTTCACTCAGGTTTAATTGACTGACACCCTCCAGGCTGCACATGAGAATAATCAGGGATGGTCGGCATCACTGATTGGCCAATATCCAGTTTTACTTCATCCAATGACGAGGCAGCAGAAGATCAGCTTGTCTGAGGCAGCTGGACCTGCAGTGTGTTTAAAGGGGGAGTGTGTGTGTTGTTGACACAGGCAGTCAGTTGAGCCTGTCGGACGGTTACTGGGTTTGTTTTTATTTGAACTGTTGGGCTGATGCCAGCGAGGACTCACCTGTGCACCAATCAGAGAGCAGCTTTGCCTCAGGTGTGGGCTTGCAGATAATTAATGAATCGACTAAGAAAGACTTGCACAAGTCCATGTTGACAGCTGTTTCAGCTTAATGCATTTAACTTCTAAAACTGACAGACATTTAAATGAAGAGTAGCAGACCATAGGTGAGTGTACCTGGCTGCTAAGCTAGCTGCTAGCAACTAGAAAACATTTATTTATTTGACCTTTAAAGGCTCTAGTCTCCGACCTTTTTGGCTTTTAAGCTCTAAAAGCTTTTAAGCTATCTTTTCTCCAGCCTTCATCGGTGTTGGAAAGAGAAAATTACCCTAAAATCAACCAGAAACAGCTGTTACACCTCCTTCCTCAAAGCCACCAAACTCCATTAACAAAATCAGTAATTTAACGAGAGAGAGTTGCTGCTGTACTGCTGCTTCGATCAGTTCCTATGATTGTTTGATTGTGTGACTTTGTTTGTTTTAAATGCTTAGTTCAGATCCAACACAAAGTTTGTTTAACACATAAAAACACAAACAAAACTAATAAATTGATGCAGTGAGAGACCAGCGACTCGTGTGGCCTGTGAGGTAAAATTACCGTTTTTGTTAATGGAGTCTGGTGACCTTGAAGAGAGCGATGTAACGTCTGTTTCTGGTTTATAAAAGCCTCTTCCTCTTTAACAAAAAGGTCTGTCTCTGAAAGGATCCTTTCTGAAATGTTGTCAGACAGAAACAAGAACTTTTAGAGGACGCACTTTGTTTGGGCACATTTGCCCAGGTTCAAAAGTACCTGATTCCCCTTTACGGCGGTGATCAAGCTTCATCTGTACAAGGCTGATGTTAAATTCTGTCAAATAAACCCTGTGCATTGCCTCTATAGGTCAGAACTTCCTCTGTTTGTATGCTGTTGAGGATATCGTAGTATAAAGATGTCCTAGTTGGCAGAGCTGTGTTGCATTCAAGTGCTATGTTGTTGGAAAAAGAAGACAAATGATCAGCAAACATGAAGCGTTACGGCGGCTGCAGCTTTGGCAGTCTGAGCTCAGGGCTGGCGACGAGCCTTTCAGAGGTTTGAACTCCGCTGAGAGCTTCGACTTCATGGTTGTAATAAAATCACATGGACAGATATACTTCCAAAGCATGCTTGTAGGAATGACTGCTGCACCCGTTAACCTGGTGTCCTAGATTGCAAACCAGTCGTGAGACTTCTGAAGCTTCTTGTTCTCTCAGACTTTTCTGTTCCCTCTCCTCCTGCGCGCCTCAGCCGTCTGCATTTCTCATTAAGCCATAAAAATTAACAGCCCAATCATAGATGTTAATAGGCTCCCCACAACAAACAAAGGCCCTGCCAATTTTATATAGCTGTATTTTAACGATGATTTCCACTGTACCAGTCGCACCACTGTGTCAGAGCGTTTCTCCTCCCTCCCTCTGTGTATCCCGGCTTGTTTAAAGCTGAAACCTGACACCTGTGGAGCAGCCAGACGGAACTGAGAGGAATTTAAACAGCGTGCAGATTTGTCGTTTTGTGCTCTGCAGACCCCCTCCTTCTTGTTGTTCTGCTGTGTTGTATGTTGGACTGATTTCTTGCTCTGTCTGCTGCTTCTGTGTGCTCCCAAGCTTCCTCAGGTCACCTCGACAAGTGACCAGAGTCAGAGGAATATGAGAGGCAAATAGCTGATACAACATGTAAAATGTGACTTTTTGTTTCACACGAGACTCGAACCATCCATCGTCCCCGTCAGCCCCCCTTTCTGATTTTGTTCGGCCTTTCCTCTACGTCTCCTGACTTCTCACATGCTGGACGGTCTGATCGTCTGCCCTGAGTGTCCAACACTGCGGGCACAGGGTTTACATTTGAGCCGTTTAAACGGAGCTAAAGGGTAGCTTGTTGCCTCTGTCTGAGATGCTTAGCTGTTTGACAAAATGTGGGTTTTTTGGAGACTTGGGGGATGCAGGCTGTCTGTGATACATGCCATACCTGCCAACATTAGGATGTGAAAAAGAGGGAGATTTTCCCCAATCAATGAAAACATAAAAAAAGGAACAAAAGAGGCCGCACACGATAAACGTGCCAATGCTGCAGGGTCCCCTCTGTGCCTCAATGTTTGGCTTGTGCTTGGCACAGTTAGCATGCTTGCTAACATCATATTTCCCACCGTGTTCTACGCTTAAGTCCGTTCTGCACACCTTACAAAATGCATGGTATGATGGTATCAATGCGGCTAGCGGCAATAAAGGGGAAATTCTCACACCAAGTGGGGTTAAAGTTTGAGGAGTGCAGACACACGCCAGGTAGAGTGGTTTGCGCATGCTTGCTGCTGCCTCCAGTTGGGTCGCCAGGTCTTATATCCCACAGAGGTTGAGGAGCGGCCGTTTGATTGGTATCAATCATCGAGCGTTGGCAGGTCTGGATATTGCATAAATATCGTTGCATGCTCTCGTATGAAGTCTTTGTTGGAACAAACGGGTCTTATCCGTGCAAAGCAGAATATGCTACATTTAGAGTTTGTAATGAGACCTTAAAATATAAAGTTGTTATAAAATATAGTTTTTAAATGTCACATACAGGGAGCTCTTATTCCTCACGTCATTTCATGTTCAGTGAAAAAACAAGGAAGACAGCGAGCCGGCCAGGCCTGGCTGCTGCTGCAGAAATAACACCTTCTAAAGGAGGCAGACACTCTGGACGTGAGCCAGCTCCGCCTGCACTCCATCTTCAACTGGTTTCACTCTCACAGACGGCGTGCAGGGCAGAGGGGCAACTGTGACTGTGGGAAATCAAACAAAGCCTCAGGTCTGGAGCTGCAGATCCAGGCCCAGACAGGAAGCCTGTTTATTTTGATTTCCTGCTTTGGCTGCAGCCGTGAACGCACAGCAAAGTTTTAAATGTGGTATTTTTAGTAGGCAGCACAGCAGTGTCCTTAAAAAGCTTAGATTCCTCTGCGACCAGCTCACTGTCCTCCACATGCAGAGAGGTTCCTTCTTCTGACATAGAGAGAAGACATTTTTGAGTAAAGTGCTCCGTCACAGCGTCCTCCAGGTCCCCTCACGTCTGCTTCTTGTCTCAGTTTGTGGGTTAATCCATGATTTGGATGCCACAATAGCAGCCCTGTGTATGTAGGTCTGTGTTATTGTCACAGGGAGGCCGCTGTGGTCCACGAGGTCAGTGCATTGGTGAGGCGACGGCTGATCTCACACATATGTTTGACAGCAGACACATCAGGATGAGGATTAGGAGCTGCAGGATTAGTGTTCACATTTTCTTGATTTGTTTTTGATTTAATTTGATAAAATGTTCAATCTTCTTAACGTATCGAGAATCACTGTGAACACAAACAAAATCGCTGAAATACTGATGTTTGCATCCAACATGAGCCATCTTGTTACCTCACTTTAAACAGAGACATTAGCACCAAAGATAATGGCTGCAACAAAACTGGTTCTTCGGTGCTTTCATTGGTGCTTTAGCTTATTATGATGTGTATATAGTTCTTCATACCATCAGAATCTGTACACCCTAAGTTTACAGACAACAGATGATAGATGATGAGTCCAAAAGAATTCTGAATGTAGAAACATGGAGGAATTCTTTCTCCTTATATTGTGCACATTTTGAGTCGTGCTCTTTTATGAGCAGAGTGCAGAAACATTTGAATAATTTCATCTGCAGTAGAAATACAGGTCCTACTTCTGTTTTTGTTTGTTGTACTTCCTGGAGAATCTCCAGCTGAGTCTGACCCTAAAGTCTGTTTATTCTAAAGGTTATGTGAGTAATGCGAGTTGTACTCTTGCATTACTGGTTTTTATTTGAGATAAATATGACAATGGCGGCTAATGTGAAACATTCCAATTCTCCGGATACGACTTAATTTATCGTCACATTTAACAGGATTGTGCAAACTGTAATCTCTTCCATTGACAACAGTTTTTTTTTCTCCCCAAACTTCAACCAACTGTTAACAAAAGATCCTCGTCACACCTCGACCCAAAACTGTGGCAATAACATTTGACTGTAAGGTTGAAAACATCAGCAGAATAAGATCAGTCTTGTTGCATACAGCTAGGCTGAATCCGATTGAGTCCAAATGTCACAAAAAGTAAAAATCCGGCTCCTTCTCTTTCATAAAAAAAGGATAGAAAAAAGAAACGCATCTGACTTCTGGAACATGATATCTTTAAAAATGGACCCCTCTTTTACTTCCTTGTCCTTCTCTCCCTCCATCCACAACTCTGTGAATCTCCCTACCTGTATCATCTCCTTCCTCTCCTCCTCTGGCGTTCTCCTCTAAAGTCTACGCTTCCTGCCGGATGAGCTCTAAACATTCCTCTGGATCCGGACACTTCCTGTCCTCCAGCTCGCTCCAACTCCCTCCACACGTGTGTTCATACAGAACCTGGTCTGCAGAAGGCTCTGTGATTTGTATATATCCTTTCACATTGTGTTACTGCATGCAAGACTAGTGAGATAAAAGTGTATTCGACATGAATAACCTGCTGCAGCTGAGAGTGAGAGCGGCGGCTGCACTCAGAGGCTGCAGAACAAATTTCTGCTTTTACACCTACAATTTGTTTTTCTGTCTTTCAGTATAGATTTGATTTTGATTGAACTCCACTCTTTCTGTCTGCCTTCCTTTGGCTACTTTCCACTTGACCTCTGACATTTCATGGACAGATCCTCTTGGAGGGGTGGTGGGACGTTCTCTTTAGTTAGCCTTCTGGTGGTCCATCCTGTACATCCAACTCACACGGGCCGTACCTGCGTCAAGCAGATGTTACAGTCAATCTTTCTTCTCACATTTTATCCACACGGTGCTGATGATGGTTAAATTTGGGGGTTTAAATAATGACTGGAGGGGATGACTCAAACCTCACAGTGAAAGGTCAGAGTGTTTCTTAATGCCTACCTTAACACGTTTGAGTGACTTCAATCGTCTTGCATCCAAAGACATAAAGATTTTACAAAGACTGGGTGAATAGCAGAGTCACTATTTACAAGTCGACAACTACAACCCCCTTGTGATTATTTCCCATCATGCACCTGGTGAGAATTAACTAGAGGAAAATAAAACACGGAAGCAGCTTTTGGCCGAAGCTGCTGCAGACGTTCACTTCATAACTTTGGCCTCGCATCCAGCCCCTCCGTGTTTACTCTCTGCCCGGTTTGCTGCTTCCTGTTTGGTGTCGGAGAGCGCGCTTCATGTCGTTGAATTTCACTGTTTGCACAAACCGAGAGTGAACACTTCTAATTTGTTTAGTTGCTGCAGGGTCGGTTCTGTCGTCATCGCTTGACCCAAAGACTCCGGTCACAGGGTTCAGTCTGTCCCAGTTTGCAGAAGAAGACTGTGGAATGAGGTTAAACAGGGTGGGAGAAGCAGGTGAGGGGACGCTGAGACGAGATGATTTTATGTCCAGGTTCTGATGCAGCTCGTGACCTGTCCCCTGACCTCTGTATGACCTCCCATGTCACTGTCAACTAAAGCAGAAAGTCCATTAATGTAATGTTAAAAGCTGTCACTCCTGTATGTGACATGGACCTGACCACATCCTTACAGTACGGCTCTGCAGTAACACGGGAACCTTCACACCGCTGCATGAGGGCTCGTTTCTTGGCTTTAAGTCTGAAATGCTCTCCTGACACTAATCCCTCAGCGCCCTGCTGGGCGGTGGTTCCCCGCCGCTCGAATGCTCAATTAAAAGCAGGAATGAGGTTTCTGGATCCAACACGGTGGATTTACCTCCACTGAAAGGTGTCACTCTGCTGCAGGAGACGGCGCAAGAGAGACGAGTGTTTCTATCTGGATGCATCAGAGCGGCTGTATCAAGTACTGCTGCTGCCTCTGAGTGTTTGTTTGTTCTTAGGGCACGAATAATTCATGAAAAGGAAAAGATTCTGGCCAGTTTTTAACAGGTTTTAGTGCAAAGCCGGGCCACAGAGTTCTGACTCAAAATAAGCATCAATTTAAAACATCCACGACTTTTATAAAACAAGAAAAAGTCCAAAGAAGGGACGTGTCCCTCTTTTATCTTTAAATTAGTTCTGTAATAAAACTTTTAACATCTGATTGTTTCATTTTTAACCTTTAAAAAAAATACATTAAAGTTATTTCTATTTGTCAGACAAAAAGGTGTCTTCCTCTCTCGTCAGACTGACTGTTCTTAAACACAAACGTTATTCAGATTTCAGAGGTTAAAAAGAAACGACAAAGGTATGGATGGACTAATGAGCTGCACGCTGGTGCAGTGGTTCGCGCTGTCACCTCTCAGCTAGAAGGTTCCTGGTTTGAATCCCGGTTCAGATGTAGTGGGCCTTTCTGTGTGCATGTTCTCCACGTGCATGCGTGGGTTCCCTCCGGGTACTCCGGCTTCCTCCCACAGTCCAAAGACATGCTCGTTAGGTTCACTGGTGACTCTAAATTGCCCGTAGGTGTGACTGTGAGTGTGAAAGTTTGTCTGTCTCTATAGCTGCTTTCCCACTGGTCATAAAACCCACTAACACCCCGCTTGTTTGCTTAGTAGGAAAGGTTACAATCAGCATTCAGAACCGGGTCAAATGACTCTGCAGTAGACCCGGGCAATTATCTCCTCGGCTCCGATCGGCATTGATGGGAACAGAAAAACCTGTGACAACACGCTAATCTCCGCCCCCTTCCCGACACGATGCTATGCTCCGTCTGTAACTTCTGCGACTCCTCGTCATCTCAATCTGTGATTGACTGGTGACCTGTTCAGGTGTAACCCCGCCTCTCGAGGTGTCAGAAACATAAAATAATACCTGCAGGTTCAGTCAGTACAGAGGGCAGGTGCATGTGTGTGGTCTCACCTGCACACGTTGGGCTCCACAGTCTTCTTCTGCACATGAAGGCAGTCATACACAGAGCATCATACACACCTGGCCTACAAAACACGGCCATATTTTACTGGAAACACCTGCAGGAAGGAAGTTAAAATCCTTTTTCCCTAAAGGTGCAGAGCAGAACACCTGTAAGGGCAAACGTGTGTCTGAAGGCAGCTGTTTGGTCTTACGTGTCAGCCTGCTGTGTGACTCCGGTGTGGTCTCGGGGTGGTCTCGTGGTCTCTGAACCCAAGTTACAGAATTCCCCGACCGGAGCTTTGCCTTCCCTGTAATGTTATCGTCTCATCCTCTCACTCATCCACGACTGTGCATGAGGGTGCTGCAAGGGCATCTTGTTTGTGAGCTACGGTGACATCACTTGAGCCGTGGAGAGTGGAAAAAGGTCTGTAGTCTGCACCTTGAGTTAGCAGTAACATAATCAGGTACCTCTCTCCACTAAGTAGCACTCCTGCAGAACTTTCTGCAAAGCCTTCAACCCTCAGCTACCCATGAGCCACTCTGTGACCACATCATTGGTTTATTGAGCTGCACCCTGCTGAAGAAAGCCAACTACCTCCGAACTGACCCGTGGAGGGAGAACTGCTGTCAGCACAACTTTAAAAGGACGTCCGTTCTGTTTCTGATCAGATCTGGGAGAGAGCGAGGAGGAGGTTATCTGATCTGAGACTCTGTGTTGACAGCAGCTTCCTGGAAATCCCCATCCACACACGCACACACACACACACACACACATAACACAACACAAGTGCAGGCTGGGCACAACCCGAAAAACCAAACATCCATTTCCAGTAATTAGCTCCTTCTCATGCCATCCTGTTCCCTGTGAGAGTGCAGGTCTTCTCCTCAGTGGTACTTCAGACTATCTTTACTCTGCTGTAGGAGAGTCTGAGCTTCGTCTGGTTTAATGAGCTGATTGATTTTTATATGCAGCGTGGAGCCAAAGTGCAATAAGACCATTTCTTCTCGAAGTCCAGTAGGAGTTTTTTTGCAGGTTGTACGATGAAGACTTTTAGAGTCACATTTTTATGTTCTGTTGTTCGTTCGGCCGAAGGGGACGGAGGCAAATCTGTCGACATCCTGCAGATGAAGAATTGTCTCCTCAGTCTCTACCTTTTACCAAGTGTGTTAACACAATGGTGATTGAGCTCATGGCTTACAGATGAAAGCCCTTACATTTGCAGAGTCTGTCCAAATTACAAAATGACTGTAGTCGAGAAGCGTCCATCGCCTGGTTGGTCTACCAGAGAGAGTAGCCACGAGCCGTTTCCTGATTTGTGCGGCCTCTGCTGACACGTTTGAAGCAAAAGATGTAGTTGGAGAGTTTAAGAGAGCGAGGTGGGGACGCTGGTTTAGCTCACAGACTGTATAAATAATGGACGAAGCCACCGTGACGTCTGCAAAAATGAAGCCGTAATATGAAACTGCAGCCTGAAGTGACCACATTCGGATGAGAGGGTGGAGCTGCAGAAAAGCGAGGTTGAAAAGTTATCCAAGCTAAGCAGTCTGTGTCTGTGAGCTAGTTTCACTGATGGTGACCGGCTGCAGGAGTTTATTTATCCGACTGAAGGAGTAGCGAACTCGCCGCTCGCTCGGCCGGTGAGACAGCGGCGGGTGAACGATCACTGCGGCCCGCTGTAATCTCTCCGGGGAAAAGCCAACAACTCCTGACTCCTGTTTACTGTCCGCAGATTAAATAAAGCGGCCACTCGAGGAACTGCAGTTTGTTGCACTTCCACATTGGCTTCATTTGCAACACAGGAGGTTGCTGCTTGGTTTAGCTCAGTGGGTAGAGCAGGTGCCCCCTATTCAAAGGCTAAAGTCCTCTACGCAGCGGCCGCAGGTAGGACTCCCGCCCTCGGCCCTTTGCTGCATGTCATCCCTCGCTCTCGATCATCTTCAAGAGAGCGAGGTGGAGCACCACGACTGTGTTTATACTCATGAGGGAAGTTACTGTTCCACATACTGCTGTTCCCAAGGTTGAGAATGAGTTTTAAACCTCTAGAAGTCCCAGAAGAGCTTCTGACCCAAGAGCGTTTGAGCTCTGTTCACGAGGAACCTGTGAGGCTGCAGAACCCGAAACAGACCTTGATTGTTATCTGTCAGCGTGCTGTCAAATCTAAGATGAAGTCCCAGCTAAATGGAGCCCTCGCAGAGGTCCTCAAATCACTGAAGGACGTCTCAGTGTCATTTCTTGATCCAAGCTCAGTGCGAAGACAGACTGTGATCAATTTAGTCTTAAGGAAGCTTCTTTTTAAGTCCTCATTTTGTCATCGCTGGCCCGCTGTCGTCCAGTTTGGGTTCGGGGGAATTTTGATGGAAGAATAAACAGTTGTTTTTGTTGGGTTTAAACTCTGGATGCCTTCAGCGTTCCTCCGTCTCAAACGACCCCTCTGCCAGAAGTTTACTCTCCCTGTCAGGCATTCAACAGCGTCGTAATATTGGGACTCAGTCTTTCACTTGTTCACTCAGCTTCTCTTTCCTCTACATGTTTCATTAACAATAAGTAGGTTTAATCAAATAACTATGCTGCTTTGCTGAAGCTTGAAACACAGCTGGCTTTACTGTTTCATTACAAGTTACTTGACAGTTACTTGATGTGTCCTCTGTTGAAGATTTCCTACAGGAAGACTCAAGGACTGTTTTGGTAGCAGCAGATTTCACCTCTGACCTCTCCTTTGAAACATTATTTGCGTCCCTGAAGACAAACCCTCATTTAACTGTGTGAAATATTGTGCTTTAAAAGCACTTTGGGCTCTCGTGTGATTAAATAGACCCTCTGTGTTTGTTTACACGTGCACTATAGAGTAATTCTTCTCTAATTCCACCCTCGCCTCGCCACTTAACCCACTCTTTCCCCGGCCAAGCCACCAGCATCATTAGATTGTCTTGGAGAGTGCACTCAGTGACTTGACACTTTTCCAAAAAAGCCATAAAGTCATTAGAGGAAGTTAAACGCTCTGAGGGTTGAAGTGTATCCCACGATCGGGTCTTTCTCACACTGAACCGAGCGGGCAGACCGAGACAGAATAAACAAGGTTATCTCTGCTGCTCAGTGGGTCAGGCTGCTTCAAAGAGCCTTTGGACCTGAAGATCAAGGCCTGTTTCCTACACTCAGATCTGCCCCAGATTGTGGTCGTGCAAACATCAAGGGCAGAACGTGAAGATGTAGGTCAAAGTGGACTGACCTTTGAACACTTTCACAAAAAAGCTAAAGGAAACGAGTTACATCATTTACCTGAAGAGCGTTCCAACTACATTTAAACCTTTTTGTAGGACCTTGATTCAGCCATGCACAAGGCCTCATCTTTAGCCATATGTTGAGTGTTTAAAACCATAGACTGAAAAGAGGGGGACCAGCTATCTTGCTGTCCCCCATTGGTTACTGGAATGCTCGTGATTCCACAGCATGCGCCGTGGTGCGTCTGCGGCGCGTCCCAGAAGCGTCTCACCGCTCTGCTACGCTAAAGATACGCGCCGGGTCTATTCATTTATGGAGGCCGCTTCAAGCACGCGTCAAGCTGAACAGAGCAGATCGTTCCAAACAGGAAGTCACACACGAAAACAGCATACAGCATCCGGTCATTTCAAAATAAAACACCACATACAGACCGGTACAGGCGGTACAACAACACACTGAAATCTTGAAAAAGAACACTTTTAATTAAGTAGTGTCCTCAGCCATGGTAGAAGCTCAAAAATCACAGAATGATCTCCAGATGAGCAGATAATCAACCTCAGAGGTCAAACTGAACTGTTGTTTGTGTGTTGCTCTGTTTAACGTTGATGTTATCGCGTGACTTCGTAATTCTCGCGCGATCTTGTGATCTTGCGTATCCAGCTGTTTGGGCCAGTGCTCCACTGCGCTGCGGATCAGACACGCTTCCTGTGGGCTTGCACCGTCTGACGGACCATAACTGCAGCGCAGACGGAGCACGCCGGACACGGATCCTGTGGGATCGAAGCGTTACTATCTCTGCTGAGAGTTGCACCGCAAAACAGCAAGCGGGAAGTGACAAAAGATGGCAAAAAGCGGCCGATGCAGTACCATCGCGCCCTAAAACTTCGCCTGCAGGATCTGTGAAGCGGGCCTTGCTTATCACAGGAGCACATCGGGAATGTGCGAGCATTCAAAGAGAAGGCACGATGAAGTCGATCTGATGTGTTCTTCAGATCATCTCTTTGTCTGTCGTTGGTTTTAAACGGAGCAAAACTTGATATTGATTAGTTATTTCTCTTTTGTATCAGCAGGAGCCGAATCAGCAACAAAGTTTATTTAAGACATTTTTAAATGAAGAATATTTATTGTCTTTATTGTTAGTGAGCACATGCTGAAAAGATCCTCCAGCTACATTTAAAGCTGAGAGCTAAATAAGAGACATTCAGTAGGAACTGATGACTAGTCGATCAGAGTGCCGTCAGCTGCGGCCTTATGTTGGTCTGATTACAGCTTCAGGATGTAACTGTTGAAAGAAAACCCAACTCTGCCAACGTGTTTCACCACCACTTTAAAATGGCTGCAATATTTCAGGTCATGGTGAACGCATGCTTTAATTTATGCAGCCACACAGTGTGTTTCTCAGTCAGACGGACCCTTCTCTGCACAACAAGGCGTCTGTTGTGAGTCTCAGGAGAAAGGCAGAAAGGGGAAGACTGTATTTATATTCTGCCCGCTCCCTCAAGTACAAGTCTGCAAACCCAACGCCAGGCGACCACAGCTGGGCAACACATGGCAGCTCTGGGCTCAGCTGCCAGGCCCTGACACACACACACACACACACACACACACACACACACACACACACACACACACACAATGGTACAGACTTCTTTCTCCTAGTGTGCCTCCCCAAAGCTTAATGCATGTAGCTGTATGTGCACACACATTTCTACCACTCTTACTTTCACACTCACTTGTACACACGCACGCACGCACGCACACACTCACACACTCACACACGCAGGAGAAGAAAGTAGGTCAGGTGGGCTTTGGTGAGGGGAGTTGGGTCATTTCCCCGGGGCCTAAGTGGTCTCTAGTGGTGTCTGAGCCCAGTCAGCTCAGCGTCGGTTCATCATTGATCCCGAGCTTCAGGTTCTTCCTCTGGGTTCAGATTTCTTCTCTTCATGTGAGTTTGATTTGTTTGCGTCAGACGGCGGCAGAGAGCGAGCTCTGCACGCATGATTGTGGAGTCTAATGAGTCACAGACAGGATATTAAATCCTGCTTTTACTGCATGCACTTAAGTGTGGAAGTTTGGACCTTGGTTTTTACATATGTAATCCCTGTGTCTTTGAGATATTTTAAATAAGGACTGTGCAGTACATCGTGCAGACAGGCCAGCGTGGATCTTCCTTTGACTCGCGGCTCTCAGAGAGCAGGGTTTCCTGTGGTCTGCCTTCAGGAAATCTGGAAAGTATAATCTCTGTGGCTGCAAGCAGAAGTAGACAATCCACAAATGCTCGTGATGTAGAGTTTGTGATGGGATAAACAGTTGGTGTGTTTTCAAGTGCTGAGGGCAGATTCTCATGCACACCAGAAGTTAATGAACAGTCACTTAATCAGTCCATCGGTCGAGAAGACCCTAAATCGCCACTTTCCTTTGTTAACCATGTCGTTGTTGACAGTAGGAGACACCACGTTAAAACAAAAACTGACCAGTCCCAGTCACGGTTCTTTTTCATGGCCGCTGAGGCCCCTAAAAATGCCTGACCAAAAATAGCAGACAAAAACCCCATTGGCTTTTTCTGTGGATGCTGCATGTTTGCCTCGGTGAGGAGAAAACAAGGAAGCTGCCCAGCAAGCATAACTGAGATTACAGCCTGGGCTTGTGGGATTCACAGTCGCTTTGTTCTGTGAGCCAAAAACAGCTTAAAAAGTGCCTCCTCATTCTAAAAACAAATGAAAAAGGGGTTTTATTTCTACTTTTAGTCATGCAGGGTTAGCAGACGGCATTTATGCTCTGTGCGGCTCCACTCTGCGGCTACTTTCTCACCTGAAAGCTGCTCTGACAAACCTGCTGCTGGCTGGAAGTTGGTTTGCGTAGGAAAAGTTTGTTTTATTTGTCCTTTTCTCTAATTGGATCCTCCCACACTGACAACCTTATGGCCTTCTGTAACCACAACACATTCACGCCCTTTGAATGATTCCAAATGGCCGCTGTCTAGATACAAATGCACCACCTTTAAAGCAGGAAGACAGTCGACAAAGACATGAGCCCAGGCAGGAAACGCAAGTTTAAAATTCTTCACTTCAAAGCTGTTCGTTGTTCAAAAGGCTTCTTCAAATCTCTTTTGAACGTGTTCGTCTTCCTTTCATGCAGGATAAGTGTGTTTATGTTCCAGTTGGGGGGTTATTGGTGTCTATTTTTTACCCCTTTGTTGTTTCACGTGGCTTTCCTGAAATGGGAAGCCCAAAGCATCTTCCCATTCGTCTGTAGCCGGGCCAGCCACCAGGAGCCGGCACCGGGGTCCAAGTAACGAGCCAGATCAAAGAAGATGAAGCTTAAGCAAAAGTGAACCGGCATAAGGTCACAGTGTGCAGGTGGCTGCACGGCACTGACTGTTGGGTCAGCAGATCAGCAGATTTGAAAATATAACACTTAATCCATTCGGTTTCAGTTTAGTGACCTGGAGTGAAAGACATTTGCTGACACGAGGCCATCCAAGGAAATTTCGAGGTTCCATGTCGTTATTAGTATGCAGAGTTTATTCTAAACAGTTGATTCACTTGTCCTCTGCAGGGGGTCTCTGCTCAGCCTTAGAGATAGAGTAAGGAGCTCTGACATCCGGAGGGAGTTCGGAGTAGAGCCGCTCCTCCTTCGCATTGAAAGGAGCCAGTTGAGGCGGGTGCCTCCTGTGCGCCTTTGGAAGTTTTCCGGGCACATCCAACTGGGAGGAGAGCCCAAGGCAGACCCAGAGCCCACCTGGAGGGATTAAATATCCCACCTGGCCTGGGAACGCCTCAGGATCCCCCAGGAGGAGCTGGAAAACAGAGCTAGGGAGAGGGACATCTGGGCTAACATGCTCAGCCTGCTGCCACCGTGACCCGACCCCAGATAAGAGGAAGAAAATGGATGGATCACTTGGATCACTCCCTCTAATGAGACCCGCATCCTCATGCTAAACATACTGTACTAAAAACATTTGTATCCAGACGTCTTTAGTGATGTGTTCTTGCAGTGTGTCCCTAAAAGAAGCGCCTGAGCTGGTAAACAGCTTCAGCGTCTAACTGGCCTTGAAAAGAAGGTGCAAGTGGCTCAGGAGCGTGTTTGTGACTCCAACAGTAAATACCGTTCGTGCCTTGTTTTCCCCTCTCAGACGCACATCACTGTTCTGTTTTGCAGCACGTAGGTACACGTAGGTGGACACTAAGTAGTGCATGTTAACAAGAAACAGCCAGGTCCAAGCTATAAACACAAACACCTGTTTTCTCCAGCAGCCTCTGCTCATAACAAAACCCACTCGCTCTATCGAGTGTTGAGGGGGAGACGTTACATTCCTACTTCTTCATTTCTGATCTTAAAGACAGATGTGACATTTTAAAGTTTAGAAACTGATTTGTTCCACATTGTTTGATAGTTCCCAGCTTGTAATTACACTGGGTGGTTAGCTGAACATGCAGGCCTCTTCCAGCACTGGGCTGCTCCATATTCAGATATTTATCCACAAACTAAGTATAACTCAGTGTGCAGAACATCAAGGACAAGCATGGTGGCATCATGATACCACTGACACATGTTCAGGTCTATTCTAACGTAAAGATTTCCTGTTTATCTGACAGCCTAGCAAAACAGACAATGAAGCAATGTCATTCCAAACATTACTTTAGGAATTGACCTGTCTATAAACTCGACTCGGTCTTTGTTCTGGAGTTTCTTTACAACACTGAGGAGACAATACGTGTCTGAGTCATAAACAGTACCTCATTATTAAACCACTGAGTCATCGGCGTACGGCTTGAATCAAGCATCAGTTATCTGTGCCAGGTATTAGAACAACATAATGAGAGCTGTTGAATGTTTAATGAGGCTCAGTGACTCAGATGGACTCATTAGTGATGTTGATAGAGAGGCATCCTGCATCTCTGAGAGGATGCTGTAAACTCCCCATCGAGGCATGCCGTGAAAAAAGACACCAGAGCATCCTCTGCATGCGCTGCTTGTCCTCACACTGAGGGAAAGGTGAGCAAACGAAATAGTTATGAATAAAATACTCGTGTGTGTTCGTCTATATCGCTTAATACCACGCTGATGGATCCATGGTATCCAGACACATTTTACAAATATCATAAAACCCACATTTAATTGGGGACCAAAGACTCGCACTGAAAACCATCACAGCCTCGCCTTCAGCACTCAGCAGGTGACGCAACATCACTGCAGGCTGTCATCAGGAGCTCATAGCTCTGATGAATACATATTTCAAGGTTTGTTTGTTGACGGAGAGATAAAGGAGGATGAATGTTTGCTCACCGGTCGTCGTGCACACAATATGGATGACAGCAGGATACATGGAGGCTTTAAATTAAAAATAAAGCCTTTATAACACGGAGGCCGGAGTTTTTAATTGCTTTTTTATATTTTATTGGTTTATATTTGTTCAAGGAATTTCTCTTTGTTTTGTAGTGTTGGTAGTTGTGTGGTCCGATCACACAGGCCACATACGGAGGTGCTCTGGGACGCATTTATCTACATGCGTCTGGTAGTGTGAACGCACATGTGTCCTGAGCCACATTAAGCACCGCCCACTCCACCACCTCTCCTTTCGTTCAGGTCTGATTTAACATTTCTCCGCTCTGCCTCTTAAAAATCGTATTTTTATTTATTTGTCTCATGTCACTCCAGCTGTGTAAACGTAGTTTATGCATGAGAGCGGAGTGTGCACGGAAACAGATCGTGTCTGTGTTTATACACTGAGAGAGAGGATTTTTAATACGGGACGATCCCGAACTGACGAGGGAGAGAGACGGCGCAGGTCGGAGAGATGATCCAGGAGCAGCTAATCACAGTTCAAAAGTCAAGTGATCCACATGAAGTTAATCAGAGTTTTTAATCGTGCAGCGCAGTGAAGAGGAGACTGTCTGTGTGTGTTTCATGCGCTGCTCCTGGCTTAATAGCAGTCGCCATCTGTCCCGTATTTTTGCGCACAGTTTCCATAAAGTATAAACTACATCCTCAGGCTTTATCGACTCGTCGTTGTTCGTTTAATGTTTTAACTTTTATCCAGATATGTTCTTTGGGGCGAGTAACACAAAACCGTAACAACTTGCCTTTGAAGTACAGATTTTACAGAGTCACATGGAGCTTTAGACAACAACACGTCCTCCTTGTTTAGAAGAGTCCTCGGGGATTCCCTGGTTTTGGTCACATCACCGTCAGTCCTCTGCAGCGGCTGCAGGACGGTGCCTCACACGCCCTGTTGAGTCAGCCAGGTTTCACAACCAAATCCTACAGATTCATCATGAAAGGCTTCAGTCAGGCATGTTCAGACACACACCAGGCCAGGGGCGAGTTTAATGACGATTGAGCGATTAGAATTATAGGAGAAAAGATAGATAAAGAAAACAGACCACATGTTCAGTCTCTCTAAGTGCTTCCTTCACGGTGGCTTTGTGTGTTGACATGTTGTGTGTCTGTCAAACTTGTGTCAGTGGTAGAAAACTACCTGTTGGACAGCGTGTGCCTGCAGGAGTGAGATGAGAAAGTAAACGTTGCTGCAGTGTGATAATTACAGCTGTGGGCTCAGGGAAAACTGTCATTAGAGCGGCTTCACACCGCAGGGATCAGCTGTGACTTTCCCGTGTGGTCCCACGTGCTTCTGCTCAGCCTCATCTCTGATCGGCCAGGGGAAGTACAAAGACCTTTAAAAGAAATCAAATCAGTGTTTTTAGTTTTTTCTACTTGCAATAAATATTTTCAGTTGCAGGTTTACACTTCATTCAACAGCTGTCATTGTGTAACAGTTAAACACTTAATGTGTCCAGCTGATGATTATCAGCCAAACAGCTGCGCCTTTTGTTCCCCCACATCAGCTGATTGCCTGATGGGGCTTTTTGTCTCAACGTTTTCTAACTTGTAAAGATGCTCTTCTTTTCACTGCTACATGCGGCTCTGATTAAAAATTGAATCACCATCTGAGCTGAATCCAGCTGATCACGATGCTTCTCCACATCGGCCTGTCAGTAAACACGTGTCCGTGCGGCGTGAGGTTGCAGCTCTGATTGCTTTAATTGAAAATTAACATCTGTCATTGTATGATGTTTTTTACAAGAGATGTCCTGATTTGAGAAAGGCATTTTAAACTAAATCCTTGTCTCAGTGCAAGCGTGTTAACTTTAAGAGCACCTGGCATTCACCTGGAGTTTAACAACCTGCTACCGTGAGCACCTAGTATCCCTCTTTTTCTAACTCACATTGTATATTTGATGGAAAAAAATTCTCCTGACTTTAATGAAGGTGCAATTTGCTCTAGGTGAGGAGGGCTGCCTTCACTCTTAAATACTGAGGGAAACCCTGAAGTGTTGTGTCAGGCTTGAGTTACAAAGAAATAGAGTAAAAGAAAGATTAGGTAAATCATTTAATAATATTAATAATGATAAAAATGTATTCAGAAGTGTATTAATGATGCAATCACCTCATAAATTAGGTCAGCTGAGTTTTGGTGTTGACTTTGGTGATCCTGACGCTGGTGTTACTTGGCTGTCACTTTTGAACAAACAAACAACCTGTACTGTATAATGTAATTGCTCCATCATTATTGATAACTATATAAAAATAACTTTACTAGATGAGTTTAAAGTTAACTGGAGGAATGTTTCAGGAATCAACAGGTGGTGAAATTATATTTTTACTCACGTTAGACCTGAAATCTGTGTTCAGGAAGTGGCAAAAAGCCGTCACTCTTTGCCTTAGTGCCACAATTACAGTGAAGTCACACTTCTTGTTTCAACCACCTGTCTGTGGTGTGATAAAAATGTTTCAATTAAACACGTTTCTTGAGATGTGAGAAAGAAAGAACATGACAAACATCTGTAGCGCTAAACATTAGCAAGTAAGTTAGCTAGCATTAGCTCAAAACTATGAGTGAGCAGAGAGACATGAGCAGCAGAGACAGAGAAGGGATGGATGGATAGGCAGGTGGTACATATGGATAGATGGCAGACAGACAGACAGAGTCATACTGGCTGAAATGTTCATTTTGGGCTGATGTGGATATTTAATTTAAAGGGAGCCGGTGTTGTCGTGGCCCGTGTGTAGCGTGTAGTTCTTGTAAACATCTCAGCATCACGCCCATGAGCTGTGTTTGTGTTGAGGTGCAGCATTTCTTCTAAACACAGTGAAAACTCTCGGTGCCTTTTCTTGTTCTCTTACGTTTTCATGGAGCCGCCTGCTTGTGTTTTCCCTCTGGTGGTTTGATTGTGGTCCGACCGAAAAAAGGTTTCCAAGTCTCTCCCGAGTCAGCTGCAAACTCACATGGATCCACCCTACAGCTGCTCTCCAGATCCACAGCGACATGCCTTTTAATTATCCACAAAGCAGCTGAGGAGGATCCTGAGAGCTTCATCTCCACTAAAACGTGATGTGTCTGAAGTTCGGAGAATGTAGCGTGGGAAAGCATTTGGTTGACGCTTAAGAGGTCAGAAAATTCAGTTTGACCGTCTCTTTAATTGACTCGCCGTCCTTCTGAGTCAGTATCAGTTCTATCACCTGGTGGACAGCTCTCCATCAGCTCTCTTTGTGCTGGATGTGTCCTGATAACCTGATCTCTGACAACCTGAGGACGATCAGCCGATGAGCAGCTGCTTCCTGTGGAGCCTCCAGTCAACACCTCTGCTCCCGCCCACGATGTGCAGAGTGACGTGACCTTTGACCCCTCCTGACAATTGTTTTGTTAATAATTCAAACCCACCAGGTGTTGTGCAGTGTCGACAGGGTGTGAGCTTGTTTTATATTCATTATACGTGCACATTGACCCTTCTTTAATGATTTAGTTCAAGCTGTGGTTGTTTGAGTTTCCATTTGTGTTAGCTTAACTTTGCATAGCATGTTTTTTTTCTTTTCCATTTCCCTTGCTGCAAAGTGCTGACTGTGTACATTATGTGTCCTTTAATACAAATTAAACAGTTTGTAAGGACAGCTGAGAGAAGGAGAGCAGAGAGGTGCCTGTAGTCCATGAAACAGTTCAGGCAACAAAGTTTGGGTACAAAAGCAATCCAACAAAAAGGCTAAAAATACAGTATTTCAGGAACAAATAAAAGGTTTTAGTTATTGCCATAGACATAGTTTACAGTTTATAGTTGGGAAAAGTCTTACTGTGTGTTCCAACCTGAAGCAAAACACATTTTTGTGCAGCATGATTTGCAAAAGTTATTGTGAAACTGAGATTTTCAACACCAAGCAAGAAATTTTAGTGATGTCTCAACATTCTTCTGAGTTCCTGGCGTTGCATCAGAAACACTCCAACCAAAGTATTTTAAATGTTTGTGCATGGACCGTCTTTTCACAAATCTGCACCATGCAGGGGCGGATCCGGAGGGGTTGCCCGGGCCCCCCTTGAAATCTGATTGGCCACAACCAAAATCCTAAACTATGGTTGGCTATCTGCCTCGTCAGAGGCGGGGCTTATTTTAAAATCAACTATTTGGGCTCTTCTGTTTGAGGCCGTAAAGATTTATATGTTGGCACTCTGTTGTGTTACTTTTTAAAGTTAAAAAATATACACAGGAATATAACGTCTTTTTTACATGTTAATGTTAGCAGTCAAAGTAGATCTGATTAGTGGCGATAGAAAGGGTAAATAAATACTATTTATTTGAGTGAGTGTGTGAGGGCACATACTTCATGCCACCCCTGCATAAGGCAGTGCCCCAGTTGGGCCACCCCAGTCTAAAAAGGCTGGATCCGCCCCTGGCATCATGATGTAGGTATTTCGGCATCCATTACACCCGTTCATTACATTTTAATTTTAGCAAAATGCAGTAATTGTATTATTGGCTCATGAGAGAGCTGCTAGCATGAATGTAGACGCTTAGCTTTGTTCATAACTGTCATTCCTCAACAGTAAAAATGTAAGATGTGGATCATTTCTCGCTTTGGTTGCTTTAGAGAAAACTTGCATGCTTAAAATTGAGTGAAAAATACTCTCAAAACACGAAGTGAGAAAAGCGGCAGATTTGAATCATCCCTGCGACAGGGTGTTTCTCACTGCAAGTGTTGAAAGTAGTTTGGTCCTGGCAGAGAGGAGATGCTGTGAGGAAACTGTCCCTGCCTGAACTCCAGTTTACACACTGCTCACAAACATAAGAAGTAAAACCCACACTCGCTTTCGAAATGTTGACCGTCTCCAAGCTGATTCTGGGCTCTGAATATATTCCAACCACAGAGCCTCTGAGCAAATGTTGAAGTCATCTTCAGTAAAATAAAGAGCAGGAGCAAGAAGTAGGCAGAGGGACGCTTGTTAAAGGTTGATCCTGTGGTTGGTGTGAGGCCTGCAGGTTCTGGTCGAACTTCACAAACAGATTCAGCTTCCAGATTTGGAGCCCACTTACCTTTTTTAGGTGTTTCAGGCTCGAGATACACTTTGGGGATGTAGCAGATGGTAATGCGGGAAACTAGACTGTAAAAAGGAAAATACCTCATTGCCAGTCAGTTTGTTAAAAAAAACAGCATGTTGGAAATATAATACATGGACTTCATATGGCAGATAATTTCTTTACTGCTCTATCATCTGTCCCTTATTTCCAGTGTGACCATTAGCACTAAAGCTGTTCACAGGAAACGAGTGTTAACTGCAGGAACTGAAGCTATTACCTAAATATTTGAAGTGTTTTGAAAGAGACATTCCGTTTCATAGTGTATTTTAATTTCCTGCTGTAGTGGGTCAGCTTTCTTGCAGCTGAGTAAATGTAGACCAAACAAATTCAGCAGTCGCTCTTTGGTTCTGCTCTCTGAAGTCCTCCGGATGTATGTCGTCTTTGTGCAGTCGGTGTTAACAGACAACCAGACTCGAATATGGTCCACCAATCTAGTCCAGTCAGGAATAGCAGATTAGCCATACTTTAAGTCAATGGACAGACCCTCTAGTGTAACTGGTTAAAGATCTCTCGAGGTCTCTGAGCTGAGTTCATTTCTCCCACAATGCAACGAGTGACTTGTTCATCCTAATAAACAATACAAAGCCTGCTGCTAAAGGCTTTCGTGGTTCATTTTAAAGTTTCAGCACCAGAAACCATCTATGATGGACCTACAGCACTTTTTAATAAAGAGTAACCTCTCTCTGGATTATAGAAAAATGTCTGAATATTCAGAGGGAGTCTTGTATTGGCCGGATGTGGCTGCAGAATTCCTGCCTCACACATGGTTTCATTTAACCCTGTACAAGCTAACAGCCGTGTTTCACATCATTTCACCATCAAAAAGCAGGAATTTGGCTTTTCTGTTCCTCGCTTACAAGCCGAGTGGGTGTGATGAGGCTGTGATGGGTTCTGTTGTGCTGCTGCCACAACAAGGAGCCACAAACAGGATTGATGATGGCTTCTGGGGTGTTAAATATTTCTTTTATGAGTCTTTTTTAGGGGAAAAATTTGCCTCCTTTGTGATTTTCATTCTCATGTTGTGATATATTTTCTTCAAGCTCACATACTGTATTCATTTGGAGGTCAGAGATCGTTTGCTTATGTCTTGCGAGAACTCAGATTGAGGGTATTGATCATCGCTAAAGGCCATCACGCGTAGCTTTGCATGTTTCTGCTTAATATGTTTGTTTGTTATGTTTTGATTTCTGCAGACGAGTTTCAAACCTTTCTTATAGGAACCAAAAGCATGTTGCACAAACGTATCTCATGCAAATTCCATCCATCCATTATCTGTACCACTAATACTGTTTAGAGTCGCGAGAGGCTGGAGCCTATCCCAGTTGTCATTTAGCAAGAGGCGGGGTTACATCTGGACAGGTCACCAGTCAATCACAGGGCTGACACATAGAGACAGACAACCGTTCACATTCACACATTCGGGCAATTTTAGAGTCACCAGTGAACCTAACGAGCATGTCTTTGGACTGTGGGAGGAAGCCAGAGTACCCGGAGGGAACCCATGCATGCACAGGGAGAACATGCAGACTCCACACAGAAAGGCCTGATTAGGGTTTCTAACCAGGAACCTTCTGTGAGGCGCTAACCTCTGCACCACTGTGCAGCTCTTCATACATCGCATTTTGTCCTGTCTTTAATCAAGATGTTTTGCATGGTCAGAAAAATACATTTTCTAACTGTTTTTTTACCGGCTAAAACGTTTTTTTTTCAACAGATTTCACAAATGTAAAAAGTGTTAAAAAACTTAGCATACCACCAGGCCGTTAGTATTGTTAGTGCATTTTGACTTAATGCACATCCCCTCTGCTATATGATAGAAACTGATTGCACGCTCAGGCTCGATCACGCAGCAGTCTCTGCTCGGTCTGGAAAAACCTTCATGACGAAATTACACCTCATGCATCATGAATTCCAGGTTCCAGCAGACGCTCTCTCTCTTTAAGGCAGAATAATATGTGGCACTGCTCCCTGAGCTGGGTGCTTACGCGCTATGTAACGTCTAATTAAGGGGTTTTAAGGTCTGGAAATTCAATAAGGGGAGCTGAAGTGACGGCAGCAGTTATTATGACGGATAATGTGTATGCACTGTAGAGATGCAGCTACCGTCAGGGACATAATTCACTGAAGGAGCTCCAAAGTTTCTTCATGTCTGGGCTTCTAAAAAGATACGGATGTGATTGCATTTGAATATTTTACCCCAGAGATGTGCTCCACCCTACAACTATGTGAAACTTTTCTCCAAATGAATGTCAGGCTCAGAAATTGTTTCCTAACTCGGTTTGAGAAAGCAGACTAAGTGGATTAAAGAAGAATTCAGTTCTAACAGATGACTGCAGATAAGAGCAGAAAAGAGCTGTTTTTAGAGACAATAATGAAAGAACGTGAAAGCAAGCTCGGCTTCAAAGGAGGTCAAAGGTTACTTATGTCCACCATCATGATGCAAACAGACTGCAGTATTTAAACGTGGAATCTAACGTGAGATATTTAGGCACAAAAAAAAAGTCATTCATGATCTCCACAGCAGGATTCTAATGACCTTTTGATCCCTAGTTTAATACTGCACTGTGTGCTGTATTTCACATATTTTTAATGCTGCTGCCGTGGGGCGTCAGACGAGGAGCATGTGGGTGAAACAGCCTTTGTTTACATTTTTCACTCAATGACTGATGTGTTTAAATGATTAACGAAAGCAGAAAACACAACTTACACGTGAACAGGACAAGAAAAGAGATAATCGGCACCGCTTTGTCCTCACAGGAGCTTTAATTTGGTCACATTCAGCAGTAGAAACAGGAAGTCGTTGGGCTCATAGTGAAGCAGGAGTGTATCATTTTGTAGTATACAGCCAAACATTTAGCTGGCTGTGTTTTCAGAGATAAAAAGTTGTGGGACCTTTATGAAATGTGTAACGCACTACAATTTGTTTATAACCCGAGATATGGGGAGCCAAGCTGGATCCATCTGCAGCAATATGAGACACTGTGAGCAACCGTTCAGGCTGTCCAACATCTGGAAAGTCAGGAGGCGTACGAAAAAGTCCTCTTGGGTTTGTGGTCAGGGGCGATGGATTGCAGGACTTCCACCCAAGTCTGAATTTAATCTCAGAATTTAGATTGATTTATACATTCGGACCTAATCTACCTGCATATATTGTCTATCAGCAAGGGCACACATCTTTAATTGAACCAGTCATATTTACGAGTACTGCGATCAAGTTGTCTTAAAATTATAGGCATGGTCCGACTCTTCTCTGATCAGCTGGTTCCAATTTTAGTTTTTAGTTATTGTAGGTTTTAATTATACAAAGTTCCTGTTTAACATACAGAAGAGCTTTATTTTAATACAGAAATTTGATATTGAAAGCAGCTTTAGCTTTCACTGTGCTGTACCCACGTATACCATCAAATGTGTCTCCACCTTTCACGCCCCCCCACCTGCAGAGCAGCACGTCTCCCTCCTGTCAGTTGAGTGGAACTGACTCTCTCTCTGCTTCTTGTTTGGACAAGCCCCACATGCTCCTCACACCGTCTCCCTCAAACACCTGAGAGCGCCACGCAGAACTTTAAAAAATGACCAGTTTTAAAGGTGAACAATGGATCAAACGGTCACACACCGTTTATCTGATGTCCGACTGCAGGTGTGAGAGTCATTGAATCCTTTTCAACAAGACGTCATGTGACTTCAGAAACATTCAAAGAGGAACCATTCTGCTTTTAAGTGTCTGAGAGGCTTTGATTGTGCATCTATGGACCCTGATACTCAGCTCACTCGGCCCACACTTTGACCAGGCTGACCTGCGTTCGCAGCAGATGGAGAGCAAACACAGACACGTTTATCACGTCTTCTCTGTGTGAGACGTCCTCAGTCCTGCAGGTACTGATGCGTTTCTATTGTCGGAGTCGCATTGTGACAGCTGTGAGTCGCAGACGGCCGTATCAGGCCTTGTGTTGTGCTTTGCTTTAGGAGATAAGCACAGGGCGGCTGATTGGACAGATTAACTATTAACTTTAAGAGGGAGCTGCTTTTATGACCGAGGTTAAAGTGAGTAACCGTCTCACTTTATGTTTACTGTGTTTGAATTCGTCTGGCTCTCATCCAGCCAATGGAGAGCAAGAAGACTGAGACAGATTTCAAATTGAAGCTCTGCAGAGGAAAGAAACCTGAAAGTGCTGTTTGTCTGGGAAATGATCGTTTTCAAACCTTTATTTTAAGGTTTGAAAAGCTCCTTTTTGTCAGACTGGTTATTTGTCTGCATGTTTTCCTCCTTGACACGACTGAGGCAGACGGAGAGTGTCTATTTTTAAACCCTGCAGAGGTTCTTTTTCTGATCTGACACTGAATCGTTGAAAAGCTTCTGCACAACAGGCAGAAGAATTTCTGTTTAAGGGGCAAAGAAACAAAGTGCGAGACTTCAGTGTGCGTCGCTGTGGTGACAGTGAGTGACAGCACAATAGAAACAATGCACACACCAGTGTTTGGTGGGAAACGCAGCCAGGAGGAAGTCAGCGAGTGCAGATTGACCTTGAACCTTTGCCTGCACGCAGCACGGACCAATCAACTCGTAAAGCTTTGTTTGGAACCAATCAGCACGAGTTCAGTGGCTGAGGTCATTCAGATTTGACTGACTGGACACACAGAGTGAGAGCAGGGGATTGTGGGAACTGATTAGGTCGCTGTATTGACTTTTGGAAGGTGTGGGAAAGCCTCACACACACACGAAAACACACACACTTGTAAGTGGTTAAAGTCACGTACACAAACAGTAACACACTGACGGAAACACACACTGTAAACACAATGCACACACACACACACTCGCGTCCATTTAGATAGCATTCAAATGTATTACCACACAATATACTCACAAAGCCATGTGTAAACCTATGCAAACAAGCAATCATAGAATGCACACACACACACACACACACACAAACACACACACACTGACTTAGTGTCTGCTTAGCGTCAGTTTTAAAGGGTCTGATTTCTTTTAAACCCCGCGCAGACACTGAAGGAGGGCTGCAGCTGTTGCTGATGTGTTGCTTTGGCTGCACAACTGCTGTAGACAAGGTCAAAGGTCAGCGTTGGCTACACGGTGTTCACACACTCAGCAGAAAACAACTGGATTAATGCTGCCTATATTTTATCTGTGAGTTTCTCTCTGCTGAGGTTTAACATCAGGAGAATAAATACAGCCTGCAGCTAACAGGGCCAGCTGTTTGCAGGAGCAGCAGACATTCTCAGAGAACATCCTCAGAGTTGTGTCGAGTCACAGTTTTAGTGTTGGCCCTGCAGGCTGTCCTAATGAAGGCTGTGACAGAGAGGCTGGCTGTGGTCGAACACAGGACCGTGTTTGTTACCAGGGAGGAAGTGGAATCTCTCAAACAAGACAGCTGCTCATTCCCGACCCCGCCGGCGTACGAGCGCTCCAAGCACCACAGATCCTCGTCTTACCCGCCCCCCACCCTCCGCCCGCGTCCCACAGAGAGAGAGCATTAGCCACACATGTCGAGGTTACGGAAGGAAAACACGGGCAGGGGAAGGGTCACTGCCTGGGTTTTACTCCCAGAGCGTTCGGGGCAGGAGGTTTGTGTTGGTGTTTTGGTTCTGGCTGGGAGGACGTGTCAGGATCGAGATAAAGGCCAGGAACTTGTGTCTCTCTGGACGTTTGACACATGTGGTCGACTTGATGACCAAGACCTTTTACAGAAGGAAACTGTATGAGGTTGCAGGTTTAAAATCAACCTAAAGAAGCTGAACAGTGATGACATCTTAGGCTGAAATGATGCAGGGAGCAGCTCTGGAGACCTTCTGAACTTTCATTATTTATGCTCCAGTCTTGGTGCATGCTGTCCTATCGAGCTCTGATTCTTGTCACAATGTTTCCTTGAACGCGACGTCTACACACAGAAAATGGTTGCTGCCATAAACCAGGAGGTCATTATGAAGCCGAGATGTTTCCTCAATAAATACAAACATTTATCATGATACGATTTTCTGTTTTGGTTGAGGGAAGCAGGTGGATGAAGTCTGATTTCGAGGATAACGTGACCCAAAAATATTGAAAAACAAAAGGGCCCAGGTTGAGAAAATCCCAGACTTCCCCTTTAATAATCCGACCTGTTGATGTAAGTCAGCCTGTGATGCCCGTGAGAGAGTTTATTCGGGTTTAACTGGAATGAGAAGCTCGGAGGTCTCACTGGTGCAACAGCTGGACCCTGATCCGCAGCTCCCAGTCCCGTCTCTTTAGCGTCTCCCCGCTCATGTGTTGACATTAGCTCGGCCGAGGTCCAGCTTTCCTTTCATGTCTCTGCTTTGGTAGAAAATCCACATCCTACGTTATTTACAAAAGTTGTTGCTTTTGTTCTGAGGGGGTTTTTTCAGGATGTCTTTGGTCCACAAAAGCTGTTATGTGTGAGTCCTGTGAAGTTCCTCGAAGATCACGGTATTTGTTTGTAGAGCCGTCTTGGCACAGTCAAAGCCAAGGAAGATCGGGGAATCTCAAACATTCATGACATCAGGTGGTTGGAAGCCCGACTGGAGGGGATATTGGAGTGGAGAACATAAATAAAGCAGAAAGTACAGGGGAGACTTATCGGTCTGCTCCAGCTCCAAAGCTACCGCTAGCTTCGGGGCTAACCCGCGTCACTTTACACACACAGCAGCGAGCAGGAAGCAAGGCACGGGAGCGTGGCTTCAGTCTCGAGGAGTACGTGGCTTTATTACACACAGCCTCAGTTGTTCTGTTAGTTTCAGTTACCGATAACACTCTCTGCTGATCCGCTCTTGTAACTCATGCGCACAATCACTTCCTGTCTCTCTCGCTAACTTGCTCGACCACCCACACTCACGCACTCAGCTATTCCCAAACAGAGCTACACTTGTAGTACAACACGAAGCTCACGCGGGTTGCCAGGTTGAGGACACTGAACCTACTCGAGCGCAAGACGTGCGCTATGACAATGACAAGCAACAAGTCCTGCACGCCAATTTGTTTCATATCTGGCAACCCGGGGTGATGAAATGGGCAGTTGGCGGGATTAAAGTGTATTAAAGTTAGGAGTGAGAAAGAGTTCATTATCTGGGGGAAAAGTCCAGGACTGCGGCGCTCGTTTTCGTACCTTTAAAGATAGAAAATCCAATAAAAACAACTTTAAGTTCATTTCTTTGGGGTTCTTTTTAGTTTTCTTCGCTTTCCTGTCCTCTCTTTATTTTTTTTAAGTGTAACCAGATATATGCACCTTGCGTCCTCAGTCATTGGCCCACCTAAAGGCAAAAATTCAATCTTTGATGTTCAAATTTCAAGCAATCAGCGGTGATGAATGAGGGAGAGGAGGTGAAGCAGAGGCCTCTGGCACAGAGCCCCAGTTTAGAAATGGGCTAGTAGCTCTGTAGGTCAGTGTTTTTGAGTGTGTGTGTGTGTGTGTGTGTGTGTGTGTGTGTGTGTGTGAGCGTGTGTGTGTGTGTGTGTGTGTGTGTGAAGACGAGAGGGAGGGGAGGGGTGAAGAGGTGGATTAAGGGAGGAGGGAGGGAGTGGACAATAAGATAGTGTGCCACTGTCAGATGCGTCTTTCTCTCCCCTCAGCGGAGAGAGGGCGGGCGGCACACGCTGCACACAAAGAACATGGATCTGTGTGTGTGTGTGTGTGTATGTGTGTGTGTTGGGGGTCTTCGGTGGTTAAAGATCCTTGAAAAGTGTGCTGGTGGGAGGAGGGAGACCCCTCTCTTTCTTTCTTTCTCCACCCAAACTTGATGGGAGCGTCAGATTCCTCTGGTGCTGCACATCAGGAATGTCCATATGGCCTCGGCTGGTAAACAGCACACGCCTCCTCTTTGTTTACGTTACAATGGAACATCTTCCTTTGTTTGGATCCTTTCTGTAGCTTCAAAGAGCCAGACATCGGCCGTGGTCAACATCATAATGAAGGGTGTTCAGTGTGTCTGTTTTTTTACCTATTAATGATTGTATGTATATCCTTAGTTTGAATTTTACTCGAGGATGTTCATGATATATATTGACAGAAGTTAAACCAACAATGTTGAAAGCCCATCTCTCAGAGTTTTCTGCCTTACCTGCTCTGTTTCCATACCTCAATCTTTAAAACAGGCTCAGAAACTTAAAGCGTTGTTGGGGACTATTTTCAGTGGTGGATTAATCCACATTTGGGGCTCTAATCATTGTTGTATGGCCCTGCTCAGGTTAAACCCCTCTTAAAACATACATACAGAGAATAAATGTGTTTGATGCTCAGTCATGACTAAAAAAGAACAAACAAATTGAGGAATAAAATAACACTTGCTGGGGAGATGATCCCTGCATGTCTCTCTGATGTGTCCTTCGTGGACAGCCTTCGTTCTAACTGCCTGCCCTTGAAACTAAAGCCTAAAACATTCTGTGCATGTCTCTGTTCTGGTGTTGGGATCTTCCAGTGTAGTGTTAGCTCTGACTGGCACTACACTCTCTGCTAGCACTGTTGTTGTTCGCTAAGGTCACATGATAAAACATTCAACCAGGACATCAGTTCTTCTTTGCTGCTCTAAAACAAGAAAAGGGCAGTGGCAGACATAATACCTCCATGGTGGCAGCGCAGTGCAGCGAGCTACGCTTCTGGAGCCCAGAAGAAGAATTGATCACCGGTAAAACTAGCTGATTTGTTTCAGGGCTAATAAATGATTGTACCACCAGACTGTTTAAGACTGTTTTGGAGGCCTATCCCAGCTGTCATGTCTCCAAAAATGTCCAAGTTAAATGTTAACAATCTCACAATCAGATGAAACGTTCAAACTTTAATGCACTTTGATATTTAGACGGGGGGACAGTAGCTTTAAATATGAGAAGAGATGTAAGACTCAAGTCTAAGACCGTGATGAATCCCACGCACTTCTTTACAACCTAAACAGAAGTGGTAGAAACTCGTAGCTGAACTGACAAAGAGAACCTTCAAAATGCTTCGCAGAATCTAGATAACATTTTAAGAAGACATCATGAGACCGTCCTCACGTTATGATTGACAGGTTATCTGAGGCATCCTGATTGCGCAGTTGTTCCGCTTCATGCACTGCATGATTGCATCATCCCTGGTTTGATATCACCAAGACACCTGAGCTGCATTTCATTAAGTTCTGTTTCCATGTTTCCTCTGTGCGCACCATCTCTGTGCACAGACAAACAAAAAGAACCTCACAGTTGAACACAGATCTTTTTTGTTCCTCTGCATGATTACATTTTCCTTAAGACACATCATCGATGTAAAGAGAGACGCGACTCTTTCAGACTTTGTGTGATGAAAAGTTGAGTCTCTTTATGAGTTTCCTCTGAGCGTCAGATTTATCTCTCCCCAGGAGATCCCCCGACCTTTTGAATCATGTGGTTTCCCTCTTCAGAGCGGAGAGACGGGGGTTTAGAACAACACGCAGCTCCCCTCTGATCCTCTGCTGACACTGCAGACCTGAGCTTTACCCTCTATCTCTGTGTGTGTGTGTGTGTGTGTGTGTGTGTGTGTGTGTGTGTTTTACTCGCCATCCATTCATCCGCAAACTTTTTCCCAGCCAGGTGCCCCTCTCCGCCACAGAATGAGGGTCAGAGGTCGTTCATATGGCCGGTTCAGAAAGAGGCGGAGCATCTCACAAAAGTGCAGCGTTTGTTTTTCCCATTAGCATTAGCGTGTCACGCTAATGAACGGCGGCACATGTGGCTATGCGATTAAGAGGGGATCCACTCCGAGGGCCCCTCTGCTCTTCAGCTTAGTCATATTTCTTTGCAGAGCTACTGTCCAAGCTTCATATATTTACTTGGTTGTTTCTCTTATTAGCAGAGAGCTAATGTGATTTTAATATTAATAAGACAAAAACAGGAATATGTCATGCTCTCTATCAAAATCTACGCTGTCAGAAAGAAGATTTCTTTGTGCTGCAGTCCCATCCAAAGCCAACAAATATCAAAGACAAACCTCCAAACAAGTTAAGACTCCGACTTTCTCCCTAAATTCCTCACATTCTCCGCTTATTCTCCACAAACTCAGCGGAGCGGGGAAACTCTGGTGATGAAAAATCCAGGTGTCAGCTGGGGGGAAACGGTGTAGCAACCAGGAGCAGTAAAGTGGACAGGTCAGCAGGTAGAGACGTGTTTTCTGGCTCTGTGACTCTGTCGGTCACTAAAGCATCAATAAACATGCAGGTTTACTGGCCTCCTGTGAGACTGCAGCAGGTACGGAGTTCTGAAACCCAACACTGCAGAGTTTTCCATGCCTCCTCTGCAGCTGAGAGCCTCCTATTGGTTAGAAGGAGGCTGATGCCATGGTGACGCCATGGTAACAGCAGATTGGGATGATGTAGCTTCCTTTGTTTTTCCTTGTTGCACATGTAAGATTCACTGTTGAAGCCTCACTCATGTATTGATACATCCCTGCTTGGCTCTTGGAAGTCTTCGGGGTGTGTTTAGTTAGATGGGCGTCGTCATGTGATGCTTGTACTGTGGCTTTTGGTTGGTTGTTTAAACTGTCTGATGTTTTAAACTCTGTCCGAGCATTCATCTGTGTGTTTGAAAATTAGGACCGGTTTTAACATCCAAATGTCTTTGACTCTGAATCATCACATTCAGTTCTTAAAGGGTCATTCCAGTATGTTTAAACCTTGGCCCTATTTTGGAGCCTAAACTACAGAAGCCCTGAGCGGACATGCATCCATACAGTTTTCCTGTGATTCCTGTGAAGTTATTTCCAGTTGTTTTCTCGAGATCTCCACTTATTTATCTCGTCATCTCGAGATAATAAATCTGCACCACCAGATGATCATAACTCGTGTCCCCAGAGCTGCAAAAGCACAAAGCAAACATAGAAACAGTCTCCACTCACCTACATGGCGCGTGGTCTGTAATGTCACAGTGACCAGTCTGTTGTTTTATTTGCTAGATTGACAGAAAATTATCACGAGAAAACCAGCTTTGTTATCTTGAGATAATGAGATAAATAAGTCTTCAGACAACAACCGGAAAACGGAGAAAATATAATGTATGGATGCACGTCCGCTTGGGGCTTCCGTACTTAAGGACGAATGGGGACAAAATCTTTTTGGGTTGCTCCATTAGATGCTTCCAAACGTTATGTTTAGGAGCAAATGTACCCGATAAGAGTAACCGATTACATCACCATCTTCAAAGCCACCAGACTCCACTGACAAAAACAGACTATTTTTGTTGCTAGTCTACAGATACCTCTCTTAGTCAGTCATTATTTTTGGTATTATTTTGTGTTACAAAGATATCGTGTTTGATCCACACGAACAATTTCAGACACCACAGTTGCACAATAACAAAAATAAACTCAGCATGAGGCAGCAGTAGACCAGCAGCTCCTGCATTCTGCAAGGTTAAATCGCTGTTTTTCTCAATGGAGTCTGGTGGATTTGAAGATGAGGCAGTTTAAAGGCTGTTCCTGTGAATAAAAAGGATCTCACTCTTTTGCCAAAGCTCTTTCTCAGTACATATCCTCTCTGTAACGCTGTCAGACATTTCCAATATTCAAATGTGTAATATTGAAACCTCTTTAATATGGATGATCTTCAAATGAACCCTGTTTTTGAAGCATTTAATTGATTTTGTGTGTGTGTGTTTGGATCTGCATTCTTTAAGTACAAGTTACCTCCAGTGATAATCAACTCCTGACAAGTAAAACTAATCATGTCTCTCTTCCTGCAGGGTGACCGGGTGTGGTTACGGGAGGATGAGCAGTACCTCCCCAGCACCGTGTCCTCCTGCTCTGGAGGTGTTGTTGTCTTTGCCACAGACTATGGCCAGGTAAGAACCACGCCCACGACATCCTCATACATCTTTAAAAATTAAAGGTTGAATCTGATCTGATTTAAATTCCTGTCAAATCATTTTTATATAAACTTTTCCTGCATTTTGAACTCGAGCAAAACCATCAATTGCAAAGAACAACACACTGATTTGGTTGTTTTAGTCTGCTGCAAAGCATGTGATGTCCGACCGAACCGCCCCACATAAACAAATCCCCCAGGTTAACTTCTCCTGACATGAAATTAAGTCCATGTTTCCCACATCTCCTGTGATGCTGACAGATTTTTTTCCCTAAACCTCCGAGGGAGCAGAAAGAGACTCTCTCAAGATGTAGTAAATCCCCTGAACCCCATATGGTTCTGCATTACCTCTTTCATCCGCGTGTTGTGAAAACACAGGATATAGGCGAGGTGAAGGACATGTGGAACAGGGGTCACAGTGGGTTTTATAAATGTATGTTTTGGGTTGATTATAAGAATTAACACGAGTCCTTTCAAGCTGCTTCAGAGGCTGGATTTGACACAAGACATTTGGTCGTAGTTATCAGAGATTTCTCCTCTGGAAGGTGTTAAACTCCACACATGTGAACTGACTGTACAGAGTCAGGAGGCCACTTAGAAGTGTATGTCCTCACACGGAGGGGATCTTTAGCTTCTGAAGCTTTGCTTTGACTCCAAACATTAAAGAGATCACGTGGAAGACAGACGGAGCGACCAGCACGTCGTGTCAACACACCTCAGAGTTTCTATGATCTCTGTGCTCTGTAGGAGAGCGGCACAGCTCTGCTATCAGCAGCTTTACGACCCCTTAAACACGCTGAGAGGACCCTTTCTGTTGAGCATCGCAGCACTTTCAAACACCTCGGTTATTTCAGAAGCAGCTTTTAGAAGTTTGACAAAGAGTTTAATTAGTTTTCTTTCATGTAAGGCCGGCGTACACTGGTATTAACATGTGTCCTGGGTGTACAGATCAAGATTAATAATAAACCATCAGTTAATTAAACTCTGTGAGGCAGAGTCTCTGCAGAGAGAATGTGAAGAAAGAAGTAGAATAAAAACCTAAAGAGTGCTGGATCATTGCTCTGATTTGTAAACTTGAACTTGATTGCTGTGACGATCAATAATGTTGACTTGAGTCAAACTAAATGGCTAAACACAGAGCGCCCCCTACAGGCCTGGAGCACTTCTGTTGTGTTGACTGGATTTGCAGCGTTTTTCTTTTGCATGTGTTTTCTGGGTGTGTGTGTTTTTGACTTTGCATCCTTTCTGTATTTGCAGCGCGTTTGAAGATAATGCATTTCTTCTGGCCTTCTGCAGCATCATTTGCAGCGCGTTTTCATCGTTGCATGTGTGTTTTAATTTGCATTGTGTCCAAATTCGCAGCCTGTTTCTTCTAGGGCCTTCACTTCGAACCTGGTGAAATATTAAGAGTTCAAACTGTAATGATGTGATCGAATTCAAAATTGAAGCGCAGCAGAAAACGCTTGCCCAAGAACAAATAAGTAATGTGCTGTCCAGAGTCCCAGAATGCTGTCACATTTAAAGTAGTGTGCCTTGTGTTCCAACAGATGTTAATAATACGCGGCCTTGTTGTTCTGCTCCAGGGCCGAAGCTGTAGCTAGCTTCGGGGCTATCTCCTGTCACTTTAATACGCCAGCAGCGTACCTAAACTGATCAGTTTTTTCTCTGCTCTGCTGCTTAATGTTTGATTTAATTCAAACAAATTCATTATCACGTTGAATTAGTTCAAACTTGATTTTTGGGAAAGTGACAGCCCTAGTTTCTTCTAATGGCAACTCTTTGGGCCGTTGCCCTTGCCGGCCGACCTAGCTCTGACCGTCTTAAACTGCCTCCCTTAAACTATTTTAGCACTAAGGGTGAGGATACTTATCCTCAGCTCAGCCATGAGAACCAGCGTTACTGTAGAGTGTTCTCCTGGCACGATGCAAATGGTTTTCTCCTGAACAGGAGGGCATGAAAAAAGGCTTTGTTGACGTGTTTGGTTTGCATGTTCTCACAAACCACAGTAAGCAGCTCTTTATTTAGCAGCTCATTGATGCTGTTTGTTCTCGTATCTTTTCCCTCTCTCTAAATAGCACTGAATATGTTTGTATCTTTCCTGTCTTGAAGTTTGATGTCAGTGCTCTCTAATGTATAAAAATATGAGCCAACACTTTCCTACTTTTTGCCCGAGCTGAACTGAGTTTAAATAGTAACTACCACAGTTTGTCCAGTTTGACCGGAGCCTTAAAAAGCCACCAAACAACAACCTGCATGAACTGTGTGGGTGGATTTACTCTCCGCTCCCGTCCTGCGCTGACAGCTCTCACAAAGACTTCCTGTGTAGACGGTGAGCAGCGGAGGGTCACTACCAGAAGACGGCCTGTAAATGTGAGCGCTGAGGGATTTAGGGTCATGTTGAGCCGGCGTATTGTCCTTCAGATTTACTGGCAGATTAAGGCATTCTTATCTCCTGGTTTCAACTAACTCAGAGACTCTGTTCCACCTGCTGCTCACTGAAGCTAATGAGCCTCCCATCGGAGGTTTGTAGGCCGAACAGTCACGGAAATATGATGTTTATAATCATGTGCATGGAAACAAATCAGTCAGCACGACCACATTATGTAAAGGTGGTACAAATGACTCTTGTAGTCGTAGTTTTGATGCTTAAATCCAACATAAAATCCGTCACATTACAGTTTTATTTAAGCGACAGAACTACTTGGTTCGATTGAGGAACTAGATTGTGGTTTTCGCTAAAATAAGGTTCATAAATATTGTAATAAAAGGAGGAAGAAGGTCGTGTTTTGTAAATGACATTACGTATTACCAGAACATTTTCTCCTCCCCCTTTCTTTTTTAATCACTTCTTGTTTCTTCTCAAAAATCCCCTCATCTCTGTTTTGGCTCTTTTTGTTTGTTCGTCCCTTTTTTGTCTCTTCTTTTATTGATTTTCTTCTGCTTTGACTTTACTGCTTTTTACTACTAGTTTAGTTTTCTGAAGTCTCTTCCTGTTCCTTCTGTCTCTATGTTTGTGTCTCTTATCTTCTCGTTTTGTTTATTAGATCTATTGAATATCTCCATGTCCCTGATCTGTATTTTCTCTCGTGTCTCACGCCCTTCTTTTGTAACGAAGCTCCTCCGTCATGCAGCCTTTGATAGTTTAAATTGGACCAAGCAACGCCGGCGTGAAGCCGCCCCAGTGTGTGAATTTACAGCGTTCTAGCATTGTAGAAGCAAAACTTACGCAGATGCTGTTTTGCCTGTGGCTTTTTTTTTTTTAAGGTTATTTTTTTTGGCTTTTGCCTTTATTAGATAGGACAGATGAAGTGAGACAGGAAATGTGGGGAGTACAGAGCGGGAGTTGACATGCACCAAACAGATCGGCAGGCCAGGAGTCGAACCTGCGATCAGTGCGTCGAGGAGCGCCCCACCGTTTCTCCTCTGTTAAGGCTCTGGCCCCTTTCACACTGTCAGTTCAAGGCGGGATTATTACGCCTCTGTCACCTTCTGTCTTTTGTGTAAAACACGAGGCGGTATAGTGGGGTGAAGTCGTTCCGCCTCTGAGCCGACATCGGGGGTAGTAACAGAGGCGTAACAGTTTTTACGTTACGTTTCTGTGGAAGCTGAACGTGGCGACGTGTAAACAAACAGCGCGTGCTTCACATACACACACACACGGCGCTGTTCCGCCCTGCCGCCTCCGCTGTTTACACTGAAGCACGTTCACCTCTGTTTTGCCTCTATAACCCTCAGTGCCGGCTCAGAGGCGGAGCGACTTCAGCCCACCGTTACACCTCCGTGTGTTTTACATAGAAGACGTTTTCTTCTTTAAGTTTATATTTCATTGTCTCATCTCCTCTCCTCAATTTAAATTCTCCTGTACTTTCTATCTTGTATTTCCTGTTCTTCATTCGCAGTTAAACAGCCCGGACGATCACGTGTTCAGTGTTTACAAATGGCAGGTTGATGCTGGTCCAGATGGAGCGGACGCTTTTTATTTGCTGAGCTCAGAGTTTGGAAATACAGGCAGCAGAAGAGCGTCAATCTGTTTAAGAGCTTAAAGCATTAGCAGCTCAAAATCATTTTTACTCAGAGCAGCAAAGAGACAAGTGTCAAGTGGAAGGACCATCCTGTAACAGAAAAGTCACAGGTTCGATCCCCGGAACAGACGAGAAGTGTGTGTGTGTGCGCCCCTGAGCAAAGCAAGTGAAGCTGCTCACTTTGTTTAATCCTGACCGCAGAATACAAAAAGTCTGTTCTTATTGATTTGTGTGGGCATGCATGTGTGTGTGTGTGTGTGTGTATGTGTGTGTGAGTGTGCCAGCCGTCTGTTGTGTGTAACTGGAGATGAATGTCACCTGTTCAGTTTGGAGCAGATGTTGCTCTGTGTGAGGAAAGTCAGGACTGACCAATCAGAGAAGAACACAAATATAAACCACACCCACTTCTCTGTGTGCGTGTGCGTGTGTGTGTGTGTGTGTGTGTGTGTGTGTGTGTGTGATCAGGACAGTCGTACTGATACTGGTGTCATCACTTCTTAAACAACACTCAGCCCTATGAAGCAGCTCAAAGGGCCAAGTTCCATTTCTTTCCTGGGGGGCTTTTAATGTGAAACTTCACTGCAGGAAGTGTTCCTAACAGCATCATTATATTGTGGGAATAAAATAGATTTATCAGAAATTAAATTAACTGGAATTAAACGGATTAAAAGGATATTCTTGATCCTGTGAGGATGATTTTGCTGCGACTCAGGACAAACTTTGTATCCCTGTGAAACACTTGAATATTGTGTGTTTAGCTCTTTTGTCGTCGCAGTTTTAAAGGAACTTGAATTTGTAGAATAAGTGTGAGTCTGCGTGTCGTCGCAGGTCGCAGGGTTCCTCTCGTCTTGCTCGGGTTTCAGTGTTTTCGACGGTGCAGACAGTCTCCTCCTCCTGCGCTGACTGCAGGACAATGCAGCGGGAGATGAATGGTGATTCAAAGAGCAGCTGCTGCTTTTGATGATGATGATATGTGAGGCTTGAGGCGGGCCGAGGGTTACCTGTTCAGCTCTGTGACAGACAGAGTGAGGGGCAGCGAGGGGGTGCGAGGGCTCAGCTTTCCCTCCTAATGACACAAAATGAAACGTTTCAGCTCTGCTGCTTAGACAAACTGGTGCTGGAATGAAAGTCAGAGTGGTTATTAAATGTTACTGAAGCGATTAGACGCTGCAGACTTTTGCTCTCTTGGTATGAGCTGCTGACACACCTGAGGGGATCTCTGCCACACTGTGAGTTCAAGGTTTGCTGGCTGTTCAAGTACAAGGATGCAATTCCGAGCAGCGGTCGAACATCGATCCAATTTTGTCGGAGCGGAGTTTGATAAACAGACTGAATGAGTAATAGATAACAAAGACCTAACCACCGTAACATCTTCACTGGTTACTAACCCAGTCTCCGGAGCGTTTGTGACGTCAGACGGTGACGCAGCAGAAACGAGACCGACAGGAGGATACTTCACTGGCAATGGGAAAAGAGACAATCGGCATCTATAAGCAGGTCTTCCCGGGTCTGAAAAACCTGCGTCAGCGCACTCACTTTGCTTGGAAAGAGGTATAAGGTGCTATACCTCGTAGGCTTTATAAACCACATGATCCTGAGCAAATGCAGGTGAAACTGTCTCGGTTGAATCAGCAGTACAGCAACAGTTTTCAGCACGAAAACATGGAGGCGGGATGAGGAAGCTCACATCGGAGCCTCGTTAGAACGGATCAGCAACACGTTCGTCTCCATCATGCAGCGTTCCAGAGATATTAAAGAAACTGTGAAAGATGTCCGCTCATGTTTATACGACATTGAAATATATTTTGAATATCAAAGAAGTGAGTTCGGGGGCATAAATGACTTCACGCGTGCGGGGAAATTGGGGGAATGTGCGTGAATTATCGTGATCGCAGCTTCCTGGAGGGACTGGTGAACGGGTCGAAGATAATTATAAGCATCAATAATTAACTGCTGGATATTCCCTGATAATTAACATTTAACGGTATTTCTTTATGAAAATATTCAAACTCAACTGACAGACGAGTACAGTGCTAAAGTACTGATATCAGCCGTCAAGAATCCAGACTGGATGAATCTACTTTGTGTAACATTTCTTGTTAAGAGTCTAATTGGCTGAACGTTTATGTGCATTCATCTTCCTGATCCACGTAAGTAAGAACAACAAACTCCATCCTGACTGATCCAGGAACAGAGCCTGTTGATCCGAGGGTACAGCCGTGACCCCGCCTCCTCCTCCTCCTCCTCCTCCTCTGCAGTGATGCTGTCTAATGGCTTTGTTTCATAGAGATTTACTCCAGTTAGCATCTGTCGCTAGGCTTAGCGCCCCCGGGCCCCACGGCTTTATCTTCACGCAGACAACTGGACCGGTTAGAAACCTAATTAGGCCAAAGCCAGAGGACAGACCTGTCCTCTATAGAGGCCTGCTGGGACGGACCCTGTAATGCTGCGAGAGCTGTCCATGACAAACAGAGAGAGGGAGACAGATTGTATCCAACGAAAGTTCCTCAGGTCCATAAATCTGCACAAAGCCTTGTCCACAGACTCTACTGAGTCCTCACGACAAATAACTTTTGCTACGCTAATGCCTAGCATCCACCACACCGCCATTTTGCAGCCCGTTAAACTGAGAGTTTGGGTTTCACCTTAGTGAGCAAGAGGAGACTTTTGTGAACGATGCCACACTCACTTGCCGATTGCATCAGTTGTGGTGTGTCCTTCCCTGACTTGTTCCTATTACGTGACCTTTTTGCAGAAGAAAGCCAACACTACCAGCCTCGACTTGCAGCAGCTACGTGTACCTGAGTGGTCATGTGATACGCGGTGTGTGGAGAGATTAGTCCTGAAATGGTGCAGAAACTCTTGTCTGTGTTTACAGTAGCTAACTGTCCTCTTAGGACTCCTGGGCCCTCTGCACATGTCGACTGTTGAGTGTAAACAGTGTTTATATTGGACTAGTCTAACAAGTCAGTTATCTTCCTGTAACTGTCAACGTCTCAGCGAGGTTAAAGAGTTTGCTCTTTAAACAGCTCATTTCTTGAGGGCCAGTTTGGGTTGCTGCAACAGAGTTCAGAAAGGAACCGATTTGAAATGATGGACATATTTATCAAACTCTAGCTCAGTTTTATTCTCAGGCGTCTTTATAATTGCTTTAGTTATAAACCCATCAGAATGCGCAGGTTGTGAACGCAGCCTTTATGATGCCTGCTGAAAAGACTCGATGACATTTCATCCGCCTGAAAGACGTTTCTGTGACGCTCAGTCTCCCCTGAAGCGTCACTGTAGCTGGAATGTAAAAAATGAAGCTTGGCAGGGTGCTGAGGGGAGATTTTGGTCTTAGTGTGTGTGTGTGTGTGTGTGTGTGTGTGTGTGTGTGCGTGTGGTAGGGGGGTTGTTGTGCCGAGGGTCAGATGCGATTGACTCCTCAGACAGAGGCTGGCTTTCTCTTGGAAAAGTCGCACTGAGCTGCTCGGGGACAGCGGGTCAACAACCAGCTACAGACAACTCCAGAGTTCTGTCTCTTTCTGCTTGTGTGTGTGTGTGTGTGTGTGTGTGTGTGTGTGTGTGTGTGTGTGTGTGTGTTTGTACAAACCAGATTTTTAGCTTGTTCTTGTTGGTGTTCTTCCTTGTAGTTAAACCTCTTTATGTAGCATAGTTCATGCTTGGAACCAGACTATTTTAAACCCACAGAGGAAGAAAAAGGCGCCAGACGTAGGGCCAGAAAACCTGAACAGTGAGAGTGTTTTTGTTGGACAATCAAATCAGTGTCTCCTCATATAAAGGTTTTGCGTGTAATCCTATAATTGTCCAACACATTCGTCAAATATAGACGCTTTGTTGCGGACAATGTAGCCGGGTTTCCTCCGTGAAACTCCTGCCTTGTTTGACCCATCCAGCGCCTCCCATCGCCTCAGAACGGCCTCTTCAGGTTTCCAACAAACTTTTTTTTATTCCTCCAAACTTGTCTCTCCATTTTCTGGTTTTATTCTGTAATCCTGGAGACTGAAACTGTTTGAATAAAAAGGGAAAATCCCCATTTAGTTAGGCATGAGAACCTGAAGTGTAAATACACCTGGGACGAAGACGAGTAAGCAGACATGTTTTTACTTTGAACGGTCACAGGCGTAAAAAGGTTTGAAACAACTGAATCATGGAGCTGAAATAGAAGTCAGACCAGTGCCGCTGTGTGTGTGACTGATTATTCTTTGTGGTGTTTCTGTTTGTGGAAAAAGGCTGAGACAGCACCGGCTTTGGCTGCTCTCCTGCTTCCACCCAGAAGCCAGCTCGGTTAAAGTATGACGGTGTAAAAACTGCTGTCTGCTGAGACATTTGATCTTCTTCTGTTGAACCTCTGTGATGCTGCAGGGACGGATCATTATAAAGGACCCTCCCCTCGGTGATCTCCTCCTGCAGGCTGCAGACCTCCTGCAGAGTGGTGATAATTTGGGGTCTTCTCTTAATTAACCTCACCGACTCTTCCTTTGCATGACTGGACTATCCTGTGCTTACAAAGACCTTTTTGTATGTCTGCATGGACAAATATATCCTTATTCTCGTGTATCTTTGTGATGTAGCGAAGTTAAGTGCTTCTTTGCCATAAAATTGGATGATATTTTGGTAATTCTAGTGATTAAACTGTCTTTCTGATTGCCTGAGCTATAGACTGGATAAAAAGATGGCCGACATGACAGCACCCTAAAGTGAAGCCAAACCCTCTCTGTCGCCCCCTCCTGACTGGCTGCAGTATAGCTCATAAAGCCCGCCTCCTCCATGTTAACAGATGGGACATGAGTCAAACTGTAAAATCAAAATACACGTCAAACACATTTTTCTCAAACATGGTTTCTGTCATTATAGTTATTTCTTATCATGCTGATTTATGTCCAAGTGTTCATTTTTCTCACAAGTTTACTTTTAATTAGTTATTTGATGCTATAAAAAGGGGGTGTGGCCTCATGATTGACAGCTCTGTTGACAAATGGGGCTCCTGCAGCGTTCTGTTCCCGAGTAGCAGAGTAGAGGAGGAACGGCGAGAGAAGACGTAACTAACACTAACACTACAGTCAGTGAACTTTCCATCAGCGTGAATATCTGCTTCAGACCGACACAAGAAGCTGTTCTGCTGCAGACTGAGCCCACCTGAGGGCTCCAACACGCCAAGGACACCTGAGGGCTCCGACACGCTCCGGGGGGTATTTTGGCTTTATTTTTGTACAATGAGAGGAGGTGGAGACGTGTCGTCCATCTTTATTTACAGTCACTGGCCTGACCGATAGCCCACGCCATTCAGCCTTCAAGTAAGCTCGTACGGTTTGGTTTACATTGAAGTTAGTTGAAAGCCTGGTGCGTCTCATGCCATCGCCTCAAAAAGACGTCTCACGATTATATGGATTTTACACGGATCATTGTGCACTACTTTTTGGCCGTGAATGAGAACAGCGTGATTTTTCCACCTTAACTCTCTGAGTGTCTAAAGCTGATTCAGGACGTTTAATATCTTACCGTTACCGTTACATAAGATAGACTGTACTTTCTGTGATGCTGGTGTTAATGTTGAGACTTGTTGTAAATTGTTTTGACTCCAGTTTGAACTCCTCTGTGACGTGACATCAGCCTTTAGAGGCCTGAAGGAAACTCAAGCATCAAACACTTCAGCAAGTCTAAACCATTTCGTCCTTAATAAAGTAGATTGATTACGTTTGGGTCTCGTCTGCGCAGTCAGTGATAAGTTCAGCCACGTCAGGACACAGTAGCACAGACTGATGCTCTCTGCTGTATCAGGCTGAAAGGAGACAAGGTCTTTTCATCAGTTATCTCTGGTTTTGACTCGTCGACTTCACAGAGAGTTATTCAGCCTTGTCCTCAGACGCAGAGGATAAGCAGCCGTCTGCCCCTGACGTGTTTCGTCTTACCAGCCCAGGGTCGTGTTTTCCTTCAGCTGTCTGCCATATGTCACCTGTGTGGAAGGAGACGTGTAATACGAGCTGAAGGTTAATGTTCTGCCCACAGGATACAATTAATGTTACATAAACATACGATCAGCCAGAGGAGGCAAGTACGTACCTGTGTACAGAGGTTCTGCCCCCATTTTTACAGACTTTAGTCTTTACTTCTTCCCTTCTCAGAGTCTTCCTCCATCTCTTCTGTTTTTTTGTCACCTTTCTGCTTTCTTTCTTTTCTAACGTCTGTCTTTTTCTTATTTCTTCCTCCTTTTCTTTCGGCCTTTTGTCCTTTTCTTCATTTCTCTTTTTGAATGATCTAAAAGCATCCATCCATCATCTACACCGCTTCTCCTGTTCGGGGTCGTGGGATGGCTGGAGCCTATCCCAGCTGTCAGTGGGCGAGAGGCGGGGTTACACCTGGGCTGATCGCCTGTCAATCACAGGGCTGACACATAGACACAGACAACCTTTCACGCTCACATTCACACCTACGGGCAATTCACGAGTCACCAGTGAACCTAACGAGCATGTCTTTGGACTGTGGGAGGAAGCCGGAGTACCCGAAGAGAACCCACGCGTGCACGGGGAGAACATGCACACTCCACACAGAAAGGTCCACTATGTCTGAACCGGGAATCAAACCAAGAACTGTCTACCTTTGAGACATCAACTGTGAAAGTTGAGCCTTATTTCCAACCATTGATTCACTGTTTCAGAGAAGTTTGAGCTTTTTTAATGTTCACTCTTAATATCACAACTTGCTGTTTGCTGTGTCAGCCACAGCACTGCTCCAGTCTTCCTTCTCACTTCACTCTCCTCCTGTAACGTGAGATCTGACCTGTCAGTCAGGATGCTCCCTGCTGTAAATCATACAGTTAAACTGTTTGACCAATCAGAGCGAGGCTGTTAGCACCAAGAGATCCAGTACCTGACTTTATCACTGCTGTCAAAGTTTAAACGCCCGGCTGTATATCACATCGTCCTCCTCTGAAGAGGCTGACACCTGAGCGTCCTCTCAGTCTCATGATTTATCGGCTTTTCAAGACTTGATCAGGGCCACAGCCTTTGAACACCACATTAGTTGACGGTGGCACATACCGTGGTAAAATAACTGCCGACTCTTGAAGCTACAAGTTTTATTCCAGCAGTTAGTCAGGGCATTTTGACAGTTTTATCTGACTTGACCTGAAACTGAAACTGTTCAGATTATTTTTTCACATCATGTATAATGTGTCTTAATGGGACGCAATGAACAAGTCAATATGGCTGTAGTCTTGAAGATAAGCCAAAGGTAACCTGTAGAATTAGATCAACCAAAAGTGTTACCCTGGATGGTTGAAAATTTAATTTAATGGACGCACGAGAAAATGTGAAAGCTCAAGTGGGTAGCATTAAAGACCAAAGATGTGTGAGTGGATCACAACTCCTACTGTTAGAAAACACACCACATGCACGCGCTTGCAAAGGAGTTAGAGCATTATAACAATAACTTTATTTTTACTAGAGTTTACAAGGTGTTTTAACAAACAAGCAGTCACCAACACAGTAGGTAACAGAAGAACCTGAACAACATGGCCGACACAGCAAGACAATACAAAATCATAGTCAGTATGCAGGTAAAGCAAGAGGACAAAAGATGTCAGGGCTTGGGTTCAAATAAATACTTGTGTAAGTTAAGTTGTGTATGTACTAAATGTTTGGTACGTACATCGATGATACGTTACTTACTGTGCATAAAGTAAGTACATTAATGGTGCCAACATGTTATTTTAACACATAGCATGCTGCTATCATGTAGCACAGTGTTCAGAAGTATCAAGTATATCTGTGAGACCGCTCGGTGCAGTTTCCTCCCTGAGCTGTTTTCTATCATACATATACACTGCGATGTTTTACTTAAAGTTGTTTTGTTTGCTGTCATCTGGGAAGTCAGGTCTTCTGCTCATCCAGGATGAGAGTGTCAGTGAAGTTAAGTTCTTTACATCCATGAAGAGCTGCTAGTTGTGTTTACTCATGCAGAGGAAGAGCTCAATCTAAACATGAGGATGTAAAGCTTGTGGTCTGAAGTCCGACTCTGGCCTCCAACCGGTGAACAAATGAGCCACAGCCGGACCAGACTCCAAGAGGAAGTGGACACGCACCAACTGCAGCGTAAACAACTCTGCAGGAAACTGCTCTGCTGGTTGAAAGTTTTCCTGTGGTTTTAAAAGTTGTTTGGGAAATAAATCACCCCGAAACGTTGGGAAACTTTACTCAACAAAATGTACTAGAAAGTTAAGATTGATTAAGGTTGTGGAAAAACACAAGACCAGTCATACCAAGCCATTAACCACATTCACACAGCGGCCATTTTCCTCGTACTTCACTCTCAGGCTGGGATGTTTCAAATGCTGTTATAATGTCCTGCTGGCTGCAGGTTGGAAGTAATATAAATGAAGGAAATCTGACCAATTGTTATCATTTCACTTCTTTCCCATTCATCTGAGAGGACAATGAACGATAAAAATCTGTCATATGTTAAGGAAAACAACATATTGGATATCAGCAAGCATCTGAAAGCAGCTCATTTTAGCATTCAACCAGCTAACCTTAGCTAACCTTAAAGGAGCAGTCCGCCCCTGGAAAAAGCCGCTGTCAGTCAAAGCTGGTGTTCTCTGTAATCGATAGAAGCAATGATATTTGAAACTGAAGACAAAGCTGTGGAGAAAGTTGTACAAACAGCTCGTGGTTTCTACATTCCTACAACACCCAGCATGCATTGCGCCCCTCCCTCTGAAAGGAACGGCCCAGGGAGAGACGCTGGAGTGAAATACTCCCGTTTCTCTGCAGGCAACGGCTCAGAGCGGGACAGAATCTGAAACACGACGAGCATATACCAGTGGATTGTCTAAAAACTCTTCAGGTCTGCAGTCTGCATTTCAAACCTGACGATTTTGAACGAGACATGACATCGGAGGCGGGCGTGCTCGATTGAGGAAGTGTATAGCGAGCTCCCTGGCCTCCAGATGACGCATTTTACGTAGTCTGGTGGAGGTTTTTCCAGGGCCCAGTGGAGAGGCAGATAGCGCCCTCCAAAGGCACAGAGCCAAATAGTATTTTTTTCTACCATAATTGCGTTAGCTCCCCATGATAGCATGATCGGACTGAGGTTGAAAATCAGCGAGCTGTCCCTTTAAGGAGTTCACAATGCAACAGAAAACTTTCTAGCTAACGGTTATATAAGCTAAGAATGGCTTGAATGATAACAGCAGCATTTATAACAGCAGGTAAAAAATGTTATTTTTAGGTGACAGTGAAATAATTACAGTTTCTCAGCGTCTCTGCTTTTATACGACTCCCACCTGGACACAGCGGTACAACATTACAACAGCACTGGAGATGTTTGCTGTCTGGATACAGTGACGTTTTTCCTCTTCAGATTTCCGTTTGGACTCTTGAGTAGTTGTGTTTACATGTTTAACATCTCCATGTCTTTCCATTTTCTCATCCAGGTGTACACCTACAAGCAGAACGCCCTCACCCGACAGAAGGTGCAGCCCATGCACCACAGCAGCATCAGAGGGGTGGAGGACATGGCCACCTTAGAGGACCTTCATGACGGCGCCATCATGCACAACCTCTTCCTGCGCTACCAGCAGAGACACATCTATGTAAGTCTTCCACAAGCTATGCTACATGAGGTGGTGACTTTGAAACTGACTTAAAGCATCTGGAATGATGAGGTTAAGACACAAACACTGAAACTGCTGTGCCCTCCTCTCGCAAACACTCTCTCTTGGACCTCCAGCAGCTTCTCCAGCTTGTTCCTGCTTGTTTTGACAAAGTGGCATCCCCGACTTTAACACAGTCCACAATGAAAATGAGATTAACTTCTACACGTGAGATATTTTAACAAGAAATACAGAAAAAATAAGGGTTAGACAACACAAAATAAATAACGTACGGCTCTGATATCAGCTGATCTCACTCAACTGGCTTCTGTGTTTCAGGGGTTGACATAATCTTAACTTAATGTTCATGCAGATCTTCAAACATATGTTGTTTTGTTTCATCTTGATCTGATGTTGCATCATAAATCCTCCACCATCAAAATGCCCTCTGACAAATGTAGTTTCTGTTCGTCCTGAAGAGAAACTGTCAGATCTTTATCGTTACCCGACTCGCTTCTTCCATCTGCAGCATCAGTGTTTATGCTGTCAGCTTGGTCTGTCAGGGAACACTGCCTTCTCCGAAAAGCTCTACCCAGGAGTCTCCCATGAAGGTTGCTCAATCATTACGTAAGAGCAGAGATAGTCATCTAGACACACAAAGATAAGAGAAGGTGATGTCTCGGTCAGAGAACTCGCCTCGGCTCTGAGCCAAACAACAAGGATGCGAAGGAGGTTAATATCCTTCTGGAATGATCCCGAAGGCTAAACAGTCGGAGCTGCTTAACATGAATATAACACCTTCTGTCAGAGACGTGTGGCACACGCTGTTATTACACTGCAAATATACCTTAGCAAATAATAGTGTAAACATTATAGACACACACCAGTGCGGTATGACGAGATTTCTTAAAGTTAGTCTCAAAACAAGATCAAGTTACTTAAATAAGAAAACTGATGTTCTCATTTCTACATAATTAAGACGAGGCGAGTCATATTTACTCGAGTTAAAGGGGAATTCTGGTATTTTGAAACCGGGGGGTTTATTTCTTTTTTAATACATTTGAGGTGTAAATGACTAATAGGTACCTTAAGCTGGTTTCTGGTCTTACGCTGCCTAGATCGCTTAGTTTGTTTGTTTTATTGTGTGTTACACACATTTTATGTTGGACCCAAACAAACATTTTAAACACCAAAGTCACACAAACAAACAAATCGGCAGAACAGCAACTCTCGTGTTCTGAGAGGTGAAATTACCGTCTTTGTCAGTGGAGTCTGAAAAATCATCTTCGTCTGTAACAAAAAGGTCTATCTCAGTAGGAATCCTTTAATGTTGTCACACACTTGGAATAACAATCTGAGCCTGTCAGTGGAAACAAGAACTTTTAGAGAAGTTTAACCGAGGATTACGTTGCAGCCACTACAGGCTGTTTCATGGCTGCAACCTGAAGCAAACTGGTGCAATCCAAAAACCTTCTGTACCTGTCTGAATTATGTAAAAGAATTAAGCCTGGTTGAAGACCTGCTGAATTACCCATTAAGTCAAACTGCCTCCTGTGTTCAACACTAGATAACCCGAGTCTTTACAGTGTGCAGCGATGTCCCCTGTGGGCGTCCTGTCAGAGACAGTTTGGCTTTCTGTCTCTGAGTTATTAAAAGCAGCAGACAGTGAAAGTTGAGCTCGAGGTTCACTGGTGTGAAAAAAGTGAACTTGATTGAAAGGTATGTTTAACTGTGATCAGTGTAATACACAACATACTGGAAACACGTGTTGAGACACAGCAGGTTATTCACGTGTGGTTTTACAAAATACAAACTCACGTGACGGCTGTTTTTCAGTTTCAGAGACAAAGATCAACCTGAGACACTTTGTTGTTTTGTAATTTGGTGATAAAGAACATCTTTTTTAGTACCTCTTCGTTCTCTTCAGGTGTAGGGTTGTCAGAATTTCAAACTTCGATTCTAGTTCAAACTTCTAGTAAAAAATACTCGATACTTGTTTTGTTACCACGGCAACAAAGTTATAAGGCCTAGGAACAAGACATGAGGTGAGCTGGTGTGTTTGGGACATTTATGGTCGTCCATCGCTGGGCAGGGGTCTGGAGCTCAGCCGACAGTCCGCAGGTCGGGACTACATGAAAACATGGCTGTCTCTCTTCTCTCTGTCCGTCTGTCTGTCTGCTCTCTGTCTGTCTGTCTCTCTGCTCTCTCTCTGTCTGTCTCTCTGCTCTCTGTCTGTAACTTGTGCATCTTTATGAGACATCATGTGTCGTTCTGTGAGTGAGAACAGTCCGCTGTGTCGTTGCTGTATCAGAGCTACAGGTGTGACGGAGGGCGGAGCAGACAGACACACAGACGACTTCGGCCAATAAAAACTAAACCCTGTCCCTTCCTGCGGGACGTACGGAGGTGTAGGCGTGTTAGCTTGTTGATAAACCGCTGTGAAACAATCAGAAACATAACGTCTTATATCTTTGTTTAACTGCGTTGTTTACATTAACGGCGCTCGCTCTCTTCACTTCCTGTCTATGTTTCTCGATTGCACTGCTCTCTCTCTTTTACTTGCGGCAGCTTTGGGTTGAAAATCTGACTGTACATCTGTTGTGTTTTCAAAGCTTCAGTACCTTTTGGTAACAATAACAGAAATAGTGTCGTTTTTGAACACGTGGTATCGAAAAGTATCCAAGTATCTTAATTTGTGACTCCCCTAGTCAGGAGAGGTTTCTGGAGATTTGAATCTGCTCCTATTTTCTTGTGCAAATGTGCTCAAACATCACTTTGAAGCTTCATCAGAGCATTCAGTAACTCATCAGTGAGTTTACATCATGCAATCAAAAACACCATGAATAAATAACTCCAGAAACTAAACAAAGAAAGAAAGAAGAGAGAAAACAACAGAAAGACAAAAACAAACATTAATCATAACCACGTCCTTATTGCTCATCCAGAAGTCATACAGTGTGAGATGTCTGCAACCTTTATTTTCAAAGCCGGGGCTGGATGGTTTAGTATTCCTAGGGCAGGGTAAACACACTACAAGACAATCAAGCTGATTTTAGGCCTGATTCCCCCCTTCAGACAAAAGTATCAAAGTCCTGATGTGTCGATGGTTCTAAAGATGATCTGTCCAGATGTTCCTGCGCTGTGAAGGATGTTAAGAGGGATTTTACTTCCCCCGATCTGCTCGAAAGAACGTCGTCGTGAATGTTAAACATGTTTAATATTTACGGTCTGATATCCTGTTGTGTGGGGGGAACCCCGAGGACAGCCGAGCACGCTCTCTGTGTGTGGATCATCATGTGGAACCAAACGATAGCCAATCAGGAAGCGAGCTGACTGAAGAAGAAAGCACAACAACCGCAGCCATGGCGACAAAAGCAAACGTGCAGCATAAAGTAACATGTCCAGCCCGTGTTCACGCTGTCTCCACCACTTCATCCACAGTTTGTTCTTTTGTCTTCCTGAATTTTTAGTAAAAAGTCCAAAAACTATCATCGCCAGTTCTTCCTGCCCGTCGTCCGCCATGTTTGTTTACTCTGAAGTCTCGCTTGAGCGCCAGAGATTTAGTGAGATTTCCAGCTGTGAGAGTCGGACTCTGGTTGTTGGTGAATGGATCTGTTCCATTGAGCTCTACAAACTGAAGTCAGAGGGGCTCCAAGCTGCCGTATGTGACAAGATGGGAGTGAGAACCTGTTGGACACAGTGTGTGACACGAGCTGGTGTACATGAGTCATTAGAGTCTGAGCTCTTGTCTGGTCCACTCGAACCCTTTCACGATGTTTTGATTAAGATTGAGGTTTCTATCACGTTTAAGCTTTCGGACCTGCTCTGTTTCCCTTACTCAAGCAACCGATTGTTTCTCATCCCACGACACACAAAAATAAAGTCAGTTTCATTCTGTTGCAACAGATCTCTATTCTGAGCTCCTGTGGTGAAGACATGATGTATGCCAACAGTCATTTCAGTCGCTGCTATTCTTTGCCACATGGAGTGAAACATTTCTCTCAGCCTGAGCTGAAGGAGCATTCAGGAACAAATCTGTACAGTTTAGGGGGCTTTACGTCCTCGTGTTCAATATGCAGCATTAATGTAACATGTAACTTTCTTCATCGGATCTTTTCTTGCAGCTGTCACCTTTTTCCAACAAGAATTACCTTTAATTACACCAACTGAACAGAGTGTTTATGCAGCTGCTGGATTCTGAAGTGTTTCCAGGTGTGTGAAGTTGCACAGACAGAAAAGTTAAACGTTGCACATTATTGTACGTCTGTAACAGCACTTCTGTTTTTGCAAAGTGAGTCTATTTCGGTCTGAGAACTGAAATAAAACAAAGGCTAATTTGCACAAAGTTTCACCGTGTTTTGGGAGGTTTAAAGTGCAGTTGGAGTGCAGCTTGTTTCGGATGTTTCCTAGACTACAGGGACGACCAGGCGATGAAAAGCACAGGTGGTGAAACACAAAGAAGGAGAGAGATTTTCAGCCTCTTTAAACTCGACGTTGATGAACGGAGCTCCTCGTCATGCAGCCAAGAGACACAGGTTCTCTGAGTGAGAGGGAGGATGATTAGAGTTTGGGTTTGTTTGGCTGGCGTTGCAGCGGCGTCCTCACAGGGAGGTAACGGCTGCTGGCTCGGCTCTGATAGCCGCCGTGTCGTCCAAGCTGTGAGACAGAACGGCTAAGTGCATGTTTGCTTTGGAGCAAAACCACAGTGAATCTGAAAATAAGTGTGTGGCTGTTTGTCTTCTTGATATACGATCAGTTATATTTGTTCCTTCATTGTAGCTGTGACCTCTGACCCTGAGAGTCAGAGCTGGTGGTAATAGTTGTAATAGAGTCTGTGCTTACTCCACACTGTCCTGATTTACAGTGAGTTAATTAGCAAACAAAGCAGCTCTGTTCCTGCTGACCCAGTCACAGTAAAGGAACCTGTGAAACTCCACTGTATGTATGAATGAATGTATGTATGTAGAAAACAAAGAACTATGTAGGACAAATAGCTCTAATGTCTCTTTCTGGGCTAATGAACAAACCTGACCCAGCACTTTCTGCAGCAAAACAAGCCGGCGACAAAGGCGTCCTTGTGCTCTCTGCACGCATCAGCCGCAGTAACCTTTGACAAATGCCATCTCGTTACTTTAATCACATCTGAATGCTCCCGTATGGTCGAAATTAACCAATCAATTCATCACAGCCGCATTCTGACGGAGCTTTTTTTTTCTCTTCTCGGGCCAGAAGAAGCAAAGAGGGAAAATTAGAGGAGAGGTTTTGGTGAAGTGGGCCGCGGTAAACCGAAGGGAGGGGGCTACGAGCACACAAACATCATGTTTATATTTGAAATGGTGACTCGCACGGCCCCAGGTGGGTTTAAACATAAATACATTTAACACATATTAAAGAAAACCAACCAATTTTTCACTTGTTTCAGCTTCTCAGGACTCTGATCTGCTTTGCTCCATTCAGCTTCCCTTCCCTTTATGGACTGCTCATAATATGTAGAAATAAATTGACATTTAAATATGATTTTAGTCTTCTCAAAGAGGAGAAACTGAGCTGTTCTGGTGTCTCACAAAGATAATCCTGAGAATTGACTAAAGCCCAGTTCAGATCAATGATTCGCAACGCAACAAAACAGTTTTAGAGTGTTGCAGAGAAAACTGCAGCGGTGTGAACCGGTTAGTTGCAAAACGTCTGAAGCCATTGCCTGGAGTTGCAGTTTTTTTTGACTTATCAAATCTCCAAATGCAGTTTTAGAACTGAATGATGTCACTATTTCACTTCAGCCAATCAGGAAACAGCATAACTTGGGGTAGGCACCCTGCCTCTGGTTCTGCAGTAGCCAAAGACGGCTCCAGATCCTCTCTCTCCAAACTCTCTGTCTTCGACGTTTTTTAATCAGTGTTACAGCTAACATTGTGAGCATGTCACTGTCACTGTCAGACACTTGTTTTCAAAACGATAACTAAATAAAAAAGAAATACATTTTTCAGATGAGTTAAGAGTCACATGAACTCCTAGGAAAATTAAAAAATCATGACCCATCCCTTATATATGTATATAGTATGGATGGTATATATACCGATATATGACGATCATATATATAGTACGATACACCATGAAAAAACATGTAATCTACTGTATGTCATCTATCCATAGACAGCTTGTAGATTAATAACTGCTCACGGACCGTCGGATGCTTCAGTGTCTGGATTTCGTCTCTTAGCTGCTGTCTCTTCTCTGTCCGGAGTGAAAAATGGTCGCTGATGAACAGTTTGGCCTCCACATTCCTGACACACGTTTGTCCTGACATCTGGACACGAGTGTCGACTGCTGAGACCTTCCAGAAAACCACAACTACCCTGTCATGCCCCTTAAATTCCTCTTTTTATAAAGTCAGTGCCCTCGATATATTCAAATCATATCAAAGTGACAGTTAGGTTTTTCAGGTCAGGTCGGCTGTAGATGATAAAGGATCCCGTGAGAGCTGTCTGCAGTGCGTGTATGTCCTGCTTGTTATCAGAATGTGTGTGAGAAAGAGGTTAGAGTGAGGTGGGTCTTTTGGACAGTCACAGGAACACCGCGGGAGTAATCACAGGTGAAGTTCCTGACTTCCTAAAGGTTCTTGTCTTCTAGGAAAAGTCCCTGTGGTGAGAAAGGGGCAGAGAAAGGTGAGATGACGTGCAAATGCATCAGCGTGAGGGGCCCCGTGTCATAACCGGTCAGGGGCCCTGAAATTCCTGAAAGCACCCCTGCCGACTTCTGAGAGAATTAACAAAGAAGAATTAATGAATTTAACCAACATCCATCAAACAAATCCTCTCCTTCTTACGTTTTATTTTAGTGTCTTAAAAAGATTTGTTCTCAGAACATGACGAGCACCGTGTACCTGCGCAACATCTTGACCTTTTTACTGAAGCAGCTCAAAATGTTTGTGATCAAAGGAAGTGCAGCATCTTTTCAAAATAAAACGTACTTTAATGGTTCTGGATAAAAACGTCGAGCATCACAGCTGTGGTATTGAAACAGTTTACAAGGTAAAGTCTGGTTTGAGAACTTACATTACTTACATTATCATTAATATTGCTATAATATTTAAGGCTGTTAGCTGACTCGTATTTAGAGATGAGGGGAAGAGCCAATTCTGTCTTCATTTGCAAAGACTTAATTAAGATTCACCAAAATGTATTTCACTATTTAAAGTGCATTTGTACAGGATGACATCAAACTCATCTGTCTCTTTATAAGTGTTAACGTGTCTTCTCTGACTACTGCTCCATCCAAAGTGGGACGTATGCCGTCTCTTCTAATAACACCAGGCTTTCCCCATAATGTCCACCAGTGCCCAATTAGTGACGCGTTTTCCATCAGCCAGCAGTGGTTGGTCTGCCAGAGAGGGTAGGCGGAGCTAAGCGGCTGCTTTTCCGCTCTCTGCAAGTGTTGCGAGTAAACAGTAATCTACTATGGCTGAACAAACAAAGAAAAGATGGATGACTACAGATACAACTTCAACAAGAAGTGAAAATACAAAGAAAAAGATATATCTGAGTGTGCTCTCGCCATAGGTGCCACCAAAGAGAACAAAACTGAGAACTGAGAACTCCTACATGTTGGATACAGTGCAGCAGATAAAGGAGATGAGATATCAGACATCAGATATCAGGACTCAGGACTAGCTCTAAAGAATATTGTGTGCATTACCAGCTCCAACAAACAGGATTCTTATGTCAATTAAAACACACAAACTCTTTAACAAAATAAAATAATGTTTCTGTGTTCTAACAAAAACATTCATGAGGATACAAACTAAGAACTTTGAGAGTTTATTTGGAGGCTTTCTGCTGAAAACATTTCTCTTGGTTAGGCTGAACTAGCTAGCTAGCCTTAGCGCTACTTCTCTTCAGTCTTAGCATTACGTACGTGGATTGGGAATTTTAGCCCGGAGGCTACCAGACTAGTGTGTGTGTGTGTGTGTGTGTGTGTGTTGTGTGTCTGTGTGTGTGTGTGTGTGTGTGTGTGTGTGTGTGTGTGTGTGTGTGTGTAGAATCTTTAGCTGCTGTGATTGTAACCAGCTGTGCTGTCGACTGGTGGCCTCACTCGTCTCCTCTGCAGATTCCAGTGGAAGCACAAACGGCTAAAGACGCACACACACACGCATGCGCACACACTGATTCTCTATTGCCATACTGTCCATCTTTCATACGAACACACTGACACGCACACTCTCATTTTTCTATCACACTTCATGTTCGCTTGCCTCCGTCGCTATTTTTTTGCTCAACTCCCCCTCATCTCTCTCTACACACACGCACACACACGCACACGCGCACACACACACACACACACACACACACACACACACACACACACACACACACACACACACAGTCTCTGTCTGGGAATCCAAGTGTTAACACCTCTGTTCCTCTCTCATCCCAGCAGGGGGTCTGACAAATCAAGAACTTTTCATTCCTACCAGAACCTTCTTCGGTCTCGTACACTGTGTTTATATTGTATGAGGTCACTTAATGGCAGGAAATGCCTTCACTGGATCAGCGGTGTCATCTTACAGAGCTCAGGCCCACGTCAGCCCTGAGTTACTAATAAAGTAACTTATGCACGCACGAATGCCGGGTCAAACACTGGCTCCACATTAGATTATTTTTGGTGTCTGAGGACGCGTTCAAACTCATGAATCATGAACTCAAATGTTTTTATTGTGAGTGGTAACTGGGCTGAACGTATGTAGGGCCTTTCTAGACTTAAAGTCAGCTGATAAACTCATGAATATTCAGTGACAGTGCACTCCATGAAATGTGCTTTAATGTAAGGCCAGTAAAGGATGCTCAAAGCCACCACAAAAGAACCAAAAATGGCCGCTCATTGAAAGCCTGACCTAGTGCTGATGTTTTCTCTCAGGTGTTTTTGTGACCTAAATTATGACACATGATAAACACACACATAACTCACAGTTTACACAGAACAAACAGCTACAAGCCAAACACTGTGCACTCCTGTGCAGCACGACTCTGTGGGACATGTTGATGTGGCTGATCTGGCATGACCGTGCAGAATCCATCAGAGCACGTGAGAGCCAGCGGCCAGCAAACATATGTGATCCCTGTGTTTTTCACTTTGACCCTTTGTGAGGCCGTTTCAGTGTTTGGACTGATGCATGGCTGTGAGGTGAGGGTGAATCTGCTAGAACACTTCGATATTGAGGGAGAGCCTCCGTTCAGAAAGATGAAGGTTTCTTTACCGGCTGGAAAGTTCATGCTAAACTTTTCCTGCAGACCTCAAAAATCCAGGCGTACTAAAAACATTTGCAGCTCAGTTACAGTGGATGTCTTACTTAAGGTGGAGTGGCCCATATTTACGGTACATCCGCAGCGCCAAGGCTGCATGAGAAAGTCAGCTGATGTTGTATGAAGAGTGAAAGAGTCCACATCATGCAGGAGGTGGTTGGGGCAGACGGTCGGGTCAAAGTTTAAAACATGAGCTCTGGTTTGGTGCCTGTACTGGGCCAAAAGTCAAAGTTATTTCAGTGATAATTAATGAAGTTATTTTAGACGATGTAGGTTGCATAATGTGTCATGTGACTTTACTTCCCTATTTTTTATACTTCTGTATTTTCAAGTACCGTGATCTCTTCTTCTTCAGCCATCCTGCTTTCAGATCTCACTGTTGCCTCCTTATTTACACCAACTTCTCTGAGAGTAGACAGCTGACTGGGGCTTTTACACATGATGACCAAAGGGTCTGTAATGTTCTGCATGATGTAATGTTGCTAAAGAAGTGTTGGCTATAATAGAAGTATGTGCAGCTTCCTATCTTTGCAGTCTGCCCTGGCTGAAGCACTCTAATTAGGGGTGGGACAAAATATCGATACAGCAATATATCGAGTGACTCCTCGTCATCTCAGCTACAAATTCTGCCCGTCTCCGTCCGAGCAGCGCTCGAACATCGTTACAGATTTGTCGGTCGAGTTTGATGAATAGACGGAATGAGTAATAGATACAATAAAGACCTAACCACCGTAACATCTTCACTCTTCACTAACCCTGTCTCCGGCACGTTTGTGACATCAGACGGTGACGCAGCAGAAAAGAGACCGACAGGAGGATACTTCACTGGCAATGGGAAAACAGACAATCGACATCTATAAGCAGGTTTTTCCGGGTCTGAAAAACCTGCATCAACGTGCTCATTTCAGTGGGAAAGGGGTACAGTAGTAAATATAACAACAGATAAATGATGGTCCGAAGTGGGTGCGATAAAGAAGTCAGAGGTCAGACCAGCAGGGGTTGTTGGAGGACGTTGCTGCTTCCTGCTTCCACGACAGAAACTTCTCCACCACTCTCACAAGAATCAAAGCGTTTCCTCTTTCCAGCTCTGATGGGAGACTTTGCCAACTCGGTCAGTCTGAGCACAGAGCAGAATCAGTCTCGTGACTCACTCTGCTTTTTTTAAACAGAGTCTGCTGCCGAGCTGCTGACAGACCGAAGCAGGCAGCTGCAGCAGAGCTCTGATATGTAGAGTCGCTCACTGACCACCAAGTCGACCGTTTTGGACCCTTTATTGGTGAAACGTCTGCCTGTAGCCGGCTAATCTCCTAATTTAAACCTTTGCTGTTGTCAAAATGTCGATCAGGTTCTTTTCCACAGTCGATGATCTGTTTTTGGCTTTAAACTCCCAATGTGTCTCCTCATACATAAACAACAGCACTTTCAGACCACACACACACACAATAGAGACACTGAAACACTAGCTCACTTTATTAGAAGCAGAGCGTGTGCATGTGTAGAAGGTGTATTTACATTTCATAGGATTTAGCCGAAGCTGTCGACCAGCTCGGAGTCTGATTACTGTCAGATGTGGAGGAACAGACGTCCAGCGTCGCCAGAAGTCCTCCCTCTAAAACTTTTCTTAAGCCTAATGTATAGACATACTCTGACTGCAGGTGGATACAGTCCTGTTGGTTAACATAACATCTATTTTTGTTTTTAATTACGCTAAAAAACAAGCAGAAGTTCCTGCATTAGTGGACTGAGACCAAGAAATCAGTGCATGTGTGGTTTTGTGCAGAACATTTCTAACATTTTGGAGTTTGCTAATTATGGTTGGTTTTGGCAGAAGTTCTTCACCCGTCTGTTTTTTGTTAAATCTTCTTCCTAACAGACAAACAGATTAGTCTGGAATCTAGTGGACACATCGCTTTGGCTCAGATGTTTACGTTTTGGTTGCGCTATGTGTTATTTTTATAGCTGTGATCATCAGGCTGTGTATCGTATTTGCATGCCGCTTTATGAGCCCTGAGAGTAATTATGAAACAAAGATAAACCCTTACAGCGTCTGAGGTTGCCAAGGTGGTAGACAAGTTAGTGAAAATGTGAACCAAACTCTCACCTCTGCCTGTAGCACTTTAAAGGACTGGATACGCTTCAAAAAGTCATTGTATGTATTATATTGTGGCAGTAAACCATACAGGTGCAGTGTCCATCCATCCATTATCTATACCACTTATCCTGTTCAGGGTGGCAGGGGGCTGGAGCCTATCCCAGCTGTCATTGGTCGAGAAGTAGGTCAATCACAGAGCTGACACATAGAGGCAGACAACCTGTCACACTCACACTCACACCTACGGGCAATTTAGAGTCACCGATGAACCTAACGAGCATGTCTTCGGACTGTGGGAGGAAGCCGGAGAACCCGGAGGGAACCCACGCATCCACGGGGAGAACATGCAGACTCCACACTACGTCCAAACCAGGATTCAAACTGGGGACCTTCTAGCGGTGAGGTGACAGCACTCACCGCTGCATCACTGGTGCCTTGTCCGTGCAGTCATAGTCTTCTGGCTGTTTGTTGGCTAAAAAAACAGCTAGCATCCGTTTAGCAGCTAAAGAGGACTCACAGGGCTTTACAGGAACATAGAAATACAAAAAACAAAGCGACAGGGGAGTGAACACTAACACTTAGACGTCTCCACATAAATGCTCATGTTGCTCCATAACTCCGGGATGTGTGACTAAGCAGCGATTTCCGAGCAAGTTCAAAATATAAGCACAAACATAACTTTATTATTCATCTGTTTTCTCTTCTGGAATCAAACTTTGTGTTGTTTATTCTGTGCTGAGAAGGTTTCATGTCTGCAGGAAACCTCAAAGCATTCTGCTCTCCTGAACAACCTCTCCTGACTTTTGCAGATGTGGCTCTTCCATCCATCAGCAGCCGTATTAAACATGATCGGTGGATCAGGGACACTTTAATCGCCAAGTATAACAAATGTGCAGGAATTTGACTTGGTGCAACAGTAACTTGGTGGCTGCTGCATGTTTCCCCTCGCTGCGCTCCCTTACATTTCCTGCTGTCAGTCAGGCAGGTTGGCGGGCGCTTCGCTTCTGATCCTCCAATTTTTTCTCTACATCTGGTCTTCATTTCCCTCTCGGTGCATTTATCTGGCTCGGTCTCAGACAGATCTTACTTTTTGGACGTGTCCGACTGCCTGCCTGCCTCCCTCTTTTCTACAGTTACAAAGTCAGCAGTGGCTGACGCCTCTCTGTAAACATGAAGTCACTGTAGCTTCACTTTCTGCTCTCTGTCATCGAGCGAGGATTCACTTGAGGTCACAGAGAGCGGTGTCAGACATCACACATCTCTCTGTTGACTATGAAATGATACTGTAATCATAATATGTATCTCCCTGTGGACTCATTAACTGTAAGTGGTTATAGCTAAGAAAGTAAATCACTATAATTGGTATTAACTACATAATTTCGAGCCAATTTGGAGGTGTCACCTGAGGAGGAGGGAAGTAACAGTAAAAAGATGAAGAGAGCTTGAGGTGGCTCAGAGTGTGTTTTTACATAGCGTTTGGTGTTGGAAGCAAAAAGCATGGGGCGTGTGAACAAACAGCGCGTGCTTCACAAACACACACGGCGCTGTTCCACCCTGATTACGCTTCTGTTACTACCTCCGATGCCGGCTCAGGGGAGAAACGACTTCGCCCCACCATTCCACCACCGCGCGCTTCTTTAATGTTAAAGACGAGATGTAAAATAGGCTTAATAACCCCGCCTTGAACTGGCAGAGTCAGAAGGGTACCTTGAAACAGCCACTAAAGGCTACCTTGAAGCTGACCTTAACAGATGTTGGAAAGAAGGAAAACAGACCTTACATTGGACACTAAAGGATAGCTTGAAATAGACGCAAAAGGGTACCGTTGAAACAGACCTAACCATAATTGGAAAGAAAGAAAAGAGACCTTAAAAGAGAGACTAAATGGTACCTAGAAACAGCTGCTTAATGGTACCTTGAAGTTCACCTAAATATGTGTTAGAGGGGAAGAAAACAGGCCCTTAAAAAGATGCTAAACGGTATCTTGAAACAGACACTATAGCTGCTTTCCCGCTGGTCAAAACACCCACTAACACCCGGCTTTTACGCTTAATGGAAAGGTTACAATCGGCATTCAGACCCGGGTCAAATGACTCTTCAGTAGACCCAGGTAATTATCGCCTCGTCTCCGATCGGCATTGATGGGAACACAAAACCCGCGTTGACTCGCTAATCTCCGCCCCCTTTCCGGCGCGATGATATGCTCCGTCGGCAACTTCTGCGACTCCTCGTCATCTCAGCTACAAATTCTGCCCGTCTCCGTCCGAGCAGCGCTCGAACATCGTTCCAAATTTGTCACCGCTGAGTTTGATAAACAGACTGAATGAGTAATAGATACAATAAAGACCTAACCACCGTAACATCTTCACTGGTTACTAACCCTGTCTCCGGCGCGTTTGTGACATCAGGCGGTGACGCAGCAGAAAAGAGACCAACAGGAGGATACTTCACTGGCAATGGGAAAACAGACAATCGGCATCTATAAGCGGGTTTGAAAAACCTGCGTCAGCACGCTAATTTTGGTAGGAAAGGGGTATCAAGGGTACCTTTAAACAAACCCTTAAAACAGTCCTCACCAAGTGTTTGAACAATAGCCTGAAGGGTGCTTCGACACAGATGCTTAATAGATGCTATCCATCTCTACTTTTGGATGAATCGTTGTAATTGTGTAATCAGTCATGTTTAAAAAGTTGTTTGCTAATTGTGCTTAAAGGCCAAACATCAGTAGCAGCCGTCTCGCTGTTGTAATCGTGTCAAACTGTGTCATGAACACCGCAGCTGAAGAACCTCAGACAAACAGTGTCAGCGTGGGTATCACGTTTCTTGCGTCACCTCTGTGGTACGACTCGGAGTATTTGACATCACACGTGCAGGACGAGAGGACGGGGGGCCGCGGTGAATCTCATCAGCCAATGAGGGGGAGCTTCTGATGAGAGTCACAGCCAATTAGCTCTCAGCCAGGGTGCTGCTATGGAAACTGTTACCGGGACGGAGAAACAGGGGGATCTAATTGAGTCCAAATGGTTGTAATTCATGGAGTTAAGGGGAGGCATGACTTTACCCAAAGCACTTCTTTATGTTTGTCTTAGCGGCGTTCAGCCTCCAGACCGCTGCTGAGGCAGATGTGAGGATGTTTGTGTTGGGAAAAATGTTCAGGTGTGCATCAGTGTATGCAACAACAATCTACTGTGTGACCATTTTTGTTGCAGTTTTAAAGATTAAAGGCACCGTTTCCTAATTCTTGCTGTGTGCATCTCTCAACGACTTGAGCATTTTAATAGTCTGGAGGTATTTTTAGAGCACTTAGAGCTGCTTGGTAATAAAAAAAAGATGTGGAAATCTCACCTGATACAATATGCGACCTTTAGAAAGTTGGACAACAATTGAGAGTGCATTAAAGCACGTACAGCTGTCACAGAGGGCGTAATAGTTCCAGTGGCAGTGTGCGTCTCACTAGACTCTCCCTGGATACTATAAACAAGGGCTGAGGTAAAAATCCCAAACGTAACACGGCACTACACAAGCATCTGTGAGACATGAACACTGAGCTGAGTGATGCACGTGAGAGCCAGAGACCAGTCCGACTGTCTACACTGCAGGCGGAAGACGTTTCTAACTGGTTCACCTGCAGCGCTGTGTTTACACTGCGCTCTGTCTGAGAGATAACACACATGGTGATACATTACTATGACAGCCCCCCTCCTCCTCCTCCTCCTCCTCCTCCTCCTCTTCCTCTTCCTCCTCCTCTCTCTGGTGTGGTGCAGGCTCATTTGCCAAGGGAGGGTAGACTGCAGCCTGTATTTGTCATGTAAATAGTGTCACCTCAACTGCCATTCAAATGTATTTGCATCCTGGCTGAATGTAGGTCAGACAGTCAGTAGGCCATTTAAATGGGAGGTGAGATCATTGTGAGAGCTGTAGTGAGCAACACAGTGCGTGTGTTTGTGCAGGGCGGGAGGTCAGGTGTCCTACTTTCACCTCACCCTAAAGGCTCGCTCTGCTCTTTTAAGACCTGGGCCCTGTTCTTGCATATATTGACTCATGGTTACAAACAGTCCAACAGATTGTTTAAGTTAAAACCGCAAAAACAGCTTGAACTTTCTCCTCGAGTCTGACAACATCACAGAAAGGATCCCTGCAGAGATAGACCTCCTTTTTAAAGAGCAAAGAGTAAAGACGGTGGTTAAAGATATGATCTCGAAGTTCTTAGTTTCGTTGTGTTTGGCAGCCCCTTCGGCAATAAAAAGGAATTGCGGGTGCAGACGTCCACGGTCGGCTCCGGTTGTAACTCTTGATTTTCCTGGCTGACGGTCGCTTTCCTTTTCAGACTGTTTGCTTCATCTGAGCGTCGAGTTTGTTTCTTCTTCTTTGGATTTTCACTTCTTGTTGAAGTTGTATCTGTAGTCATCCATCTTTTCTTTGTTTGTTCAGCCATAGTAGATTACTGTTTACTCGCAACTTGCAGAGAGCGGAAAAGCAGCCGCTTAGCTCCGCCTACCCTCTCTGGCAGACCAACCACTGCTGGCTGATGGAGAACGTGTCACTAACTGGGCACCGCTTGGGATTTATTCCACGAATGTCGCCACAGACACCCAGTCTGTAATAATACTATAAACTGCAAATGCAAAGGCTTTCATCAGTGGGCTCAATCAACATTGAGTTAGCTCATTTAGTAATAGATAGTGACTTAACAGACATTTATTTGAATAAAATTAAATTTAAATCGCTCTTCAAAGCCACCAGACTCAATTGACAAAATCAGTATTTTTACCTCACAGAAAACGGCTGCCTACGGCTGACTCAGTCGCTTAGCTTTGGTATTATTGTGTCTTCCCGTTATGGACGGGGTGACACTATGCATATCATTATGTGTAACCTATGGCAACCACTTCAGCGATGCGCGAGCCAGCTGTAACCGTCATTAACATTTTTGCAAACTCACGACTGACTACTAACGTTAACGTGACTGCTACTAATGACTACATTTCAAGCTAGCTTAGTTTCACCAAGTTGTCACTAATCCGTCAGAGACGTGATTTGTTTGCGCAACAGAGGGGACAGTTGGAAATAAGCATAGTGGGCGGGGCCTATGCAGATGAGGGATATTAATAAGGGAGAAGGAGGAGATGCCTCGGGAGGATTTTCACAAGGTCATTAAACACATCAGACACAACTTATTATTTCAAGCAGAACATTTTATATGTCTTAAGGTTTAAAAACACAGAAGGACTCTGGAAAATCTCCTCTCACTTCCTATACGTATTTCCACTCCGCTTAGGTTCTCATACACATTCAGCTTATATACACTGGCATGGCCATTAACCACATTATCCTTATTGTGGCTGTAATTTGAGTTCTCCTTCAGAGCGCTGGACATGGTTTCACCTCAGGCTTGGCAGAGCTCTTTCCATTCATCCAAACTAAACAGTGTTTGGAAACTGTTTGTGTTTGTAATTTACCTGCTTGTTTTAGTAAGAGGGCTTACATTTGGAAACTCCTCTTAAATATAACAAACTTGCACTACCTGTTCTGAAGGTAAATCAAACAATAATAAACAGGCAGAGACGTAAAGAAAATATCTGGCTTCATTTAAACGTGTAACGTGATCAGGAAAATGTCAGAAAAGGGTCAAATACACCTTTTAAAGACGCTTACATCCCGATTATACTGAGACTGACAGAAGACTGACAGCACTGTTTGCTTTCAGACGGCGTCTTGTGTTTTTATGGACACAGCGAGGCCCACTGCAGATGAACAGGATAAGAGCGTGGAGTCTGCTCTGTCTGCCTCCTTCTTAATGCATTGCATGTCCTGCAGGCAGAAGCCACTCACCACCGTAATGTGTGGTTATGGGAACACTGAGCGCTCCTGTAATGAGATTTTCACATTCAGTCCAAGCAGTGGAGACAAAACTGTTCCCATCTCTGGAAAACGGAGCCAAAAAAGTCACGTCAGCCGGCATTTAAAGTTTCTTTGCTAGAAAGACACATGAAGCCACAGGAGCTGCAAACTGTGCTCGTTTCTCTACAGTGTTGTCCGTCAATTACACGTAATCTCTGTGCAACAAATATCTGTGATCAATGGGACAAGATTTTGGTCATGGAAGTGTTCTGGTTTTCTGTTGGTAGCCCTGAAAATGTCCCAACATTGTCCAGATGGGCTGCATATGTGAATGCAAACAGCTCACCTCCAACTTTATGCAGACTTTTCCCTGCCAGCCTCCTCGTAGTACTGGTGAGCCGATGTGTGCACGCAGCAGGTAATAGTCAGGAACATTCACCGCGAGCGAGTGGGCGGGGCGATGACGTTAATATAATGTGACCGGTGTGAAACCAGAAGAGCGACACAGGATGATTAAAAACACCCGAGGTTGAAGAAGAAGGATCGTTTACGAGACGACAGCAAAGATGTCTGCAGACTGCAGAGATGAAGAGATGCAGGAGCGTCTGGGCAGGTGTGGGGACCGCACTGTACTTGTCTCCCTCTAGACAGACAGGGAAAATCTCAGGAGTGCATGTGTGAAAATTGCTTATTTTTGCTTCTCAAGCTACTAGTCATAATGTAAACAACGACCAGCACACAAAAGAGGAAGTGTCCACCTGGATATGTGTTTGAATTATCCCGATATCTGCCAGCTAAAGCCCAGGATTATTTGCTTCGGCACCCTGTGTCTAAATCATGATGAAGACGACAGCCAGTGGGCTCTGAGGAGAGAATGGGTTATGTGAAGTCACAGCAACATTGTGGACGTCTGCCATGGCTCTGCAACTCCTGCTCTTGCTTTAAATGAGCCAATGCATTGAGCTACCGATGTTTGTTACCTCATCTGGGACGTCATTAGGCTGCGTGTGGTCAACCTGGTCCTGTAGCAGGTTGTTAGCAGTCACAAAATTATCATACAAAGAATGATAAACATGGACACTTCCGTGTATTTTTGTCAGTTAGCACACATTTCAAACTACTGCGTTTCAAATGGAAGTCTATGTTTCCTGCCTATAACACTAAAGCCTTTAGAAAGGCAGGTGAAGAAGTATAGAGCCAGAAAGCTCGCTTTGTTGTTGGTCGCGAGCGTAAGACTTTCACCCAGAGAGAATTTAATTCAAGCTCCATTCGAGACCAGAAATGAAAGCTGTATTTTCTTTTAGTTTCCTTGATTCAGTTTTCAAACTGAAACCACCCTTTTTGTAGATCTAACCGAGTAGTTCTGGTGCCGTAACATAACATGCTGTAACCTTTAAGTCTTCTCAAAGCGTCGGCCAGCAGAGGTAGAAAGCCCTCGTTGTTTGCTACTGATTTGTTGCCTTTTTTCCGGGCCGGACTATTTATCCATTAGTCACCACCGCAGCACCGAAGCTGCTGCCAAGACTTATTCTGGCTTCACAAGCTTCTATTTCAGCACTTTGGTTTGTTTAGCTTTGAACTCTGAAATATGAAGCTGGTTTGGAAAAAGTTTGGTTTGGAGGAGGACGGTGAAAGAGAAGCAAAAGGTCAAATTGCTTGAGTGCTGCGTTGCTGAGCTTTTGTGACTCAACTGGGGAAGGAGAGTTTGTAAGTCCTTTTCAAATCATCAGTTGAGAATCCAAAGTCACAGAGTGGACAGCGCTTTGTTTTCTGGCTGCGTCGTTGTACACAGAGCGGTGCAGGAGCAGCAGCGTGTCAGGCTGCAAACTAACAGTCTCAAAATGACCTTCAGTGTTCATCACTCAGAAGGGTTTTTTTGGGTCCTCTGCAAAACAACAACAAACATAAAACATCAATATTTCTGCTTTTCAGCGGGCACAGGACGTCTGCAGAGGCTGCAGGCTGAGCTGCAGCTTGTTTCCAGCCGCTAAGACCGTTTTTAAGAATATGTCTCAGAAGTTTATACCAGGAGCCTCCCCCTGTCAAAATCAAACAGACCTTGTTAATAATTCCAGTAAAACACACAAAAAAAGCAGTTTGACATTAAAGTTTTCTGTGATGCTCTTAAATGGGGCTTTGGGGGCTGCAAGCCGAGCTGTCGCAAACCTTAACTCAAGCTAAGCTAAAACGCGCTAATGTGTCTTGAAACATAAAGAAAGAAACATTAGTAAGCTTTAAAGAGTTTTAATGAGGCTTTGATAAATGTGAGTCTTAAACATAAAGCATAAAATGTTCTTAAACATGAGTTTCTGAGGTGATTTGTTCAGAAGCTTGTTCACCTTCACCGGAGCTTCATGGAGGTTTTATGACCGACACCAATTGGATTATGTGTCACCTGAGTGTTTAACATCATTAGCCTTCCATCTGCTGTCATAAGTGAAGAATACTTTATATGTTTTCTTCATGTTTGTGTTTGTAAACGTCATCCTCTCTTCTTAACAGACGTACATCGGCTCCATCCTGGCAGCGGTGAACCCTTACCAGCTGCTCCCGGGCCTGTACGAGCGGCCGGCTGTGGAGCGGTACAGCCGACACCACCTCGGTGAAATCTCCCCGCACATTTTCGCCATCGCCAACGAGTGCTACCGCTCTCTGTGGAAGAGGCTGCAGAACCAGTGTGTGCTCATCAGGTAGGTGACGGATCAGCCTGTGTTGTTGATTTAACAGAAGCCAGGATGAAGTTTAATCCAACTCACGCAGACTTTAAGGCCGGAGATATACCTGCTTTTTAACCTTGTGTTCGCGTACACGATTGTTCACATACTTGTCTCTGCACTACGCGTGTTACTGGAGGATACCTCTAGTGGGCGCACCAGAGAGCGCAGGCTGTATGCAACTACCTTTTTTTCGGGATGTAAACAACAGACATGGAGAAAGTTACTGTGATGTTCATTCTGAGATCACAGCAGAAACAGCTTCTGTGTGTTTGGCGGACAGAACACACCGTCTGCTCCGTCCCCGCTCCGTCTCTCCTACATGTTCCCCCGTGCACGGACGTAACGGTCCCGGACTTGTTCCCATTTAGTTTTGCAGGTTTCCACGTCGACTTCTAAAACAGAACTTATCTGTCTGCAGCTGTTTGACAGGCATGTTTGTCTCTGTGCAGAGGCAACGACACATCGTACAGATGTGGATCATTGTGGACTCGGTCTATCAGCTCGTCTTCAGAACTTTCAGCCATCGTTGTCCCTGCGGCTGTGTTGACCCTGTCACATCCCCTCTGCCTCTGCACTGCCTCTACTGTTCCTGTGCAGACTGCATCTCGTGCACGTGCAGTGTTAATTTTTGAGGACGTGCACAGCTGACGCTCCAAACAGATGCAGGGAATGTGTGGCAGCCATCATGCGCACGCAAACGCGTAGTTAAAAGCAAGAATTTCTCCTGCTTAAAGCTGCAGCAAAAGATATCCGTCTCCTTGGGGCAGCAGAAACCTGTAAAACAAGATGACAGACAGAAGTCTTCATAGATGAAAACTTGTGCCATTTTAATACTTTCTCCATCCCTACATCAACTTTTGCTGACTTGATGGTGTCACTGCCCGGTAAGAATATCCGGATCTTTCTTACCAGGGGTTATATCAAGCCATCTAATTGGCTGTTTCTACAAACTGTTGTTGTCTTTAGCCGTTTAACCTCTCCCCTCTGCGTGCCAAACACTTTGATCAGGTTTCAGGTCCCCTGGGCAGTTTGGCTGCAGCTCTAAGGATCAGAGCGCAACATGCCACATCGCACACACTCTGCTACTATCTCCATCCTCTGTTCCTTCCTCACATCCTTCCTCTGCGATTCAAGCAGGACAACTTTCTCAGTCGCTCTATTGTTTTAACAGACAGACGGAGATGTTTTTTTTCCCCCCTCGGGCTGCAAAAGTTATTTTTACACTTAAGAAATGATAATATTTGTGCCCAGATTATAGGAGCGGATGCAGAGGACATCACAGTGACTCTGTGGGAGCACTTGTGTTTGTGGTCGTCGAAGTATCCTGAATACGTGGCCATAGGACTTTATTCATCGCTGTGGGGACACGGGGTCGCTCACAGGGAATCATGCAAAAACACAGTGAATGTAGAGATAGAAGGTGCTTTAAATCTAACTTGTACAAGGAGCTAACTCTGCTTCCTGGTGTGTCTGTGCAAATGAGTTACTAAAACTCTGCAGGGGGTCAGGGTTCCTATGATTTGAGTTTTAGCCTCATGTGGAAACCAACAGATTGTAGAAGCTAGCTACAAACTAGCAGCACAGCGTCCTCCATAGTGTCCAATACGGGATGCACTGCACAATTTTGAGACCTACTCATAACTCTTCCTTCGACAGTTTACAGGATCACACATCAGTCAGGATGTTCAGCAACTCAAATTTACCGACTTTCAAGGATCAAATAATTTCAGCGAACATTTAAGCCACTCGTAAAACTACAACTGAAGCAGAATGAGATAGAACCACCCAGCTCGAGAGGTGTAGGGGTAGCTTGCGAGTCGCGGCTCGTAGCTTCAGGCACTAGTGTTGCACTTTTCTGACAATTAGCTGGCATCATTTTACAGCCCTGTGTGGCCCGCTTTCATTGGCATTGTGGGTAATGAGACACACATTTCCCCTTTTTAAGGTCAGCTGGTTTGAGTTTGTGAAGAAAGCAGAAAGTGAGCAGCGGCTTTGCTTTTACTGTTAATGAATAAGGAGAACACTTAGTGCCAGACGCCGCAAGACACTTAAAGTATCTTAACTGCTTTAAAGACACAATGGAGGCCTTAATGAGAGGATGGAAAAATGCAGGTGCAACAGAAACCATTTTACTGCCGTATGTGTAAGCAAATGATTTGAGATCTGCTGTGTCACTTCTCCACTCAGCAGCTTAATCAGCGGCTATAAACCTCTCTAGCTTCAGACTTTCATGTGCAGCGGACAAGCTAACAACAATACATCAAGTTAGACTTTCATAATAAAACTCGCTGAGAGGCATTTTACATGTAAGAAGTTTTGGATGTGTGACAATATTTAACAGGAGGTCTGGTCAGGTTACGCCTGAAAGCTACGGGGTTATTTTTCCTAAAAATAATAATGGTTTGAGTTTGAATCGGTAGTTATTTACTAAGGTAACTTAAGGTATTTCCATCAGGAGAGACTTCATTTTGTGTGAACAACTATTTATTCACAAGTTTGGAAAGATGAGAAATGTGCAGTGTTTGGAGATTAGACTCTTCATGTTCTCGAAGGTGCAGTGAGGCCGAGTGCAGGATAGGATACCCGCGATGGAGACTGGACACTGGTGGTGGTGAAGAAAGGATGCAGGATGAGCTGAGGAGCTGGACTTGGACACTGATGAGATGGATTGGAGGCAGCTTGGATGGAGGAGGGTCGCAATGATCGAACTGAAACGACAAACTGACAGCGGAGAGGAGGACAGCTTTAGATTTGACAGCAGCAGGATGATTGGTCGACAGAAGTTGAGGCTGAATCTGGTTGGTTTAGCACTTAAAATAGTGGACGCCCATAGTCAGCTGATCACCAGACAGGAAGGACAGAGAGAGGGAGAGCAGGGATGTTGCAAAAGGCCGCAGACCAAGCTGCAGCATTTGACGAGTCAGGAGCGAGAGCGGGCTGTCCATGAACCGGGTGTCTGATGTTCATTCATGCTGAGTCACTTTAAAGGAACATTTGGTGACTGTGTTTTGACCTGAATACTTGTTATAGAATATTCCATGCAAGGTCGGGATGACTAAAAGCAGCAGCAGCTGTGTGTGCAGTCTCACCTCACATGTTTCCTCGGGCTTCCTCCTGTTCAGCACAGAAACCCTTTTGTCCTGCAGGATGCTGGTCTGTGGGAAGAATGTGCAGCATGGCGCGCACACAGCGAGGCGTAAACACAAACATGTCATATTGTGGTGGATGGAGGCTCCGAACCTCACAATGCTGCCATTCTGTTTGCAGAGACGTATCACAGCTATAGATCTGCTTTGTGTTTGTCCTCATCCCACTGACTCCTCCAACTTTTCCTGCTGCAGCAGGCAGATTTCCCCCGAGGGCTCTGCAGCCTCATCTCTTTATTATTCTGCAGTTTCCCTCCTGAACTCTTGTGTTTTTCTAACTTTGCCACAGACCTGGAGTTTATGAAAACTCTTAATTCACCGCAGAATCTGTAACTTCGAGAACAAGAAAACACAAATTTGGACTTGTAGTTTTTTCCATGAGAGCAGCAGCTGCATCACATGAATCCACGCAGGCCAGAGAGGACAAACCACAGACCGCAGGCGTGACCTTTAACTGTGGCCTCAGCTCAAACTCAACCTGATGCTTTACTGTCTGTGTCTTGGAACCCTCAGTGTGTCATTGAGTCTATTCTAACACACTGCAAGGGTTCATTATCCTCTTCTGAATCTCGTCATGTGTGTCTTTGAGAAAATGTCGAGGTTGAAAATGTCTGCTTTTGACTGTATTGTTGAACTCTAAGAGAATATTGTAGGCTGTGGGTCTTCATCTGACTGTTAGCCTGTTGTACCAGCAAGTTCTCTCTTAGATGCAAAGATGTTCAAACTTGCTAGTTTGATACTGAAGCTGCAAAGGTTTCTGGTTGCAGCTCAGAGACTTGAAGTTAAGTTTCTCTTGTGTAAAGTTACCAGAAATATTCTCCAAGAAAACAACTTTCTGTGTACCTTGTTGTCTCTTGTGTCCAGTTGTTTTAAACAGGTTGATAAGCTAACAGGCTAACATGAACATAGCTAACGTTAATCCTCAAACATAAACAATAAAGTACAGTATATATTTATTAATACCATTGTAATATAAGCGTCTAAGGTCAGGTTTAACCGGCTTTGCTGAGTCTGTTACTATGTGTTAATGTTATGTTTATGCTAGTTTGTGTGATAAATATGATAATAAACATGTAACGTGATCCATCCATCCATCTTTTCAGACTTTGAGTTACGTCAAAGCGTCTTTAACAAAGACTACTAAGGGAAAGGTTTAAGTTGTAACTTCTGCTTAATTTGGAGGCATTTCAGCAGCACCTGTAAAACGTTCGCAGCACGTAAACTATGAGGTCAGTTAGAAACTTTGTTTGCATGTTTGAACATGCAACTTAGTGCACAAAATAAAGTTGTATTTTTGAAGATGATTGTTTTATAGTGATAAAGAAGGGCAGCAGGTGGCTTCTTAGAAAAAATAATTGGATCAAAAACTGATTTTATCTTTGTCGAGAAAAACAGGTTGTCTCATCTGCCAGCTGACAGTCAAACAGAAGTGCCAGCGACAGGCCTGAAACATGTTTTCTAAGGCTGCTGTCACAACTAAAGTCTGTTTGTTTGATCCGAATCAAAGACCACACGGTTACAAAGTTGCATTGTGCCTCCAGTTTGGTTTGTGTTCACACGGCAGCTTTAACCAGCAGACCAAAAGTTATGATGCTCGAGGAAACTGCTCTCTGATTGGTCAGAATTTCCACGTGGGAAAACTCCCTGAAGCAAACAGAGAGAGAGAGAGAGCACACTGCCTGGCTGCGTGTCTGTCTCTGCAAGTGTCAACACCCGTTTACAACCCACAATGCACAGCTCTGTGGTTTTCTTCCTGTTTTAGGTCCTACTTTAAGTCGATTATGTTCTCCCCTGAATCGAACCGGACCATGGTTCGTTTGGAAACAACTTTTCAGGCCGACCACGGTCCAGATGTTTGGTCCGCACCAGAGTTTGAATGCGTGTTCTCACCTGTCCAAAAAGTCTGAAAACCCAAACCAAAGGTGTCAGGTGTGAAAGCAGCCTTATACCGTGTGTTTCATCATGCCCGTCATGAAGATTAACAAGTGTAAGACCCCACCAGCAGCACATGTCAGCAGCAGGTCATCAGACCTTCACTGATCAATGTATGCCGGATGTGAGACACGACTGCTCTTCTTTCACTTCTTTTGACCCCAAATTAGCGAGAGTCACTTTTTCCCCTCTCTTTGACTTCTTGTTAGTGTTTCACCACCTACGCGTTGTTAGTCTGCTCTTAATTGTTGCCCTCGAGCAAGGCACTAAACTCCAGCTGCACCTGAAGATGCAGTCCAGTGAAACTTGACCGAAACGTTTCACAGCAGGGTTTCAATCTTGTAAATGTTTGTGAGTTTGACACCTGAAGCTAGACTTTGCGTGCAGGATCACTTTAACACTGAGTCAAAGTGCTGCCCAGCTGCCACAGTACGTGGTCTGCTTCTCAATGATCTCTGACACACAGACTCTCCCCCTGCCGGTCCCCCGATAACACCAAAGCCATCTCAGAGCGGACCCTCGTAAAACATGCAACATGGAAGAACCCCCACCCACACAGAGAGAGGATCACTTCTTACAGAGTGTGTAAGTGTGTGTGTGTGTGTGTGAGGAAGAAGGGCTATAAATCGCGAGCTGGCACTTTAAGGCGAGGCAGGAAGCTTTCTCGTCAGATTTAGGGATTGTGGGTAATCAGATCCAGGCAGAGGGAGGCGAATGAAACAGGAGCTGCAGTAAAAGAAGAGGAGGAGGAGGAGGAAGGCGTCTGCTCATTAACGTTCATTAATGTTCATGAATGCCACTCTGCGTTTTCACTGATGCAGATACCTGCCTGCGTCCAGCCTCATGATTTTAATGGAAACCCTCCTGTTGGGTTTTTAGCTGCAAGAACTCGTTCTGAACCACCAACGAAGAAACTCCTGGAAAACCTCCAAACCTTTGTAGCTCATAGCTAATGCCACCATGGCTGCTTTTCTTCTGGATAATAAACAGGAGACTCAGATTCTAATTCACATGTTTTATGACCCAGTAACCTGCACTGGTCTGGATCTGTTGGACTGGTTTGGGCTTTTTATGAACACCAAACACCTGGAGACATTGGACAAAGACTGCATTTTGCAGGTTAGAGAAAAATACGGTAATCGAGAGATAATCTCCCATCATGCTCCTGGTGACTATTTACCAGAAGAGTTTTATGACCACCTTACACCAAACAATTCAGATGACAGGAGAAAATCAACTCAAACATCCCCTGATTTCACGCTGACATTGGAAACTTGTCTGCGACCTTGTGACCACAAAGTTGTTGGTTTAAGGCTGGCATTGGTTTCATTGACGGGAAGTCTTAGCTCTGTATCATGCAGCAAGATTTTGGACAATAGTGTTTGTGGCAATTGTTTGTTTTCACAGTTTCCACATGATGACATACCTGCCAACATTAGGATGTGAAAAAGAGGGAGGTTTTCTGGGGTATAGTGATCTGGTCAGCCTCAGACAGGCCGCGCACAAGAAACGTGCCAATGCTGCAGGATCCCCTCTGTGCCTCAACGTTTGGCTTGTGTTTGGCACAGTTAGCATGCTTGCTAAGTCAGTTCCACACCTTACAAAAAGCATGGTATGTATCAGTGCGGCTAGCGGCAATAAAGGGGAATTTCTCACACCAAGTGGGGTTACATTTGGAGGCGCATTTTTTCTTCTGTTTCAGCAAGCTAAGCGGTACAGAGGTAGCGAGCCGCCGCAGCAAGGAGTGACGCATACGCACGGCAGGTAGAGTGGTTTGCGCATGCTTGCCGCTGCCTCCAGTTGGGTTGCCAGGTCTTATGACACATATCCCACATAGAGGTTGAGGAACACCTGCTTGATTGGTATCAATGTGAAAGAGGGAGAAATTACAAATCAGGAGTAAAGCGGGAGAAGGGGTTAAAATGAAGGGGACTCCCACCCAAATCGGGAGTGTTGGCAGGTCTGTGATGATGCCCTCGTGCACAAGGCCAGATCCATAAAGAAGTACTAGTTTGTTGTGGAACAACTTGTCTGGCCTGTACAGAGCGATGACCTCAACCCCATCCCACCTTTCAGTTGGAGCTGGGATAAGAGCCGGACCTCACAGCCCAGTGTGGACCTCACTATTAATGTTTGAATGGAAGCGAATCCCTGCGACCAGGTTCAAACATCTGGTGTAGAGACTGAAAGCAGAGAGCTGGAGGCTGTCAGAGCAGCACGCCCAAGGCTTCATAATGAGGTGTTAAATACAGTAAAGCATCTGGGCACATACTTTTTGTCATATCCACGACATTTATTTTAGTTTGTTTATGACGCATGCTTTAAAGCTTCCTTCATCTAATCCCTCTCTGATTTTCCACTGTTGTCTTTCCGGAGATAATAACAGAAGAACAATATCGAGTTTCATTCTTTGTCACGAAAAAATAACAATCAACAAAAACAATTGTGTCCAAAACAGCCCAGATTTGATGGAATTTAAGTTGTTATCCTGCAGCCCCCCCGACCCAGCAGTTTGCCCCTGACCTCCTGACCCCTGAGGTGGGCGGGAGGTCAAACTCAAGCCTCTGCAGCCTAGTTAATCACTCAGGCATCTGGGGTCACAAAAGCCCTGCAGCAAAGCCCTGTAAAAACATACCTGCGAGGTTGTCTCCTGGTCGTCTGCACCGGGAGTCAGATTAATAATTTGACTGAAGTGTGACCAAAGGAGGGAATGCATCACAGGAAAGGAAGAGAGCATGATGGGAAGGAAACACAGATATTCATGTTGTTGTTTACGTGAAACATGGGAACTGAACTTTGTTTACTCTTTCTGTTTGTTTGTTTTTAGAGCTGATCTGTTTTAGATTTTCTTTTGTTTAAAGTAACTTTTTGAACATAGCGCGAGGAGGTTAGCGTAGCATAGACGGAGGCTGCAGTAGGAGTGTGGCGGTGGAGACCGATAACGAGGAGAGTTGGACGTGTCCTAAGATGCCTTCTGAGGCTGGGCTGTAGGGCTACGGTGGCCTTTTTAGGACACTTTAGAGTTGACTTTTGAGCTCAGATGTGCATTGACATTAGTTTAAGCTGGACTTTATGAGCCCGAGTCAAACTTAGACTTTGATTTCATGATAAATTAATTTCTTAATGTATGTTAGTCTGAATGAGTTGAAAAATCCGTCTGATCATCTTCATTGACATAAATGTGGTCAGTGTATTTAGAGTTCATTCAGACCTGACAGCTCTGGTTTGGACTTTCTGAGTAAGTCCGTCGTTATAGGTGAGAACATGCATCCGAACTCTGGTGCGGACCAAACCACCGGACCATGGTCCACCTGAAAAGTCCGCTTCGAGTCAGGAGAGAACCGAATCAGAAAGTAAACCCTGATATAGGAAGCAAACAATAACAAAGTGCATTGTGGGTTGTTATCGGATGTTGACGCTTGCAGAGCCAGGCAGCAGGATGAGTAGAGGAGAGACGTGAGGGAGCGACGAGGCAAGTTTTCCCACGTGGAAATTCTGACCAATCAGAGAGCAGTTCCCTCACGCATCAACACTTTTGGTCCGCTGGTTAAAGCTGCCGTGTGAACACAAACCAAACTGGAGGCAAAATGCAGCTTTGTAACCGTGTGGTCTTTGATTCGGATCAAACAAACAGACTTCAGGTGTGACAGCAGCATTAAGGGTTTTCGTCTCGTAGACTCGTAGCTTTATTTTGATATTTCAATCTAGACAAAGTTGTAACAGCAACAGACCAGAATGTCTAGAGTCTGTCTGCTTGTGAGGCTGACAAGTTCCATCTTAACGACTTGTATCATCTTTTCTTTATTTTCCTTAGGCAGTGAGGAACTTTGAGATCCTTTTCCTCAGGTCCTTAGAGGACCCGATGCCAGCTGAAGTGCCGTGCTTTGATGGAGTTTTTTCTCCTTTCACTTCTCGTCTCAGTTTCTCCTTCCTGCTCTGAATCTCTCTCACTCTCTGCCGCTCTGCTCCTCCGTACAAAAGGCCCGAACTGTGGGGGCAGTTTATCCTGCAGCCTCCCTCCTTTCCTGCCTGTGGGGGGGGTTATACCTTGGGTGGCAACAGCATGTGGAGAGCCAGAGATTAGTACAAAGGCAGGGTGCAGTGGAGTTGTATGTGTGTGTGTCCTAGTTTGGGTAAGTTGGCATGCAGCCAGAGGTCTTTTAAATGAGTTACACTGAGCAGCCCTTTCAGATTCGGCCGTCACTGTTGTCCAAGCTATTTAAATGAGTTACACACACCAAGCCCTTTAAAGAAAGATCCTACCCCTTTAAGAAAGTTAGACCCATTCTTGGAGAGAGCCACTGGCCAGATCTGTGCTACTGTTTCTCTTCAGATGGGATGAAGTCCCCCCGAAACTGGAGCCTAAAGTCCCTCACAGAGAAACTGCCACCCTGAACTCATCCCGACATGTCTGAGAGGAACCGTGTGTGAGAATGCTAATGTCTAAATCAGTCAGACAGGACTTAACCCGACCAGCTCCCAGGTACAAAGACATTGTGATACCTGATTGAGTCTTAGCTTTAAGTCAGTTATTCTGTACAGAAATCCACTAAAATTGGTGTACGACTGACGTTCTCGTGAGGGTGCACACTACAAGATAATCAAGCCGATTTTGGGTCTGATAATCAAGGTCCTGATGTTCTGATGGTTCTAAAGACGATCTCTGATTTTACTTTCCCCGATCTGCTCCGAAGAACGTCGTGGCCACATAGATTTCAAATTTTAAACATGTCGAATATTTACGATCGGATATTTAAACTGACTCAAGGAGGAAGCACAACAGATCGCGCTGTAGCATGTACGGCCCGCGTTCACGCCTTCTCCACCACTTCATCCACAGTTTGCTCTTTTTTCTTCCTGAATTTTCAGTAAAAAGTACAAAAACTATCATCACCAGTTCTTCCTGCCCGTCGCCCGCCATGTTTGTTTACTCTGAAGTCTCCTTTGAGCGACAGGGATTTAGTGAGATTTCCTGCTGTGAGAGTCGGACTCTGGTTGTTGGTGTTAGAGAGGAAGAAAATAGATAAGGGCAAAAAATCTGAGTAAAACTATAAACATTTTCTTTCCCTTACAAAAGTTAAGATGACGTATTACACTCCAACATGCAAAGTTGCAACATTTAAGATTCAACCACCAAGGGGCAGAAACTTCAAGCCTATTCATTTCATGAGGCCAAATATCGCAAATTGCTTCATTTGGATTTATGATCCGAGCGACACCCTTTAATTTGGATGAGGAAAACAAAACACCTGGAAAACATGGAAGAAGCTTCAGACAGAGCAACAGAGGAAGGATCCCTTTCCCCGGGTGGTCAGACAGGAAGTAGACGTGCAGAGCAGACCAATGTAAAAAACACTATTGACCATCATAGATACAAACGGAGCGCAGTACTTTCAGGACGAACTGAGCTTAAGCTTTTGGATCTGCTGTTGAAGGCAGAGAGTGAAGATTGAAAGCAGGTGGAAAAAACCACTGCCAGGATATTGATCTGGTTCTTTGAGGAGAGAAAGCAACAGAAATGTGGCTTCAGTTTGGAGAAACAAAAGCACAAACTGTTCCACCGGATTAAGATAACAGCCACCAATGATTTCCTGTACGTTGCTGGTTGTTTATGATAATCATTCCAAGGTGTCATAATTAAAATGACAGTTAAATGTTTGAAGATGCTATAAATGCTCAGTCGTCCTGTACGGAGCGTCTGAACCGCAGCTCGTCCTGTCCCAACATCTGTCCACATGTGCAGCGGTCACGTCTCCGGCTGAAGCCAGACACGCTGAGAGTTTACATTCCCTCCAGTCCTGTTTTCTGTCCATGAGGAATGTGCCTCTGACCCCACGTGTATGACCCTGATGCATGACATACAAAGTTCAACTTTACTTAGGAAACATGTCGCTGAAACACGTGTTCTGTCCCAAAGACAAACGTGGGTTCCCTCCGGTTACTCTGGCTGCCTCCCACAGTCCAAAGACATGCTCGTTAGCTTCATCGGTGACTCTAAAATTACCCGTAGGTGTGAATGTAAGCGTGAAAGGTTGTCTGTCTCTGTGTGTCCGCCCTGTGATTGACAGGTGACCAGTCCAGGTGTAACCCCGCCTTCCACCCGATGACAGCTGGGAAAGCCATCAGCCCCCCGCGACCCTGAACAGGATGGATTTTTGCTTTATTTCCAAACACTTGCTCAACAGTTTGTTAGATTCCACCTGCTCCCTGTCAGAAATGATACTTTTATGAAGGAGGTTTGGTTTAGAAATAACTTAACCACTAAACTGGACACTAAGCACCTTTCTATGTCATTAGATGAGTTTTCAGTGGTGAGAGACAGGAGATGTTTCTCACAGTGCTGTGAATAGATGGTGTGTACCTCAGGCTTCTGAACGCCCAGGGAGGAGGAAATGTATGTCTGTTGTATTATAGTCCATCCATATGCTTCTCATTCAGGAGAGTTCCCTCAGCCTGCTGTCAGATGTGTTACCTGCACATCGATGTATAAAACAAGGTCCTGTTTGGTGTCAGTAATCTGTGCTGTGGAGATGTCGATGGAGGGCTGTGGTGCTATCTCTTTCTTTGTGTCCAACTGGACACTATTGCAATAGTTTCTCGGTGCGAAAGACAAAGCACTTCCTCACCGTTACTCAAACAGTCTGAGCTTCAGGTGGACGCCTACAGGAAGAGAGAGAGGGAACAGCCTGGATATTCTTCAGGCTTCTCACTTCAGCTGGAGCCAGCCAGCCAGCCATTATCCAAATGAAGAGTTGTGTTCCTAAAATGAATCATGCTTACAGTCATGAAACGTTTACAGACGTGAAAATCAAGAAGCCAACATTAAGATGCCACAAAGAGGATTTAAAACGACCTGCTGCTCAAACTTAACATCACATGACAAACTAAAACAAAACCGCTCCCAAACCGTCTGACACAGCAGCTTGTTCAGTGGCCACACTTCAAAATATGAAGCTACGGGGCGTTATTAAGTTAAGCTGTGTTACTAACTTACTAACATTACTACTTATTTAAACCTCAAACCTTCTTAGAAGTCCTTACTTTGAACCTGAAGCTAGCAGGCCTCTCACCAAGCTCCTGTATTTAACGAGTTGGGAGCGAGAACCTGTTGACTAAAGCTTTTGTTGTTCTTGTAGCTGTTGTTAATGTTTACGACCACCAGAACATCTTCTAAAGGTCTCTGTGTGTTTCTATCACTGTGACGGACACCTGTGCTGTGAAGCTGCCTGCTCGTGCTGATTGATGCGTCTGTTGTGGACCTGCCTAATGCTCTGGAGTTGCTCTCTGTGTCAGTGTAATGAGTTCACAGGTTAATAATTAACGAGTGCAGCCTGAAGCTCACGCTGTGCGGCTGTGGGTTGCCAGGTTCGTGTCTAATGTCACCAGAGATGCGTGAGGTGGTTCCTCAGGCTTCGTGGTGTTTCCTGCCCACAGAGTCATATTTCGAAGCGTAGGGTTGCAGGCCAAGCTGCAGTATTCGATGTGTTGATAGTGAGAGCATGTTGGAATTCATTCTGTTGTTAGCTCGTGAAAGAAAACAGAATTAAAGCTGCAGTAAACATGTATTAAACTCTATGTGGGGCCATGAGGTATTCAGCACACACTCTGGAGTAGTTTTAATCATGAACATTTTGGTTTCTACCAACTCCTGAAAAAATTACCTGTCTCTTATGCTGCTAAATCCTCCACGAAGCTCAGTGTAACTGCGTCTGTCTGCTGTGCGGTGCTGAGCAGGTTGTGAGCAGGTTGTGAGCATGTTAAATAAAGCTCTGTCCCTAAAACTAAAACAGTGAGCTAAAGGAGGTAAGATGTAAACAATATCTTTGCAGTGCTGCAAACAACACTTTTCACATTCAACATTCATCCTTCCTGCTCTGGGTCGCAGCGGGGCTGGAGCCTATCCCAGCTGTCATTGGCGAGAGGCGGGGTTACACCTGGATTGATCGCAAGTCAATCATATAAAACAATAAGTGTCCACTAACAGTGTTTTTTTGCGCTGGAAGCGGCCACAACCTCAATTTCAGAGCGCTTCTCGGCAGTGCTTACTGTTGCTAGGTTACGACAGTCGTCTGGCAGCACTTCCTCTTGCCTTGGCAGTGCTCTGTATGCTTAATATTTGCTTTTATTCAAGGACATTTAACAAATAAAACATATAGTGGATAGGAATAGCGTCTTGGCGTTAGCAGCATCTCTACACCTGGAAATTGTACCCTTGAAAAAAGGAAAGGATTCGCTTCTCCTCCGCCATTGTCGTTGACAAAGTTGATATCAGAAGTCCCGCCCCTTCTTGATTATGATTGGTCAGTGAGGGAGAAGTGACATTGACGAGTGCAGCTGTGTTCGGAGAGTTGAACTATTTTCATCTGAGGGCACAGTTTTACTCTGAGGACGCTGAACTGTGCTGATTTTGTATAAGCGCTGCCTGCACCACAGTTAGTGGACACAGGCCCTAACACAATATTAACAAATCATTTGAAGCATTATTGATTTTAAAATGTTGATTTAAAGTTTCAGAGATCAGAGACATAAAGCTACGAGGTTCATTATTCCTGTTAAAGGAAGTTTATACGTTTTAAAGTGCTTGCTGATTGGTGAATGGATGTTGTGTCCCTCTACATGATACAACAAAGAGACCTGCTCTATTTGTAAAGTGCTCCGAGATACGTTTTGCTGTGTTATGTGCTATATAAATGAAATTTGATTGATAGATTGATTGATGTATCGACAGTTTATCTGTATATTAGCGGTGATATTTTCTCGATGGTCTTTTTTCATTGTTTGTTGTCTGTCTTAAATCTGTCCATCTTGTACCTTACATGTTGTTTTGCTGTCTGAGTAAATCTTGTTTGCCTTTTGATAGCATTCTTGTTCCCACATTAATCAGATTCCACTTCAGTTCCACCTCGCATGTTTTCTTCTCTGCGAGCCTTACGTTCAGTTCCCATCATGTTTATCCTCAGGTGTTACTTGAAGGTCTGCTGGTTTGCTGTTACATGCTGGATTTCATCTATAGGACTAGATGACAGGCCAGCTTATAAACAGTGTCTAGTGCCCCATCTAGTGGTTGTCTTTGGAACAAGCACTCTGAATTTTTCCCATGCATGTGTAAAAATGTCATCCTTGTGGTTTAGTCATGAGTCAGTCCTCAACACCTAATCCACTTCTGACCTGATTTGTGTGCAAACATGACTTTAAACCTTCACAAGGAGTTTATTCAACACAAACAACCTGCGGGCTCTGACACACTCGCTCACCTTAACTGGAGACACACTCCACCCACACACAGCTTTCTCATGTCACAGACTCGTGTCACATTTTCTCTGCTCCAATCAAAAGACTGAAAACCACACGAACGAAAGAGAGCGAGCTCAAACTTGGAAGTATTTCAGTAACATGCAATTATAAGGTGTTGACTGTGAAATGAGTAACAACATTACAGAAAGGATTCCTACAAAGATCAATAGGGAGATGCTTTTTAAACCAGAGACAGTCAATGCAACGCGCGATCTTCAGACACCTGACTTGCTGACTTGCTGCTGCTTTGACCAGCTGCTTTTCTGTGTTACTATGTTTAACAAAAAGTAGATCCCATCAAACCATTTCAAACCCCAAACATCTAACTGATTGAGGCAGCGGTAGACCTGCAACTGCTGTGTTCTGTGAGGTAAAATTACTGTTTTTGTCAGTGGAGTCTGGTGGCTTTGAGGAGAGCAAAGGAGAGAAAAACATCAAATAAGATCAATCGTTTCCATCATGTTGTCGGAGGCACTTTTAATAGACGTACTTTTATCAGGTGCTTTTGCATGTGAGGATTACATTGTCGCCATTACAGCCGGTTTCATTGCTGCAGGTTGAAGCAATCTACGCAGCAGCTCCGAAACTTTTGGAATTCCCTTTATGGAAGCATTTTTAGCCTCTATATTAGCCTTCATTTATTGCAGCGAGTTGCATCCTAAAACATTGCATGAAATGGGAATAATTGTATTCACATTCTCCATTACACCTGTGGGGAAACTGTCTTATCGTTTGTGTGTTTTATCCCCCCTTTAGTGGAGAGAGCGGCGCTGGGAAAACAGAAAGCACCAAGCTGATCCTGAAGTTCCTGTCGGCCATGAGCCAGCACTCCCTGGAGGTGTCGTCCAGAGACAGGACGTCACACGTGGAGGAGGCGCTGCTGGAGAGCAGGTCATTACTCTTCTTCTTATGATTTAAGATGTATTTATGACAAACCATGTATGTTGACAATCCTGATCCTCCATCACTCCACAGTCCCATCATGGAGGCCTTTGGAAACGCCAAGACCGTCTACAACAACAACTCCAGCCGCTTCGGGAAGTTCGTCCAGCTGCATTTCAGCCAGAAGGGAAACATCCAGGGAGGCAGGATCGTCGACTGTATCCTTTAAAACACACTCGGTGCTTCGTGTCAGACACTTCCTTTCCACTGCACATCTCCTACCCAGGTTAAATATACAGGAAGGACTCACTTAAACACGGCAAAGCTGCTTTAAGAGTAGAGATGGAGGAGGAGCCGATGCCTCCCATTAATTTATTAAGAAAACCCTTGAGGACAAATTGTCTTGATACTAAAATCTTACAATTAACTTTTTATTTAGCTGCTTTTTATAATAATTAGCAAACAAACTGGAACAGAGGTGAGAGAATTTTAAAAAACTGCATTAAAAAGCACAATTATTATGATTACAGAAGCTACTAGCTTGACAAGCTACTAGCTAGCTAATAGGTCCATTCATTTCCACTTTAATACATGTTTCCTTTTTGTCTTCTAAAGCCAAAATACATAAAAATATCTTGTTGAAATATTTGTAAGAGGAAATCATGGCTTATTTTTAATCATACATAACTTTAGTGTTCTTCTTGAAAGGTCAGCGGGAAAGCTAACTAGCTTGTTTAGCTAGTAGCTTGCTAATATGATTCGTACAAACTTGGAAAGTCACGTCTGCTGCTTTGCTTGAATTGTTCTGTTTGTTTGTAGAACATAAGCTGAAGCCATTTAAAGTCTGTTATGTGCCTTGACTGACGTTTTTCTGACCACAGACCTCTTAGAAAAGGTGAGAGCCCGTCCTCCTGATAATCTGTCGTTATGTTTGAGTGCCTTTTAAGTGACACTGCATTAAAATCAGAATTCCTGTAGGCGTCACCTGTTGGTGTGAAAAGCTTCATCCTTCACCAAGAGCAGCTCACAGGGGTTACATGGTATCCATTTTTAAACCAAGATTCTGCAGTGATGCTGTTAAGAAGGACATCACTCCATGCTCCTTTACACTGAACCAAACAACACGAGCATATTGCTCCCGTCTGTGATTTTACAAAGCACGCCGTCGTTCAGGCGTCTAGTGTGAGGTCTAACTTACATATCAGGTAGTGTTGATGCTTTCTAAAGAACAGTAATGGTTATTTACCATTTCTATTTAATACCTGTTGATCTCGTCCTCTGCTCGGATGGTAAGGGGCTCCTGAACCTTACTGGCTCAGCGATTCACAAACCCTTAGAGCATAGCTGCTAACTACTTCTTCTTCTTTAGATTGGATGATAATCGCTGGTGGGTCACTCATATAAAGCTGGTTCACCCATTTATACAGTAGTGACTCTGTTAAAGTGAGAACAAAAATCCCCCCTCCCATTCTGTTTTTATTAAAAAGCCTATGCAGAACAAGGCCACAACATTTCAACCTTTAACAGGCTGTGTAAAAGAGGCTTTAGAGCTAAGACCTCTTCAGAAACGTATCAACAAACATCTGCAGAACAGTAGTTGTATCATGTGTCTATTCATGCGCTCCATCACTTTGCCAAAGTTAAACTAAAATCAGAGCGTCTGAGGGTTAAAGGAACATAAGAGTGGAAAACAAAAGCACGCAAGGAAAACTGGCTTATTCTGAGCACGCCGCCTGCTCTCTGTGAAGGATGAAACTGCGAATAATTTAAACTGCCGCAGGCGCTGGTTTGACGCTGAAATTATACATTCTGTTTTGAGCTCACCTTTAATACGTGTTCATGTTTGCTTTGATATTAATATTTGATTGCTTAATCGCTGTTCCTCCCTTTCTCTACAGAACCGAGTGGTCCGGCAGAACCCAGGAGAGAGAAACTACCACATTTTCTACGCCCTGTTAGCAGGAACCAACACGCAGCAGAGAGGTTAGTCACTTCACACTGAACAGAGAATTATAATATCAAAACAGATTATTATGTAATAAAATTGTGTGGTTACGTTATCACTGTTTGCATTTGTATTTGTGCTTGTTTGTGTTCTTTCAGAGGCGTTCGGGTTGACTCAGCCTGACAGCTACCATTACCTGAGACAGTCCAGCTGCCTCGCCGACAAGACAATCAACGACAACGGCACATTTCTCGATGTTCTGGTACGCAGGAAACAATAGATGTGATCACTAAAACATCCACCTGTTAATGCACACATACACTGCATAAATACACTTAAGTTGCCACAGATTACTTTGTGATGATTTAATAAAAAAAATGTAAATTAAATATGCACCTGTAGAACGTGTAGCTACTTGAACTTTTGATCAGCTTCTTCTCCGTGTGTTTGTGTTTCCCAGAATGCAATGCGAACGATGCAGTTCACAGAGGAGAACATCGGGGAGATCCTGCGCCTCCTGGCGGGGATCCTCCACGCGGGGAACATCGAGTTCATGACGGCCGGAGGAGCGCAAGTCTCCTCCAAATCAGGTTAGAGAGTTTCTCCTCACATTCAAAACCTTCCTCTACCTTTACCTTTTTTAAAAATCAATCATTTTCTCTGTCGCTGTCACTATTTTCCAACTTCCAACGATTGTGTAAAATATTGTTTTTATATGGTTAGTTCAGATCCCAAAAGCTGTATTTGTGTAACATACTATAACGTTAAGAAAACTAACAGATCGATGCAGCGGTAGAAAAGCAGCTTCTGTGTTCTGCAAGTTTAAATCCCTGTTTTTGTCAATGGAGTCTGGTGGCTTTAGTAGAGGGAGATGTAACAGCTTTTCCTGTTTCAATAAAGGGTCTTCCTCTGTAACAAAAAGGTCTAACTCTGTAGGAATCCTTTCTGTAACGTTGTCAGACACTTATAATAATCTGAGCCTGTGCCAGTGGACGTTCATTTGCCAACAGGGATGTTGTTGTGACTATACAGCCCGTTTCACGGCTGCCGGTTTGAAACAATCTACTTTTTGTACCAAAATGAAAGTGAGAAGTGATTCGAGTTCTGAAGCGTCTGCTGATGATGTTTGTGTGTCGGATACATCAGCAGCTCTCAGCCGGACGTCAGACCTCCTGGGGCTGAACTCGGATCAGCTGGCCGAAGTCCTGACACATCGATCCATGATCCTCAGGGGCGAGGAGATCTGCACACCGCTCACAGTGGAGCAGGTCAGTGAACTTCAGTCATCCCCTAATGTGTGTATAGACTCCATCAAAGGTCAAAGGTCAAATCTGCCATCATTGTTTTTGGGCGTTCAAATACCTCTTGAATTCATGCAAAATTAGTGCATGTTTTCATGCACTATATACCCATGTTTTTTATTCATTCTCTGCATAGCTTCTGCAGCTGGACTTTGAATTCCAGTATAACTTTATTCACGTTTATTCTGCCTGGTGACTGAAGTGTGTGTTGTTTCTGTTCCTCTGCAGGCGGTCGACTCCAGAGACTCCATGGCCATGGCACTTTATTCTCAGTGTTTCAACTGGATCATCCGCAAGCTCAACAACCGCATCAGGGGCAGAGACGACTTCAAATCCATCAGCATCCTGGACATCTTTGGATTTGAGAACTTTGAGGTGTGTTTGAGCTGGAAGAAAGATTTGCTCATCGCGCTGTGAGACACACAAAACAATATATTCACTCAGACCAGAAGATCATATATCTAAGGAGGAAATAAGACTGCATATTCTGTCAGGGATTAATTCAATTCCAATTCCTCACCAAAGCATGCTCGATTAAACCCAGTAATGCGACCTTTTGTTTACCTTTTCCCTCTTTTTTTAATCTGATTTCAATCTTTAATCAAGGAGTCAGTAAACAGACCTCAGGGGCTCCTTGTTTTTCAGTCCATTAAATCTGTTTGTGTCTAATATCTGCCTAATTTGCTTCCCCACAGGTCAACCGCTTTGAGCAGTTCAACATCAACTATGCAAATGAGAAGCTTCAGGAATATTTTAACAAGCACATTTTCTCCCTGGAGCAACTTGAATACAACAAGTAGGTGGAGGCTGTTTGAGCTCGTGACGAAGGACGCTTTTGTTTTTCATTTTCAAACTCTGTCATGTGATGTTTCTCTGCTTCTCCAAAGTAAATGCGTGTGGTTCGTACGCTTATCTTGCCTGCAGGCTTTAAACAACACACATTTGTATTTAAATGGATTTGTACAACAAATGTCAAGAAGTCAATCATTTTGTTTCTGGCTGCTTCCTGCAGGGAAGGCCTGGTTTGGGTCGACATCAACTGGATGGACAACGGAGAGTGTCTGGATCTGATCGAGAAGGTACGATGATGTTTCTGTGATACCTTTTAAAACAAATATATTACAGAGTCTTGTTGAGACTGGTGAGATGCTTTGTTGAGGATGATATAACTTGTAATATTTACCCAGAGTTAGGTTTCTGAAGGTGTCTTACAAAAGGAGGGGACATTTATGAAGGATAAACATTAGAAACATTACTTGTATGACAAACATAGAGAAAGATCACAACAGACAAGTCAACAATAAAATACAAGCAGGTGTGATGATAAGAACAACTAACCTGATCATGATAATGACAATCTCTTTGTGTGTTGCCATAGAAACTGGGTCTCCTGGCTCTGATGAACGAGGAGAGTCACTTCCCCAAAGCCACCGACGACACCTTACTGGAGAAACTCCACAGCCAGCACTCAGTACGACCTTTTGTAACACCGGTTTAAAAACATGACTTGGCTTCACATTCGATGAGTCGCTCTCCTTTATCTTCACTTTCCCTGGACGTGATGTCACAAACTGTCTGAACTTTGGCCTCAGTTTTCAGAGTCACATCTCATTTACTCTCTCGTGTTCAAGCCTGGGATTTTTTTTACAAATTCAACCAAAAATCTGGGCGGGTTTATTTTATATGGCTTTCTAACTCATAAAGTCTTGAATATATGAAGTCATTGTTAATATTGTTAGCAGGTGTTGCTTAAAGATCCCTGCATTAAAACTGGAGCAAACAGCCTGGCTTGATTTAAACACTGATGTGAGTGCATGTAGTGAAGAGGTAGAAGCACTCATATACATTTCATTAAGTATTTTCTTGGCTGAAGTTTTGCAGCCTTGTTAAACAGCGACATGATGGATAAAACACTCTGATATATCAAACCCAGACACAGGAAGACTGTTAAAAGCCAGCTATGGGAGCCGGTCATTATTACGCATGATTTCTGTCGACAGTTGATGAGCTCGGCCGTCAGGAAGCAGCCGTAGAAAGAATTACAGACAGGACGTGTAATTATTTTTCCTTTGTGACTTTGTGTGTGACATTACAGAGCAGCAGGGTTTGTGATTAAGCTTTCCTTTCTCCTGCTGCAGAAAAACCCTTTCTATGTGAAACCACGAGTGGCTGTGCACTACTTTGGAGTCAAGCACTATGCAGGAGAGGTGAGATCCCAACGTCTGCTGTTTGTAAACCACCAACTGATCCTTTAAAGTGATCAACTTAAACTAGATATCAACAAAGGAAAACACCTTTAGGTTCCTTTTTAACTCTCTGACGCCCCCTTGTGGCTGGTTGCAGGTGGTGTACGATGTGAGGGGGATGTTGGAGAAGAACAGAGACACTTTCAGAGACGACATCCTCAACCTGCTGAGAGAGAGCAGGTAGGGCTTTCGTATAGATACCATAAAGTATTTGTATGTTTAAAAAGTCAGTTTATTAAGTTTGGTGCATTAAAGCTATTATAACTATTTCCTACTTTTACTATTAAACCCTGAAACTTTGTGCTGTGCCCTACAGAATGTTTGTTTTCTACTACTCTGCACATTTCCCGTCACGTGTTCCCTAACTACCTCTCTTTGTTTCATCAGGTTGGACTTTGTCTACGATCTGTTTGAGCACGTATTGAGCCGAAACAAACAGGACACTCTGAGGAGCACCTCCAAGCACAGGCGGCCCACAGTCAGCTCCCAGTTTAAGGTAAGTTACAGACAACATGTTTGCTGCAGAGGCGTCTAACTCCAGCTGTGCTAAATATCTGAAGCGTCTGATGGCTACAAACACGACGCTTACAGTGCAGGCCCTATGCCATTGTCTATGCACAAAGCATGCTGGGACACATGGCAGCTGCAGACAAAGCTGGCAGAGCAACAAGAAAAAAAAAATTCAAATGTTGCTCACATCAATCAGCCAATCACGCTGCAGCACTGCTGACTTTCTGCAAATGCTTTTTTTTCTTTTATCACTTAGTGTGCTAAAAGAGGAACCGCGTTGTATCTCCAATCGAATTCTTCAACACCACTCACTATTTAACACTTGTTCTTGATTAATTTATGTCATAATTATCCACCGGACGGACAAAGAGTTTCTACTGTTTCATACATAAAACAGCAGGAAGTGGTAGGATTGACGAGGCATGTTAGTTTACACAAAATTGTTCACATGTAGACGGCAGAAAACATAAAGGCTGATTCAGGCCGCGCTGCTCAAAATTGTTATCACTCGACTCAGAACTCACCTGAGCGCTCATTACTGGCTCCACTGCAGGAAAAGACTGAACTGTATTTTGATTGTAGGTTGAGCACAAGCCAGAATAATTCACTCTCCCGTTTCACCCCAGGATGTTTTAATTCTGTGTCGGGCATAAACTCATGCTCATTTGTACCTGAGCGATACTGGATAGTACAACTTGAGCTCCCTCTCCCTGCTCGCTCATGCTCTGCTCCTCTCACGTGCTCTGCAGCTAACTAACGCTAACTTGTGTAAATAGTTGTGCCAGTTGTTGTAGGAGATGCAGCAGTAGTAGAAGCGATGGAGGTTAAAACGGTCGTACTAAAAATGTGTTTGTTTTGTTGCAGGACTCTTTGCACTCCCTGATGGCCACACTCAGCACTTCTAACCCCTTTTTCATTCGATGCATCAAACCAAATACCCACAAGGTGAGTGCTGTTATTCATGATCACACACACTCGGATGCACACATCATTTTTGCCCTGAGCAAACATTAAGCGGGGCAGGATGTCGGAGCGGTGAAGTGTCACAGAGAGTGTGTGTGAATCGTCTGTCATTTAATAGTCAGTCCTCCCCCACCCACCAGCAGCAGACAGGAATGAGAAGTGTCTAGCCCTTTCGTTGCCCTTTGACCCCAGGTTGCTTAGCAACAGGCCGTAGTAGAGGAGAATGTGGGGGTAATGTACACAAATGATATACAGGATAGAGTGGTGGGATTCACCGACTGCACTGTGACTGGAGGCAATATTTTGTGGATGTAAATATAACACATTGTTTAGGATACTCTCTTTTCAAGGGTCCCTGCCTACGTGGCTGCAAAGTTGATAAATAGAGAGCAACATAAATGAAAATAAAATATGCAACAGGTACACAAACACTGTCTGACTGGAAAGCATTGATGGTCAAATGAAAGCATGAAATACAACGTTGTGTTTGAAGTTCTATCACGGCTTTATTTTGAAATCAGTGCATAGCTGAGTTTAGGCGCAGCTCCTCTAAAGGCCACCAGATGCTAACTACAAAAAACAATTATTAGTACTCCTATGGCCTCCTTCACGAAATGACTGCATGGCTTTTGCGCCCGCTAAACCTGTGCAAATACACAAAAAGACGTCTAATTCTTGAAGCCCACGCTTCAGGGTTAATCAATCAATCAAATCAAATTTTATTTGTATAGCACCAAATCATAACCAAAGTTAGGTCTAGGCAGTACTCTTTGTCATGTTATTTAGAGAGAGAGCCAGCATGAATCCACCATGAGTAGCAACATTCGTGCATGCACCCCAAAGTGCGCTGCAGAGCAAACAGCGTCTCTGTGCTCTGGTGCCGTTTGCGTCTATTTAAATGAGTCGTTATGAAACATTCGGGGCAAATTTGGCCCCTTTCTATCCAAAGAGCCTCGTGGCAAAAAGCACCTAAATCACAAACGTGAGCGCTAACAGCACCGAGCAGTTAGAGTGAAAATATTACCACCTGCAGAGAGCTGAAGGTAACTGCAGCGCAGTGTTATAAGGTCTATCACGCAAAGAGTTTCCACTGATCATGACAAGAATTCCACCTCAATATGCTAATCGTGAGATCAATCATTCTGGGGCTGTTAGCAGCTGCAATCCATTCTTGTGGAGTTCTCCTCATAGTGTCAAACGTTGGTCTTCTTTGTGCAAAAAAAGGCGAAAATCAGGACAAGCAAGAGAGAAATGGAGCGTGACATTGATTGTTGGTTTTGTCTGTTTGATTGACAGCTGTTTGTCAGGCCGTCATGCTACCTTGCGGTGGTTGTTGTCTCCTCGTAGCGCCCCAACACCAACTCTGTTTGTTCTGTATTTAATATTCTGGCATTTAAAGGCAGTGTGAAAACATCCCCTCTGCAGTCTGTGGTTTGAATTGACCGAACTCCCCAGGCGGCTGGAGTATTGACTAACTCATTGGCAGGACTATTCTTAGATCAGTGTCTTATCGACGTCCGTCTGAACGCTCGGTCGACTCATTAGCAACATCAGCATCAAGTGTAATTAAAGTTGAATTACTGTCAGTTCTGCTGATCGCTGTTGTTGGTAGTTATTGATGAAAGCTTGATGCATGGTGTTTGTGAGCAGAGGATTTGTCCTGGGTAATTGTTTGTTGGTTGGAAACAAATGAATCTGTTTTACAGATGTTTGATGTTTTCTGTTACCACAAGGTCTCTGGTCTCATTCCAGTGACAGCCATCACTGTGATAGACAATGTACAGATGCAAGCTGCAAGTGCATTATGGTAACCTGTTGGTAATTTTTATATTATAGAGTGTAAATATGTTCAAAAAGTTTTGGAATTGTTCCAGTAGATCCGTTCAGCCAGCAGCTGTGAAACAGGCTGTAATGGCTGCAAAGTAATCAAAGTAAGGCTTATTTTTTCAGCTGACTGGCTCAGATTGTGTCTGACAACATTACAGAAAGGATCCCTGCAGAGAGAGACCTTCTTGTTACAGAGGAAGATGATTTTTATTAACCAGAAACAACTGTTACATCACTCTCTCAAAGACACCAGACTCCATTGACAAAAACACTGATTTTACTGTTGCAGAATGCGGGAGTTGCTCTGCTTCCACGATCAGGTTAGTTTGTGTTATTGTGTGTTAAAAGATTAGATAGGTTAGATAGGCGACCATATGCGAAGGCAATAATCTTCGATGCGGCGGCACCTCCCCTCGGCCCCTTACCGCGTGTCACTCTCTCTCTTCCCCTGTTTCCAATGCTGTCCACAGTCCTCTCTCTCTAAATAAAGGCCTGAAAGTTAAAAAAAAAATGTGTTTGATCTGAAATAACCATTTTAACAGTTTTTGTCAATGTAGTCTGGTGGCTTGGAAGCGAACGATGTCAGGCTGTTTCTGATTCAAAGAAAAGCATCTTACTTTAGCAAAAAAAGGTCTATCACTGCAAGAATCCTTCCTGTAATGTTGTCCGATACAAACAAAATCAATGACAAAAACAAGAACCTTTAGTGGAGAAATATTCAAACTAAATCCCCTTTAATGTTCTCATGGATAAAAAGATACATGTAAAGATAAGATGCACACTGTGGGTCCTCTGGGAGACCAGCTGGACAGCCGGCGTGTTTTTATGAGGCGAAACTGGACCGTCTGGACTCCCCTTCTGATCCAGTGTTAAACAAGGCTGGATGATGACTTTTGAATGGGGCTTAATGTAGTGAGTGAAGGAGGATGGAGGAGGGAGGGGGGGTTAGGGCCGCCCCAGGGGAAACAAGGGTCAGTCCGACACGGCACGCGGCCCCTAAAAGCCCCCGAGAGGCGTCCCTGTCATCTGCCTGTGTGACTCTGAGCAGGTGTCAGAGGGGCAGGAGGGCACTGAGATGGAGGGAGAAAAAAGGACGAGTGTGTGAAGTATAGAACAATTACACCGCTAAGGATCAACCCTTCAATGTAACAGCAAAGTCAACACTTTGACTGAACATGTTGGCCAGTGAGGAGAGGTTCACTGACTGCCTAACAGCCTATTTTGAGTGCAGTGATGTAACGGTGTGTTATAAAGCCTGCAGGGACTCCTGCAGATGGTGAGTGGAAATATCAATATATTGACTGAATGCATAATAGTGTGGACAGACTGTTGGCTGCTAATACGATTCGGACACACGCTCACATTTGAGCATGCACTGTACACTTTTAAATAGTCTCAGGGCAAAAGAGTCCCACCAGAAAGTTACATCAGTGATTGCACTCGCAGTCACTCTGCAGCGTGTCCTCACTCAACAGTCTGGAGAGTGTCCTGCGCAATGTTATGCACAGTGTTCTGTGTGTAGTCCTACGATTGCCTTGAACATCCCCTTTTGCAAATACCGACACTTTTCCACAGCCGTCCTGCGGTGTCTCATAAAGACGCTCAAGGTAGCTTTGCTGAGCTTCTGTCCCCTGAATGTTTCTTCCTTTCAAACACATTGCTAGGTCTGTTTGAAGTTAGCCTTTAGTGTTTGGATTACGGTACACTTTAGCTTCTGTTTGTCTGTTAAAGGGTCTGTTCCTTTAGCTTCAGGAGCTAAAGTTAAGAAAACACATTTTGGGAAAAATAACAACTCAACATTGACTATTGTTCAACATAGGATTTGAACCGCTGTCTCCTGGGTTAAGGTCCTGCAAGCCCAAACTTTGGTGGTCTTTCTACTGCTGTATGTCAGCTGACATCCTACATGATGAAGACAGGAGCAGTTGCCCTTTTAAGACTGCTGCAGATGGGTTTCAGTGGAGTTATTTGTAAGCCAGGTGCATCCTGGTTTAAGTTTATGTGAGTTACATGCAAAGAAAGGTGCTTTTTTTGAGTGGTAGCCTGCATTCAGCAACATAACATAGTTTTTAGTCTACCTGCACACGCCACACACCTAAACGTCAGATATTCACTTCTTATTGTACTAAAGAAGACCTCGTAGGAGACTCGTGTCCAACGGTATTTTTCTCCACAGGTAATCTTAGCTTTGCATTCAGGATCTCACCCGTGCTATCCTAAAGCTGTCCAACTAACCTTTTAAACATTCTAGCACAGAAATTAGCCTGTTAGTAAAAGCTTAAGAATCTTTTCCTCATTAAAAAAAACTTCTAATGTTTTATGTTGAGGTTTCAGAAGTGAAGGAGTCAGATTGGATTAAAGGATGATGAGCAGATTTCAGCTCTACAGACGTTTTCTGTTTCTTTGTGTCTGTAAGGCAACTCCACCTTTTCATGCTCTCACACACACACGTTCATAAAAAGCTGTCGTCTCCTCTCTTCTGCAGGCATTACGGTGTGTGTGTGTGTGTGTGTGTGTTTTGACAGTTATAACAGCAGCCATAGACCCTGATCAGGGACTATTGATTTTTGTTGTTGTTGTCAGCAGGACTGGACGTGTGTCGACAGCACATTGCGCGTGTGTTTGTGTCTGTGGAACAGACTGCATACCTTACAGTCCCATGAGCACGCATCTTTGAATACAGTGAATTATCAGCTCTGGTTTCCAATATGATGCTGATGCTGATGTGCCTTGAAGCTGCAGTCTTTGTAATGGCCAACAGGAGGCGACTCTACTTGCTGCAAAAAGAAGTCTGATTGCATAGAAGTCTATGAGAACACAACCCTATTTCTTAGTGAATGTAACACACTTTCCTCATGAGTTTTGGTCTCGATCTCTAGTTTCAAGTCTTCTTCAACACAGCACGATGTTCATGTAGTCACTGATGCTCCCATTGAGAGTTAAATAAACCAAAGAGCAGAGTGCTTTAGGGCGTGGCCACGTGAGAGGAACAACCAAGTCATCAAGGGTACAGACATAAAGCAATGACTGTCCATCCTCTAATCCAGTATGGTCACCTCCGGCTCCACAAAGCTAAAGAGCAACAGCCACAATTTAAAATTGCCAAACTTTAAAATGGTAGCACACAAATGTAAGCAATGTCCACTTGTTATGGTGCCAACACAAACCAACAGGCTGTCTGAGGCAGCGTCGCACCAGTTCATCGGACCAGTCAGCTGCAGTGAGAGGACACAAAAGTCACCACCACGTTTGAATGTAAACAGCCTGCTCTCTCTCTCTCTCTCTCTCTCTCTCTCTCTGTCTCTCTCACACACACACACACACACACACTCTCTCTCCCTCTCTCTGTAAGGCCCTACAAGTGCACAAATTAGCCTCAGCAGGAGACGCATAGCCATGGCAACCACAGCCCTCCCTCTCTCCACACAAAAAGGGGAGTGGAGTTTGAAAGCCTTTGTTTGACTCAGTGGAGGCAGAATGTGTGTGTGTGTGTCTGAGCCGGTCAGTGTGCTGAGGGGCGACACACACACACACACACACACCGAGAGATAGACGGCAGCTTTGGGAAGTTTTCTGTCATTTCTGTCTCGGATCTGATTTTTAAAAAAACCCTGAAGGACGCGAGGCGCGGAGCTACGATGCACGGTGAGACCTGATGCATGCTTTAAATGGGACGCGGTGCATTCAAGTGCACGCTTGTTGCACGAGGGTTTGAGTGTCCACAGGAGGGTTTTAGTGCCGTGGAATGAGCTGCGATGCAGCGGTTCGGTCTCAGCGACATGACAGATGCACAAAGAGACTTTCAGGCAGTTTGATTTTCAGGCTTTTGCTTTCAGATGTCTGATTCTTTCTCACTGTTAGAGGACGCTCCGGCTCTTTAAATGAAGGACAACAGTGTTGGCCAAAGGGGGTTTTCAGTGACTTCAGTGGTTTTTGCATTTTGCTCATCAGAAATAAAACATTGCTGCAGCAGTAACTGAGAGCAATACAATCAATATATGGGCTGCTTTTCAAACTGCAAGGGGCTTAGAAATGCTTTAAAGGTGTGAGAGCTGTTTGATCTTTTTTCTTTTTAAAAAACAAAAACAAAGAGACCATAAAAGATGATAAAGCTTGTTTCTTAGTTATTTATAGTCATTCTTAATGTGGCCCATAAATAACGTTATTGCTGTAATGATATAATGCCTGCCATGCACAGGACGAACAGACAGTCCCTCTGATGTTTCCTGGTCGTCGTCTCTTTAATCTGACTTGAAGGCTCTCTGTCAGGAAACGATGAGCACTGAATTTCTAGAAAACGTTTGACTTGAAGGAAAGCCTGCAAGTGGCTGATTTTTCACTCCCTGTGAGTGTCAGAAGGTAGAGTAGGATTGCGGTGGACTGTTTAGTTAATGGCCTGATAATTAGGGGAAAGTTGTTTGTTGTGTAAGCAAAGCTCCACTCCTAAGAGGATTTCACTTCTGTTAGAGGGCTACAGGATATCACTGCTGGTGAGGGTGGAGTCATGCCAGGTCATTTTAAATCCCTTCAGATGCTTTAAAGACAACTTGTGCAAATCAGCTTGTTTCCAGCGTCGCCAAAGTGAGAAATGTGTCATTTTTTGATCTGAGTAAATGACGTACATTTGCGTTTGTGACTTTTTGGTCCGACAAAAAGATGCAACCTGAAGATGTCACCTCGGCCTCTCACGCTCTCTCTCTCTTCGCGTCTGAAAGACATTTTACAGAAAAACCGAATTGCTTAATTGAAATCACTTGATGCGTCATCCCCAGACTATGGCTGCTCCTCGTCCGCCTCACTGAGACCTTCACAGTTTCTCTTTTTAAAAGGCAGACCAGCCTTTTACTTTTTCTGACCTTCTTCGTGTTCCAGTCAGTGCAATATATCTCTATATTTCAGACTGATGCTGATTCAAGAAGTTTTGTTCAGTAGGGAACAACATGCAGTAAATTGCTTGTAGTATTGTTATAAAGGCTACTGACTCTAATAATCAGTCCCTCTAGAAAGCTGCTATTGAGCAAATTCAAGCTTTCCCCCCACGAGCGTCAACATGTACATCATCACCAAAAATTGATCTTCATAGGTCTGTAATGTTGTATCAACATCTGAGAGTGTCGTTTACTGTGCCTTTAATATGTTTGGAACACCACATGCTCCGACAGAACGCTGATCCGTTCTAAGGCTCCGGTGTGATCGTCTCTCTTTCATGATCCTCAAACTACAGAGTCTTTAATGACTGAATCCATGATAACAAATCCAACACTCGATGTCTTCCAGTGAATGTTTATCCATGTTGAAAACTGTTCAATTAGCCACTTCCTGGTGTCTTTTACTTTCCACCAATCAGAGGCTCTGTTGCAGATGTGACTCAGTGTTGATCTCAAAGAGTGTTTGTACAGTGAGACAGTAATCACCTGTCAGGAGATGCCTACCTGAACGCCCTCATCCAGGTCTACCCTCCGTCCCGCCCACTACGCTCCGCCAATGAAAGGCGCCTGGTACTCCCATCCCAACAGGGCCCTAAGTCTCTAACTAGACTCTTCTCCTCGTCGTCCCCCGGTGGTGGAACGAGCTACCAAACTCCGTTCTTTTTTTATTGGTTTAATCTCAGTGGCACTGCCTCTTAAGGTTTCCTTTGTGTTGTCAAACCCTTAAGAACTGTTCTGCACACTGGGTCAGGATTAAATCCAGGTCGGGGATTAAGGTTGGATTTCTGTCCGTCTATGGGTGACAAACATTGTTCCAGGGATTCCCCAAAAACTCAGGGAAGGAGCCCCACTGAGCAGTGAGTGATAATCCCTGATAACCCCCCCCCCCACACACACACACACACACACACACACACATTCAGACCTGGACGCCCAGAAGCAAACAGGACAGCCGACAAAGAAACACTCTTTGGGTTCTGGATGTTCTTAGATGTTCTTAGTCCCGTTTAAAGCAAGAATGTTGATCCTTCCAAAGCTTCTCACGTTAAAGACGCCAAACAGTTTCTGGTTCCAGGTTAAGAAGTGTGACTGCTGTTCTCGTGTGATTGGAAAACCTCTGGCTTCAGACAGTTGTTTGGACCAAAAAAGCAGATAGACAGCGTCATAATGGGTTTTTGGAAACAGTGTATAGTATGTACCGAGGTGCAGATTCATCAATAGTCATTAAAAATAAAAGGTCTGAGAGGACTGCACCACAGGCCGTCTGAAGAGACGGTAAAATCTCATGTGATCTTTTGATCTTTTCCTGCTGCCTCTGTGGACTGCATGTTTATACGACAGTTACTGCAAAGCAGCCCAAACAGCATCCAGATTAACGTCTTTGGACCGCAGTGTTTCAGAACCTTTGGATAGAAGTCCCAGAGGACAGACGCACAGATGCATACCGGTGGCCTCACTGCTTTCTTGACTTTATTTGCATCTCCAGCACCTTCCTTGCATTCATAGGTGCACTTCCTAAACACCTGTCAATGACTTGATGGTAAATATATTTAATATGGGAGTATTAGATGGCGGTCTGAAAAGTGTTTAAAGGAAGAAGATTCAGGTTCAGGAAAATGCAGCTCTCTGTATCTTCTTGCTGGCGGTGAAAGATTGACGTCTCATCCAGAGTTCGTTTGTCCTCCGTGTCTCCCCCCGTCAGTTCCCAGCCCCCTTGGGAGCCGATCACCACGCCCCCCTATTGTCCTTTTCAATGCCCCGAGCCCTGAGTCTTTAAGCGGGGAAGTTTGGCTGAGAAAGACACAGATTTTACTCCTCGGGCTATTGTTGTCACGGCCCTGAAGAGGCCTGAGATGGTTTGTCCGCCTCTGGATGCCGATTTACATCACAGTTGTTCTCAGCTGATGGATTCTGGACTCTATCTGAGTAGTTCCAGATCCAAGTTATTCTGACTACTTATATACAAAACTGTAATTTAACACAACTCCTAAATTAAGGATGTTCTTCCACCTCTTAACGGAGGCCCAAATAACTTTTAAACCAAAGAACAAAGCACACGTTCCAAACGGTTCCTACTGGTTTGAGACTGACACCAAGTGTGGAACCTGCTTGTAGAGATTTGCACCAACAAGAGCTTTAACACGACACACATCACTGATGGGTGATAAGGTCGGGCTCGACTTTCCCCCCGGGGATAAATAAAGTAATTGTGATTCTCATAGTTGGGTGTCAGTTCACCATAAGGTGTTGGAAGCAGCCAAGATCAGGGCCAGAAAAGTCAGGTTGTTCCACACCAAGCTGGAAAACTGTTTATGGAGCTGCTCTTGTGGATGGCTCCATCGTTATGTTGAGATGAATCAAAACTGTTGGTTAGAAGTTGGATATCTGTTGTCTAAAATGTCATCCTATCTTGCAACATGGACATTTCCATTCATTAAAACTAGCTGTCTCAAAGCAGGAAGAACATCCAAACCACTACGACTTTAAATCGGCTTTTTGAATCAGCAAGCAAAGAGGGAGTCTGCAGCATCATCTGCATCATTCTCTGATTCAACCTGTACACGCTAAAATAACCCGCCGAGTTTTCAGACTAAATGTGGTCAGCAGGGGGCTCTTTGATGCCGGACGCTGACGTTAATGTAGAAAATGTTTCAAAAAGAAAAGGGACTAGAGGGACGTAGCCGTACTCTCAAAGACAGAAAGACATCCTCTTCACACGTGATACTTTATAAAGTCAAAGAGCATCGTTCTTTGAAGGACCCATAAGGAGTTTTTCAGAAAGGATACATGGTGGTCCCAGTTTTAGCGGTCCATTCTCACTTCAGCCAGCTCTAGGTCAGTCATTATGAGGCATCACTGAATAGAAAGGATGGAATGGACCTTTCTGACACCCAAAGCTTTTCTGTTTTGCTTTGACGCAGCGTGAAACGTTTCAAATTCTGTTTCGGGAAAAAAGTGATAGAAAAGGAGAAAGAAAGCAGCAGTTCAACTGAACATGTTGATCAGGATGATGTTAAAGCCCCCAAAAAAGAGGTTGTTGACAGCCAGAATGCGGGCAAAGAGAGGAAACGATAGAGATAGAAAACAAGGAGCAAAGAAAGGCAGGAGGCAGAGGGCAGCTTCCTGACAGCGCTCGGCTTTGTACGCTGCGGCCGGGACGTATGCAAATGGTAGTTATGCAAATGATGTCCCCTCTGCGGCCGGTGGCTCTTAAAGGGCGCCATTCAATCACCCAGCGAAGATCTGGTGGTGAATTGGCCTGCCTTCATCTCAGCAGCTCAAATGGGCCATCAACGGGCTATCAGGGGAGATGGGCGCTGAATAAAGGGGGCATTACGAGCGTGTATGAAAGCACCCTCTTATTCCGAGCCCCCGTACGCCCACTGAGGTTACAGGGTGACAGGGGTCCCCGGGAAAATGGCCTTCACTGAAAGTACTTCTGTATGTGATAATGGTATCTCCATGCCCAGTGTGTGTTTTGGAGGGTTCTGATTTGTCGCTGGCTGCTGCTGTCGTACGCACTTCTCTCTCTGGGTTCAAAGTTGTGAACGAGCGGTATGCAGCGGTGATGTGTGTGAATGTCTGAAGGGGTGGGAGTGGCGTGTGGTTTGACGGTGTCCGCGCGTAAAGGGAATTTAAAGAGCTGCAAAAAGTGTCTCATTTGTTGAAGATTGTGAGGCAGCTTTTTAGCCTCTGGTGTCTCATCGTTTTGGGTTTGAAACACGTCAGCTGTCTGGTTCCATCTCACTGTTTTCATCAAACAACCGACAACCCAACTCGCCAAACAAAACCATGTTGGCGTTTGTTTATTCCCGCTTCTATGCAGGATGCAAACAGCTTACATTGACCCCGTCATCACAGAGAAGTACCACATGTAATAACAGAATTACACCTACGTCACACACTGTGGTGGATAATAGCCTTCACATTGTGTTTGGCCTCCTCGATTGTCAATAGTGTTATAAGAGCAGCTGGCGGCATTGACTGGACTCAACTGCAGAGGAACATAAATCAGAGTCCTGTGGATCGGCTGCAGGACGCTACAACATATTAAATAAGATGTTTGATTAAAGCAACAAATGCTGCATATTGTCATTTAAAGATGTTGGAAATATACATATTCAGGCCACGTGTGAAGTTACAACTCTGACATTAAAGCTCCCCTATTGTGGAAAACTTGTTTTTCCTTGCCCATACATATACTTTAGTGATCCTGAGACTGTGGAAAGCGAAAGCCTCTGGGTTGTTTCCATAGCCGAGTGGGAAAGCACGTGCTCCAACAAGCCGTCTGGATTTTGCTCCTGCTGTGACGTAATAACAGGAGTCGTTTGCATAATGCCCGCCTCCACGCTGGATAACAACTCCCCTCCCCTCTGCTGTCAGTGCGCGACAGCCGCCATTGTTGTACTTCGCTACTGCAGACTCGGAGATGTCGAAGGTTTGTCCGATTCGCTAGCCGCTAATATAGCCGAGGCAACCACATACACACACAAGGCGAGATATCACAAACACGTTGGAATTTCAACCTACTGCTCATTGACATCCTGCTGTAACCGTTGCTGCAACACTTCAACAGCAGCGGGGGTCAGAGTCGGGATCAAACATGTGCGGTCTGCTTTTGATCCTGCGAGTGGCTCTCCATGAGTGGCTGCCATGTTTGTTTAATGGATTTCTGCATCTGCGATCAGGCAGCCAATCAGGGCAGCGCCTCATTAACATGTCATCCCCACCCCTCTGCTTCATATTTTAATCCTTGCGTCTCTTCCCTGTTTGCCTTTAGATGCCTGATCAGTTCGACCAGACGTTGGTTCTGAACCAGCTCAGATATTCCGGCATGTTGGAGACGGTGAAGATACGACAAACTGGCTTCCCCATCCGCAGGCCTTTCCAAGACTTCTGCACCAGGTGTGTCTCTGCATCACCTCAGTCATACATCACTCTGACAGAAACTCATATCATCTTCTATTTTTATAGCACTGATATAATTAGCTGTGTCCGCGCGGCTCTAATGTAAGGATGCATGTCCGCTTAGGGCTTCCGTAGAAACTCTACAATAACCTGCAGATTTTTGTTAACATGAAATATTCTCTGAAAATACTGAACTGCAGCGCTGAATTCAAACCCTGTGTTTCACTTCACCTCTTCTTCAGGTACAAGGTGCTGATGCGAGGGGGGATGATGCCTGATGACCCCAGGGGGAGCTGCATCCAGCTGCTGCACCTGTACGACAGCAGCAGTGCAGAGTGGCAGCTGGGCAAGACCAAGGTGAGAGACACACGCTTTTAATCCCTCACGCACAGGAAGTTGTTTTAACATCTCTGCGCCCTGTTCTTAAAGCTTGAGGGAGAGTCTTCTTAAGTGTAACGGTTACAGTTCTGACATGCAATTTTTCTCTCCTGTGTGGAGTCTGCATGTTCTCCCTGTGCATGCGTGTGTTCCCTCCGGGTTCTCCGGCTTCCTCCCACGGTCCAAAGACATGCTCGTTAGGTTCATTGGTGACTCTAAATTGTGAGGAAGAAAAAAAAACCCGCTAACACCTGGCTTGTTTGCAAGTGGGAAAGGCTACAATTGGCATTCAGACCCGGGTCAAATGACTCTGCAGTAGAACCAGGTAATTATCGCCTCAGCTCCGATCGACATTGATGGGAACACAGAACCTGTGTTGACAAGCTAATCTCCGCCCCCTTTCCGGCGCAATGCTATGCTCCGTCAGTAACTTCTTCGACTCATCTCAGCTACAAATACCCCCCATCGTTCCAAATTTGGCAGCGCCGAGTTTGATAAACAGACTGAATGAGTAAAACATACAATAAAGACCTAACCACTGTAACATCTTCAATGTTTACGTGACGCAGCAGAAAAGAGACCGACAGCAGTGAACTCCACTGGCAACAGGAACAGAGACAATCTGCATTTATAAGCGGGTCTTCCCGGGTCTGAAAAAACCTGCGTCAACATGCTAAATGAAAGTGGGAAAGGGGTTTCTGTGTCAGGCCTGTGATTGACTGGCGACCAGTCCAGGTGTAACCCCGCCTCTCGCCCAATGACAGCTGGGATAGGCTCCAGCCCTCCGCGACCCTGAACGGGATAAGCGGTGTAGACAATGGACGGATGGACTGATAACTGTGTGGCATAAACAACATGCCCAGCCCAAAAACCAAGTAGACACATTAATAACAGAAATCATGTTGAAGAAATAAACCATCCTTACGTTTCCTCCAAGCTGTAGAAACAAAAGTGGCCAACGTATGAACACTTTCAGACTAACATGGTTTAATCCCTCATTAATCCCTATAGTGGAAATCTGTATATAGCAGACACGTGTAGGTCGTATGCACGGGAAACAAAGTACAGTTAGGGTCTCTGCCCAGCTGGTCTTCAGGGTCCTCTTGGTCTCTGGTTACTCAGACTGTATGTGCCTCAGGAAGGCAGTTATATTCAGTCTGTGGGTTTGGGTGTGGTCCTGTTGTTGTCCAGCAAAAGAACTTTACATTTTGAATCTGATTGGATGCAGACTCACGTTGCCGCAGAGGGACGCCAGTCCTCTTTAAACTTCCCGCTGCTCCCCCCAAAGGCTTAATTTGGCTTCATGCATCTTACAAATGCTGCCTGATGAAACCATTGCAGAGCTCAGGTACCTGTGTTACCGCAGGCTCTGAGTGTGTGTTTCCTGTGGTTGTGTGTTTCTGTGTGTGTGTGTATGTGTGTGTGTGATCATGTATAATTGAAGTCCAGAGCACCTGAAGCGTGGAATCCAACAGTTATTGGATCCGGTCTTCATCCCCTCGGTCTGTTGCTCTCTGCCTCCAGATCAGGAGGAATATACCTGCTGCCAGTGTGTGTGTGTGTGTGTGTGTGTGTGTGTGTGTGTGTGTGTGTGTGTGTGTGTGTGTGTGTGTGTGTGTGTGTGTGTGTGTGTGTGTGTGTGTGTGTGTGATTGCTGTGGGGAAATGACAGATGGGGGACACAGATCCGTAATCACAGCATGACCGTGTGATGTTGCAAGAGGTGACAGCCGTGGAGGATGCATGTATCTGTGGGTGGACGGATGAATTATAGTGTGTGTGTGTGTGTGTGTGTGTGTGTGTGCCAAAGATAGCACAAAGACTGAATTAAGAGACAGGACCACATCACTCAGGTGGAACAGAAGTATCATCCAGTATGAGATCAATTTTATCATTGACTAGTTTTTGGCCCAGTCGAATCTTTTCAGTCTCAGTCTTCAGAGAATTTTTCTTCTTCCTGTTTGGAGTCTGAATCTGAAAAGACTCCCTTTCAGAGGGCTACATGACCACAAGCCCACGATCCCCAGAAGAGGAGGGACCTGGTTTGATTATTGAAGACTTGTCGGCCCTTTTTAAGAAGAACTCTTGACCTTCTTTATTTGCATTTATATTTGCAGCCTTCTCTAACATTTGCTTCAGAACATCCACCATGGCTGCCACGGTGCGTGTCCCACTACCTGAAAGCCCCCTGTAGAGCATCTTTCCCTGGTGGTAACAACACCAAGCTCCTGCTGCTGCGACCGGCTGTAAACCGTTAAATCAATTCTATCTCCCTCAGAGGGATTCGTCCACTTTGTCCCGCTGCCGCTCGCTCTGAGATTTACATCGAGCGGGCCTCCAGCTCCTTTCAGTCGGCACATGTCCTGCCTTTTGTCTGGGAGTTGTTTTTTTGTTTTCTTTTTACAGCCTCAAACTTAATTTCCTGGAAACGATGAGGCTCTGCCTGCGTCTCCCAGAGTTCTGTTCTCTCCACGGGCCTGACCTGTCAGGGCGAGCGGCGCTCCCCAAAGGCCCCGACAGCAAGAATCAAAAGTGCGCCGAGGCTTAGCGCGGCTTTTGTTGCGCTAATTAGCATAGTAATGATTAAAAAGGATTAGATGTTGAAGTCATTGGGATGCAAATGTGTGTGCTCATACATGAGGCCACAGTTTTCAACATGTGTGATTCATGTTGGAAGTTGTTTGATAAAGTGAGGCTGTGTGCTTTGTGTGTCTCACTTTTGAGAGAGGGCGTAAATCTGATCACACTGAGGGGAACATGTCTTTGTGAGTCTCCTCAAGACTTTACTCTTACTTTATGTGTGTTATGTGTTATTTCTTATAGAGTTAGCTAGTGTCTGTTTATGTTGTGGGGACATAAATCTGGCCACACATTAAAGGGACTCACAAAGACCTGGTCCACACAAGGCTAGCCTTTCATTTTGTGTGTGTGGATTTATTAGTACCGTTGAATTAGTGATTGTTTTCGTAGATGCACACTGATTCAAAGGTAGAACTTCAGTGTAAGGATGCTGTGCACTGTAGACATCTGTGGCTAATGTGTGCTAAATATAAAGACAACACATTGCTAAAGATGGATCCAGATTTTTTTAGGAGGGCCTTTTTGGGAGGCTGAGGTACGATTTCCTCTGAACCGTGTCAGCAGCGTTAAATAACTTGAGCCCTTTTCCCCGGCTTTTTTGCTTATTGGGAATTAGGTATTAGGTCACAATTGGCATTCAATTATCGCCTCAGCTCCGATCGGCATTGATGGGAAAACTTGTGTCGACACGCTAATCTCCGCCCCCTTTCCGGCGCGATGCTATGCTCCGTCGGAAACTAAGCTACAAATTCCGCCCGTCTCCGTCCGAGCAGCGCTCTAACATTGTTACAAATTCGTCGGCGCCGAGTTTGATACACAGACTGAATGAGTAAAAGATAACATAAAGACCGAACGACCGTAACATCTTCTCTGGTTACTAACCCTGTCTCCGGTGCGTTTGTGACGTCAGACGGTGACGCAGCAGAAAAGAAACTGAAAGCAGGATACTTCACTGGCAATGGGAAAAGAGACAATCGGCATATAAGCAGGTCTTACCGGGTCTGAAAAACCTGCGTCAATGCGCTAATTTTGGTGGGAAAGACTCCGTGTTTGTACTCCTGCAAGTTCTCTAAATAGGGGCGGCGCTGACTGCCACCTACTGTAGGTGATACACTCACCAATTATAAGTACATCATAAAACCCCACTTTGAAAATCTGTACCGTCGCTTTAAGCACAAAAAAACATGTAAACATCCACTGGTCCACAACGTTCCTCTTTAAGGGGATTTATGCAGCTGGATACACATGTTTAATCTGTTCTGATGCGTTAAGCGTTGTTGCAAAGTCAACATCTGAAATCAGGGTGAGACACACTGATGGTTTTGTGTGTGTGTGTGTGTGTGTGTGTGTGTGTGTGTGTGTGAGTGCACGTGCTGGGGCATGTACTGCATGTTTCCTTGTTAATTAACCTGCTTGTGAGTGACGTCCAAATTGCCCCAACGAGTTTACATTTCCTCCTGAAAATCTCATTAGTGCTTCACCGCCAAGGATTCAACTGTTTGTCAATCTGCCAACAACACACACACACACACACACACACACACACACACACACACGCACAGACACGGGCTACATCATTCAACAGGAGAGAGCCAATCTGTACTCCTGTACCCCTGTAGCACCGTGACATTTCCCCGCCGTCTCCGTCCCGAGACCACGTCCCATATCTCATTTTCCTCCTCCCTAATCGGATTAACCCCCGGCGTCCCTCAGCGCGCCCAGTTTCTCTATCAATGGACGACAGCTTGGCTCCTATAGCAGGCAGCTGCACTAAGAGCCTGTAAGATCCGTCCTTTCACAGGGAGATGTAGCCGAAATCGCTGGCAGCAGTAATCTGCACTCTTTAGCGGCGTGAACAAAAGGAGAGGAGGGTCTGGATTTGATTTGTGTCGGCTGCTTTGTTCAGGTTTTGTTCCTCCCGATGGAAATGTCTGTTTAATGGGGACTGCCTCTTTTTAACTCTGTTCACTTGTAAATTCATAATGCGCGTGTAATACAGCGCCTAAAATGGATGTACTGAGTTAAGCAGTGGCTTGGAGTCGAACATACTTTGCATCGTGCCATAAGAGGAGAACATGTTAATCTCCCACTCTTTCCTCTTTAATGTGGGAGAGGATTATGGACATGTAAAAGTTCTTGCTGTAATATGTGAAAGTCTTGTTTTGGCCTGTTGTATGTGCAAACCTTTATTTAAACGCTGCTTCATCAGAGAAAAGTCTACATATAATAACCCTTCTCCTGTCTCTCTCCCTGTGTCCTCCTCTCCTCCCGTCATCTCTCAGGTCTTTCTTCGTGAGTCTCTGGAGAATCGCCTGGAGAAGCAGAGGGAGATGGAGGTGCTGAAAGCCGCCATGGTCATCCAGGCGCACGTCATGGGCTACATGGCCAGGTGCGACTCAAACCTCAGCACATCGGTATCATAAACCTTCTAAGAAGTTCTCGTTGTCAACTGAGTGTTTTGATGTTTTTCTATACGCAGGAAGCAGTACAGGAAGCTGCTGCAGTGCATTGTGGTCATTCAAAAGAACTACCGGGCTTTCTACTGGAGGAGGAAGTTCCTGCTCCTCCGCTGGGCAGCGCTCACCTTCCAGAAACGTGTGCGAGGCCAGCTGGCCCGCCGGGCCTTCAGCCAGCTGCTGGAGGAGAGGAGGAGGAGGAGGGAGGAGGAGGAGCGGTGTCGCAGGAGGATGGAGGAGGAGATGGAGAGGTGGGGTTGTCATCTTAAAGAATTCTTTAGTGGAATCTTCTTACATACTTTACATACTTTCTTACATTTCTTTCCAGTTTTTTCTGTTTTAAATACTCACAGTCTGGTGCGGTGAGGATCAGAGCAACATCTTGAAAAACTTTATCTGTGCTCTGACTTTAAACTCAGTTTATGTTTTTACTTAAAATTGTTTTTCTTCTGAGAATAAAGTCAGAAGTTTAAGATTAGTCCTGAACCCTGAGATTAAAGTCCATGTGACTCAAGTGGTGCAGTGGTTAGCACTGTTAGCTGGTTCGAATCCATGTCTGCATCTTCTCCCCGTGCTCCTTAGGTTCATTGGTGACTCTAAATTGCCCGTAGGTGTGAGTGTAAGTGTGAAAGGTTGTCTGTCTCGATAGCCCTATTTACACTGCAGTTCTGCCTCAGCGCTGTAACGAAGCTCCGTCCTCATGCAGACTTGTTCATTTTACATTGGATCAAGCAACGCCGGCGTAAAGCCGCCCCAGGGTGTGTTTTTAAACGTGTGCGAGGTGTAAACAAAGAGTGCGTGCTTCAAATACACACACACGGCGCTGCTCCGCCCTGTCAGCTCTGCTCTCTGTTACTAGCTCTGATGTCGGCTCAGAAGCGGAGCGACTTCGCCCCACCATTCTACCACATAGAAGACAGAACGTAACAGAGGCGTAATAATCCCATCTTGAACTAAAAGGGGCTTATGTGTCAGCCCTGTGATTGACAGGTGACCTGTGCAGGTGTAAACCCGCCTCTCTGACCTCTGTACACTCTGTGGCTGTCTGGTTGTAGTGTAAAAACACTGCAGCATGTATTTGTTGTTGGCTGTCCGCTCGATGGATTTTATGGGAATGTATCGCCACTATAAGACGGGAAATGTAATTACAGGACTGTTTTGGTAAATCGTATCTCTGACCGTCTGTTCCAGTCAGCTGATGTCTGTCTGTTCTTTATTTGTGTGTCCGTGCAGGGAGAGACAGAGGCTGGAGGCTGAGAGGCTCGCCCGAGAGGTACGATGACACTCATCGCTCAGATTCTTTTGTGTAAAAATGTCATTCATGAGTTTTTGCAGAGATCTGTGGGAATAGTTTTTTTATATTTAATTTAATTTTTAAATTCCAGACGACAGGCAGCACAGGCGAATTAACTGCTCTATCCTTATATACTGAAAATAAACATACACAGGTCATGATTTTTGCCCATAATTGTGTCCATAATTTGGCTCTATAAGTCTTTTGTCCCGGGAGCAGTGACAGACTTTTAGTACTCAAGACACCATCTCTTCATTGGAGATTACAGACGTGTAATTCCACCTAAAAGCTGATTGTATTAAAAAGGACCTGCGGTAGCATCCTAACAGATGAGAAGTCCAAAATCCGTTTCCATCAGACATCATTAAAATATCTCTCTCCCATCCTCAGGCGGAGGAGGCCAGAAGACTAGAAGATCTTCATCACTCTGAGGAGGTAGCTTCTCTGGCTCTACCTCCGCCTCCACCTGCAGCAGAAGCTGAAACATCCCCAGACACGCTGGAGGAGGTGGTGTCAGCCGAGCCCCTCATGGAGGCATCCGAACAAGAGGAGGCCGTCCGTCCTCAGGAGGCGTCTCAGGTGGAGGAGATCCTGCGACTGGAGCGGGAGATCCAGGTGCTGCAGAGGCAGAAGGAGCGTCAGGAGCTCTCTCTGACTGAAGCCTCCCTCAACCGCCTGCAGCTCCTCCGGGACCAGGAGCTGAGGCGTCTGGAGGACGAAGCCTGCAAGGCAGCGCAGCAGTTCCTGGACTCGCTGAACTTTGACGAGATCGACGAGTGCGTGAGGAACATTGAGAGCTCGTTGGGAGTCGGCGAAGAAGAAGAGAAGGAGAAAGAGGGTGGACGGAGGAGAGGTAACGAAGAGGAAGAGGTGGATGAAGGGTTTGGGGCTGATGATGAGGCCTTCAAGGACTCACCGAACCCGAGTGAGCACGGCCACTCAGACGGGCAGCGGACGAGCGGGATCCGAACGAGTGATGACTCGTCTGAAGAAGACCCATACGCCAATGATGGTGTGATCCCACCGCTGCCGCCGACAGCCCTGCTTCACCAACCGCTGCCTTTACCCCCAGTGCCCCCCGCCTGCCACAGTGCCTCATCCAGCGGGGACTCAGCCTACTGCCACCCCCAGGCTTCATCCGAGGCTCAGTCCGATGACCTGGTGGAGCTCATACCGCCTGATGAGGATTCAGACTACGACCAGGATGACTACGATGAGGGCGCCATCCTGTCCAGTGGCAGCGTGGCGTTCTCCAACCCTCGCAGCGGCCAGTGGTCTCCTGACTACCGAGCCTCAGTGGGCACCTACAACAGCTCGGGGGCTTACCGCTTCAGCTCGGAGGGGGCTCAGTCATCGGTGAGTTTGGACTAAGTAATGCCACAAACCATTGTACAAACCATGGTCCGTTGGTCCTCCATGCACATTCAGTCATGTTTACCTTGCAGATCATGAGTGTCTCATTTCTGTTGTTATTCCAGTTTGAGGACAGCGAGGACGACTTCGACAGATTCGACACAGATGACGAGCTGTCGTACCGGCGGGACTCCGTCTACAGCTGCGTCACGCTCCCATACTTCCACAGCTTCCTCTACATCAAAGGTATCTCCTTCATTACAGTGCTCACACAAGTACATCAGAAACGAGCAAGAACTAAAATGACCTCTGACTTCTGTAGGAGAAAGCTGTGGGACTTCATTGTAGAACACGAATAAATAATATCTTCTATCTGATATTTTCCTCCCCAGGCGGTCTGATGAACACGTGGAAGCGTCGCTGGTGCGTTCTGAAGGACGAGACCTTCCTGTGGTTTCGGGCCAAGCAGGAGGCTCTGAAGCAGGGCTGGCTGCACAAGAAGGGAGGGGGCTCGTCTACGCTGTCCCGCCGCAACTGGAAGCGCCGCTGGTTTGTGCTGCGGCAGAGCAAGCTCACGTATTTTGAGAACGACGGCGAGGACAAGATTAAGGGGGTTCTGGACATGCATAATGCCAAGTAAGGACTCATCAGGGCGACATCGAAATCTCAGTCATCGAACAGTCAGCCGTGAAGACGCACTTTCAATTTCTAATTTTGAGACTCTCACGGGGGCATTGACCTACTTTTGTTTCTGTGGTCTGCAGAGAAATCATTGACAACACCGGTAAGGAGAATGGGATTGACATCGTGATGCCAGAGAGGACCTACCATCTGATCGCAGAGTCGGCTGAGGATGCCAGGTGAGATGTGTGCCAAACTCTGCGGGGAAACAACGTTTGGACTTGTGTTCTGAGCGAAGCAAAAAAAAGTCCTGATGATGATGATGATGATGATGATGATGATGATGATGATGTCGTCCATGTTTTACAGCCAGTGGTTCAGCGTGCTGAGTCAGGTCCACGGCTCTACAGAACAGGAGATCAGGGAGATGCACGACGAGCAGGCCAACCCGCAGAACGCTGTGGTGAGTACCGCTGGGAGAAGCAAAGCACTGTGGGAAATGGAGTTGTAGTAAGACTTGTAATGCTGTATCATTTAACATTCATTTAATATTATTGCAAAAAAAAAAACTATTTTAAGTTGCACTTTTCAAGTTCCCTCAGTTTGATCTCAAACCCTTCCCACATATTGTTACTGATATACGTTGTTTTATCTTTTAAGAACATGGTTGATACTATTATTTTAAGATCTAGCATCCTGAAAATGTCCTGAGGGGCGAGAATGTGGAAGAAAACTTTCATAGATGAAGGAGTTTTTGTTTTTGCGCTCTTCATTTTGATTGTTTTTCTTGTGAGAGTTAAATCAGAAATCTTATTGTGTATTGTGAATTCTGAAATTACTCTGAGATTAAAGCAGCCCTAAGCTTCTTCTTCGTTGGTGTCTGTTTCTGCGTTAAGTGAAGATGAATCTTCAGGAACTACAGGATTTCATACATCTCAACTCTCATGTAGCTGTGTCTTTTTTAGATCTCTCTTTTAGTCTCTTTTCTTTCATTCGATCTTTAAAATCCACTTCAGATTCAGTCCGAGCACACTTTGATACTTTGTTTTATCTGCACGATTGTTTTGTTCTTTCCTTTTCTGCCTTGTTGTGTATCTTTGTATTGAACTGGCAGGACACACATCTGTTATAAGTGTGTGTATGAAGGAGGAGATGCTTTTTTTCCCCCAGAGTTGCACCTGTGAGTGCGGTGTTGCTTTATCTGTGTGTGTCAGAGAGAGAGGGAGGTAATTGGTTTCCTCAGGGCGGAGGAAGGTCAAACTCATTTTCCAAACCCACACCACTGTTACTGAACCTTCCTCTCTCTCTCTCTCTCTCTCTCTCTCCCTCTCTCTCCCTCTCGCTTCAGGGAACATTGGACGTTGGGATGATCGATTCGGTTTGTGCATCAGATAATCCAGAGAGGTGAGGACCTTTATCAAACACAACAGCATGTCTCTGCACTGTTTCACACACTCTGTCCCACACACACACACACACACACTACAGCAAAGTGAAACAACCCAGAAGTGTAAATTAGATAAAAACCAAAAGCCTGTTTTCTTTCAGAACCTCGGCTGCTTTTTGTAGGATGTGAGATTAATGCGCTCTGGTGCTTGTTTCTTTTCTTCTGTGGCTCCCTGTCACTGATTCCTGATTCAATTACTTTATTCTCATTTTAAACTTCCATAAAGGTTTTGCAACAATGGTGGGAAAGTGCAAAATGAAATCATTTATAACTCCTCAACATGTTAATTTCAGTTTAACATTGAGCCACTAGGGGGTGCTGCTCTTTAATATGTTGGCTCTAACACAAAGGTAGTTCCTGCCTTGTTTCATCAGCTTGTAGCTTCGCTAAAAGTTGAAATCTCTCAGGATTTAATTTTTGTTTTTGTTTCTTGAGTTCTATCAAACTGACAACAAACAGATTTTACAGTTTGTGATTGGTCCTCTGTTATATCATGTTTGTTTGAGCCTTCTCTCTTCTTACTATCTACATGTCCTGTATTTTTCCGTTGTTCCAGGCCCAACTCCTTCGTCATAATCACGGCAAACCGCGTGCTGCACTGCAACGCCGACACGCCCGAGGAGATGCACCACTGGATCACTCTGCTGCAGCGCTCCAAAGGAGACACCCGCGTCGATGGACAGGAGTTCATCATCCGAGGTGACAACTCAATCACTTATCGTCCCAGCTATATTTTTCATGCCTTCTTAAAACCTGGAGTCTTTCCCAGAATGCATTGAGGCAGAAACAACACAGATATGAACAATATTAGAAGAACATCTGTAAGATTGCTGTGGAAGCTGCTGACTGTAAATAAACAGTACGTTTTTATTCCTCGAATATGGAACAACAGAAGATAAGTTCATTTGTAAATGTGCAGGTTTACATTAGTAGCAGCTTACACCAAAGTCCATCAACGTTTTCAGCATTTTTCCTAAATTGAAAAGACATTTAAAACCTCAGAATATCCAAAACAGATTGTAAATAAGTAATATAAAATAAGTTCAATCTGCACTAGTCATTTGAGTCTACACTTTCACACTATGTGTGTGGATCGCTGCTGCTGTGACAGGCTGGCTGTGCACCTTTTGTAATGACATGGCCTTGGAAATTTTAGCAACCAAAATATCTGATTCCCTTTTTTTCCCCATCAGGCTGGTTGCACAAAGAGATGAAGAACAGCACCAAGTTGTCGCTGAAGCTGAAGAAGCGCTGGTTTCTGCTTACCCACAATTCCCTTGACTACTACAAGAGCTCAGAGCGTAGCGCCCTCAAGCTGGGAACGCTGGTGCTGAACAGCCTCTGCTCGGTGGTTCTGCCGGACGAAAAGGTCTTCAAAGAGACCGGTAGGAAGAAGGACTTCATGCACTTCAGTATGATTGTGGTGTTTGCATGTGTAGTGTGAGACTGGGGAGGAAGCTGAGAGACAAAATGCTTTCATACAACCTTAATTCAACCATTTCAAAGACAAACTGTATCTTTGTCACCTTGTGAAACATGCCTCGTCTCTTTCGCCTCTTCATCATGCCGCCCTCCTGACAGGCTACTGGAACGTGATCGTGTACGGCCGTAAACACTCCTACCGTCTCTACTGTAAGCTGCTGAATGAGGCCACACGTTGGGCCAACTCCATCCAGAACGTCATCGACACCAAAGCTCCCATCGACACGCCGACCCAGCAGCTCATCCAGGACATCAAGGTAGGAAATTGCGAGTGTATCCCAGCATGCATCTGATGGAACACAAATACAAAAACAAGATACAGTCACTCTCATGTACACATTAACAGGATCGTTCCGGTGTTTTTAAGAGCCTTTACCTATTTTGGGGTCTTCAGACTAAAAGGCACAATAAGCTATGGAACAGCTCCAGTAGACTGCTTCAGCAAGCAGCTGTGAAACAGGCTGTAATGGCTGTAACACAATCCTTTGGGGCAAAGGGGCAGATCAAAGTTTGTCCACTGAAGTTTTTCCACTGACAGGCTCAGGTTGTTATTCTAAGTGTCTAAAAACATTACAGAAAGGATCCTTACAGAGATAGACCTTTTTGTTAAAGAGGAAGATGATTGTTTTAACCACAGACAGACGTTACATCGCTCTCTGCACACACCAGACTCACAAAAACATTTTACCTCATGGAACACAGAGAAACGTTGATTTACAGCTGTCTTAACTGCTTCACTTGTTTGTCTTATTTTCTGACTTACATTGCAAATATGTGACAATATTTGTGTAACATGCAATGACCAAAACAAACTAACCGATTGCGCAGTGAGAGACCGGCGTCTTCTGTGAAGTAAAATTACTGTTTTCATCACAGGAGTCTGGTGGCTTAGAAGAAAGAGATTTAGACACTAAAATATGCAAACATTAGGCGTAGGCCTTAACAGTAAATGGGAGTCTCTGGGAGTGTTTGGACTGTAAGAAAACTTCATCGAAAGAGGACGAGATTGTGACTTTAACTATCATAATTATAAATGTCATGTCTTATTGAATCTTTAATAACTAGGATAGCAAAGACACCTGCTGTACGCTCCAGGTAGAGTTTAAAGTCAGATGCAAAGACTTCAGCCCCCTTTTCAAAACCACCTCCCCCCCAGTAAACTCTCAGATCACCAGCGGAGCGTCGTACTAAAGTCAGCTCTGCTCTCTGCAGGAGAACTGTCTGAACTCAGAGGTGGTGGAGCAGATCTACAAGAGGAACCCCATACTGCGCTACAGCCACCATCCGCTGCACACTCCACTGCTGCCCCTGCCCTACGGAGACATCCACCTCACCGGTGAGTCGCACAGTTATAAGACAGTCAGGACAGGTCTTGGATAAATGTACTTATAAATTCCAGGTGAGTTGGCCCTCAATAAAATTGTCGTGACAATACAATAAAATAATTGACTCATGGCCATCACCGGAAAATTTGAATGCATTTCACATTTTTAAAGCAGAATTAATAAGATAAAGAGTGAGCTTTTAAAGGTACACTGTAAAGAGCAACATGATCAACATCTTCCCCTCCGCCCTGCTCAGCTCCAAGGAACAGAAGCTACACGACCCTGCAGCACGAAGCCCTCAAAGTGTTCGGCTCTCTGCAGCACCTGGAGGGCGTGGCCGACCCAGTGCCAATCATCCAGGGCATCCTGCAGACCGGCCAGGAGCTCAAACCCCTGCGGGACGAGCTCTTCTGCCAGCTGGTCAAGCAGACGACACGACCGCCGCAGCCTGGCGGACCAGGAAACCTCTGCAGCTGGAAGATCCTTGCATGCATGTCCTGCACCTTCGTGCCCACTAGGAGCATTCTCCGATACCTCAAGTTCCACCTGAAGAGGTATTTGCATGCTTAAACATTAATTAAGACAGTTTGGATCTCTTCATCTTAAGTTACTCTTTGTCTTATTATTGGTGTAATCTCTTTCATGATCGCCTCTCTCCGCAGGACTCGGGAACTCTTCCCTGGCTCAGAGATGGATCGCTATGCTGCCTTCTCCCTCGACTCCCTGAGGAAGACTCGAGCAAGGGAGAACGTCCCTTCACAGGAGGAGATCCGTTCCATTGTGGCCCGGCAGGACATGAGCACCACCGTTCACTGCCATGGAGGAGGATCCTGCAAGATCACCATCAACTCTCACACAACAGCTGGAGAGGTGGGTGACAGCCGGGGGTTTCGGTAGCCTGCAACCACAAGACTGTAATGGCTACAACTTTATCCCTGGGTGCAAAGGCCATTTAAAAACACCAGAATTCCCTGAAAGCAAAGCAAAAATATCCAATCTGATATCAGGCAGTGTCTCTAAAATCCCTTCTGTGTGTGTGTCAGGTGGTGGAGAAGCTGATTCGCGGCCTGGCCATGGAGGACAGCAGGAACATGTTTGCTCTGTTTGAACACAACGACACCACGGAGAAAGCCATCGAGAGCCGCACAGTCGTGGCTGACGTGCTCGCCAAGTTCGAAAAGTAAGCGTCACAGTGTAAATGTGTGCGTTTGTTGTATGTTTAGTTCTTCTGGTCTTCATTAACTCACTCTCTGGTCTCCAGGCTCTCAGCTAGCCCAGATGAACACAACACCGGCTGGAAGTTTTACTTCAAGCTCTACTGCTTCTTGGACACGGACAATGTTCCCAAAGACAGCGTGGAGTTTGCCTTCATGTTCGAGCAGGTAAGACAGAATTCAATCCAATCGATCATTTAGTTTCTGTGCAATTTTTGATAATTCTGTTGATTATTTTTGTAATTATTTAATCTTCAAAATGTCAGAAAATCTTACATTTTGTTTTCGTCTGCTGTCTGCAGGCACATGAAGCCGTCATTAGAGGTCAGTATCCTGCCCCTGAGGAGACTCTTCAGTTCCTGGCCGCCTTGAGACTTCAGTACCTCCTGGGTGATCACAGCTCCCAGGCCAACATCCCTGAAATGTCCCTGGTGTTCCCCATGGCGCGGTTGCGGGCCCGGGTGCAGAACTCAGCCAAGACGTTTGCTCCGGGCACCGGCTCGGTGGCCGAACGCTCGGGCACATCTGAGAGGAAACGCTCGAGCTTCCTGGAGGGAACGCTGAGGAGGAGCTTTAGGAGCGGCTCGCTGAGTCGACAGAAGCTAGAGGAGGAGAACAGCCTGGAGGCGTGGATGAGGGAGGAGGCGACAGCTGTGAGGACAAGCTTGATGGACAAGTGGAAGAAACTACAGGGGATGAACCAGGAACAAGCCATGGTCAAATACATGACTCTGGTGAAGGAGTGGAAGGGATACGGGTCCACGCTGTTCAACGTTGAGGTGAGGAGAAGATAATGTGAAAGATAATTTGTTTAATGAGTGTCTGTCGGATCACTTGTTTGAATATTTGGTACACTGTTTGCCTCAAGCAAAGGAGTTCAAGTATCTCAGGGTCTTGTTCACAGTGAGGGTTAAATGGATCGTGAGATTGTCAGAACTCTCATGCTTGTTGTCTCCACTTGTCGTTTAGTGTCGGGACGGAGCGTTCCCCTCTGAGCTGTGGCTGGGCATCAGCCGCGAGGCCATATCAGTGTACAAACGAGGGGAGCCGTGGCCTCTGGAGGTTTTCCCTTACGAACAGATTCTCTCCTTCGGTGCCCCGCTGCCCAACTCCTACAAGATCGCCGTGGAGGGCCGAGAGCTGGTCTTTGAAACGCAAATGGTTTGTACATAACAACAACAAATACGCTACTCCTTTACAACTGTTGGTTTCATTGTGTTTATAGGTAACATCACCCCTGTCAAAATGTTTTACAATAAGCTAATGGAACGTCGTATAAACATAGTATTTACTGGTTTGCTGGATGTAGCAGTGAACTCTTGGATGAGCTTGGTGGCACAGTTCACCCAGAAGACAGCTGTGTCTCTTATGAAACCAGTGGTTAGCCATGTGGCTTTATCCAACAACTTTATCGGTTACATTTTATCAGCTTTTCCGAAAAGTTATGAGACTACTTGATGCAAACCAATTAGGCTGTTGGGTTAGGGTTAGGGTTAGGGTTAGGGTTAGGGTTAGTTCACTGATAGCAACAATTCAATTCCAACATTTAAGTTAATACAGATCGGTGTGAATAACCAACAATGCTGGTCTGACTTAGCCTTAAATTAAAAATCCTCACACACCTGGAAAAGCCTGCAGGTATTCAAAACAAAAACATCAACCTCATGAACATCATGAGCTGTGTTAACACTCCTCTTCCTCTCCTCTGCAGGTCATGGACATCGCCAAGCTGATGAAGGCCTACATCAGCATGATCGTCAAGAAGCGCTACAGCAACTGTCAGTCCGTCAGCAGCCACGGCAGCCAGACTAGCGCCTGGTGAACTCTACCCTTTAACCTTTGACTTTATGGACACTTAAAGGAGTGCCGCAGAGGGTCGAGCATGTTCGCCCGTCCTCGCACTTTGGAGATCAGATGCAGCTTGAACTTTTGACATTTCAGACTGAATGCTGGCGACAAACCGCAATGCTCTTAACAGGCTCCAACGATTTGACTTTGGACTGGTGTCATTCCAAAACATCATCATCCACACCACATGGATCAGAACTTAAAACAAAGATGTAGAGAACAATCATTTCAAGCTGGAACTTTTGGTTGGCACTTTGCAATCAACAAGGATCAGCTTCGTTTGTGGGCAAGAATGAAGGCGCTGTTACATAACTACATGTGGCAGAATGTAATGGTTAGGATGGGATACGATCTTTAATCTTCTTTAACAGTACAAAGGGTAAGGACAGTTAGTTATATTATGACATGACATGTGTTTTAGCAGGATAAAGACATTTTTATAGTTGCATTTTAATAACCTGATTTGGTCTCAGGTCCCTCTGCTGTCAGACCTGAACTTTTTTGGGTTCATAAAACCGAGGGCTCTTTGGACCTGTGAAGACCTTCTGTTAGATGAATTGTATCCAAGTATCTCAGTCCAATATCAAACCTATATTTAATTCAGATGACCCTAAACTTTTATGAGAACATATAAATAAATTATATTAATTTAGGCGTTGAAGGACACAAGTGGTTAGTTGATAAAAAGTTTCCTCCTCACATCTTCGGCCTCCTGAAGTAGCAGAATACAAAAATGCAGCTTATCCAACTTTTTTACTGTTTGTCAGACCAAAGAAGTCCAGCTGAATCTGTAACGCAGCCTCGGGTTTTTTCAGTGAACATGTGGATGTGTTTTGTTTTGGAATTAAGAGTTCGTTTCTTCCTGATGCTTAAATGCTGTGGCACTACAAGGACTGTTGTTGCAGGATGGGGCTATTTGTTACTGAGGTGTTTCGTCATGTGGCTGTGTGTGTGTGTGTGTGTGCGTGTGTGTGTGAGTTTTAAGAGAGGTGTGCCTACAGGCTTGTCGAATGTATAAAAAAAGCAGGATACCGTGAAAAGAAAGTAGTTAAAGCTTACAAGCCTTTTCCTCTGCTTTGATAAAACTCTGGGACTTGACTTCTATACAAACCTTCTCCACGATGATGTGCTCTCTGTAAATAATATGCAACTGCATTTCAAGTTTGTGATCGATAGTTTTGACTGATTTGCTGATGATACGAAGGTCACACAAGTGCCTGTTTGAACTAAAGCAGGACAAACTCAAGTAAGTCACACTTGTTTCATCGATGCCACTCTTGTTCCTGTGTAACCACAACCTGAAAGGTGCTCCCATGGTCCCTTTAAATACCAATGTACTTTTACACTGCACGATCAGTCCAGCCAAGCAAGTCATTCACGCTCAACTACAGTGTTAAAATTCAGTTTTTCAAGATTTGTTCATTTTTAAAAATGCCTGTTGAGGCAGCGGTTGACCAACTCTGCCGTTCTGCGAGGTCAAATTACTAATGGTGGCTCTGCAGCATTGTCTGGTGCAAAAACCGTCTTACCTTATCAAAAAGGGAAGTTTTCTGTGTCCTCTTGTTCTATAATGTAAACAGCAATCTCAGGCTCTCAGTGGCAAAAAAAAAGCACTTTTAGTAAACATACCTTGATTAACTTGCAGCCATTAGAGCCTTACGCTGCTGCTGGCTGAAGCAATGTACTGCAGAAAGTCGAACCTTGTTTTCATCTGGACCGTAAAATATATCTGCAAGTTTAAAATGACCTCATTTCCAGTGAACATCATGCTTTCCCACTCCTGCAAAGCACTTACAAAAGCCACACGATAAGACCAAAGCTAAAAGTTCTCACGATGTACTGCAGCGGTTACTGTGTGCCACGTAAGCATAAGGCAATGCCCCTTTAGGTAGCTCAGACTGCATTGATTGCAACCTTATAGGAAGTGAGTGGTGGGCCGATCAGATTGTAGTGTCAATGACTTGCTCAGTTGGACTCTTCGCAGTGTAACATTCCTACAATATTTCGCTGGAGCTCCGCGGGCGGCAGATCCATCCAAAGACGCGTGTGCAGGTTTCTTCCATAGTGCCTTGTTGTATATTGTGTACACTTTTCTTTTCCATGTGTGGCTCCTTTTTTTGGTATAATGTGCAATGTTATATATTATATAATCACGTGGCTGTACATTTTATACTGTAAGTCTTTGCCTTCTATTTTTTCTCACCTAAATGATGACCCCACCGCGATTTTCTCAAGATAAAACTCTTGCTGTATTTTTCTCTGACTGTGGACCTTTGACATAATACTGGTATTTAGTTTTTTTAATCTGTATTGGCTGTGTTATGTATTGAAAGGATGATTCTAACAATAAATGGTTACATATTTGGTCTGAAAGTGCACTACAACGTTCTTTTTTCTACACCATTTAACAGACTGAATCAACAGTAGTAGTTTTATATTTTGAGTACTTTCTACAGTCTTAACATTTTAATTTTACTGGGTAAAGTCACCTGTTCATAGGTCACAGTTCCATCCATCCACTGGAACGAATCATTGGGAAACGGGGGATCTTCACATCTAGCTCCAGGAGGAGCCGGATAATATTGCTGGAGAGGGGGATGTCTGGGCTAACTTGCTGAACAGTGACATCATCAGTGACATCATAGAACGTTGCATAGGAGTTTATAAATAGGACCCATTACATCTATGATCTCACTTATTAACAATGCCTCGCAGACGCAGACAGACCTCTCGCCCCGTTCGCAGGCGCAGGAGAACTCGCAGGTCTCCTGCTGCACGCAGACGCAGGAGAGTTGTCCGACGCAGACGCTAGACAGCCACAATAAACATGTAGCACAAGCATCAAAATGACTCAATCAATGTGTTTATGTTGTAAACATAAAGTTAGTACTGCATATATGTATTATTTTATTCTTAAAATTATGTTACCTAAAAAAAAGCTCTGACTATGGTTTGTGCTTATGCACCAAACAGCAGCTCAGAGTGTGCGGCCCTCCTGGAGCCACTGGGTGGGGCCCTGGAAGGTCCCCGCTCCACCGGGAGACCCCCCCAGAAAGGGGGACCGGAGGGTGCGCCACAATCATCGGGGTATCGATACGAGCCATCCGGTCGCTGCATAACCCGGCCCCGGATAAGCGGAAGACAATGGATGGATGGATGGAAAATCCTCGAGATTATCACCTGAATGCGCTGGCCATCCACAGCCTTCAACCCGCTGTAGAAACAGCTGGTCAGAAGGATCAAATGAGCCACCTGGTCTGGAAATGCCCCATCTAGCTCCAGGAGGAGCTGGAAAACATTGCTGGAGAGGGGGGTGTCTGGGCCAACCCACTGAATAGTGACATCATCAGTGACATCATAGAACGTTGCCTAGGAGTTTATAAATAGGACCCATTTGGTCTATGATGCCACTTACTGACAATGCCCCGCAGAAGCAGACAGACCCCTCGCCCTGCTCGCAGACGCAGGAGGGCTCGCAGGTCCTCCATCGTCCGCAGACGTAGGAGAGTTGTCCGACGCAGACGCTAGACAGCCGCAATAAACATGTAGCACAAGCATCAAAATGACGTAATCAGTCTGGTTCATTTACATAACATTTCATAACATTTACATAACAGTTAGTTACATTTTCTTAAGTCACAGTTCAAGTTAAAGATTCCATTTTTCAGATGCATCAAAATGACTCAATGCTCTTTCGTTATAGAACAGTTATTTCTTCTGCATTCTGAAGGATTTTTAGATTAATACCAACATCAAATTGCACAAAAAAAACCTGAACTGAACCAGGCCAGTTTTAATGCAACACATTATAACATCTCTGTTCATTTTACTCTTTTCCTGTATAGTATTAATACAAAGGAAATACAGTCCTTAAGCTTTAATCTTTAAATGACCCGACCCGCACAGTTTGCACAGGTATCCTAAACCTGTGCAAACTGTACAAAGCTGGACTCACCAACCTGCATCCCTGGAGTCTGATGCTGCTGGTCCTGCCACCCTGTGGGAAGCCCAGGTCCAGCTCCCAGAAAAGCACCACTCACCTGAGCTGCCATCACGTGGGTGCCTGGCAGCACAGCCCAAAAAAACCAAATGCATTTAAATTCAGTTTGACATCAGGCAAATAACCCACACTGCTCTCTGTTTATATAAATATTCTTTATACATTACATCCATGGTACATTTTAAAGAAATAGAAATACAGCCAACAGCAAAAGTCACATTCAAAGTCATTTCTGTGCTGCTCATGGGGGCGTTGTAGCCCAGCCTCCTAAGGCACCAAAAAAAAACAACTAAACAGCCCAAATGCTCTGGGTCAGGAACAGAGACCCAAACCCATTCCCACCCAAAACCCCACAACCCAAACACCACAGGGCTCCTGGAAGCTCAAAAAGATGGGTTACACACGGATCAAAAACACTATTTTAACAGCTGTACTTATACCGACACAAATCATCTGAGGATACTTTCTCGCTGCATCGCTGTGTGAAACAAAAACCTCAAAATCTTTCTGACATCAGCGTCTTACTTTTTTTTTGTGCTCATCTGAATCTTGTATCCACATCTGTTTAATGCTCGCTGGGAAAAGTCTAGCTCTGTTAAAGGTACGGTTTATATGTAAAAGAAAACATGAGGCAGGTTTATTCCAGTGAAACACAGTGATGAAGAGAAGATGTTTACATAGTTCAGCTGTTTAAAACTAAAGCTATACACACTTTTTCAGTACGGCTCTGGACATCGTTAACTGATCCCTATTTTGGTATTGATAATACTGAAGGTAGAATCTGATTGCAAAGGAGATGTAGATATCTGCCCTCTCAAAGTGTTAGCATGTTAAGCTCCACGCATGGCTCAGCATAAACTGAAGCGGACAAAGCAAAGCTGAGGAACAGCTCAGTCTGATGCGATGAAGCTGATCGATGTGGAACAGCATATTTGCTAACCCATAAGCTGTTGTAAGTAAACAGGAAACGCTCACACTCAACCACTTCCTGTCTAACGTCGCTGTTTGATAGTGTTACACAATGCACAAGGAAGAGTGTCTGAACATATTCTGACAAAGTCAAGGTGAGGTTGATAAAAAAAAATACATTTCTAATGAGTGTATGGTCTCAATCAACAGTTTCAAGTCTTTTTCAGTACAGCATGATCATTTTCAAAATGATGGTCCCATTTAGAGTCAAATAGATGATGAAGCAGGAGATGCTTTAGGACATGCTACATATGATTAGGGACTTTAAGAGACGGCGACGGCTGAGGGACGGCTACAGCACCCATGAAACATTCCAACGGGTTGCCGTAGTGATAGAAATCTAATGTCACTAAGCAACGATTTATGCCATGTACAGGTCCAGAAATGTAGATTTACCATAGAGACGTTATAGACCTTTTAATCTGGAAGACAAGGAGGACGATGAGTGTCACGCAGAATTTCAGGTGAGAAAAATAAATATACCAGGAAAAACAGTCAAATTAGCAGGTATCTTCAACAAATGTACCAAAAATTCATACAACTACTAAAGGTAGAATTACCTGCTTACATTCTGACGTTGTTCGGACTGGCAAACCAGTCTTTCTGTCGTAGTACACAGCTGGGCTACAACGACAGCTAGTGTGCAAAGTGGGACTTTTTTTTCCCAAACGCCATCGCCATCCATTCAACCGTCGCTGCTTAAAGTCCCCGTTGTCTAGTCGCTACTACAGCAGCCTGTGAACCAGGATAGAGGCATAACAATGCGCATCTTCCCTGTCATCCAAACACGGTCACTTCTGCTTCTGAAAGAAAATGGCGACGGCATAAATGCTGAACCTGTGATTCAGAACCAATGGTTGACATCATCGTGGCTTTAACTTTAACCCAAGTAAAGCCAGAATGATCTTTCATTACTTATTGTTGTAAATTTAAGGTGCACAAATTAATGAGATGGTTCCCCATTTTCCTAAAACACAATTCTTTCTCACGAAACTCGTGAAACTCACATGTTTCCTGAAGGGGCCTGAAAAAGCAAACAAGCGTTGTCTGAAATCAGCCCGTCCATCGTTCAAGGCAATTAAAGCCGAATTAAAAGTAAGAAATGACCAGGATGCCAACTCGACAATCCTGATCCATCATGAGATGTTCAGTTGTGTGAATCTGATCATCTTTACCTTCTGCTGAATGCTGAATGCTGAGAATGAATGAAACAGCAGGTGAGTATTTTTCATGTCTGTCTATGCAGCAAAAAGGCAACATAAAGGCAACAACACCGCATGTGACTTAACTTAATTGTTGAGATCTTTGAGGACCGGCCCCAGAGCAGACACAAAATGTTAACTAATAAGAAAAACATTTTGTAACAGGAAATCCTGTGGGTGCCTGGCACCAAGCTCAAACCATCAGATGCTTTGTTCCTGTATAAATACTGCCTGGTGTTACACCGATGTCACACGGATGACGACCTCTCCTGAGTCACTGTCCTGGCTGAGGTTGTTTCGGCGCACCAGGCCAGGGCAGAAGGGGGCCAAACAGAGGCAGGTCCATGTCTGTGGCCCCAGCTGGGTGGGGTTTAAGGGGCCACTGGGCCCAAAGGTGGCCAGAGGTAACCAAAGCGTCCTGGGGGCCAACGAGGAATTACCGGTACTCGTCTCCTCCATGTCCTTTGCCTTATCATAGCTCTGAACGTCCCAGTGGAGGTTGACAGCCCGCCAGCGCATGAAGACGTTGTACACTGCTGCCCCCTCGTGGACAATCAGGCCTGTTGCAAGGACAAAAATTAAACAGTAAGGGACATGTTGAGCCCCTGGTATAACCACTTTTTAAACTTTCATCAAATGGCAATTGGAGTTCTTATTCTTTGTTTCTCTTCAACATGTCTCATTTCCTCGTATCTCAGTTTATTGTTTCTTCCATCTCAAAGAACACTTTTAAACAAGACAGGTTTTATGAGTCGACTACTGTGAGATATTACAAAATGCCTGTGCTTAAAGGTGGGGTATGATGCTAATTTAAAGCTACATATTTCACTCTGTGATACCTGTGGAGTAGCTTAGCATAATTCATAGTTTAAAAAAACTCTTTTTTCCCACACTGGTGCTCTGTGCAGGCCCTCATACAGCCTCTGCCTGAAACGACTCAGTCAGCTCTGTCCCTTTAAGAAACCCCGCCCCTACAAGCCCGCTTTCTTCTGATTGGCCAGCTCTCCAAAGCCTGCCGAGGGGCAGAACTTAGCTTGCCTTGGGTGTTAGTAAGAACACCCAGGACAGTATAGTCCGCGGTACCGTGTTGTGCTGATACCACTCACTCTCTGCCCTCGCTCTCTCATTGACAATACGGCACCATGTGCCTTAAGTGTAGTTGCGCAATAGCACCACAAGGGGTCGCTTAGACCTCAGTCAACTGGCTTTCCAACAGGCACGCCTCCTACCCTGCGGCCATGTTACAGAGTTGCCGGCAAAGAGTAAACTTCACTTGTTCGATTTGAAATGAATGTCTGGAGCTCTCGTCCTTTGGAAAAGTAAACACAGATGTCTTCCCTTCACAGACAAAGAAACACTTCTGAACCAACTCGACGAGCAGAGCCGTTGAGCAGACTGAGCTGCTGGGTGGGCGTGTCCTTGAACTGTGCCAGGGACAGGTAGTTCTGCTGTGTCTCTGGCAGATGCCCAAATATAGACTTCCTCCACTTTCTGACATCACAAAGTGCAGTTCTGCTGTGTCTCTGGCAGATGCCCAAATATAGACTTCCTCCACTTTCTGACATCACAAAGTGCAGTGTCTGGAGAAGTCTGTCTGAAAGCACGCAGCAGCCTGCAGACTTTTTTTACCTAAAGATTTGAAACTTCACTCACATTTCGTATGAACATCCAACATTGTAACATTACATGTCTTAAAATGTGAAACAGCATAATACCCTCTCTTTAAACTTTAACCTGCCTTTCAGGTGAAGGGAAATCCTGAGGGGAAAGTATTTGCTGGGCTTTTTCCTCGTACCAAACATCACATTAAGAGCCTAAAAACCCACCTCTGATGAATATGTGTATGTACAAATCTGTGAATGAATACATGAAGAAATGGTTATACAGATACAGACAACAACCCATGGAGGCAATTAAGTTGTACCTGACGAAAACAACATGCACCAAAAACTGCTCTCCTTTTTCTTAGGACTATAAATCTGAACACACGGACTAACAGAACACAGACGTGAATATTTTTAGATTCAGTGTGACTTAGATTTCCTCTCCATAAATCTGAGACAAATATACGCTCAGGCTGTAACGGGTGTTGTGTCCAACTGTGTAAACACGAGTGGATGTTCATAGTCAACTGTAGACAAGTAGCCTGTGAATGTCAGTGAAGCATTCGCGGAGCAGTTAAGCTGCGAGTTCAGTGCTCTGCCTGAACCAAAGCTACGCTCCATCTGTGCTGTAGATTGTGGCTTATGTAACCTCGACAGAGAACGAATGCAAAATCTATTTCACAGATAAAATAAAGGTTTCAAAAAGAGGACTGAAACTGTGATGAATTCTCCCTTTTTCACAGTGTTTGAAATGATGTGTATTATATTTGGTTCCATTTCTCTATTACTTCCGAAGGTTTTAACTATTAGCTTTAAAATCAGTCACTAAAGCTAAGAAGCCATCATCAGCCTTCCTGACGGCTGACTATTTTTACGTGTGTTTAACCTTTTACATTCCCAGGCTCACCTACGCAGACCAGGTCCATGAAGCCGTACATGCCGTAGCAGATCTGGAAGAGGACGTCGCGGCGCTGCCAGACGGCATGCGGGCTGAGAGCTGACCACAGCAGCCAGGAGATGCTGGCCACCAGGAAGAGAGAGCCCAGGAACACCGCGATGATCTGCACCTTCTCCACCAGAGTGATGGTGATGGACTGCCACTGCACACAGTGAAGAGAGGACGTACATGACGTGGATTTAAGGCAACATAAAGGCCGTTAGTCAGTGCCTTAAGCAGCTCACATCATTTCTAAACGTTTACCACCTGTCTAAAGGATGTGTAAGTACTGTATATTTATGTGCTTTGTGCCTAATTATTTTTTTGATAAGTAATTAATTGAGATTACATGCTGGTAAATATGGTGCTTAAATTTAAATTAGATTTCTTTATGTCTGTTTGTGATGTGGCACACGTCCCTTTAACTGAGAAAACTGCAGGATGCTAAAGGGAAGATACAAACATATAAAACATACAAGGGCAACAAAACCTCTTCATAAGGAGGCCAAAAGGAAGTGAGTAAAAAAAAACATGAAGAATGTAAGAGCACCCAAAAGGTGTTGGAGGCACCTGTGTGTTTATCTGAGTCAAATTAGTAACAGGAGAAAATAGGCAGTGGTAGAGTGGAGGAGGAGAAAACAGAATGAAAACAGAGAATTGTTGATGCTGAGCGGATGATTGTGGAGCTGCACAGTGCTTGTTTCAGAAGGAAAGACTTTCGGCAGACTGAGTGGACAGAAAGCAGAGTTCTGCTGAGCCTCAGCTGTGTTTGTTCAGTCTGCCAGTGACTCAAGGCCCATCTGGAGTGAACAGATCTGAAAAGGCCTGAATGTTCTTCAGTGGAAAAAACGATCCAGAATGCAGATATTTTAAGCCTCGGAAGTCTCGGTCTGTTCAGCTTTGGAGGAAAAAGAGGATTTAAGGAAGCCGAAGCCCCAAAGTGACAGCGAGACCTGGGGGGGACACGGGAAGGGGCGACAGCGCCGGCTACAGGCGTTATAGTGCGCATGTGTGTCAGTTAGTAAAAGGTCAGAGACAGAGCGCCTGTATTTGAATACCCAGGATGAGACGGGTTGTTTCTAGAGCTTATGGAGAACATTGCTGAGAAGAGTTGTTAAGGTAGCACCATATCATCAGCGTTAAAACTCAACTCTTGGAGTGATAGGATTAGAACGTAAACTGGCCACATTCAATTTAGACATAGATGACCTCGGTGCAACTTCAGAGCGACCTCATCAGAGAGTTTCCTACCAACAGCCAGCGGTCACCATCTTTCCTGAACCAAGTCAGTTTAGCTGACTCAGCCAAACTTAGCCTTCATCACAGAGGCAGCAGTTCAGGTAGCACATCAATGATATAGATATCGTTGGAAACAATATTTGTTATCTGTAAATATTTTACAGATAACAAATAGAGTTGTGTTTAAAGGTGACAACGTCTGGAAGATCGTCATCAGTGTGTTGATTCTGTATACTGAGACAGTCTTAAACAGAAGCAGGAAGTGACCCATGCAGTTTGACATTAAAGCAGCGGTGTAAAAAGCAGCCCTGCTGCAGAGCTCTACCTGCCACGGTCTCTTCATGTTTATGGCGATGACGTGAAAGCGGTAGCAGCAGAGCTCGCAGGTCCAGCAACCTCGCTCGCTGATCCACTTCAGCAGGCAGTGCTGGTGGGTGTAACGCACCGAGCCGTCACACCGACACGGGTTCAACAGGTCACCCTGAAGACAGAGACAGGGCAAAGGTCAAGTACGAGATTAAACAGGTGGCAGAATACACTGGAGGAGACAAATCGATACTATAAAAGGCAGTAAGAACGGATGTTTCTCCTGTTGTTATATGAGCTTCATGCATTTTCCATTTCCGACAGACACTTTACATTATCTGCCAGCCCAAAGCACACTGTAGTGTTTCCCATAATCAGGGGCTAGTCATGGATTTTCTTGAGCACTGAACTTTTTCTTGACAAAGTGACAGATATTCACACTACTGCATGCTTTGCCCGAACAGTGGCATTTTTAAATCTAGGTTTACAAGCTACTAAATATTTTTATATGTCTGGTTTCTATTTTTCGGCATGTCCTTGTACCAGTTAGAGGTTTAAAAATAAAGAGAAACCGCCTGCTTCTTGGTCGATATCAGAACAGACTTCTCAATATAAATCTAACATCCATTTCCAAGGTCACCGTGTCAACTTTCCCATTATCTAGCAATACTTGTTTCTCGCCTCTGTTTGGCCTTTTCTCACAGCGGCTCGTACATCAAAGAAAATACACGGCTTGTTCACCAGAGGGCTCTGATCAATGATCATTTCTCGAAGCTACAACACTCGCGGATATTAACGGCAGCATGCAACCTGACATTAATCATTTCAGTCGTATCTGTTTGTTCTGATGTTTTCCTTCTTCGAGGCTTTTCTCGAGCAGCCATTAGTGTTGCTTTGACCTGCCGGCTGGGCTGTGAGTGGCATATTAATAGTATATTAAGGTCGGTGGTCTGGGAGCTCGTTTTTCATCATGTCAGATTAACCTTGTGGGTTTAAAAGGACCTCGGAGGCTTCTGCTAGAGTGAACTGAAGCGGGTCTGCTATCAGCTGAAGCCAAGATTGATAAAACCAACATCAAGGTCAATTTTAATATGTGACTGAACTCTCTAAGGGACATTTGATGGAAGCATTCCACTTATGTTACGATTATAGAGACCAATGGATCCTGGAGTCTACAAGAAGGTTAACAAGGCCTCAACAGAAGGCTGGTAATAGAGCGATAACATTTCCATGTAGTGCTTCACCACAGTGTAGAGAGCAGGAAACACACAATATAGCTACACGTGAATATTGATGTTTAACGTTGCTAATAGCAGTTTTTATCAGAATTATCTTAAAAGGTAATCCAGGTCATTTTAGACCTGGGCCCTAATTTGACGTATTTTTGGGCCTAAGCAACGTCGTCCAAATGGCCCCAAAACACGTCCGCTAAACGGGCCAGTTCAGATTGTTATTCTGAGCATCCAACAACATTACAGTAAGAAGAACGACCCTTTTCTTAAAGAATACATTATTTATAAACCAGAAACAGGCGTTACATGGCTCTCCTCAAAGCCACCGGACGCCTAAGATTGAAACAATCATTTTATCTTGCAGGACATGGGAATTGCTCATCTTCCCCTGCCTCCACTGATTAGTTTGTTTATCTGTGTTACACAAATGTTGTGTTCACTTTGAACCAACCATTTAAAACACCAACAGTCACACAATAACACAAAGTGAATCACGGACGCAGCAGTAAACCAGCAACTTCCGTGTTCTGCAAGGTTAAATTACATGTTGCTTTTAAGACAGCGGTGGGCAGCTGTTGGGGATCCTTTCTGTAATGTTGTCACACACTTAGAAGAACAATCTGAGCCTGTCAGTGGAAACAACAAGAACTTTTAGTGGACAACCTTTGATCCATCATTATGTTACAGCCTGTTTCGTGGCTGCAGGCTGACGCAATCTTCTGGAGCAATGCTAAAACTTTTTGCACCTTTTTGTAAGCATTTGTAAAAACAGGACCCACGTTTAACAAATACAGAAATTCAACTTGAACACAAGGTCCACTTACAAGCGTTACCTGGGCTTTCAACATCATATCCAGGTCTTCTTTCATCAATGAAGTTTGCATGTAATTGAAAGCTCCTTGAGTTGAGATTATTCACAAAAAATCTCAACTCAACACCTTCAGCGGTTTGTTCTGGAGCATTCCACCACATGGCATGGTCTTCATCAGATGGAGTAGGTGGACCTTAAGATGTCTGTGAAGGTTCTCAGTCATCCACGTCACGGCCATTCGAAGTTTAATCCAGAAGGCAGCTGGACTTGGTTGAAGACGTTTCACCTCTCATGTGAAAAGATGCTCACACTCACACTCAGGATCCTGTGAGCCTAACGACCCATCAACACCAGAGAGTACTAACGACTCTCAGTGATACTAGGTCAACAGCCCAGGTTAATGACTCTATTAGCATACTAATGACCTACACAGGCTTTTATTTCTAGCTCTGTCCACCAGTGAGTTTAAACTGAAGAAGCCTTTCAGATGAGAGGTCAGACGTCTTCAAGAACGTCAACCAAGTCCAGTTGCCTTTTGGATTTAGCTTAGTATGACCTTAAAATGAGATTGTTTTTGTCAATTAGCCACCAAAAAATATAATAAGTGGACCGTTGACTCAGGCCCACGAATCGTCAGGCAACAACAATACAGGCTGAACTCAAGGGCCACTTTAGCCTATATCACATGGACTTTATAAGCAGAGTATGTCATGCAGCGTGAAAGCTCCCAAACAAGCTGGAAAAACACTTTGAGTTCATTTTTTTTTTTTGTCAAGAACGATTAATAACTGACCAAATGATCTTAAATCAGACCCGCTTACCAGCACTGCAAACTCTAAATAGTGCTGTCGCATGAGATGCTGTTAAAAGCTTGAACATAAAAAGATGAACGTGAACGTTAAGTTTATGTTGAATCCCTCCATGCCGGCAGAAGTTGTCAGCTGCTGTTTTAATGACATACTGAGCACAGTTTTGACTAAAATGTAGACAATATACTGTAATTGGACATTTAGCTGTTTGAAGTGTGTAAGCGGACCTTGAGTAGAGATTTATTTGACTTCTGCTGTTTCCTGAGATAAGAATGAACTGTAAACTGTACAACCACAACAATTAGCTTGCTCTGTTTCTGTGAATCAAAGAGTGGTTTCTAAAAGGAAGCAGGCCTTCCTGGTATTAAAGAATATCTCATTCTCACTCTATCTACTCAGAAATTAATATTTTAAGTGTCAAATTTCTGTTTCGGGATCTTCCTGATAACTGCTGAGCTTGCCCAGCCACTGGCCTTGTATTAAAATCAAATATCAGTCTGGGCCCGGAGGCAGAGCTATTAGATTAGCTCTGCTAATAGGCTAAAGCCCACGTTTAGAAGACAGGATATTCACTTAGACATGAACTGCCCTGACTCCTCTCTTTCCTCTAAGCTCTGGTGAGATGAATGGTCCCTCATCGAGGCTCGCTGTCACTGTCCACACAGGCCTGCTGACAGATTTCAGGGTACATTTGTCCCTGCAGGTTCACATCTGTCTCACTACCTCTGGGAAGACGTGCAGACAGTGAGACTGATGCTTTATATTAATTATGCAGCGATTATGATTCTGTCATTGCCACCTACCTGTGATATGATAGCGAGACTTGTAGATATTACATCTCAATTTCCTGGTCATTGTGTTTATATACATTTCCTCCCCGTGTGTAAAGCTCTCTGAATGGCCTTTGTTATTAAATTGTTCTCTGAAAATAAACCTGCCTTGCTATTTTTTTAAATTGAGTAGATACATTAAAAAAAGAATTTAATTTCCTGTGCTGGGTGTCAGTTACAAAAACAGTTTCTGAAAAGAAAACGCCCTCTAAAGGAAACAGCGGCGTGCTTCTTCTCCCCATTTGTTGCTTCCTCTTTAGTGGTGTCAGGCTTGGACCAACACCTGCTCTCACATCACTGATCAGCCCTCACAGAGCACAGTAGCAGCTTTTCTGCAAGTTAAGTTGTTTTGATTACATTTTTGACCTCTGACCCCGGCCCTCCTTACTACGCATTTGTGTAAGCTTGTTTGGCTCTTGCTGTAGAACGATGGATCTGTTGGACAGCCTGAAGAGTTTCCCTGAGTCGTAGTTTTGCAGTTAGGTTACTGCAAAGGGTTAACACTAAGACAAAACAGTCATTAAAAATTAGCCCTCAGTGATTTTGAAGACTGTAACAAATGAGCACTATATTTCACCAGATCACTAATAAGATCAGTTTAAAAAAAATAAATTAAGAATTGCAATTATTAAAAAGAAATAAAAGTATCTCATGACATTTTGTATTTGAAGGTTGATTGTAAGGATAAAGTGAACTCTGTAAACTACTGCTTAAACAATTTACTGTTGTGGTGACACTACGAATGTGAGAGACATGTTTTTTATGTTTCCAGGTTCGGGGACCTCGAGAGGTCTTCAACAGGATCCAAGTGTTCATCACTGAGGATTACTTTAGTGTGTTTACAGAAAGTTAATGGTAAGATATTAGGAGCTCCTGACCTCATAATATAACATAACAAAAATATTAAATGCAGTTTGGTTTCCACTTTTACAACCTTGATTCTGCATTTTGTTTAGAAAGCTCGTAGCCTTTGATGAGTTGGGCTCTGCCTTTTCTGAAGTTCTTGTTGACTGAACCAGATGCCAAGGCATTGAATGCTGCGTCATTGATCTCCTGGTTTAGGAATCACTTATTTTGGAGGATAACGACACAAAAAGTACAAAATGTTCCATTCAAAGTCAATATAACTTTAGTACAAATACAAAGGTGTTATAAGAAAGATATACAGTACGATATAATTTATTATGGGCCAACTCAGAGTTTGACATTGCACATATTATATTGGTTGGCAATCGTGCCAATTTAATGGTGAAGCATGTTATTGAGAAGTTATTCTAACTGCTCTGTAAGCACTTTAAATCAATGTTCTATATTTTAGAACTCTGAAATGTAACACACTGGAGTAAATGTATTTAGGTACTTTCATCATTAGTAGCTCAGCTGTCCCTCTGAACGTCCCTCAAAGACCCCTGAAGGCCCCCCGAACTTGTGGAAGTGGTAATGTATGCGCTGTCCATGGTGCTGAAGTCACTGCAGCGGATCAATATACTTTTTTTTTTTGTACTGTAGATGTTAAGTTTTGAATTTTGTTTTAGTCTGTGTCTCTACTACTGCAATCCGTCCAATCAGGCAGGTCTACAGCTTGTGAACTGTTGTGAAAGCGTCCACTCAGCAAGTGTACCTCGTTTTAATCAGACGAGCTGCTGCTGTCAGCCAATCAGGTGCCAACACTGACAGAACTGTGTCCTCACCTTCATTTAATGTAAAGCTCAGCATTCGCAAACCGGGGCTTTAATCTGACTCATATCAATCCTGTAAACGTTTCACCTGCATTTACCTGCTCTGCGCCCTGGAAGCAGATCCGACAGCTGGGAGTGGGGATGCAGGTCTCGCTGCTGCAGTTTGAATGCATCGCCTGCGTCTTACGCGATCTGCCTCCAACAGCCCCGTCCTCACTGGAAATATTCCCCCCGTTGTTCTCCCCACATGCATCCCTGCAGCTCCGGCCCTCCTGGTAGCCCTCTCCTTCCTCCTCCTCTTCCTCCTCTCTCTGCTCTGCCGGCTCCTCATCGTCGGGGTGCGGACGTCCTTGGGATCCGTCCGGTTCGCCTTCATCCCAGGTGTGGCGGTGGGTGATGGCAGTACCTTCCCCTGCCTCCCCGCCGGCTGCCCCCGCCTCTCCCTCCTCTGTGCTCATAATAAAATGAAAAGACGAAATTTAATTGCATAGATGCCACCCGACAGATTACACAGTATCCACCACCACTGCGACGCAGGGATGTGATGCAGCCTTTAGGCTCCCAGATCACGGCTTTGTCGGAGGATATGCCTCCAGTCCGTAGACACCGAACCGAGCCGTGCGCCGGTGGCCGAACCTATGGTGCGGCTGCTCGGCAGAGCTGTGGATCAGCAGCCGGATCCTCCCGGTGCTGCGGCCCGTCGGTCGGCTGGAACCGCCTCATGCGCTCCGGAGACCCGGGGAGCATTTCCAAGCAGCCTCCATGCATCGCAACGGGAATCAGCCGTCCTGAAGCGCCGGATTCCCCCTCTTCCTCTTCCCTCCCTCCTCCTCCTCCTCCTCCTCCTCCTCCTTAGTCCCCACCGAGGAAGCTGACAGCTACACAGCAACACTGAGACAAGGAAGACCTTCCTCAACACGGGACAACCCGGGTTGAAACCCTCTGGATGTGGACGAGCATTCACCCTGCTGAGGGGCTCTTGAGCAATAACTCTCTTCGACTCTCTGTGATGAGTCCTGCACTCTCAGGAAGCAGAAAAGACCATTTCCCCGGGGAGATGACCAATCAATCACATTATTATCCCATTAATATGATAGAGGAGATAACTTTCCAGAGCCATGCACGCACTACTCCAGCACAGCCGGCAGTAAGGAAGAGAAGAGCTGCATCATACTCACAGCAGCAGTCCGCCTGACACTGACAATACTGTATGTGGTGAGATGTGGCGACCCGCAGCACCCTGTCTGTGATAAAGGGTCACCTGCTGGGTAACAAATGCCGTCATTATCAAGGGTGGTGGCTGAATCTAAAGAGGCTCCTCAGCATGTAAGTGATGGAGCTCACAGTCTGCTTCTCCAAAGGAGGATCATGGAGAATTAAAGAGCCACTAAGGGGGTTCTGTGACTCTAAAATACAGCATGGTTCGACAATTATTCCTTTAATGTTATTTATGAAATATATAATTTAGGAAGAGGAAGTGCCCAAAACTGCAGTTCCTCGAGTGGCCACTGGAAGCTGGCTCCAAAAGTGAGTCAGTCCCCCGCCGAGCCCCATGTTCACTTCTCAGCAGAAATAACACGTTTACAGCTTGGTACAATAAACAGTTAAAGTGAGAGTGTAGTCGCTAATTCAGTCACTGAACTGAACCTCTTGGCTGTGTTTGTGTTCTGAGCCGGCATCGGAACTAGTAACAGAGGTCAAAGAGCGTCGTGTGTTTGTATGTGAAGCACATGCTGTTTGTTTACACCTCGCACACGTCATGGCAGCATGACGGCGGAGCTTCGTTACGCCGCCGGTGGAACTGCAGTGTAAAAAGGGCTTTCGTTAGAGCTGTTAGGAACTTTGTGTCGATTTGGCGCCCCCTGTGGGCAAAGCCGTGCGTCATATCTCTCTCTCATATCTCGACATGATCTCTTCCTGTACATGCGCGGTGTTTCCTGCTGAGAAACCGAAACAAAACGAAAGTCAAATGAATCGGTCACTGTGAAACTTTTCTGGGGAAAATGTAAACAAAGACACTTCCGGTCTGCTTGTTGTAAGTCGCGTCGTCTGCACAGCCCCAGTGGAAGCAATGACCGGTTTAAAATATAATTATATAATCAGTTATTTTTAGGACAAAGAGAGGCATCAGTTTTAGTCTATTCTATGATCAGTTAAAAACTCCTCACAGTACGTTAAAGGTGGTCTTCTGCTGCCTTCAGTCGGCTCCTGGCTCGAGCGATTACAAAAAGTGTAACTGTGCTAGTCAGGTCCAAAAGTGTCTAAAAAATACAGCCAAGGTTTAAAATTGACGGTATTACCCTTTAGGTACAACTCGCACTACAATCTGACAATAGGCTTACAATTGTCTGTTATACCTAAATGAAATATAAGTTGTATTTGTGACCCGTAGATGTCGCAGAATGTTTCACATACAGGAAACCAGGTTTATACAAGCCTTTATAACTTTAGCAGTTTAACTCAAACTGCACCCACACGTGATAACACAAATAATACTAACTCACAATTGTTTAATTACAATCCCGAGAAGCAGCTGATCCAGGCCTTTTCTGTCTGGCTTTCACACCCCTGAGTGCCTGTATTTGTTTAGAAAATAAACATTTTCTCTTTTTTTTTTGTATGTTCCAAATATCTAGAATGTCATGAAAAAATGAGCCTTCCTACTTTATGACATCCCAAAGTATACCAGTGAGTAAGAGGCATCAGGAGAATTCAAGAGAGGGGATCTTAAGATGGGAAGGCAGCCAGTTTAAATCCCTGCACTGTGTGAATGAGTAATGATTTGCCAGGCACAACGCAGCCTCCCGAGGCTCCCCGAGAAGGACATTCAGCCCTCAAATAGTCCAGATCTCCGTCCTAGAGGAGAGGAGTCTGACTGAATGTAAATCTCAGCTGGGGATTTGTTAAAAGATGCAAATGAAGGACGACGGGGCTGCAAATAAGTATAATTATAACAATACAAACGATTAAAAAATGTAAGGTAAAAACATACTTTTATTCCAGATTAAATTTCTGAAGAGATATCAGATAACAGACTTCGTTTACCCGATCAGTCATAACGTTATGACCGCTGACAGGTGAAGTGAATAACATTGATTATCTCATTACAATTGGCCCGTCAGTGGGTGGGATGTATTAGGCAGCAAGTTCGGCCATGAAGTTGACGTGTTAAAAACAGGTCAAACAGGTAAAACAGGCACACATAAGGATGTGGGCGACTTTGACAAGGGTCAAATCGTGATGGCGAGACAACTGGGTCAGGGCATCTCCAAACCTGCAGCTCTTTCCCTTCATGGAAACCGTATTCCCTAATAATAGTGGCCTCTTCCAGCAGGATAATGCGCCCTGCAACACTGCAAAAAAAAATGGTTTGAAGAACACCTCAAAGACATGTTGACTTTGCTTCCAGATTCCCCAGATCTTGATCCAATTGTGCGTTTGTGGGATGTGCTGGACAAACAAGTCAACTTACAGGACTTACAGGATCTGCTGCTCACGTCTTGGTGCAGATACCTCAGCACACCTTCAGGGGTCTGGTGGAGTCCATGCCTCGACGGGTCAGGGCTGTTTCTGCGGCAAAGGGGAGCTACACAATATTAGGCAGGTGGTCATAATGTTATGACCTGTGTGTGTCATCACTGTTGTATTATGTTTGAGAGCTCAGTTTTTCTCTGTAATCTTTGCAGACCATAACATAACGGAATTTAGCAGCTATCTAGACATTTGTGTTTGATAATGTATGCTATGTGATCATCAATGTTTTATATCAATTGTTATTTATTATCTGCTTGTGCAGCAGCCTCCACTGAAAGGTGCCACAGGAGGGGCTATACTTGAGAAATAGATTCGGCGCCCCCTGTGGACGACAGCGATATACCTCGTGTCGCTAAGATCTCCATCTGGTTCTTATTAGACAGCAGGTAAATTCTTAATACTGCTTTGACCCTTTTGATACCTGCTTTGTTTTTTTAACATAGCTGCGTACAGGATGTGCAAATTTCTCTAGAAATACACTTCGGTTGCGTTATGAACCTTCTAGTTTGATTGGATGGAGGCATCTCCCCATTTCACCGTCTCGCCACTGCTGCCTGTCGTTGTTCTCATGGTCAAGCGGAAGAAGGAAGTCTTCTTCTTCGTCTTCTTCAGAATCAATAACTGTAATATGACAGCTAACAGATCAGGTTGCTCAGTAATGGTTATCGTGTATTATCATTACCTAGTAAATGGTAAGTGGACTGTACTTATATAGCGCTTTTCTAGTCTTCCGACCACTCAAAGCTGCTTTTACACTACATGTCACATTCACTCATTCACACGCTGATGCCACGGCCTCCAATCAGATATCAGATCCATGCCCTTTCATACCAGATAGCTATGCCAGTGTCTTGCCCAAGGACACTTCGACATGTGACTGCAGCAGTCAGGGATCGAACCCCCAACCTTCCGATTGAGAGACGACTGACTGAGCCACAGCCGCCCCTAGTAATGTTTTGTCTTTAGAATGATCTCCAGCAGCAGCATACAGCTCAGCAGGAAGGCCAGAATGAATGTTCAGGCTGTATTACCGTAATGTTCACTGACAGGTCTCACAAGGTATTTCATAAATTAAACGGACACATTACAGAGCTGTCTGAGAGGACGGGGGATAATTCAGTTTCCAACCAAGGTGGACTTCATCACCGTTCATATTTCCAGTCAACTCTCTTCTGTTTATCTCTGTAATGATCCGGACTGTGCATGCATGGCGAAAGAATATCTCTCCTCGACTTCTCACGGTGAAAACGGAAACCCAAGTTAACTGTCTCCTTACAACTACATTATAGATTGGTAAAAACCACTTATTAAATGATAATGGTTGTAAATGTTACATCATGGGGACTCAGAGCTGCACTAGGCTTTAGTAAAGGACAAATAACGTCCACATTTTGCCCTGACGTTCTGTGCTGTTGTCCGGTATCTTCTGCTTCTTCCTCCACATGGACGTGATGATAATAAAGTGCGAGCTGCCTCGGCCGGCGAGTCACTCGACTGCTTTTCCAAGAAGAATCTTCCTCCCCTTTTTGTGTTTTGCTTTTTTTTTGTTGAGGATGTCTATCGCTTTCCGGGGAGCGGGCCAGTAATGGACTCTAATGCAGCAAAGGAAATTATCCACTCATGTCCAATCACTACCTACGAGGCACCGATCAATACCAGGTCCCCAGGGCTCCGAGAGAGACCGGGATCGTGCTGAGAGCAGGGAGGGCCGGCTGAGCTGCTGCTAAACTGGTCTTTGTTCTGGAGGGGTGGAGGACTGAGATGGACTGTCTCTGAATTTACTTTTGGGTTTTGCCTTCTGCCTGATGGTGCGGCGCCCCTCGATCTTATAAGAGCTCTAATGTGGGAACGCAGGTTTTACTCCTGATACATCAACTATGGTCAGTGAAAACAAATTTGTCTGAGAGTAAGTTCAGCAAATCAAATTCATCAGCTTGTAACTATAAGCCTAATTAATGGTTAATTAATCATTTATTTGTACATATATTTTATTAGCCATTAATGCTGCTTGTTGTTTCTTCTGCTGGAAATGTTCAAGTTATTCATAAAGGGACACTTTAGCTCACAGGTCTGTAGCACAGGTCTGCAGCACAGGCCGTATAGAGCTGACTCCTGTGCGCGGGCCTCCACAAATAAATTATTATCAAGTATTAGATAATCAAAGATTTTCATGTAAATAAATGTCTGATGAATCTCTATCCATCGCAGAATGAGGTAACACAATGGAGATTGAACCCTGAGTATATAGTATTATTACAGACTGGGTGTCTGTGGCGACTTTCACGCGCTCAGTTAGTGATGCGTTTTCCATCGGCCAGCGGTGGTTGGTCTGCCAGGGAGGGTAGGCGGAGCTAGGCGGCTGCTTTTCCGCTCTCTGCAAGTGTTGCGAGTAAACAGTAATCTACTATGGCTGAACAAACAAAGAAAAGATGGATGACTACAGATACAACTTCAAGTGAAAATCCACAGAAACAGAAACAGTCTGAAGAGGAAGGCGACCGTCAGCCAGGAAAATCAGGAGTTGCAACCGGAGCCGACCGTGGACGTTTGATTAGGTTGGGAAGTGTCCTCCGAAAATTACTGTTTGTCGCCATGAGAGGCGCCAAAGAGAACGAAACTGAAATCTTCAAGATTGAATCTTTAACTTGAACTGTGACTTAGGAAAATGTAACTAACCGTTATGTAAATGTTATGAAATGTTATGTAAATGAACCAGACTGATTGCGTCATTTTGATGCTTGTGCTACATGTTTATTGCGACTGTCTAGCGTCTGCGTCGGACAACTCTCCTACGTCTGCGGACGATGGGGGACCTGCGAGCCCTCCTGCGTCTGCGAGCGGGGCGAGGGGTCTGTCTGCTTCTGCGAGGCATTGTCAGTAAGTGACATCATAGACAAAATGGGTCCTATTTATAAACTCCTAGGCAACGTTCTATGATGTCACTGATGATGTCACTAGTCAGCAAGTTAGCCCAGACATCCCTTAATCCATTACGTGGCTTTGTAAGCTTTGGTTATGATAACTATAGGGTCTATTAGAGCAGTGGTTTTCAAAGTGGGGGCCGCTGCCCCCTGGGGGGCCGCCAGGGGGCACTAGGGGGGCCTCAGAAAATTGGAGGGAAGATAAGAAAAAAAAAAAAGAAATGTTTTATTTTTTCTATTTTTATTACCATTTGTTCTGAACCGTACAACACGTAAACTGCCGTAATCTCGGATTCTCAAATTCAGCTGCAAATTCGGCATGACGACGGCATGACGACGTCATAATCTGTGTAGACCTGGCAGTTGTTATCACTTTAATCTTACAGCTGCTCAACTCCAATTGCTACGAGTATTATTATCAGTCTTCCCCAGATGCAGATGTCTGTTCAGCATGAGCCTGGTTCTGCTCGAGGTTTCTGCCTGTTCATGGCTCAAGTGTCTTGAGATAACTTGGGTTATGATTCGGCACTATATAAATAAAGGGTTAGGGTTGAAATTGATTGACTGAAATAGACCACTGTATGAAGAGAGGTATGGAACATTGTGGGTTAGTAATTTGGTCATAAAACCAGAACTGCTGCTAGCATGGCTAAAGTATTTTTATCATGTGGGCTTTGAGGAGAGCCAATCAGGACCGAGTCCAGCTGTAATCAAATTACTCAAATCGGTCCAATCAGGAATGTTTCCATAAGCTTAAAAAACACACTTGACATTAGTTCAGTTAATCTCATTTGACTTTCATGTTAACATATTTGCTAAATGTCAGTAAGAACACGACAATGTGACGTGAAGGCAACAATGTAAGAACAAAACGTGAGTGATCGTAAGCAGCCTTCAGAAACACCCACTGGTCAAACCATCATTCTAGTTAAAAGAATCACCTCCTCCCACGACTTCCACAGTGCTAATGCCTCTCAGCCATCCGCCCTGTATCTCTCCCCAAGCCGTCCTGATCAATTAGCCTCCTTCTCGCCGTCGGCCTGTCTGAACGGCCCCTCCCCCTCTCTGTTTTTCCTGTCGACTCTGTCAAACAGTGGCGTGCTGGACGGGCAGAGTGCCCTAAACCCTGAAACCATCGCGCCGCAAACACTCTCCCAGCCTGCAAAAGGAAGTGGAGAGCCTGCCAAAGATAAAGTGGAGGACCACAAACAAATGGAGTAACTGAGCTCATTAAAGGGGCGGTGTGGTGGGTCAGCATCCTGCTCAGGCCCGATCAGCTTTCGATGACATCATCTGCACAAAGCTCTGAGTCATTGATAAATCTGACGTACCTGGAAAAGAACTACAGAGAAGAGGAACTCAAATCCCCTCTTAAGCAAAACCACAGTGTATAAATGCTGTTTACAAAGGTCTGAGGTAAAGGTGGAGTACTCAGTGTGAAGGGGAGAAGAGTTGACTTATGCCGGTGAGCAATATCCGGGAATTTCTTGTGCTTTTACATCAGGTGAGTTTGGAAAAAAGTAGAATTATAGAAAGAAAATGGTCGGAGAGATGAGCTAAAGAGAAAAATCACAACATAAAACAAATACAAAAGCCTCTATATCTCTTTTAATTAGTTATTTGATGCTATAAAAAGGGGGCGTGACCTCATGATTGACAGCTCTGTTGACAAATGGGGCTCCTGCAGCGTTCTGTTCCCGAGTAGCAGAGTAGAGGAGAAACGGCGAGAGGAGACGTAACTAACACGAACACTACAGTCATTGAACTTTCCATCAGCATGAATATCTGCTTCAGACCGACACAAGAAGCTGTTCTGCTGCAGACTGAGCCCACCTGAGGGCTCCAACACGCCAAGGACACCTGAGGGCTCCAACACGGCAAGGACACCTGAGGGCTCCAACACGCCAAGGACACCTGAGGGCTCCAACACGGCAAGGACACCTGAGGGCTCCAACACGCCAAGGACACCTGAGGGCTCCAACACGCCAAGGACACAAGGTAAAGGTGTGGTGTGTGTCGGGGAGAGGAAGGGGCGGGACGTTAATACTGCGGCTCCACCAGCCGATCTCTGCTGAAAAACACACGCCCGCTCCGGGGGGTTTAGGCTTCGCTTATAACAACGTACAACAAGAGTAGATAGAAACACGTCGTCCATCTTTATATGCAGCTATTGCTACATTACAGCAGCATGCTAAACATGCAGCCTATAAGCACAAATGTTGATGCTAATGCTAGCTCAACAAAAACCTGATGCGTTTTGGTTAACTTGTTATCTTGAGTGTCTTAATCGAGATTTTACAGTCAAAAATAACGTTCACAGAACATCATGTGAATAAGACACATCTGTTTAATGAGCTCACATATATCTCTATTTTTAACTGTAATATTTGTAACTTATTAACCAACATACAGCTTATACAGATAACTGATTTGTGCGACAAGTTTAACTTGGATAACTTGGAGCCAGAGGTGACGAGATTTGCACAAAGACACGCATTGATACGCTCTTTCCTGGTTGGCAGGTCGCTGTGGTAGCAACTTGTCAATCACGCTTAAAGCATACTCTGCTTTATCGTCATTCTTACTCTAAACAGAGCATAATTTACTCAATGAACATCATGCTCTATTGAAGAAAATGCAAACTACTGGAGGATTAAGGTTCTTCCACTTTGGATCTACTTTGGGCTGAAAAAGTACAGCCAGTGTATATCAACATGGGCTGTCTTTTGGTGTCAAGGTGAGGCGAAACCATATTACTGTTGTTTTTACTACTACAAGAGCTTATTGCCATCATCTTTCAGCGTCTTTTATATGTCAGTCTGGAAAGCAGTATAATATAATATATAATATAACCTAGATGAAGACCTGAAACCCTGTAAGCACTTGTGAAACCAACATGCTGGTTTCATGTGTGTAAAGAGCAGCAACAGGGATTCAGCCTGAAATCAGCTCTCACTGGTGGCTGCTTTTTATTTAAAAGGTAAGAAGCGATGAAACACGACCCAGGAAGTCCATTTGGACTAACAAATTAATGCACTTTAAAGCCTATAAGATACGACAAAATACTGCAGGATTTTATGTCACACTCAGACAGTGTTCTTGCAGGTATTTGATTGGTCAACGCTGTACGTTCTTGGATGACATTGTGTTGCTTTGCAGCAAAGGGGCAACTTTTAGCTGGAGCTCTTTGAATTGGAGCCCCTGCAGTGTTTTCGGCCCCGTTCAGTTGAGTGAGAGGGCTGTGTTATTTCCTTACAGGCTAGCAGGACAGCTTGAGTAGCGCTAATCTTTTAGTTATTAATTCGGAACCGGTCTAAATTGAATCCTGCAATTTTTTAATCAATCAAACTGTATTTGTATAGCACCAAATCATAACCAGAGTTATCTCGAGACACTTTACAAAAGAGCAGGTCTACACCGACTCTTTGTTTTTAGTAAGTGGAAGAAACTCAACAAAGAGCTCAATAGAGTAACAGTTGTTAACGCACATAAAGACTGCCACATATCCAATAAATTAAAAACACATTTATTGGTTGGATGCGTTACGAGAACATGAAATCATGAAGGTGTAATCCTGTGTGTGAAACTGATGTAAGATTGTAAAAACCTTTATATTGATCTTCTGTAGCTTTCACTTCATTTTATAGATGTGATTCATTCTCTTTATTCACACTCGGTGGTTGTTTTTTGCAGCGACCATGGAGGCTTCACCTGGAGTCATCCCAAAAGTAAATGACAAGCTGACTTACAGTGGACCTGCAGGGATGCAGCATTACAAATATGTCAAAAAGTTTGGTTTCCTACTTGGACAAAATGTAATGCAACACCTCTTCATATTTGACTTCAAAAAGAGTCTGTAAAAATGACTCCACGTGACGTTTTTCTGCTGCAGTAATCAAACCTCAAATCGTCATGGCTGCAGGGTTTTATATTTTCCTACCACTGCACAAGGAAGCAGCTGCAGCTGTGTTTGATGTGAGCACAGATCTGACGTTTCACAATCCTCCAGTCCGAGTTTAGAACATGACTTGGGCTCTGAAGTGCTTCTGCTTGGTGGCGTTGTGGCTCATGCCCATCTTCAGCATCCACTTGGACTTCATCATCTGTACGTACTGCATGTCTCTCTGTTTCTGATGGAAGGAGCCGAGGCCTGAGAGAGGGGCAGAGAGGAGGGAGGGGCAACATGCGTGTGCATACAGTGCGTTATAATTTGATTTAGGAGCAGTTTTATGGGAAGAATGAATAATGAACACAAGGAGGAGCACTTTGTAGACTACTCACTACATACAGGATGGAAAATACATCTTTATATTAACAATATAGGAACAGTGCAGTTTAGGATTAGGGCCACATGTGGAAAATGTGTTTGAGCTTAAAGAAGAATTGTAGAATTAATCTGAGATTAAACTCTTATTGTGAGAACAAAGTCTGAATTTGAAGATTAAAGACTTTATTTGTTAACTCAGTATTTTTAATTTCCTTCTTCATAAAATAAAGTCAGACTGACTTTAACGTCAGACTTTGAACTCTATATTGTGACTCTTAACCGGGTTTATTTGCTTAAAAAAAGGAGAATGAATATTCAGATGTTTATAGTTTATCTTTCTTGCAAGAGTTGTAGATCGATAGATTGATACATAGATAGATATATAGATGAACTTTACTGTTTGCCAAATGAAATGAAAGCAGTTGAAGCAGGGTTAGGGACAGCCCGACGGGCTGCACCATACTTCTGAATTAAAAGTCAGAATTCTGAGAAGAAAACACAGCTGTTTTCTCGTCACGTTTTCAACAGCTGCTACAACTACGACAACCACCGACACATTCAGCGTAAAGATGCCTGTCAACGTGGTCACTAGTCAGACCAAAACTGTTGTTTACTCTTCCTCTCTAAACTGCCGCTGAGAGGTAGGCGCTCATCACATGACATGCCAGCTCCCCCGAAAGTGAAGCCCAAGCCTCTCCATCGCCCCCTGGAGGAGGGGCTGTAGGTTTAGGGAGCGCTTGATTTGATATACAGCTGGGTTTTTTTACGGGCGGAGAGTTTTAAACGTCAACAACACCGTCAGGGATGTTTATTTAATCGTGGGAAGACAAAATTATAATCGGGATTAATATTAGATTAATTGTGCAGCCCTATAAGTAAGTATATTTTTCAAAAGTGTGTGAAACTTTGTTTAAAGCGTCACCTCACAGCAACAAGGCTTGGAGTTCAGAGTGTCACAGTGTGGAGTTTGCACGCGCAACATATTTTTCAGTGTTTTTCTTCTTTCGCCTCCAAAACACGTGAGTTAGGTCTCATCAATCCTCCTGCCATCCGACTAAACGCTTTAAACACCGACAACAAATATCCCAGATGTTAATCACATTTTTATAAGATTAACCTTTTAATTGTACCTGTAAGAGGAGAATTAAGGGTTTCTCTGTGACCAGTTGAGTGTAGTCTCCTGTATCTTCTGTAGGTGTCGCTGTGCTACTGCATCTTGGGTATTAAGGGTAGGAAGTTGACTGTCTAAGTTTTTTGACCGCTGCAGCCCGAAGGTTATTGTGCAAATGTGTGTTTTGTTGCTGTAGATTGGAAATTGACTATTTAAACCTCGACTTATGGAGAGCGCAGTAAAAGAACTGTTTTAACAGCATTTCAGTCTGGCTGCTGATCATCATTAAACTTTTAAATACAAACTACGGCGAAGCACGTCAGCCAGGTCACTCCTGGGTTAGCCAGCTCAGTAGCTCAGGACAAGGCTGAACTCCTTAACAGGACCCGTTTCATCGGCCATTTCCCAGGAAAATCTTGAGCTAATATCAGGCACAGTAGATATCGTGCATTCCAATAAGCTATTTGATTTGAAAGTACTGTCTTGGCTTGGTAATTTAATTTTTGCTCTTGCTGGTGATACAAAATGCATGTAGGGTTCTGTAAACTGTAAAAAAAAAACTAACATAAATACAATAAAAATAAAAGGAAATAAAAACACTTACATTTGGTTAAATGAGCCCACAAGGGCGTTAATAATGTTTTGTGTTCCTGGGTGAATCTTACCTCCGTCTCCGCCCCAGCCCAGAGCTTTGTAGTGCCGGAGGACTCGGCCAACAGCGTTCTTATTGTGGCTCAGTACGACGGCTCTCTGAGCCCCGAAGCGCTGTTTGTAGTACCTCATGAGGGAGCGATGGCCGATCTTAGCGCCTGCAGACACACAGCAAGTTACAATATGAACACATTAAGCATTTATAAAGTCGCTATATTCATAAAGCGAATGTGATCAGAAATCTTCCCTGTGATTGACAATGTCTTCATCCTGTAAGCTGAGTAATTTTATAGCCCAAACACAAGTAGCCTTAAAAGGACACAGTAGCCTTATACATTCTGTACTTAATTATGATCCACTACCGACCTTTGCTGATTATAAAACGTATTTAAAGTCACCTGAAGGGAGAGTCAGCTCCAGTGTTTCGTCATCGTACTCCAAAGTCTTGTCGTCAGGCAGCTCTTCCTCGCCTGTTTCTGCGTCCTCTCCCTCCTTCCTGTCCGGGTAACTGCTCCTGTTGCAAAAAATAAATAAATAAATAAATGAGGTGTTGTATCATTTCATAAAGATACTGTTAAACCTTCAGAAAGAATTATTTTCGTCCATTTAAACAGGTCTCTAAACACATCAGAGATTACTGAAACAAACCTGAAGTCGTAGAAGTCTGCAAACTCCAGGGCAGCGTCGCCCTCTGTGAACAGTTTACAGTGGCTTTTGTCGGTCATGTGACTCTGCACTGCTTCTGCTGAGTAGAACGAACGCCCCTTCTCGTTACACCATAAACACACGTTCCCAGCTCCGACTTTCTCTCCTGGGACACAACACAAGAATCATGTAAGACATCTTTGATGGTGGGGATATTCAGATCAATTCCTTTACGCCACTCACGATCAGTGACATTTCATTTTAAGTGTCTCCTGATACCGAGTCGATACTTCTATTCTCTGGTGAATGAAGCTGCAAAGTTCAGGCTTCAAGTTCACACTCGTTCTGATGCTGTGGGCATAAAAGCTTTGTGAGTAAAAACGCCTGTTTGACAGCTGAACTAAAAACGAGGGAGTGCTCGGTTCAACGGCCGCACAATTAGTCGAACAATAATCCTGATCATTGACGGTAACATTGATGTTTTAAATGTTTTAAGTAGAGATGCACCGATACCACTTTTTTTCAGACCAGGTACTGGGGTACTTGCTGATACCGAGTACTGATGTGAGTACTTAATAATATCATTACAGTTCTCATAATGACTAAAAACAGTTTCATTTCCATCAGATGCTCCTCTCTTTCTGACTGGAACAAAGTAAATGGACATAATGATGCAAATGCAACTGTTGCTGACATTGTAACACTCAACTTTGCTTCTCTGCCTGCCTGCTTAACTAACGGGAGGCTAACCTCAGGCCGTAAAGTGGTATTCGGGTGCGGTACTCGTCATAGTTGTACGAGTACAAGTACGAGTACTTAAGCTCAGATACCGCCTGATAGCCGATACTGGAATCGGTATCGGTGCATCCCTAGTTTTAATAAAATTAAGTGGCTTTTTTTAAAGCTGCATAAGAACACAAACTTTAAAACCATCTGCATTGGAATGAATAAAGGAGTACATCTTCCGCTCACTTGTTTCTGCATTACTGTATTGGTCTGAATATAAGACTTCCTTGAAACAGTGTGGTCGTCTTATATTCGGGGTGTAGACTTTTAAAGGGCGATATACGTTCACAACAGCAGACGAGGCTGTTATCTGTAAAGCGAGTGTCCCCCTCATGGCCGAGGCCAGCCGTCACTCACAGCTACAGAGCCAGGAGGATGAAAGATGGAGAGACACGGTGATCGTCCGGAACAAAGCGGCTTAAAAGTCGGCGAAGTTAACCAACAACTGAGGCGGAGTTATGATGCTGATTTAAGATAATGGTTATCAATTTAGCCGAGTCATTACAACTGTCAAGCTGCCAAGAAATATGCGTCACAGAGGGTGATGTCCAAAGACAGTGAGCCAAAAAAGGCCGTGTTACAAAAAACAGTCAGAGAAAATCTAAGCATGGATCTCAAAGCGGCTGCTTCCAAGAGACTGACAGGAGAGTGTTTCTTATTACTTCACTACTGCTTAACCTTTCTCATGTTTGATATTCAGCATTCGTCCACATATGTGACAATTCAAAGGATTGAGCAACAACAGATTAAAGTCATGACCCTTCAGCTTTCCTCACATCAACACCGTCAACTCACCGAGGTAGCGGATGAGGCCCTTGAGGTCGACGAGGAACTCCACATCGGGGATGAAGAAGCCGTGGGCTTTGGTCATGTGTGCGACATTCTTCATGAGAGACTTGGAGTGATGGGAGCAGAACAGGCAGTCGGTGACGGGGATGGAGCCCGGCAGAGCAGCGGGGTGGAGGTCAGAAGAAGCCGCAGAGTCTCCCTCCTCTTGGTCCATCGTCTCCTCTTCTTCGTCATCCTCCTCCATGTCGTCATCATCAACATCCTCCTCCTCCTCCTCCTCCTCGTCAACGTCCTCCCAACCCTCTGGAAGATTTTTATAAAAACATGGTGTCACGTCTTAAACTCATATTAAACTTCCTCCAGTCTTGTGTTTTTATCTTAAGGACAATGGGAGCTTTTAAAGAGGCAAAGCTCAGGACAGAGAAAAGACAAGCTGGTTTCACTCTGCAAAACGATATGTTACACGCTACAGAACAAGACTTACAGAATTCAGATTCATTTCATGCTGTCAGATATCGTCTTTCGCTGGTATCTGCCCTGAGTCACAAAATTATGAAGTTATAAAAAGTAATGATTTTAAAAAGAAACAAAATTAGCCTTTTTGAAGTTTGTGTCTTTAAAGTTGCAGTCTCAAATATTTCATATGCTGTTGTTTGATGTTTGTGTGCTCTTGAGCGCCACTCACTGGCGATAACCAGAATTACAGGAGCGCACTTCCCAATTTAACCAAACGTCCACGGTTGGCTCCGGTTGTAACTCTTGATTTTCCTGGCTGACGGTCGCTTTCCTTTTCAGACTGTTTGCTTCATCTGAGCGTCGAGTTTGTTTCTTCTTCTTTGGATTTTCACTTCTTGTTGAAGTTGTATCTGTAGTCATCCATCTGTTCTTTGTTTGTTCAGCCATAGTAGATTACTGTTTACTCGCAACACTTGCAGAGAGCGGAAAAGCAGCCGCTTAGCTCCGCCTACCCTCTCTTTGCACTGCTGGCTGATGGAAAACGTGTGAGTGATAGATGGTGACTTAATAGACATTTATTTAAATGAAAAGGTTTGAGATTGTATAAACGTGAACAGTTTTGTCAGATGAATCTTTTTCATATATTTTATAGGATTTCTCTGGACAACAAATTCTATAAAAAGACCAAAACCGACCACGAATTTATTCCACGATCAAGTGTCGTTTGGATGTCAAATAGGGCTGCTAGAAAATGAGAAAGTTATAGAAATTAATGATTCCAAACCGTCATTTTAAAAAGAAAAATATAACTTTCTGAAGTTTGAATCTTTAAATGAGAGTTAATTTTCTTTGCAACAAATCCCATAAAAAGACCAAAACAGACCATGAATTCATCCTAAAAACAAATATTGTGTGTGTATATCAAATAGAAATGTGGTTCTCAACTGGTGGGTTGGGACCCAATAGTGGGTCGCAGAGATTCTTTTCAGTGGGTCGCGGCTGTGGCAAAAAGTATTTTATTTTGAAGGACGTGGGTTTCCTTTGACATGCGTGCAGTGGTAGTGTAGTTATTCACACTGATCCACCACTGATTGGGTAATCACAGCTACAGTTACATTCTTGAAACATGATGAGGTCTGCAGTAGTTGCATTTATGTTGCACTCTGAGTTTATTCTGTTGTTAATTCTGCTAATTCAATGATTTGTAGAGACAATATTTTCCTCTTCTGCACTGCTGGTCATTTGGCTTGACTGTTTACACTACTGTATTTAACTGCACCATTTTTCATTTAAGAAATTTGGGTCAGTAGTCATTAAGGAGGTGGTGGTGGGTCCTTGGGGTTGGACCACTTGAGAACTAGGGCTGTCCACGAATATTCTAAATTCGAATAAATAATCGAATTGTAATAAAAAACGGATATTCGGATATTAAAATTAATATTCGTTGTGACAAAAAAATCTGCACTACCGCGGCTGTTTGCCACCTCGCAAGTCCTCACGCGCACTCTTGGTTACGGAGCATCCTTGAATGCATCACAACGTCACTATGATACATTAATAATTAACTTTAGTCTCGCTGAAACGAGCTAAAACAACAACCGTGCGGCGTGCGGTAATGATGTTGTAGAATTTAAATCCCGGCCCGGCCAGACAGAGAGATTCTCACCCCCAGCATAACAGACAGGTGTAATTATGTTGATTTTTTTTTTAAAAGCTATGTTTGAATAAATATACCTGTCACAGCACAGCTCGCGTGGAACGCTGAATGTCCGTTTTACCGTAACCTAATTACTTAATCTGTTTATAAGGAGTAGGATCTTTTAAAAAGGCACGTGTCTGTTTAAATCAATATATCTTTGCAAGTAAGTTTGTCTCCCGTTGTGTTGGTATGTCCTCTTGTGGACATATTGTGCAAAAATAGATATTCGAATAGTTCGAACATTTGTGGGGTTTTTTTTGAAGGAATAATCGAACGTCATTTTTGGCCAATTTTGACAGCACTAATGAGAACCACTGCCCTAAAAGTTGATGATTTGAGTTGATGATTAGCTGTGTCACTGTGGTCCCTGCACTGCTCTGTGTGCAGGTTGTCCGGTTATAAACTTCACAAACTGTGTCCCAAAACGACCACAAACCACAAAATTAACTGAGATGGATCATGGAAGCAGACAGACATGGAGAGCAGCTGGACTCTTGTGTGTGACGGGTGACGACTGTCAGTGAATTGGGTTAATTAATTGGGTTAATTTGGCTTATTAACAGAGCATCCAAAATTACTGGCTCACCCCTACCATCCCTTGAAACACTCCACCGCAAACGGACACTGCGCAGAGGCCGCAAAATCATCTCTGAGCCCACTCACCCTGCACACTATGTCTTCCAGTTACTGCCCTCTGGGAGGCGCTACAGGACAATTGCCTCCAAAACAACCCGCTTCAAAAACAGTTTAATTCCCATTGCAATAAACATTCTAAACTCTGAACGCTGAGGATAAAGCATGGCCCTTATGCATGAAATGTGTATGTATATCTATGTTATATGTTTAATGTTGGAACCTGTACCAAGCTGTACTGGAAACAAATTCCACCAGCCTGGCTGTGTGGTCATTAAAGAATCAATCAATCAATCAATTAAACCACTTTTTACCCATAAAGTGGTAAAACCTCCTCTACTGCTCTCCGCTGTGATTGACTCTTTTTACTGACAGCGCTGTCACATGCCCACATTTATTATGTTTTGCCCGTTCACCTATAAAAACGTACAGAGTTTAAACATGCACTTACACAACTGCAAACCTCCCTATGCTGGCAGCTTAACTCTCATTTGGGGACAGACAGGAATATACCTTCATGCTTCATTTGGTTGTTTTTAAATAGTTCATGTAACAAAAACACCAACAACAGTGTTTCCAGAATCTTAATTTTGAAGTAAACACAAGATACTTGTTCCCCTATGATAAGGATAAGCCCTCAGTGAAGAAACCCCTCCCCTTGTGCCCTCATCTCAATACTTATTAATGACCCTTAGTCACGTGGTAGGGGGTCACCTCAACCCAAGCAGCATTGCCAACTTCAACGAACCCAGGCTCTATCCAGCGAGCTCCAGGTACTGACAAAGCCGATACCACAATAATGTTTTTGAATTAAACACAAAAGAGAAAAATATAGAGAGAAGGATGGAGAGAAGAGTTTGTAAAGGTGTGTTAGAAAGAAGACGGGGAAGGCAGAGCCAGGGTGAGGTGCCCTGTACCTGTACAGCTGTTTTCAATAATTTTGTACTAACCAATCAGGAATTTGTACCAATTAAGTACCGTTACTCAATACCGACTAGTTGAACCTTTAAACTGAACCGTAAAATTTTGTTGGACTGAAAATCTGACATCACAGATGTTCTTCCTCTGAGCCATAAATCTCCACTGTTGTCCAAAAATGGTCCAAAAATGATCCAAAACACACAAATTAGGCACTGTTGCACTGGGTGTGGTTTATTTTCTCACACACACACACACACACACACACACACACACACACACACACACACACACACACACACACACACACACACACACACACACACACACACACACACACACACACACGCTCACTGGAGCACCTGACGCAGATAAATCCGCTTCTAAAAATAGTCACAAACAAATGCACTTTTTCTACCTGTTTGAAGGATGTTTCATAAAAGCCACAGTGAGCCGCTGTTTCAAGAACTCACGGAGCCCTAGTTGAAAATATTCTTACATCATAGATTTAAGACTTCCATCGGAACAAATGGGCTTGAGTTTAAGTGCTGAGAGATGAGCGGAGACATTGAGATCTCTTACATGTCAAGAAATCTCTAAATAATGAGAGAAACTGTAAGTAAAATAGTGTTAAAAGAAACAGGCAGACTGTGTTTTAATTGTAAGAGAAATATACCAGATGGTGTCTACGAGTATGTATTGTGTTAATGGCGTAGATTTGGGACATTTGTAAATATAAAAAGGTCACTATAACAAAAAGTGTATTCAGTGATGTCGATGATTGTTTTGTTTGTCCTCCTTACCTTCCCCAGCTGTGGCTCCCTCCTCTTTCTCTCTCCTCTTCGCTTGCTCCTCCAGCCACATCAATCTTGGAGGTTTCTCCTGCATCTCCGTCCTCGGCCTCGTCACTCCTTGTGATATTTGCACCTTCCCTTGCTTGGCCGGACTCGCCCTCTGTTGCTCTTTCAGGGCCTGCTGCAGGGCCTCGTTCCTGGCATCATGGTCCACCTTGTCGTCGCCGAGTCCTTTCTCCAGGTTCTTCTCGTTCAACTTCTCCACTTTCCTCTGGGCGGCGAGCAGGGCCTGCTTCTCGGCCTGCTGGTGTTTGTGGGACTGCAGGTGGTTCTGGTAAGCGTTGGTGCTGGAAAACTTCTTGTTGCAGACGGCGCAGCCCTCAGTGGCGGCAGCGTCGCTCAGCTGCTGGTCTGCGGCCGTCCTCTGTGCCAAGACACGCTCCTGAAAGTTTTCAGCAGTGACTGGCGGCATGTCAGCGACTTTACGCTTCAGGTTGTAGCGATGCCAGTCAGTTTTGTAGTGAGCTCGCTGCACGTCGCCATCTGCAAAAGCCACTCGGCAGCTAATGCAGGTGTAAGAGGCCATTGCACCCTGAAGAGAAGAGGAGAAAGTCATATTAACATTATTATACAGCTCAGGATCAGAGATTTGTGTCACAGGCCAATCTGACATCGACACCAACTCTAATAAGATGCTTAATTCAGAAAAGGAACCCATTCGGATCTCACCCAAAAAATATATGCCATTCTTAAAAGAAAGAATAATAAAAGGGTTACAGTATTTGTTATATGCGATCTAGCAAGGTCTCAATGCAGTATACATATTCCACTTGATAATTTTCAACATGACCTGATATTTAAATATATTACAGATGAAGATTTTTGCACTCTCATTTCTTGCACCAAATAAGAAAGCATTCATCAATACATATATAATAGTATCTGATACTTTTAAGTTTTATTTATACAAATCCTTATATGAAACTATTGCATTCTGGGAATAAAAAGGATGATAATTATCATATTAAATGTGTTAAATGTCAAAATATTGCTATATTTGACTGATTTATAAGAGGCAGAATAGGTTCTAAATTAACTCATTGTGAGTTACGTAACATTCATTTAATGGAAGTTAACATTTAACTTGTGTAAGACCCAGTCTGGTTAGTTTGTGAGCCTCGCCTAAACAGCCACACATTACATAACTTAGCTGTGGGGATTATAAATTAAGTGATACAAATGAAGAAGGTTAACGTTACAGACAGTGATATAATAAAAGTACAATTGAGTTAACACTGAGCTCCTAAACTGTGGCGCTGCGCCAGTCCGAGACAAACTATGCTAACAACCAGCTATCAAAATAACACACATTTCGGCATAAACATCTAAACATAGCTGACACTTATAGTAGTCAGACAGAGATAATAACAGACGACACAAATCCAATTTATTAACTACAGTTTACTTACTTATTCAGTGAGCTGTCTTCTCCAAGAATGTGTTTTTGCGATCTCTTATTTGAGGTATAGTGCTGTGAGAAACCACCTGACCACACGAGGTTAACTTCCTGGTTTCTTCTTCGTGTTGACTTTTGGCGGTAGGCAACCAGCGTTTAACCGCAGTGTCGCCACCTTCTGCTTTGGAGTATGTTTACCAGAAAATGTACACTTTCTTATGTAAAGGACAGGTTTTCTTTCTTTTTATTTTGTCACCTACCTGTTAAGTCAAGATGGCATCATTACAGCATTACAACAAACAATAACACTTAAAATGTTAATGCTATAAATGGGCATTGGAGACTGTTACTAGGTAAACTTGAAAAATGTAAAACCTATTCTTTACATTCAAGATGCAATTCTCTGGGAATTATTATATTACCCAACCCAACCCACTTTGGTAAAATCAAATATAAACTTTAGATTAAAAACAAATATTTTAACGAAAAAACAGTTGTGTTATATGAAATGTCTCCAGGCTTTATTAAATGTTTATATATATATATGTATATATATATATATATTTCTCTTCAGTTGTTTCATACTGGCCAGCAGAGAGGGCTGTTGTATAATGTCTGTGCCCATACAAGCCTTTACAGCTTCATAGCATCTATGGAACAATGCTAAAAAAAATATATTTTTTAATATTAATGAACATGCTTTAAATGTAAAAAAACAAAACAAACCCCCCCCAAAAAATGTCCACAAAATCAAAACAAATCAATGGTGATGCTGGATGTAAAGACAGGTGGTGCCCAAGTGACTTACTGGCAACATACACAACAAAACCAACACTCCACATACAAAGCCACAATGGTAAATTCATAATTATATGTAAAAAAAAAAAATTCAAAACAAGCTAGTCAAAGTCATATAAAAGGAAAAATAAAAGGGACCCACGACGCAACCCTGTGTTACTTACAGTTGATAAATGACCTCAAACCTCAACTCAGAGATTCTGCTGGATGCCATGATACACTGAGTAATATGTTTCTGGTCTTGCCTAAAGCCATAATCTTTAGCTCATCAGTACAGTTTTAGATCAGCTCTAATGGGATGGTAGGGAAAAAAGTTACAAATATTTAGCGTTCTAGTTATTTATAAGATCAGCCATCTGTTGTAGTTGCCATATTTTTACTTATATGCTATCTGGTAAATTATGACACCACTTCTAATGATTTTCAGATTTTTTACAAACCAAAAGCTAAATCAAAGGAGAAAACAATCAGCATATTAGCAGACAACGAAAAGAATAAAGTGCAGTCCTATACAAAATAGTTTATAGAACATCTGATGTGGTGCACAAGTAAGCGCAGGATCCAGGAAGCCATTCACATAATTTATTGTAGATCAGGGTGAACAGTTGGATGGTGGTTGGTAGAAGATTTTTTATATCATCTATATTATATTGTAGAGATGTTAGTCTCAATCAAACAAAGGATAAAACCCCCAAGATTCACTGAAACATTCCAGGGTCTCAAGCGACTCCCAAAACTTTCTGAATCCTGACTTACTGTTCTCAGCTTCCTGTCTAGCCTGATTTTCCTTCATTTCCTGAATTTCTTTCATTTTCTCTTCCAATATTCTTTCATGAGTTTCCCTGAGCTGTTGCTCCCTCTCCACATCAGCCTTCACGTCCCTAATTTGTTGCTTAAACTTTTCCTCTTCCTCCTTCCTCATTTTCTCCTTCTCTTTGAGGGTTTCCTCGTCTCTTTCTTTCAGGATTCGCTGTTTCTCCTCTTCGATCGCCCTCTCTGCCTTCTGGAACATTTCAGCGGTGTAATGGCTTCCACCGTTCTTCTCTGTTATATTTCTGATCTTGTCGAGCAGCTCTCTCACCTGATCCCTCAGCTCATCTTTCAGCTCATTATTGAAGACGTGGTACTGGCCGTTACATTTGGCCACAAGCTGCTGCAGTTCCTCGCTGTCCCTCAAGAACTCCTCCATAGGTTCTCCTTTGAGCAGGTCACCATGGGTGAAGAGAACCATGCTGTATTTGTCTGCTTGCTCTCCAAAGATTTTCTGAATCTTCTGCACCGTCTGCTTTTCTTCCTCTGTGTATCTGTCCAGTTTGACAATGACCAGGAAGACATGAGGTCCAGGAGAAGCATAATAAATGCACTTGACAATATTTTCAAAGTTTTTCTCTTCGTCAATCTTGGTGTCAAACAGACCCGGTGTGTCGATGACAGAAACCTTCTGTCCATCCACCTCACCATCAGCCTTGGCGCAGCACTCAGTCACAGATTTAGGGGAGAACTTTGATTTAAATTCTTCTTTTCCCAGAATGGTGTTTGCTGTGGCGCTCTTCCCAGCTCCGGTCTTCCCCACCAACACAATCCTGATCTCCTCATTGTTGTATCTGACCGGTTCTGATGAGATGGCAGAAAAAAAACAAATGTTTAGCACTCTAGGAATTCATAAAATCATACATCTTTCAATCGGAAGGTCAGAGGTTAGATCCCCAGCTCCCTCAGTCTACATGTCGCAGTGTCCTTGGGCAAGACACTGAACCCCATATTGCTCCCGGTGGCACAGCTAGCAGGTATGAATGTGATAACTGATTGACAGTTGGGCACTTTAGGTAGCAGCCTCTGTCGTCAGTGTATGAATGTGGCCGGAATGGGTGAATGTGACATGTGGTGTAAAAGCAGCTTTAAGTGGTCGCAAAGACTAGAAAAGCGCTATTTAAGTACAGTCCATTTACCATTTACCATTCTTACTGAATAAATGAAGAACAAAAAGCCTCATGAAAGTGACCTAAATATAGATTAATGCCTTGTTCAATCTTCAAAATGTAAAACTGTCTTAATGATTTTTATATGATACAGTATGATATGATGTGGTATGATACAATACATTAGATAGTAGTATAAAATACGATACGATACTATATGATACAATACAATAAGATACAAAACAATATGGTACGATACGATGCTATAGGATATGATGCTATAGGATACGATGCGATACAATACAACGCGATTAGATACGATACAATACAATAAGATACGATACGATGCAAAACAATAAGATACGATACAATACGCTGTTATACGATTCAGTAAGATACGATATCATACAATACAATACAATATGGTGCGATAAGATACTATACGATGCGATATGATACGATACAATACGATACGATACAACACAATAAGATAAAATACAATATGATACGATATGATAAGATACAAAACAATAAGATACGATACAATGTGATACGATACAATACAATACAATATGGTACAATACAGTATGGTACGATAAGATGCTATACGATACGATGCTATACGAGACAAGCGATACAATATGGTACAATACGATGCTATACGATATGATCCAATAAGATACAATACAATACCATACAATACGATACAATACATAACAATAACATAAGATACAATACAACACAATATGGTACGAAACGATGCTATTCGAGACAAACAATACGATACGATATGATGCTATACAATGCAATACAGTAAGATACAATACGATACAATACAATACAATAAGATACAATACGATACAATACAATACAATAAGATACAATACGATACAATACAATACAATAAGATACGATATTAACAAGGCTAAGCTCTCAAAAGATGCAGACGGAGTGAGTTTGATCTCCAAAGCTCCTGGAAATGCTGGGGATTTGAGAAATACTATCATTACTATTATTATTATATACTATTATCTATTTAAGCACTTTAACCTTTCGAACTGTTAAGATTGGGGCATTACTTTGAATAATGCTCTGTTGTCCCTCTATAAATGTATACGTAGATACAAGATATAAGCTGCAAACACACATAAATAAGATTTATTGACCCACCATTTTTGCTGGCCATCCTTAGGTTATGGAGAGAAGAGCTGGTCTTGTGCTGAGCTGAAGAAGTAACGTCTGTCTGCAGCCACACCTCCCTCCTCGCAGAGGATGAATGCAGCAGCAAACCCTGTTCGCCCATCCCATCTGCATTAACAAGAAATGTTGAGATTTCCAGGAAATGGTGGAAGTGAAAGTGAAACTAAACTTGGAAATAAACAGCTTTACCTGGCTTCATCTATCACACCCCTCATTTTGCTGTAGCACTGTCCTGGAAGTTAATGGGACTGGTTCATTTGATATATGATATAAGATCTCATAGCCACTGTAACACATGAACTCCTGAAATTTTCTAAACAATTTTGGGACATCCAGGCCCTGAAGTTTTCCAGAATTGCCTTTCACACACATCCCACACAGTGTCGGCTGGCTGTCACAACACTGAACACAATAAAAACATAAGACAGGTAACTGAGGCGACGCCGACTTCACACAGACTTCATACTCTGGAGTTGACAGGAAAAAGTCTCTACAAAGATGAACGGATATGAAAATTTGTTTTCACATTAATTTCCACTGGAGGGAGTCTTTTACCGACATCTTAGTATAGTAACTCTAACCACTGCAATTCACTGGCAGGCTGCCCTGCATGCACATTCAAACCTCTGCAGATGATCCAGAACGCAGCAGCGCGACTAGTCTTCAATCAACCCAAAACAGCACACGACATTCACTCAGCTGTTCATATCCCTCCACTGGCTCCCAGCTGCTGCTCGCATCAAATTCAAAACCCTGTTGCTTGCTTACAAAACAGCAACACAAATGGCTCCTGCCTACCTGACTGCCTCATCCAGGTCTACACTCCCTCCCACCCATTACGCTCTGCTAATAAAAGGCGCCTGGTACTCCATAACAACAGGGCCCTAAGTCGCTAACTAGACTCTTCTCCTTTGTGGTCCAACGGTGGTGGAACGAGTTACCAAACTCTGTTCAGTCTGCAGAGCCCCTTTCACCTTTAAGAAGAAGCTGAAGACCCAGCTCTTTATGAACACCTCTGCACTTAATGATAATGATGCTACTGATGATGTTGATGGCGAGGATGATCTGTGCACTGCATGTTGTCAAGTCAAGTCAAGTCGAGTCCTTAGTTAAGGCAAGTCAAGTCCAGAGTCAAGTCACTTTTTTCCACCCAAGATCCAGCACTCTTTCCTGTAGTATCCGGTCTTTATAAAGAGAAAAGACAAGGTGTTAGCAACCCGTCTAATAATGATATTATTGGCCAATTTATATAATGTGTTCAAAAAGTATGACAGTGAATTGTATCTGTGTTATCTTGGCACAGACGCAGCCATGATGACGGTCTGCTCTGAGAGCGTGTTGAGTAGTAACGAGTACGACTGATGAGGCTTCTCTTCGGAGGCTTTGATGTTGCGTGTTGCCATAGCGAGGAGTTTGACAGACAGCCATTCATGCAATCATGACGATCACATACCGGGAAGCTTTTTGAGTCGTCCAATCATGATTCCCAGTTTGCGCTGCGTACAGACTTGATAGTTAGACAGAAACTGGACAACACTGAACTTTATCATTTTATATTTAACAGCTTACATTCAAACTTATGAACACACTCAAGCCATCCAAGTCATCATGCCTCAAGTCATTAACTTGCAAGTCCAAGTCGAGTCTCAAGCCATTTATTTTTTGTCAAGTGAAGTTGCAAGTCATCAAAACAATGACTCGAGTCGACTCGACTCCAAGTCATCAAGTCCCAAATCCATATCTCTGGCACTTACTGACTTTGTTCCCCCTTTTTTTGATCGTTGCTTTGTTGTATTAACTCTCAGATGTACACTTTGGACAAAAGCGTCTGCAATGAAATTGTATCACTGTAGCCAAACCTTCAGAAGTGTAAGCATAAAAAGTTGTGGCACTGCATGTAATCTTCTTACTTGTTGTCAAACAAATAAGGTGTGAGGGGGCATTGTTGTGACCGAGATGAGGAAGGAAGATAGTGTCACATGTAACCCAGATGCAAAATGCAGCCTGTTGCCTTAATGTTTACCTCGCGTTACGTCACGTCATGTGATCGCTTGCCGCCAATCAATGCGATATATGGGGGGGAAGCAGGAAATGGCTCACTGCTGCTGAGCCACGGTCGGAACGGAGTGGCTGTAGGTTAATTTACATTTTCTGATAACTAGTCCAATTATACAGTTAGAATATTTAGCATTTTTCATTTTTTCCATCATATATGCTACACACACTTTACACTTTTGTACACTAAACTATAGGATTTGGATGAAGGGAATAAAATATTCAATGACACAAAGGAAGCTACATTTGGAGTTTATACAGAGAGGCCATACAGCTGCTTTGAAAATGTTTTTTCAGATCTGTTGATCAAATAGACCCCAGTCACGTCTCCCTTTGTTCTTAAATAAACAAAACTACAATCTGCGTTCCAACATTTTATTGACATTATTGAGTTAATTACATGAAAGCACATTTTAATCATGCAGTTTGTTTCCAGCCCACTATAAGTATTTAAAGGATTTCTCACTTATAAAACAAAAATCAAAGCTGTGTTAGTATGTCATTATCATTCTTGATTACATAAAAGTACATTTGATTTTATTAACATATTTAATGACTTTAAAGCCATAACACTTATGATTATGATAGAATTAAAGCCTGTTTTAAAATCATAAACACTCTCTTAATTCAACTTTCTATACAAAGATCTTCACACACACACACACACACACACACACACACACACACACACACTTTATTTATTTTTATTTAAAAAGATGCAGCATGTATAACTGAACGTTTTTTTTTACTGCTGCTCTTTCATATTAACAGAAACAAACAGGTGGAACACTGAGGGACTCTTCAAATTCAATTCAAATAAATCTATTTATCCATTAGGAACTTGTGCGTCAGTTCAAGACTTAATGTGAAACAATCACAGGACGTCAATGATTTTTTCAATGAAGTTGTGCTGACAGCAAAGTGTGTCTCAAGGCAAGAGTCATTTTGGGAACAGCCGATTAGTTTTAAACACTGCGGTTATGATGAACATGAAGAATCAGGTCAGTCACAGTGAGGCATATTTTTGTCTTATCTTAAAAGTTTTATGACAGCAGCAGCAGCCAACCCCAGTCCCCCAAGGGCTGTCATTAAAATTGTGAGCAATGAAGAGCTCTTCTCTGCTTCCTCTCTTGCCCTCTCTCCCTGCAGTAATATCAGTGCTTTTACCGCCCTCTCTTTTTCTTTTTCAAGTTCTACTCTTAGCAGTTGCTCCCTCTTCATATTCTGCTTTGCTTCTTTTATTAGTTTCTCATATTTTCTCTGTATTTTTATCCTCAGTTCCTCCTGCTCTTTCCGCATTTCCTCTTCTTTCTCTTTCAGGATTCGCTGTTTCTCCTCTTCGATCGCCCTCTCTGCCTTCTGGAACATTTCAGCGGTGTAATGGCTTCCACCGTTCTTCTCTGTTATATTTCTGATCTTGTCGAGCAGCTCTCTCACCTGATCCCTCAGCTCATCTTTCAGCTCATTATTGAAGACGTGGTACTGGCCGTTACATTTGGCCACAAGCTGCTGCAGTTCCTCGCTGTCCCTCAAGAACTCCTCAATAGGTTGTCCTTTGAGCAGGTCACCATGGGTGAAGAGAACCATGCTGTATTTGTCTGCTTGCTCTCCAAAGATTTTCTGAATCTTCTGCACCGTCTGCTTTTCTTCCTCTGTGTATCTGTCCAGTTTGACAATGACCAGGAAGACATCCAGGAGAAGCATAAGAAATGCACTGGACAATACTTTCAAAGGTTTTTCCTTCGTCAATCTTGGTGTCAAACAGACCCGGTGTGTCAATGACAGAAACCTTCTGTCCATCCCACTCACCATCAGCCTTGGCGCAGCACTCAGTCACAGATTTAGGGGAGAACTTTGATTTGAATTGTTCTTTTCCCAGAATGGTGTTCCCTGTGGCGCTCTTCCCAGCTCCAGTCTTCCCCACCAACACAATCCTCATCTCCTCATTGTTGTGGTAGATTGTTGGAGTTTCAAACTGCAGGGCTGAAAGATAAGATTGAACAAGTCAAGCTCTATGAACTCAATAAAATGTAAACTGTAAAAATGGGTTGGGGCCTCAGTAAGCTTTGGATAAAATCCCTGTCAGGTTACAAATTCAATATAAAATGCCCACGTCACACTTAAAGTACAACCAGGACTGTCTGAAGTCTGAAACCTTAAAGTCACCATGACTTCGAGTGTTCCCTTTACTTTAAGCAAAAACTTCGGTCACTATAGTGGCCGAAAAAAGTTTAAAGGTCCTAAAATGTTACTAAATGATGTTTCAATGCATTTCAAGAAAATAATGAAAGAATAAAACCTTTTTAATAATATATGCGCTACAGGTTACAAATTCAATATAAAATGCCTACATCACACTTAAAGTACAACCAGGACTGTCTGAAGTCTGAAACTATGGCTGCTTCCCAAGTCTCTTATTTGATAGCTCCTCGCTCCTCGCTCCTCGCCCGAACCGGAAGTAGTTCCGGAGCCGCCATATTGAGGACCGTCTCAAAGCTCTTATCGCTGCTCCGAGGAGCAAGGAGCGAGGAGAGAGGAGGGAGTTCCTAGGAGCGATAAGCGAGGATACACGAGAGCAGCCTCCACGGAAGTCTTTTACTGGCCGACACGCCCCCTTATTACAGATCAGTCAGTGATTGGACGCAGCAGCAGATCGGACTTATGTGAAACATCACAACATCACCGGAGTTTCATATCGCAGAGAGGAAGAAGCGGACCTTAAAACAGACTTTACAGGGCGCCTTGAAACCGACTATAAACAACGTCGGTATAATGAGTTGGTATCTGACAAGCTGAGATCGTTTAGAACGAAATATTGATCATAACTTGTCGTAAAATATATAAAATGCAGTGACTAACTGCAGATTTGATTTGTTTTCTGAGTCAACATCTGAGTAAAAATCATCTAAAAATCAAAAGCAGCAAAAATAGATTCATTTCTATTAAATTTAATTTAAAAAAAACCTCTCGTCATGATCAGTTATTCCCCTGATAACTTTTATTATGGATGAATGAATGAATTCAGAGGGAGCAGGAGAGTCTCTCTGTCAGCAGGTAACACTACGTGTGAGAGTGATCATCAGGTCGGTTTGATCAGCATGAACTGATTTCTATTTATCCTGAAACTTTGAGCCTAATAAATAATGTTCATAGTTCATGAACAGACAGTATTTGGGCTTATTAAATAATTAATTCAGATCAGATGATCAGTGATCCAAAATGTAAATAATGGATGAATAATATAAAGACATAGTGCTGGTAAGAAATGTCCGTATGGCTCTGCAGCAGGAACACAGACTGCAGCCTGTTCTTCATGTGCAGGTGTTTGTTACACACGTAACAGGTTACAGAGAGGAAACACTGTTACTGTGTGTTTTATTAGAATGAATACAGAGCACATGTGTGCAGACACAAACAGCTGTTAAAGCAGACTGACAGCTGATCCATCGGTGATCAGATGAAGCGATCATCACAAACGGACGTCGCAGCACGTGACGCTTCATCGGAAAGGACGTCTCATGTCTCTTAAAAAACATTCCCTCGTTTCCTCTCTCCTCTCTTGGTTTCCTCGCGTCTCTCCATGCATCTCTGGTGGGAGGGACTAAGACGCAAGTGAACGACGCAAGTGAAGGGAACATGGATGCAATTTAAGAGACTTGGGAAGCAGCCCATGTTTTAAGCTTCTGGCTCAATTAATTCCTGAAGACTCATGAGCACACACACCGCCCTGTAATCGTAGGAAATATGGCACACCCATGAATAATATTCTAGAAATGATACAGCGTCTTTTGTTCTACCCTCAAAAATATTCTTTACACGGCGGCCATTTTCCATTGACACTAAGCTCAGGATGTGAACAAAGTTAATTTGACAAATTGTGTTTATTTCTCATCGTCTTGATTGGATATTAAAAATCAGGAAATATTTGATGGTGAGACAACAAACAGTATTTGCTAACTCATTAGCTACCAACAGCTAGGCCTCCAAGTGAGTATGGTTGATTGCGATTCAAGAGGATGCATTCGGTTTATAGCAAGAATATTATTATTTATGCATTGATTTAGTTGTCAATCAAATATAATGAAAATGACACAATCAGTGATGACAAAAGAGAATTTTTAACAGTTAAGTCCAAAACCTTTTTTCTTAAAGGAACTTAACTTTGTTGGCACGCTTTGGAAATCATTTTGCAGATTTGCAGTTACAATATTATTCTGAGATATAAGAAACATTTTCTGAGGAACAAATTCAGTTTTGGCACAGCATGCATGCAAACTACTTTGAAACTGGTTAAACTGGTTTTACAGAAATGTTTTAAAGATTATCTTGATTCATAACTGAGAGACATCATTCCCACACAGGTGTGGTGTAAAACTTTGTGTTTAAAATATATGTTTGTTTCTTTTATGCTCCACTACTCTCTTATTCTTATCACTGTCTGCAGTCTTTATTGAGTATCTGTTTATTTAGATCTTTTATGAAGGACTCATGGAAACACACACACAATAAAAATGAAGGAATATAATTACAGGGAAATAAATTGATGACGATTGCAAAACACTGAAAACAGACTAAAAATAAGGAAGTGAACCTGAGCACAGTTGTAAAGAAGTTTCATAAAAGTTTATATACGAGGCCTTGTTTTACATATCACAGCAGTAATGAGTACCGTTGATGAAAACCCCACCCTGTGTCACCAATAGATGATGATTATCATAAATACAATAAGAAACTGACTCACCAGGTTTAGCAGACAGGCCTTCCATGTTGTGTAGATAGAGTGCGTAGATATCAGATCAGCTGCAACTGAGAAGTTAAAACCGAAAGTAAAGTCTGTGTGCAACATCGCTTTTATATTAACGTTTCAACAAACCACACCCACAAAACACGACAAAGACTAGGTGTGTTTATGTGTTTAGTTCGAAGGCTGTTTTATGGGAGCAGTTTGTGTCATTGAGCTCTGAGTACACAAACGCGTTGCCCTCGCATATGTCAAAGATTTCTGTGAGAAGCACATCACATGTAGACTTCCACACTCTAATTGTACTCTTTTCTTCACTGTATTAAGTTTGAATTCACAATCTACTTTAATCTGATCACTTTGCTTTCCTTCACTCCCCCAACACACCTCCCCAACATACTACTCTGTCAGCACTAGGCGGCGGGCATGATGGGAAATGATGACGTCCCTATCGCTGCCAGAGTGCACGTCTGTCTACTCCGCCCGCAGCACACCTGCTCCTTCCAGCAGTGAGTCAGACGCACACAAATAAATGCAAACGCTGGCGAAGAGAACTCTTCTTCTGCTGCTTTCCGGCAGAGTAGGCACAGTTGGGTGCGTTGCTGCCCCCACTGGTGTAGTAACTCATTGTGGAGAGAACTCCTGCGTCATTATTATTATGTAAACCATTCTCATACATTTTAACTAATTGAATCTTGCTTGTTTCACAGCTAAATATATTTAAATCATGTTCATACGTTTTAACTGATTACATTTAATTGTTTTCACAATTAACAGATTTACGCTGATTGTAACGAATTTGTATAAATACAATTTGAAAATATGATGATTTAAATAAAATCAGATAGATACAAACACTTAATAATAAATATATCCCATGATTAATTTTTTGGAGTGTACAGAGAGGCCATACAGCTGCTTTGAAAATGTTTTTTCAGATCCGTTGATCAAATAGACCCCAGTCACGTCTCCCTTTGTTCTTAAATAAACAAAACTAAAACTGCATTCCAACATTTTATTGACATTATTGAGTTAATTACATGAAAGCACATTTTAATCATGCAATTTGTTTCCAGCCCACTGTAAGTATTTAGAGCATTTCTCACTTATAAAATAAAAGCCCATTCATTCACATTCATCAGCAGTCTTTTTTATTAAGTTACAAAAGTTAAATATTTTCTCTCGCAATTCAAAATAGCACTTGAGCACGAGGGACGTTATTAAGGCGTTGCGATCAAAACGATCGATTGATTGTTACCAAATGACATCTGCACCTTTTTATAAGCTTTATAAACAGCGACAATCAATGCAATTGCAGTAGGGACGTACGGAGATACACAATATGATTGTGTAGATTAGATTGCGTAACAGAACTGCATATGACTGTGTGCGGACAGAGAGCGTCCGATGTCGGACCCTCTTTTACCGTTAGAACACTGTGAGGAGTAAACTGGTCCCGCTGTTGTTTATTTGGTTGCCGTGACTCCTGTCACTGTTTCAGGGCCGCCACTGCAAAATGTATGCACTGATTGAATTTTAGTTTAGTAAACACAACAAGATGAGCTGAAGTTTTTGTCTAATATCCTATCATATCCTTAAAGACACCATGACTTTGAGTGTTCCCTTTACTTGCCTGAAGGGACTTACAGCATACAAAGGCATCTCTCAGTTCAGAGTAGCAAAAACTTCCAGAAAAAAACCTTTAACAGTGGAAAAAGGGGATCCATTTTCAAGGAGGGAAGGACATGTAATAATACATGTATATGATTATTAATATAAAAGGAACTAGGCAATGAGACGGAAAATAACCCAGCACATGGGTTATATTCAACCCAGCATAGACCCCTTGGTTGGGTCATATGAACAACTCAGAATTCTGGGTTACAAAACATAACCCAGCGTGTTCTGTTCATTAGTGACCCAGGCATGTTGGGTTATTTTTGAACCAGTTCTTAGTGTGAAATTGAGTTCATGTTAGAGATAAAACACCCAAAAACATGTTGCTATCATAAAAAGGGCATTAAATCTATTCCCAACAAATTAATTTCTATCTCTGCTTTACCTTAATCCTGGCCTCAAATCAAGAAAATAGAAAAGAAAAATTTTATTATTTATTCTGTGAGAACCAAATGTAGAAAAGTCCCCACAACGTCACTGTGTCCCAACAACGTCACTGTGTCCCACAACGTCACTGTGTCCCAACAACGTCACTGTGTCCCACAACGTCACTGTGTCCCACAACGTCACTGTGTCCCAAAAACATCACTGTGTCCCAACAACATCACTGTGTCCCAACATCACTGTGTCCCCACAAAGTCACTGTGTCCCAACAACATCACTGTGTCCCCACAACGCGAGCAAGTTCATAAAAGCTGCGTTCACAAACAACACTAAGCTCAAATAAACAAAGCTACAAGCTGTGTTACAACATTTTATTGACATTTGTTTAATTACATAAAAGTACATTTTGTTTATGCATTTTGGTTTTCACTTGTAGGCAACGTCGTGGATACAGCCACAAGGTCAATGAAAAGAATTAATTTAAACAATTTATTAAATATTTAAAAATGTTTATTCAGTGAAGACAGAACCTGTTATATGTATATATATATACATATAACAGGTGAGCTAGAAATGAACTGCAGTCACTACAAAGTCCTCTGAGGCACTGATGAACAAATGTTACTATTATCATCTTAAGCGTTAAGCTAACACAAGGCATTACATGATTAATTCAAGAGGATACACTTTACATTGCAGTGTCTTCATTATAAAAAAGGATTATAAGTGTACAAGGCATGTTGAAGAACCCGTCCAGTTATTCCTTATTCTTCTTGTCACAGCAGTCTGCCCTACACTGGTGCATTGTTAAATAATATTTAAGGTGCAAATGGACATATGCCAACAATAACATTTTACTTTAAGTGCACTAAAACCAAAATTTATTTTAGGTCAAATTATGATCATCCCACGATGAGAGGACGAATGGTTGTAGTGCGTTCACTTGATTCTAGCAGCCGAGACCAGATTAGGGACTTTAATTATTACATTACATTATCAAGTCTAAACTGACTGGTTATATTTTCAGAAGATTAAGGTCAATCCAGTTCCTCCAGATTTACTAGATGTTTATACTGGCATGGTGTATGTACGTATTGGTATGTGGCGTAGACTGTATAAAAAGATGTCAAGCCTTAGCCCCACCCTGTTTGGTGTTGCTGGTGGAGATAACCCCCACCTGACTTCTACAGAACACCGCATGGTTGCTTTCGCCTTGCTCTTGGCCAGACGTGCAATCCTGCTGAAATGGAAGGGTGCTGCCCTGCCCACGCTTGGCCAGTGGCGTCAGGATGTAATGTCCTGTCTCAAACTCAAGATGCTACGTTTCTCTATCAGTAGCTCGAAGAGGAAATTTTTTGAGACAAGGGAACCTATTTTAAACTACTTTGGTAACTAAATCATGAGATGAGCTTTGATCTGGCCCTTGACATAAAAAGTAGAATCTGACTCTGTGTGGTGCGGAGACCAGAGACTTGTTTGTCTTACTCACTATACACATTACTATATTATCTGTGGCAATGAGGAATATTACTGCCCAACCCTGGTATTTTCTATGTTTTATTACAACTATTAATGTGTTTTGTATTTTGTATTTCTATATATGTGAAAATTCAATAAAAAATATTTGAAATATAAAAAGATGTCCGACATGACAGCTCCCTAAAAGTGAAGCCAAACCCTCTCTGTCGCCCCCTGCTGACTGGCTGCAGTATAGCTCATAAAGCCCGCCTCCTCCATGTTAACAGATGGGACATGAGTCAAACTGTAAAATCAAAATACACGTCAAATACATTTTTCTCAAACATGGTTTCTGTCGTTATAGTTAGTTCTTATCATGCTGATTTATGTCCACGTGTTCATTTTTCTGACACGTTTTGTTTTATTTAGTTATTTGATGCTATAAAAAGGGGGCGTGGCCTCATGATTGACAGCTCTGTTGACATATCCGACTCCTGCAGAGTTCTGTTCCCGAGTAGCAGAGTAGAGGAGGAACGGCGAGAGGAGACGTAACTAACACTAACACTACAGTCATTGAACTTGAAGCGGGAATATCTGCTTCAGACCGACACAAGAAGCTGTTCTGCTGTTAAATACGCCAATACGCGGGAGCTTTGACATTTTTCCTGGTAAGTTAAATTTGTGTTTTGGTTAACGAAAGAGGCGGGACACCATTACCATCACCCACCAGTAGCGATGGACGCATCGTCCACCTTTACATACAGTCATTGCTCCAAAGCCTGAAGTTTTCCCAAAGCAGACTGATGGCTCACTTATTCCTTGCCCTTCTACACTCCATGAGCTGAACGTGATGAAAGTAAAATGTTTCAATGATTAAAAGTTTAATGTCTCAAAATGAGATTTCCATGCATAGTATTTTGAGACCTGTGGCATGTTGTCAAAACATAAAAAAAATACATATAAAATTAAAAAAGGGCATAATTAAAAAATAAAAAAGTGATAAATAGTGAACTATCCAAGCAGTGGTATAGATGATTGCCTTGTGATTGCCATTCAGTCTAAAGTCTGTGGGATTCTGGGTTATGTAGTTGCAGCGTCGAAAATCAATGTTAGTATGAGGTGTGTTGGCAGCTGTCTACATTGTAGCATTATGGCTACAATGTATCATTAAATAAATAATATAGGACAGGAAGTGTTTTCACTTGTCACATCAATCACATCAATGTTAAGTCGCTGCAGTTACACTTGTCTTTACAAAGCAACGCACTGTCTCTACCTAATAAAAGCTGTTAATGTTTAAATCTTTTTCAGACATGTTTTTAAAAACTTTATGACTTTAATTTTTCTTTTAAGTCACTTTTTGTCTTAGTCAGAAGTTTATGTGAAGATAGTTTGGATTACTTTGCTTCCGGTCCAGTTTGAGGTTCAGGAGAAATGTATTGATAAAAGTTGCTCTGAAAAGATAAACGTAACCACAGCGATTGATGAACCTATAGCAGGACTTTAATCCCCAAACCGTCAACACCTTTAATCGACGTTTCAGACTAAATGCTGAAACTCTGACCAATCACAGCCTGCCGCCTTCCTCAACCTCCATGACAGACATGTATTATTCTTCCCCTTTAGTGTTTTTAAAAGGGGAATTCTGGTATCTTAAACCTGGGCCCAATTTTTATAATTTTAGGGGGTCTAAATGACTAAAAGGTTTTCAAAAAGCTCCGGTGTTTTACTCGGCCATGAGAGAGACTGTAATGGCTGCAACATTATCTTTCCTAAAGTTCTTATTTTTGTCACTGACCAGCTCATGTTGTAAATAATAAAAGAGTCTGTAAACATTACTTAAATGATCCCTTCAGATGTAGATCTTTATGTTTGGGTAAGATCCTTTATTTCAACATGTAGCAGCTGTTACATCTCTCTTTTAAGCCACCAGACTCCATTGACTAGAACATCATTCTTCCTCACAGAACATGCTGATGTTTTTTATTTTATTGCGTGACTTTGTTGTTTTAAAGGGTTTGCTCGGATCAGTGGAAAAACAAGAACTTTTAGTGTACTGGAATAAAATGTCCGCAAGAAGTCGGGGTGAGCCGATGTGTGAACACAGCAGGTAACAGTCAAGAGCATTCACCGTGAGCGAGTGGGCGGTGATGATGATGTGTATATCATACGACCACTGCGAAACCAGAAGAGTGACACATAATAGGATGATTAAAAACATCCGAGGTTGATGAAGAAGGATCATTTAAAGACGACAACAGCAAAGATGTCTGAATTAAAAATCTCCTGCTGTGAGGGACATGTGTGAAAGGGCAACTCTAGAAAAATCCAGGGGCAGACTGTCTTAACATGTTCTGGAAATTGTCAGGAGTGCATGTGTGAAAATGGCTTAAGACTCTGCACCTGACCAGTCAGCTTACCTATCGTTCTTGAAAAGATAGCCTCCATGTTTTCTGTGACTCTTTTATTCACGACAGGGGCATTTATGAGGGCACAGTATTGCCAAACTGGAAGGAATAATGGAGTCATCTTTAAGTCTGGATGTCATGAAGCTACATCAGTCAGCTTTCACTATAACTCACTACACAGGATAAAACAAGCAGTCAGTGGCACTAAATTCTCATGTTTCTTCCCACGTCTGTCGGGTCAGGCTATTATCTGGCAGATATCGTGTGTTCTGATCTCGGCATTCGGATATGGTGATCCTGGTTAAAGTCAGTCAATCTGATCAGTTTGAAGTGTCGGTGTTAGCTCTACAGGAAAAAAAAAAACCATGGAAATATTGTTTTCTCACAACCCCTGCCAGTCCTCTGTGACCAGAACTCCCCCATATCCCCTCCACATGTCCTCTGTAACCCGTCCTCCTCCCCTGCTGACCATACGTGTGATTCATCAGTGACGTCTCAGGAGTTTGGAGAAGAATCCAGAAGATGTCGGCTTGTCGCTCTTGTCCTGAGCCTCCTCTTTGGCCCGGGCCTTCTCCTCTCCCAGCCCTAGCTCCCCCTCCAGTTGCTCCAGCTCCGACTGGTCAAGCAGCTCAAAGTCCTCCACCTCGCTGTCCGACTCCTCGGCCAGCTCCAGCAGCCTGGTGGTTTCTGGGAGTCCTGACCGCTCTGCGTCGCTCAGCGCTGTAAAGCCCACCGCCGCTTCTATTCTCTCCTGGATGGCGGCTGTGACGGCAGCGGCGATGACGTCGCCTGCCATCTGGTTGACTAACTCGAGGGCTTTGTTGGCGGGTTGGTCTTTGTGAGGACGGGATGTGTGTGTGGATTTGATTGGAGGTGGAGGCGAGGGAAGGCCGAGGCTGAGGTCATCGTCATCATCGCCATTGGTCGTTGCGCCGTTGTCAAGTGAGGGGAATTCTGGAAGGCCACCAGTGAAAGCCTCTTCTCTGTCGAGATCTGTGAGTTTGAGGTAGAAATATATTCACTATAAACTCTTTTAGTTCTGTAAACATCAACGTATTCAATGAGCAGTGGCAAAGACATTAACAGGAAGTAAACACAAAATGTCCCCGTAGAAGATATGAAGTACCGTATTAGTCCGATTATAAGACGACCCTGATGATAGGACCCCCCCCTTTTTAAAATGCCTTTCAATATGTCAATAAATCATTAACCCTCTAAGTGAGGTCTATTTATAGAGCAGTCCTGAAACAGCTAGATGACAGCTCTGGTAACGGGCAGACCTTCGCTCTGTTGTTCAGTAACACACACACTTGGAAGAGTCCGCTTGGTCCACGGTACAATTTTCTCTGTTAGCATCAGTTAGCTAAGACTGTCTTTTTGGGTTCTCCGTCTTCGGACATTACCCTCTGTGACACTGTATTTCTTGGTTCTTGACAGTTGTTAATGACTCTGCTTCACTGATAACATTTATCCTAAAATCTGCATCATAACTCCGCCTCAGTTGTTGGTTAACTTGACCGACTTTTGAGCTGTCTGTTCCGGACGATCACCGTGCCTCCCCATCTCTCATCCTCCTGGCTCTGCAGTTGTGAGTGACTGCTGGCCTCAGTCATGAGGGGTTCACTCGCTGCTTCATCTACTGTTGTGAACGTATATTGGCCTTTACAAGTCAACACCCCGAATATAAGACAATCCCACTTTATCAGATGTATGACGAGGAGAAAATTCGGTCTTATATTCTGACCAATACAGTTTATTTTTGCTCAATTTTAAACTGATGCCGCTGTATCATCTACAAAAGCAACCCAGACCACCAGTAAGAGGAGTAACCACTTCTGTCTCCATCTGTAGGATGTTGCGGAGCTGGTGAACGTACCCTCTGAGTTCTCAGTCTGTGGTGTGTGTCCTTCTGACAGGTTGAAGGTCCCGTTGTCTGTCCACGTCACATCAGACACCTCTGTGTCTGATACAGACATCTCCTTACACACTGTGGAGTCCAGCTGCAGGGGAGAAACATGAGGAGACGTCAGGTTTCAGAGCGCAGACGGAGCCAGACAGAAATAATCTAACTTGTTACTGGTTTACCTGATTGAATGGAGGGATAAATTAAAAATACATTTCTGGTGTGCAAGTAATGGTGAGTTCATGCTGCTTCTTTTAAGCCCTGATTTTCTTCTCAGTGAAGGTTGTTTTTGTCCTTTTGCCTTTATTAGATAGGACAGTGAAGAGTGACAGGAGATATGCGGAGGAGAGAGTGGGGCGGACGTGCACCTAAGGGCTGCGAGTCGAGACAAACCCACTGCAGATGCAACGAGAACTTTGGCTCTATACATGAGGCACCTGCTCTCCCAACTGAGCTAAACCAGCGCTCCTCAAAGACCTAATTTTATCCGCTTTATAATTGATAATGGTCCTCTCAGACACAACCAGTTTGAGCTGCTCCCAAAGCCTGCTGAAGCTGTGTAAAATTAACTTGGAGCCAGGCATAAAATCTAAATCCAAAGCGGTCAGTAGCTGCTGCTGATTTGTCTGGTGGCATTGCTAACGTAGCCTTACAGTTTCACATAATCCCCCTTCTGAGAATGTACATCGCTCACAGACTCCAGGAGGGCAGGAGAAGGAGAAGAAATGATGCCTGAAACTCTGAACATAACCTCTTATTATGTGATGTAGCCAGGTTAAAACAGACACTGAAACCTCTGGCTTTAGGCTCAACATTCCTCGCTAACCAACCTATCTGGCTTCATACCAAACCTCTCTGATCAATACTTAAAATGTGTCAAAGAAGGTTAATTATTGAGCTTACATATATAAGTTTGACACATAAATGAGCTCATAGAACAAGGTCTGCTTACTGGAAACTTTGCAGAACTTTTCTCAGGTGTGATCAGACTCGATCAGATGATAAGGACTGTAACACGTGGCTAAAAACTCCCAACTGATTCCCTACTTTTGTGACTTTTATCTGCAGTTTGAATCTACAGTCCTGCAGTTCTAATAACTCACCCCATAACATCCAGGTAATTCACAAAACACACTCAGTGAATGTTATCTGTAATCAAGTGTTCGGCTTCAGGAGAATCCACTTCAGCACAGGTCTCGATTCTGATGTGGATGTGTGTACTGTATTGTCAATTAGCTTCACCTGAATTCCTTCAGTCAGCAGGGGCAAAATTAGATTGAAATGAGGAGATGATCATCAAACCTTGGGAAACATGGAGGAGAGGTCCGACTCGATGCCCTCTTTGTCAGTCTGAGCCTGCAGGATTCTCCTCTCTGAAAGGAGGAAAATGTAAATGCAGGGCCCGGTTGTTCAAAAGGTTTAATCAGGAAAAGAAGAATCCACTTTTTTCCTATCCAGGATAAGGTACTCCAGCTTACTTTTATCTCAGTTTTTAAAGGAAAACTGGATACGATCAACCGCATCCAGATACTGACTTTTAAGGATTACCAAAGCTAGATATTAAATGGGACTAAATACACATACATACTTTGTCCACAGGGGGCGCTAAAATCCACACACAAAAAAAAAGCTACTCACAGTTGCTTTTATTCTCTCTCTCTACAAAGTCAAGCCCTTATAACGCAGACAAAATGAAAACATATGACACGCTGCTGTGTTTCGTATTTACCATGATTCTCTTTAATTTTCTGAAGAAACTCCCCGATGCCAAAGTCCAGCTTCTGCAGAACTGGCTCCAGCCACAAACCAACCTCATGAGATGAAATCAGAGGCCACAGGAACACACCCAGCACTGCAGAGAGACGCCGGGAGAGACACAAATAAAGCTAAAGAAATTATAAACAAGTTAAATAATCTGTTTCCACAAAGGGATTTAACCTGCCAGCCATAAACACTCACTAAAGAGTCTTTTTATTTCATTTGCAGAAACCGGTTCCCTCACCCCATTGGGTTCAATATTTGACACTATTGATCACAGTATCTTACTGATTGTTTTAGTTACGTCTCCTCTCGCTGTTCCTCCTCTACTCTGCTACTCGGGAACAGAACGCTGCAGGAGCCCCATTTGTCAACAGAGCTGTCAATCATGAGGCCACGCCCCCTTTTTACAGCATCAAATAACTAATTAAAAGCAAACTTGTCAGTAAAATAAACACTTGGACATAAATCAGCACGATAAGAACTAACTATAATGACAGAAACCATGTTTGAGAAAAATGTATTTGAAGTGTATTTTGATTTTATAGTTTGACTCATGTCCCATCTGTTAACATGGAGGAGGCGGGCCTTATGACATATACTGCAGGCAGTCAGCAGGGGGCGAAAGAGAGGGTTTGGCTTCACTTTTAGGGAGCTGTCATGTCGGCCATCTTTTTATACAGTCTGTGGAAGTAAAAGTGGAAATAGGTCTTTACTGGTGGTGTCTCGCTTACGAAGGTCACTGATGTTTACTGAACAGAAATGGTCTGAATATCAGTGATAGTAAAGGAATATCTTAGCATCCAAGAGAGGAGAACCAGGAATATCAACCTGCAGCTTCCCTCCAGGTGATTTGCAAGTCTCTTAAGCATGACAGACATTGTCTCTTTATGTGCAAAACCTTAGTTTACTCACCTAGAATATATGAGATAACAATCCCTGGAATGTAGCGTCCTAAGACGGCAAAGAAGGTGCACAAACTGCAAACCAGCAGACAGAACTGGAAGAGACAGAAAGCAAACACAAAGAGAATGATGCAGACAAATCTACCGTTACTCTACTCTACAGCTAATCCATTACCAGATTGTCTGAGAGCCAAAAAATGTACTTTTACAACAGTTTTACAATACAGACAATTAAGTAAGAGCTCAAGTTCTGAGTAAACCTTTGAACTTGTAATTTTAAATTAAATCAAGATTCAGTAAGAGCATTTTTCCAGTTTGAAAACAAGGACTTATTTTATATAAAATGTCTTGTGCCTGTTTTACCATGTACAGTTACAGTATGCAAGAGCCTAACAACCACATGCCTATAGGATTAATTGCAGTAAATAAGAGGGCAGTTGAGATGAGTCTTGGGTAGTTTTCGTCCCTTCTCACCTTGCCTGGGTTCTGCTGTTTGAAAGCCGATGTTTCCTGGAGGAAAAGTTTAAGGGAGTCGCTGAGCTGAGGTCCAGTCCCAGACCGTCCATCCTGGCCTGAGTCAATGATCTCCCAGCTGCAGGAAAAGACAGACAGAGGCCGTGTTAGTCATCTTTAAAAGGAGTTACAATGTATGATGCCACTAAAAGTCCCAGGGAGATGGTCAAGTTGGGAGTAGGCATTCATGATGTCAAATACAAGAGGGATATTTTTTAAATGATAAATAAATGTCTTTCTTAACCCTTATCAAGAACTTCTAGTTACCTAAACATGAAACTGGAATGTTCTGCTGCTGAGGGAACCAGACCACTCATGGAAATCGACTCATCATTCATACCTGCTTTAACAGATTTTAGGGCCATCCCGAGGCAGCAGAAACAAACTGTACTCACAACACAAATTGTAAGTTGATAAGGTAGAACAAATGCTTTTAATGTATCCAGCAGATATGGAACCACGTATCATGTGAGCGAGCAATTGTCAATCAATTGGTTACCCAATGAACTGCAATCTGGATGACCATGTAGGTGGACTATCAAATATTTGCCGGATCTAGCTCGTCAAATGTGCTGTTTTTCTCTGCTTCATATCATTGTTATAAGTTCTCTTTTAATTTTGACTGTTGGCCTGGCAAATAAAGCACTTTAAGACATTACATCAGCCAAAGAATGAATTAAATAGTAAAGATAATAATCAGTTGTCGCGCCACGTTCTCTGCTTTGCCCTATCCATCAGTTACATCCTCTACTCTGTCAATCTACACCTTTTGTCAGGCTTAGGCAACTGGTGCACTCAGTCCGAGGTCAAAAACACAGGTAATCAAAAATAGTAACAGGCAACTGGATCAAAAATGGCAGGCAAAAGGCTGGTCAAAGAGGCAAAATAGGTCATACACAAAACACTGGAAACACGAGGAAGGATTGCTGGACAATCTCACCAGAAAGCTCGACAATCTGGCACAGGGGAACAGACGCGAGGGGTTTAAATAGGGAGGGACACAGACGCTAACAAGACGCAGGTGAAACACATAAAGGCAGGGGCAGGAAATCAGAAGAGGGAACTTGACAGGACATAACAGAACGGACAAGGGACTTTCAAAATAAAACAGGAAACACAAAAACTGATACTGACGAGAACTTAACTACACAAGACATGACACCTTTGCTCCATCTGATCAAACCTTGCTAAGCTAAGCTAGCACCAAACAGCTCTTAAGTTTCAGAAGAGGCCACCAGTATAGGTGATGAGTAAGTGTGCCTTTACTCACTGCTACAGCATTTAATTTATAATGTCTATGTAGACATTTAAACACCACATATGTCTAGCAATGGTTCTTTAAATACTGAGTTTCTGTCACCTTTTAAAAAGATTTTCAAGGGAAGAGCTTTTTTCAACTTGTGTTGTTGAAATATTGTGACATGACCTGCTGGTATGTAAAAATGGTCACTACTGACACAATATGCAGTGACTTTGTATTAAAAATAGTATCACCATTTGACTTGACTAGAGATGTTTACTTTTCAGGCAATGAATTATATTGGTTGATGGTCACTGATGAAATTTAGTCCAAGAATCCAATGTAAGAGTCATCGTCTAAAATAAGAAGCCTACCATAAAATTGGCAAGATGACGAATCAGACAGATGGCTGATGGGAATAGAGCGTGAAAGAGCTTTCCATGTTGTAGTACTGCCGGGAATTCTGGGCCACCTGGTGAGATCCGAAACTTCCCCTCCACTTTGTAGGTTCCCATAAATTATATTGTGTTTCACTCTACTCTTCCACTGTGATCACTTCACAGAAAAACGGTTATAAAAAAGGTACACTTGTGGCTCATGTACCTATCTGAGTAAGTAAACATTTTATTCATTAAGCGCCTTTCGAAACACAGGTTAAAAGGTGCTTTAAATAGTAAGTGGTAAATGGACTTAGATAGCGCTTTTCTAGTCTTCCAAAGTGCTTTTTACACTACATGTCACATTCACCCATTCACACAGTCATTCACACACTGATGGCAAAGGTAAATGCCAATCTCCTATCAGATTCTATGGACATTCATACACAGAAGGTTTTGCCTTTGGCAGCAATTTGGGGTTCAGTGTCTTATCGAAGAACACTTCGACATGTGACTGTGGCAGTCAGAGACAGAACCCCCAACCTCCAGACTGAGAGACGACCGACTCTACCATTAGGCCACAGCTGCCCCTTTACAGTAAATACAGTTGAAAACAGGAAATGACAATATAGAAACAACATTTCCATAAACTACACAGGACAAATGCATTCAATAGGTAACCAGAGTAGATTGGTCGATGCCTCTTTAACATAAGGTTACATGGTGCATTAGTCAAAAGTCTGAGAAACTGAAGAGAACTGAAAAACAGTTAAACGGTGACAAATAATCAAGACAGGTTTTAAAACGTTGAAGGATAGAACAGATTTGACTTCAGGTTTCAGCAAAGTGAAGCCCTGTAACTACACAACAGTGATAAGAAATTACCTTAAATTGACTGATTAAGGAAGCATGGGTGAAGATGTATACAGAGAAGCGAAAAGGACCAAGTTTAGAGCCCTGGGGTACACCGCATGCCAGATGAGGAGACAAAATGATCAATGAAAAACAACTACATCTGTAGGTCATGTGTGTTTGGAAAACTCTTGCTTGCTCTATTAGCTAGCTGCTGTTCCAATGGCTTATCTACCTGTAACTCCAGGTCTTTTTTCTAACTCAAACCATGTTGCATATAATACATGATAAATGTATCTTGACAATAACACAAATTAAACAAATACTGTTACTTTTTAACAATTAATAACATCAAATCAGTTTGTGTTTTTAAAGCATTTCAATGGCTGATAAAAACAAAAAACACCAGACTAAATCAAATTTCTTCTTTGGTTTATACTAAATAAATCAAAATGGCGATTAACTCGGGGGTTTGTATGTGCTTTTCACAGCCTTGATCAGATTACATGACAATGTGCTAAATCGAACAGTGGATGGAAACTTCTTGTCCTGTGAAGGCAGCTGTTTTGGAAACTAACGGTGTCAAATCAGTGTCAATGGAGTTTTGGGAAGTAAAACAACTAGGCAGTTGGCATAGCTGTGAGGTTCCTGTGCTCTTTGGCAAATCGTGTAATGATGGCCTTTTTAACGGTTCTAGCCTGTTGAAGATGCAAATAATCAAATGAGATGGCATCGATCTAAAAATGTCTATAAGAACAGGTATTTTAAGAAACATAGAGAAAAAAATAATTCAGAGAGGGGCACCAGCAATATGAACACATTATGTTGAGTTATAGGAGGTGAAAGATTCAGGGAAGGAGAGGGGGCTGATAGGACAGGAAGAGAATGTGGCATTTTCAGAGCCTCGGTTTTGTTCCTCAACACACTGAAAGACAACCCCAGAGTTTTCTAATATGGGGACAGCAGCATGTCTCCTTTTATAGGAGCTCTACATCAGCAGAAAAGTGTGGAAGCTAGGTGTAAGCGCAGCAGAAGTTATCAGAAACCTAAGGTTGGACACAGCCTTAGACTCAAAATGCTGCCTTCCAGAGTCAATCCACAAATATCCACAAATATCAGAATAATACTGTTGACCTCTCTCAAGTATCTGCTTGGCTACAAGGAACAAGCACAAGTGTTCACGAGAAGTATTCCATATACTCCCACCTTACCCAAACACCCAGCCTTGTCTCACATAACCCTCATGACGAAAGGTCAACCCACTGCTCCCCTCTCGACTTCCAGGCACATGCCCCCACTAGGAGGGTGATTTCCAGGGAAACATGATGGGCGGAACATGTGACAGGGATACTGTGAAGCGATAAAAGCAGTAAGGGACGCACAGATAAGCATTTCTCTGTTCCAAGAAAGAGGGACGTTTTCCTGGACAGACATGTCAGTGTTTGTGGATGTCGAGTTTCACCTCATCACAGATCACCTGGAGTGTGGAAAGGGAAGTTTGTTACAGTTTGTTTTCCTGCCAACTTGGAAATGAACCCTTTATCTTGGAGGTGCCAGGGTTCATTGGGTTTAAGTAGGCCATGTTCAGCTGTGAAAAAAAAAGATTTAAAGTGACATCCACCTTTTTTTTTGGCAGTCAAATTTTCCATTTGGTTTCAAATCCTCTAGAGACCCTTGGGCAATCAGTATGGATGAACGGATGTAGAGACAATGTAAAAAAACTTGCAGCTGCAAACAATTTCTGGTTGGTGTAGGTGTTGAAGATTTGTGTCAAATCTGTATGATATCCAAAGCTAAATATTTTCTGACTAGTTTTAAATGTTTTAACAGCTGACTGGCTTGATCTTGTGCTGATAAGAACGGGTTATTTGGCTGGTATAGGAATGCATTTGCCCTGGGAAAAATTTGATCTTTTCTATATTGATCGTGCACCGTGATACTCAGAAGCATACTTTCTTGATGTCTTTTCATTTCAGCACATATTGGAAAACATATAAGATAAGTTCAGTTGAGCTCTGGTTCTAAATAAAAGGTTCTTCTTTTCATGACATGAAGGTAGTTGTTGATTGGAATTTTAAAGTCTGAAGCTGAGCAGCAAACAAGCTAACTAGCTAACTCATTTGCAGTGCACTTTCCCTTGCTGAACGTGCGTTTGGCGGCTCGTTCACAAAGCTATGGAGTCAGATTGGTTGTGTTTTTTGGTTAGATTAGTCAGAGAATTTAGAGGGAATGCTAAAGTGGGTTGTAGTTTGGAGTCTGTGTTTTTTTGCCCAATAAAGTACCGCCTTGTCCCAATCTGCTATGCTATGATTGGCTCAGAAACCCAACGAGTCAGCAACAAGAACTTTCACCAGGAGGGATTTCTAAACTCAACCAAGTACTTAAAGCCCCTGTGAAGAGTTTTCTGATGGTTATGAAACAGGCTGAAATTCATTCTGTTGACTCTATATGACCTACAAAAGCAAACCAGGCCATCAGCGACAAGACTGATTATTACTATATAGTTTTTTTTAATGCCTGAAACTGCTGGCGGGGGGGTAGGTGTCAGGCGAAGTGATGAACTGCACGCTGCCTTTGTTTACATTTTCCAGGGCAAACATTTAAAGTGAGTGATGCATGTGACTGTTAAAGAAAGCAGGATGAGATTTTTTGCTTAAAAACACCACTGAAGCATGTACAGGACAAAATCAGCAAAGAGATAAGAGGTACGGCTTTGCCCACAGGGGGCGCCAAAAACAACACTGAATGTTCCTCACAGGAGCTCTAAGGTAATTAAATCTATCAAAGTGCATGGTTAGTGCTGTAAAATGGTTGCAGTTTGGTTCAGTTTAAGGCATCAACACGACTTTGTTAAGTTCAGATAATGATCATGGTTTTAGAGAAAACAATAAGTCAACTTTAACCCTGGACGGGAACAACAGCAGGAGGCCCTGAAGGCAAACTCTGAGGCGAGTACCAGTGCTGTAGCAGACGACTGAACTTCACACTCTGGATTTTAATTGGCATTTGCGTCTCTGACTGCCTGAGATTTTTAAGTAAATCGCAACTCGGTAGATTTTGGTTTCAAGTTAAATCCAGAATCATTTGCACATCTTGCCAAAAATAACTGTCATCGTAATAGATGTGGGTTGCAAATCAGCCCTCTAGGCAGTCACATGCTGTCTGAGCTCACTGAACCTTAAGGATACTTAGAAGCTGATATATCATTTTTCATCTCTTCAGATCTTTACAGACCACCACCCTCCACTGGTGGGCCAATCAGTCAGTCTTAAAGTTTCACCACAGTCGTCACTCCAAAAGGAAAATGTCTAACTTTCAACTGAGAAACTGACAACAACCGCGTCAGAGGCCTGCAGGCAGGGGAGGAGGGCTGAGGCACCACATGAGCAGCTGTCGGGCAGATTTCCCTTTACCCAACCAATAATCTCTGAAACAACACAGGGAGCGGCATGTCTGAGCCCCTAACAAGCCCGGTGATGATGCTTTAAAAATAGAGCCAGACAAACAATGCGAGGAATGGTGGCAAAAACATCCCAGCTCTTCACTTGTGATTGGGAAAGAGGTTGTAAATATGTTTACCCATCTGTCTGTGTGTGCATACACCACACAAACTCTGACTCCGATGCAACTAATAGCTGATTATGTTCTGCAAACAGACCCATAGATACTGTAAGTTGACATCAATGGAGTGGGAAAGTTAATGCCTTTGCAAGAAGCCCGACTGCATGAGTCTGCCTGAGACACTGAGCCAAACGCCAGAAGTAACATAAGACGCCGGTGTTATGGACGGATGGGGAGCGATGACGCAATGATGTGTACAGCTTTCCAAGTAGATCTATGTCATGTTGTTTGTTTTGATCTTTTTAGACTGTAACCAAGATTTAAATGTGCCAATAAATGAGATGAGGAGCCTGCGTTGAGCTAAAGCTACGTCAAATACTTATTGCATAATCCAGACACAGACAAAAACAGTCCCCAACATGATTTTACTTATATCCCAGTCTGGGATCAAAAAAGTCCATCCATTCATCTTTTCATCCCTCTAGTAAAGTTCAATTCAACCAAATCGCCCTTCCAAAAAAAACCTCATTTTGCACTGTTACACGACAGGTAAACATGTTTGTAAAAATAATTGTAAAACATCTATCGGAGCATAAAACCAACAGAACAATGCGTGGGGACGATTTAGAAAGGTGCTAATGACATTGTTTGTCCATTGTAGCGCTTTAACTCCATAGTTTACAATACTTTAAGCATTGTCTGTAGCACATGTAGCAGAGCATCACAGAGCAGGTGGTTAACAAGGTATGATAATGTTAAAGATAAGAAAGCACCCCTTAAGTACATTTGTCATACCGGTGCAAAATTGGTGCACCATGCAGTGTTTTCATTCGACGCCGTATCGGTACCTGCAAACTGTTCCACTCTAAAATCAGCATCAGTGCCCAAAAATGTTGCAACATCAGCTCCATTTTCCATTTTCGCATCTTCATTGAAAAGCAACCTGGGGTAAGAGTAAAATTGTTCCTGAAAAGATGTGCTGCTGCCGGGTTTTTCACAATTCTTAAAGCCCCGAAATGTCCATAGAAGAGACAAATCTCTGAGGCATTTATCTCCAAACCAAGACAAATAAAACCAAATCTGCATGACGAGGGGCGAGGCAAGTGAGGAAATATGTATTGATTCTTTTTGTGATTAAGTTGAACAAACCCTTTAAATTATCAAACAGACCACAATGCACCCACACGTCCAGTCATACCTCAGTCCTGCCCCACGATCTTCAGGAGACATCTCCAGATCTTTGGGTTTTACGTCAGGAGGAAAGGTTGCCACACACAGGTAGTTGAGATGATATTTTAGCAAAGAAGGAAACAAGAGGCAGCTAGAACTTGTCTTTGTAGTAAAAACAAAATCAGCAGAAACTCAGGTTTGAGCCCAACTCAGGTGTTACGTGCCACACGGCGCGAGAGCAGCTTGTGTTTATCGTCAATGAAGCCGCGGTTGGAGTATTTCAAGCAGCCTCGTCTAAAAATAACCCGGTCACACTACATTCCAACTGGCAGCCATCAGGAGGACAGAGGGATGGGGTCGTGGGTGGGGGGCTTAAACAGCAACACCCTCCACCACCACCAACCCCGCCAACACATCCACCTCCCTTACACACCTCCTCGTGTGTCAGTGACATGGACAGCCAGATGAGAGGGGACATGTGTGACCGAGACAATGTTGTTTATTTGTTGATGACAGCGTTTGGTCTATTTAAAGGTCTATTGATGGGAGTTCATAAGTGAGTCAATTTAATGGCTCTGATCCCTTTCATTTTCAAGCCGGAGGTCAACATTGGGCTAAGGGAGGTCACATTGTGTAGCCTACAAGCTAAATTACAAAATGTGACCCCATGTTTGGCTTTATTTTTTTCCCCAACACGTCTCCATCCTGTGAATACCTGGTTCTTACTACAGACCAGTGACTGTAAAAAAGATGGATGACGTGTCTCCATCTACTCTCACTTGTACTTAATTGAAGCCAAAATACCTCCGAGGCGGGCGCTGACTGTGGAATAGAGATCGGTGTGTGGAGAGGCAGTAAAAATGTCCCGCCCCTTCCACTAAACAAACATACATACTTACTGAAAACACGGTAAAGATCCCGTCTAAGCCTTCTTGTGTCGGTCTGAAGCAGATATTCACATTTATGGAAAGTTCAATGACTGTAGTGTTAGTTACGTCTCCTCTCGCCGTCCCTCCTCTACTCTGCTACTTGGGAACAGAACCCCATTTGTCAACAGAGCTGTCAATCATGAGGCCACACCCCCTTTTTATAGCATCAAATGACTAATTAAAAGTAAACCTGTTAGAAAAATGAACACTTGGACATAAATCAGCATGATAAGAACTAACTATAATGACGTGTATTTTGATTTTATAGTTTGACTCATGTCCCATCTGTTAACATGGAGGAGGCGGGCTTTATGAGCTATACTGCAGCGAGTCAGCAGGGGGCGCTAGAGAGGGTTTGGCTTCACTTTTAGGGAGCTGTCATGTCGTCCATCTTTTTATACAGGCCGAAACCGCATACTAACGTACTGCCTACTACATACTCAAACAGTATGTACTGCATACTGCCTGCTAACCTGACTATTAGTATGCCGTTCGCATCATACTCAGAGCGGGGCGGTTGAGTACAACCAGTGAGCTCCCGTCTCATACTCAAACATCCGGGCCGATCTAGTATACATCCGGGCATTTCTCGCATACACAAAATTGCATACTATGAGATGGGAACGCATGACATACTCAATTCTACGTCCCGGTGTGTATGATTATTATGATAGTACTCGGTTTCGGACACACCCATTGTCTATGCTATAGACGTTAACGGTTTCTTCTTCTTGTGCTAGTTATAATTGACGCATGGAGGTGCATTACTGCCACCAACTGCACTTGAGGGGAACAAGGGCAGTTTATAAACAGCAGAAAATGAGATTTGTGCACCAGGTTAAAAAGAACAGCTCATATTTGTGTGCTAAAAAAGAGGCTACGGACTACCAGCAGCTGACTAACTTTCAGCATTCAGACTGGAGACTTTGGGAAAACAGCCAGCCCAGCTCTGTCCAAAGAGAACAACATCCACCCATCAGCCCCTCTAAAGACCACTACAACTTGCCATTATACATTGAGTTGGTAGGTAGGTTTTTTCAGTATTTGGAACATTTTGATTCGTCTTCTAAAGTTTTCCTGAAATACTAAAGACAGTTCAGAAAATATCTAAAAATAGATAATAAATAAAACACGTTTCTATCTTCACATGATTGCGTCATGGAGAAGACATGTGGTGGTTACTACACATTATCTTCTTGGAAGTTACGCAAATTCTAATTCTCAGGTCCTGCACAGATGGTCCACGGTGTGTTGTGTGGTAAACAAAATGTTCAGTACACAGGACATTAAAGAAGGGTTTCAGAGTTGGCAGATATTTCAGAATGTTTATATTCAATGTTGTTATCAAGTTACAGACACACGACAGCAGAGATCAAGTGTGACACGGCAGTGTTTCAGATGCAGACAGAGGAACACTTTATCACGCCGTTAGAGGCAAATGAAAAAGGCAGCATTTATTGATTTATTAAAACTGATCAGAATCCAAACTCATTGGAGTCTCTCCACTGAAACTTTCACCATTAAACTTTAAAATGGTCATACATTAAAACTACATTGAAGAAATCAGATGTTTTCATGCATTTTGTTGAAACTTGTGAAGTAGATTTAACGGTATCAGTAATGTGATAAACCATATAATCACACGTTGTACTATTGCTTGTAGATTTTGAAACAATTATTTTCTGAATCACTTCATCAACATATCGACTAAAATCATCGCAGGCGAACACAAAAACATGCCACTTGTGTCTGTAGACGACTGAACCTTTAAAAACGGACCTCCAGTGGGCGACCACGAGACGTTTAAATCATCCTGTTTTTACATTGTTCCAAAATGAAAGCTTGGTCGCTTGAACATGACTTAGGGATATGACGCATTTAACGATTCAGCACTATTAGCAGAAATCCTGATGTAGTCCCTGTATGGCTATTGCAGAAGTAACTATAAAAGCCACTACCTTCTACCTTCACAAATGTTTTGGATCATTGTGTTTTGTGTGTTTATTTAAGATCTGACGTAAAAGTGTTTTTGTTTTTTATATTAAAGACACAATTTAAACACTTTCCTGACTTAAAGTGGATTATTGAGTGACATAATCGTTGAGTTTACAGATTGTAGGGGTGTGGGGCATTTTAAAATACTCAAAGACATGACAACACAACAAGCAGATACACCAGCGTAGGCACTGGTGGACCATTTGTGTTTCAGAGCTGAAAGGGTTAAGATGAAAAAGAGACATTTAAATACTCAAAGACTTCAACTCTCTTATTTTTATTTGACGTGATCAAATAATTTGACTGTGACGAAACACTCAAACACTCGTGGCTGGTTTGTTTTCCAACATTCTGCCAACGTCCAATCAGAGAGCTCGCTCCGAAGCACACCCCCTCTGTGTCAAGTGATCTGATTGGCTGCACTACTTCATGTCACACCTCTGAATCAGTGCCGTCAGAGGAGAAACAGCTGAGTCACGCGCACACACACACACACACACACTCTGCGCTCAGGTTTCACAACTCTTAAGACACTTTGTGTTTGTTGTGGGAACAAACAGCAGCACAGCGAGTCGCTCTTTAAAGCAACAAAAACAAAATCCATGTCACGTCACATGTGAGAATGGTGTTTGTTTTTATATTCACATTCAGGTGATCATGCTGCTCAATGTTTGTTATTAATGAAGCAGGTAATTCATTTATTTACAAGAAGAAATCCAAAACAGAAGAGCATTTTCTGATGTGACTGGCAGGATGTTTGTCAGTGCCTCCTAAAACACATCCTTAAAAAATGTTTGTGTACATGTATGAATGTGTTTGTGTGTATTTTATTGCTTAACTATAAACAGTATCTACTATACGTTTTTATTATTCTGCTTTTTCTTTTTTCTTCCTTCTCTCTCCCGAGTCTCCTCCGCACATTAGATATTTTTACTCCTCACAAAAACCTGTCCAGATCACAAGCATCCAAACATGTGCGCACACACATAAACCACAGACTGTAAAAACAAGATGGAGGACATGACAGCTCCCCAAGAGTGAAGCCTCTCTGTCGCCCCCTGCTGACTGGCTGCAGTATAGCTCATAAAGCCCGCCTCCTCCATGTTAACAGATGGGACATGAGTCAAACTATAAAATCAAAATACACGTCAAATACATTTTTCTCAAACATGGTTTCTGTCATTATAGTTAGTTCTTATGATGATGATTTATATCCAAGTGTTCATTTTTCTGACAAGTTTACTTTTAATTAGTTATTTGATGCTAAAAAAGGGGGTGTGGCCTCATGATTGACAGATCTGTTGACATATCGGGCTCCTGCAGCGTTCTGTTCCCGAGTAGCAGAGTAGAGGAGGAACGGTGAGAGGAGACGTAACTAACACTAACACTACAGTCATTGAACTTTCCATCAGCGTGAATATCTGCTTCAGACCGACACAAGAAGCTGTTCTGCTGGTAAACACGCCGACGTGCCGGATCTTTGCCGTTTGTCGGTAAGTTATATTTGTGTTTTGGTTGGCGGAAGGGACGGGACATCGTTACAACTGCGCTGATGCTGGCTCCAAATGATGTCACTAGTGCAAGATGGCAGCGCCCGCCTCGGGGGGAATTATGACTTCAAAGAAGTACAGTGAGAGTAGATGCAGACCCGTCATCCTTCTTTATATGCAGTCACTGACATAATCAAATACTTTTGCCTTCCTTCCTTTAATTTATTCAATTGTTTAATTTTTTTCTCTCTTTACATCATGTATACATTATTGTAACTGTGGTTCGTGTTGACTTTGTCGTGTTATGACACAAAGAAAGAAAACTCAGCCACCTCCAGGTTTGGACATGAACTCATTAATGACTGTCTGCAGGAAACAGGAAGTGAACAGAGCAGTGTGGTTCTGTGTCAAAGTCAGACCCTTTGCTGACCTATATAAAACAGAACGGTTACATTGGCTGATCTATAATAGTTTCAGTCAGTATACATACACTGTATACATACTATATATAGCTGAGCGGTCACTTGATATGGAAGAGCAGCTGATAAACAGATGAAGGGCTCTCCGTCGAGAGATGCAAATTAATCGATAGCTTAAAGAAAAGTAAAGAATAGCTGGCTGAAGATTTATGGACTAAACCAAAACTACATGGAAAAGATGAAAAATGAATGTGGTTAATAATGTAGTTAGTTAATGGTATAGTTATAGTCTGACAATAATCCATCCTCTGGGAGCGACGGCGAATATTTCAGGCATTCCGGTGTAGCCAGCATTTTGCGATAAACGTCTTCTAGCTAACACTTCCTTCTCGGTGCGCTGCATTGTTTACAGTCCAGTTAGCAGCTCGAGAAGCGACCGTGTGTTCAGATCAAAGTGGTCTGTCCTCAAGAGGAGAAGAAAACTACTTTAACTTGACAAGTTTGTTGAATGGAGGGCGGAGCCATCATTTATGATGCATTCAAGGAAGTCGGGAGATCTAAACGCTGAACAGCCTTGGCGATACAGCGTCAGGGGAATTTGTCTCACATTGAATGTTTGATCTACAACAGATTGTTAGCTGAACTTGCTGCAGAGGTCTGTTCATAGAGATTAATAAGAAGCTAAATTGTTGTCAGATGATGCTGATGGGAGTCAGGACATCACCAAAGCCTGCTGATACGTGATTAGTCGATGCTTCTCGGACTAAAGTTGTACTACAAACAGAAACCAGAACACCTCTCGTACTAAAATCTGGCTGCCTTATGATTCTACATTTTTATGTAGAATCTGTAAATAAAGATAAACTTTCATCTAACGACGATATAGCCTGGTCAGGTAACTTTGGACCGGTTTGGAATGGTTAGCGATAAAACACTTCCGGCTTCTTTTTCTGTGCGCTGCATTGTTTACAGTCCGACTAGAAACTTGAGAAGCGAATGGTCACTCTTTAAAGATAAGTGCTGACTCAGAGCCCGATCAGACAGAACGTACGCCTCTCGTATGATGCATTCAAGGAAGTTGGGAGATCTAAACGCTGAACAGCCTTGGCGATACAGTGTCAGGGGAATTTGTCTCAAATTGAATTTTTGATCTACAACAGATTGTTAGCTGAACTAACGCCTACAGATTTACATTTTCATGTAGAATCAGTAAACAGAGATTAGCAAGAGAGAGAAAGTTAGCAGCAGCTCCACTAACAGCACCTGAAACCCTGTCAAAGAGCGTCAGATGGACAACATTTTCAAACTGCTCTGTTCAGGGTTTCACAGGTTTTTATCAAACATTGAAGGGTCATCATGGGAACCAGTTTGTAAAGTACAGCCTGCCATGCTGTTGCTCTTTAGACAATGACGCAGCTAAAAAACAGAGTCAGAGGTTTTTTTTTATCTTTGACTTTTGAGGGACAGTTCTAATATTTTGTAAGCATTTTATTTGAAAACAAAAGAATCTGTCTCACTGTTTTTTCGGTCTGAAAGAAGACCTGCTGCTTTTTACTGGGAACAGTTACTCAATAATGCGGCAACCTTTTTTTCCTCTTTGATTGCTGTATATGTTTAACTGGCAGTACACAGACATATATTTATATTTTGAATGCTTCATCCACCGCTCATACACACACACAATAGGGAGAGCCTCTGTTGGCTCAAATAACCCAGCTGTCAGTTCGCATTGTGGGTCAGCAGCTAATCTCCCACAAGCCTTTGCCCGAGACTCGCTCTGAGCCTTGATGTACAAATTACCCACAAGACACCACTGACAGACAACAGCAGGTGACAACGACACTGTCCCACCCTTCTGGCCAAATGTCACAGAGACTCAGAGGGAGAGGAAGGAGAGATGTTTTGAGGTAGATATGCAGATTAGGACTGTTTCTATCAAAGCTGCATCGCCTGAAAAGCTTACATTCAGGTAGATGTGTATGACTGAAGTCATGTTAAATGAGGTGGTATAAAAGTAATAAGCTATTTTATATATATTCGTCTTTAATACGTTATTTCTTATTATAGGGTGGAGATGATATCATTTTTATTTCTAACATACATTGTTGTATTTCTTAGTTATTCTGCTCTCTCCTTATCTCACAAATCACACAGTTTAGTTGCAAAACTTTCTAAACTGTGGAGCTGAATTAAGTTCTTTCTGATGCACCGGTGACGTTTGAAGCTTGGGGCGCCATCAGTCACGTGACAATCTACCTTCAGAACAAGCTCCGACACCTTGTATTGTAACGGTGTGCTTCATGCAAGTGAAACCAGCTTCAGAGCTTCGGTATCATCTGCCCATTTCTAGAAAATGCCTACAAACAGAGCTTCACTCAACAGATCCATCTTCATGACAGCTGAAAAAAATCCATCCATGAATGAAGAAAGAGACTACAGCCGGAGATACACTTGCTTTTTAACCTTACGTGCGCGTACACAACCGGCTGCCTCATGAATTTAATTTTTCACATACTTATCGATGCACAAAGGTTGACCCGAAAATACCTCTAGAGGGCACACCAGAGAGCTCAGGCTGCATGCAACTACTGTATGTGTGGGGTGTCAACAACAGACATGGCATCACTCGAGGAGGTTACTCAAGTTGTGTGCCAATTCAGGGGCTGCAGCCTTCGAAGGAGGCGGTCCACGGAGCATGCTCCATTCATAGCCTGCGTAGGTGTTAAGGCCGAACTGAACTGAGACGGTCTACGGAGGATTTCCTGTTTGTGTCACCAGCTGTTCCCGCCCTTACCCTTGCGTCACCAAATGCCGCTCCTTTTGCCTAGCAACAGGTAGCTAGCGGGCTAACTAGTTAGCATAACTAACGTCGAGTAAGTTAACCTATTATTAAAGATAAATTGTTTCAAGGCCCTTGTGTAAGGCCAGCTATTCGATTGAGCTGAAACCAAAAACGTTAACATTTAAAGTTGTTAATTCCTCAGCCGCTCAAAAGTCCGCTGTTTCGTTTGAATTGCCGCACAATGCATCTGGGGATACGTTGGGCTGCAAAGGATGCATTTGTTGGCCACATCTGAAGGAGCCTTCAAACTGGGACAGCCTTCGATGGGCTTCTGGTCTTCAAATACAGCCTTTGAAGGCTGCAGACCCTGGACTGGGATACAGCTTATATTATTAATTCTAAATTCTCAGAGGCCAAGTTACTAACAAAAGTCCGTAGCCAGCTCAGGCGACTGATGACCGGTGGACAGAACACACCCATTGTTGTCCCTGCTGCTGTGTGGACCCTGTCACGTCCCCTCTGCCTCTACACTGCCCCTACTGTTCATGTGCAGACTGCATCTCTTTTGAGGTCGTGCACAGCCGACGCTCCAACCAGACGCAGGGAACGCGTAGGAGCCATCATGCACATGCGAACGCATAATTAAAAGCACGTTTATCTCTGGCCTCTTGGTTGGAAACCGTGGAAGAAAGTTTTATAAATGCGCCTTGAATTAGATTTTTTGTCTTCATTATATTTCCCTTAAAACCCAACGGAATGAAACCTGGAGGAAAGACCCATCTGTGTTTGGACTAAAAATGTGGCCAGTATTGATAAAGTCTTCTCAAACAAAGACATTCAATTTCCCACCATCCGTTCAGTCTTTGGAACTCTGGTTATTTATTTTTCCTGAGATGGAAACCCAGGTGCAAGGCTTTGTGTCTTTATACCCTGTGAGTCGCCCCTGACCTGGACTATCAGTCTACCGGTTACATAACTCAGATGTGTTGCATCCAGCCTGGCGCCCACAAATCCCTGACACCTTCCGCTGAATCCCACCGAGCCTCCAGGGCTGGCAGCTGCATCAAGTAATCCACACACACACACACACACACACACACACACACACACACACACACACACACACACACACACACACACACACACACACACACAAGCACAATCACTTTCAAAATGAGGGCAGGAGTGTAACCAGGTGACCCACCACGTCCACCACTCGGTCACAAATCAGACGACTAAATGGGTCAGCAGCCAGGACTGCATGTGTCTGCTTTTAAGACTGAGCCGGCTTTTGTGAAGACCTTGTCTCCAGGTGTTGCTGAGAAATCATATTCACATGAACAGGACGGGAGTAACGGCCAGCAAAGTGCCAGGAAACTATAATGTCATAGTGAAGTTGACCTTTAAACTTTGACCCTTATCCTGTTCAGGGTCGCGGAGGGCTGGAGCCTATCCCAGCTGCCATTGGGCGAAGGGCGGGGTACACCCTGGACTGGTCGCCAGTCAATCACAGGGCTGACACATAGAGACAGACAACCTTTCACGCTCACATTCAAAATCTTCCATGTCTGGCGGATTCATTCTTGAGCTATGGCAGTGCACAGTGAGCTTGACCTTTGACCTTTAATTACCAAATTCTAATCGGATCATTACTGAGTCCACACAAACGCCGTTTTAGGTAAATGAAAACGGATCTTTTGTAAAACTCTGTTTCCGCGGAGACGTGTAGATAGGGTAAATGGCGTTTTTGGCTCGTGACGTCAGGCTGTGCGCCTCACAAAGGAGGCTACATTCTTTTCAAAATGACGGTAATGACTAAAACAGTGATGCTGCTAACCTCGCTAACAGGACTTTTTAGATGTTTACACATATATAGAGGAATAACTCCGCTTGGCTATCAGTCCACACAGACATCGAGGAAGGGGGAAAGATATTTTCAGACTTTTGATTGGCCACGATTTTCTTTTTCTTCTTTGCATGACTGGTTATATCACCGGTGCTGGTGTGGCCTTCTCATGACAGCGTTTCTGTTGTGTTTTTGCGTTTTCATTTTGATGGGGATTTTTTTTAACCGTGCTTGTGTGGATGGTTTTTGGAAACAGAGGGAAAAACTCTCTCTCTCACAAACTCACTCCCACCTCATGAGCTAACCCTGTTCACCTGTCCATCTCCAGTCAAAGCAGTACGTAAGCTTCTCCTGCCCTCTCGCTCCAGATTGTTTTTCGCCTTCTCATGCAAGACTCTCCAGCACTCTTCTTCGGAGTGATTCCCATTGGCGACCTTGCCTGCCTCCCAGGAACCAACGCAGCCTTCTGTCCCCGACCACGAGTTCTGCCTCAGCGTTCCTGGTTTCTGTCTGCCTCTCCCCTCGGCTGTTCTACTGGCGTTTCACTTCCCTGTGGTTTCCTGTGGCTCAGAGACTCTCACCTTGTCGCCACACTCACTGTGTGCAACACTTACCTGTTGGCCCCTTGAATCTCTGCCTGGCCTCGACTTACCTTCTTCCTGCTCCCTACTTGCTTGTTAGCTTCTACTGGGTGCCTGCCTGGTCTTGGACCTACTGCATCCTGGACAACGTCTCCTCCCTGCTTCTTCACGGTACCTTTACCCTCCTATAAACTGTTGAGTGAGTGCCATCACCTTATTGCACTGACCTGTCTCCCGGTTCGGCTCACCCAGCCCCAGCCCTCAACCCAAGGACTTTAACAGCTCTAGCCTGAAGTGCTATTTCTTGCCTGTTTGCTCCTTTACCTGTCAAAGCTGAAAATAAAGTCTACCAATGGTCCCTGCTTTCAGCGTGCTGCATTCAGGTTCCCACACAACCTGTTGAAGATATCGTCTAAAGCTCCGGAAAGATGCGGCTTCAAAAAGGTCGAGAAGAAACGTAAAGGTCCAAATTAAGTTTTGCACGACTGCAATGAAACCTTACCCAAAATATGTGACTCGTTTTCTTATTGTATTAGTCATTTTCAGCACTTTCTCTGTCCTGGAAGAAAGGTGCTGTGGGAGATATAAACACTTTCATAATGTCACCTGTAAAAACTGTGTGTGCTCAGGCTCCACCAAGTGGTGAAAGTTTAGAAGTAAGGATTTTAAAGCATGACAAACTCATCTCTTACATCCAGGAGGAGACATTTTCATGGCGTGTAAATCTACGATCATTTAGTTTGCAGATGCCCAGTAGATTATGGACAAAAATATGTATGACAGATTTTTTAGTGAGAGCATTTAAGCATAGCTTATATGTTAATTCCACAAACCAAGAAATCAGCTCTGAAAGGAGGCAAATTTTGCTTCCAAGTTAATGCTTTCAAAAATCAGATTTTATAATATTTTTGAGGCATTATACAGAAATATATCTGTGCTGTTCTCTTTATGCAACAATTCAACTTTATAAAAGTATTTGAAACAAACCAAGTTAACCTGCGGTGCAGTGCTCTTGTCTCAGTCCAAGTTTTTACCCGAGTAAAGGTGCTTGTGGGTAAAATCAACTCCAGGTCGTCACACTCACACACACTGACAGACTGCTCCACCTGTTTCCTCAGAGATTAACTATCACAACTTTATTCTTGAAATCGAAAGAAATATTTTCCCACGCAGTGTCCCGAATACTCCTCGGTAGTGAATCGACTAATCCTTCATGTAAACACTTGTTTATCACAAGGTGACTGTGTGATTTGTGTCCTGAGACGGTCACATGGTTCAGTCTCAGGGAGGATCAGATTAGACAGTCATGTGTGACCAATCAGCTCTGCGCCGACTCAACAGTCCAGTGAACATTCAGGATGACTGTGCTCTCTGAAAGGATGTTGTTCTGGGTTTACGACAAACCTGTGCATCCATCCAGTCCATGCAAGAAAACTGTAAAATAGGGTTGTCAAAGTTTTCAGTACTTCCATACTTTGACACCACGTGTTTTAAAATGATATGATCTGTTATTTTTACATTCGATAGCACCGAAAGGTAGCAAAGCTTTAGAAACAACAGATCTACAGTCAGATTTTCAACACAAAGCTGCTGCGAACAAAAGAGAGAGAGAGAGCAGCTGAGGTCGAGCGACAGACAGGAAGGCAGAGTGAGATTAAGATGACGGTTTTTCTGGTGGATCTGAAGAGAGCAATATAATCTAACAATCTCAAAGATTTCCATGTAAACATATGTCTGTTAAGTCACTATCTATCACCTAATGAGGTAACACAATGGTGATTGAGCCGATGGCCCACTGTTGATGGAAAAAAATCACAAGCGGCGCCCAGTTAGTGACGCGTTTTCCATCAGCCAGCAGTGGTTGGTCTGCCAGAGAGGGTAGGCGGAGCTAAGCGGCTGCTTTTCCGCTCTCCGCAAGTGTTGCGAGTAAACAGTAATCTACTATGGCTGAACAAACAAAGAAAAGATGGATGACTACAGATACAACTTCAACAAGAAGTGAAAATCCAAAGAAGAAGAAACAAACTCGACGCTCAGATGAAGCAAACAGTCTGAAAAGTGAGTTAGAACCGGAGCCAACCGTGGACGTCACACATGCAACACTGTCTGGATATCTGGGAAGTGTGCTCCCGCAATTACTGTTTATCACCATAGGTGCCGCCAAAGAGTACAAAACTGAAATCTTCAAGATTAGCACTTTAGCCATATAGCTAGTCAGTCAAACTACAGGTACAGAGTTCAGATTTCCCACACCATCCTGCAGCACGAAGCTAAGCTAGTTAGTTAGCATGTTCACATTAAAGGATTTCAAATTTTAAAAAAATGCAACTGCAATCTTCTTTTATTCATCTTTTTGAGGTCTTTTACCTTCCCTTATATATAAGGTGCTTCTGTGCCATTTAGGTTAGCTGGTAAGCTAACCTTTTAACTCAACCAATAAGATGACTGCTGCCGTCAGAGTAGATCTGCCTTTTCAGAAATGTTTCAAGAGTTAAAACACAAAAACACACACAAACACGCACTTTAAATGCACTTCAGTTTCCTACCTTGCAGTCATGCTGCGCCATAAATGAGCTCCTGCGGAAAAGAAAAAAATGTATTATTTATCATCATCGAGTAGGTCCAATAATAATGACAGTGAAATAGCTTTTAAAATACAGCTGCTCTGCAAAGAGATAATGAATAACCACACATTCATAAATGTCTTCATATCTGCTCACGGGAAAGGGACAAACACAAACTGCTGACTGATAAATCTTGTTTATACATGTATGATGCAGCATGAAGATGTCCCTTCACCAGAACCAAAAGGCCCAAATCATTTCAAAACAGCCCCACACAAGAAGTATGTGGACAGGAGGACATTGTGTTTTTCACAGTACACTTAGTATATGTTGTGCAGGAATATTTTAATCGCCTGAAGGACGAAACGCAGCAGAGAAAAGCTGCTCATCTTTAGATGCTTTAGATATAATCTGTGGCAGCGGTGTTGCTCTCTGTGCCTCTTCTATCACAGACTGTCCTTCATTCCTGAATATGTTTGTAAGTGGAATACGACCACGCTCTGTAGCTTTAACACAACAATCTCAGAAACCATCATCATCACGATATATCCTCTGGAAGCAACGTCGAACATTTCAGGCATTCCGGTGTAGCCAGTGTTTAGTGATAAACGTCTTCCAGCCCGGACTTCATCTCGGTGCGCTTCATTGTTTACAGTCCAGTTAGCAGCTCGAGAAGCGACCGTGCGTTCAGACCAAAGTGGTCTGTCCTCAAGAGGAGAAGAAAACTACTTTAGCATGACAAGTTTGTTGAATGGAGGGCGGAGCCATCATTTATGATGCATTCAAGGAAGTCGGGAGATCTAAACGCTGAACAGCCTTGGCGATACAGCGTCAGGGGAATTTGTCTCAAATTGAATGTTTGATCTACAACAGATTGTTAGCTGAACTTGCTGCAGAGGTCTGTTCATAGAGATTAATAAGAAGCTAAATTGTTGTCAGATGATGCAGATGGGAGTCAGGACATCACCAAAGCCTGCTGATACGTGATTAGTCGATGCTTCTCGGACTACAGTTGTACTACAAACAGAAACCAGAACACCTCTTGTACTAAAATCTGGCTGCCTAATGATTCTACATTTTTATGTAGAATCTGTAAATAAAGATAAACTTTCATCTAACGACAATATAGCCTGGTCAGGTAACTTTGGACCGGTTTGGAACGGTTAGCGATAAAACACTTCCGGCTTCTTTTTCTGTGCGCTGCATTGTTTACAGTCCGACTAGAAACTTGAGAAGCGAATGGTCACTCTCTAAAGATAAGTGCTGACTCAGGGCCCGATCAGACAGAATGCGTTTTAGCAACAACAAAAAAGGCATTGCGGTGCCTGCGAAACGCGCTCTGTCTGATCGGGCCCTAAGACATGGAAATAGAAGTCCTTTATCATTCCTCTGGATAATAGGAAACTACAGTGAAAACATCTGACATAATGTATTCCTCATGTGTGTAAACAGGAGGAGTAAACTGAGGTCAGGCTGACGAGGGACCATCTGTGACTCTTCCTCATGTCAGACTCGTCCTTACTCATCAGGCTAACGAGGCGCCATCAGGCTGAAATCATCTGAAAGTCTGTGATGGACTCACATCTGACGGCTCGGTAAACTGCTGCCAATTCATTAAGTTTGTGATTTCATAAACTTTTAATCTGACAAATACTTTCTCAATTGAATGATTCATCTTTTGGACCACCAGTTTCTTGGAACACCAGAAAATCAAAAAAAAAAACACATCATAAAAACGCTTGTTTTGTCCAACAAATTGTCTAAATCCTACGCTTATGCAATTCAGTTTAGAGTCCTGCAGGAATGAGCCCTAACACGTGGAAATAAATTTAGCATTTTCTCTTTTTTAAAAAGGTATACAAGATGTTACCTGTGGATCTGGACTGAGCGATGTCTTTGGCGGTCACCGTGACGACCAGCAGAGCCAGCAGGACGGCCGTGAGGCTGTATGTTCGTAAAGGGCTGAAGGCCACGAACCTGAAGAGAAACAAAACATTTACTTTTGAGAAGGCTACTGCTAACATGTTCGTAGTCCAGCCGGTGAGGGAAGAAAATATTTAGTAAATTATTTTGTAAATGCTCAGACTTTAAGAACTAAGTATTTACTTTTCTGTTTTTTATTAACATATAAAGGTTTAATTTTTTGTTCTTTACATCGTTGCAGTTTGATGCTTGTAGCAAAGTAGGAGCTAAACTCTGCTGTACTAACAGACACTTAAATATTACTACCCATATAATGTACACTTTAATATGATTTCTACTATATCTTATATTATGATTTAGTCTTCTTAACTGTCTGCATCGAAATGGTGAAGGATAACAGAGGCCTTGCTTGTGCTATAAAACAGTGCTTCTCACTGGGGGTCTACGAACCAAAGCCTGGTGGTCCGCGAAATAATTATAATAAATTATAAAATTGTGTTGCATCATTAAAAACTGCATGTCTGCACATGAGGACCATTTGCGCCAATGAAAGACCATATTGTGTCGATTACTCCCACCCACGTTAGCTTTGGACCAATAGAAACTGATATGATCGTGACACATGACGTCAATCTGTCATGAATCACTCAGCTCACTCAGGTCACAACGAACCGTTCCTGCTGCTGTCTTACTGCTGTTCCTTTTCTGAAAGCTTTTAAGATCAGTTAGCTGAAAAGTATAAATGCTGTCACGTTGAGTCCACAAGCAGTTTGAATAAAATGACCCTCTGTTTTTTAGGTATATAAGTGGTATTAACATGATTCAAACTGAAATGTCTTTCTGTTTATCTCTATGAAACAGGTCTGAAGTATTTAGGTTGATCAGTTTTACAATACAAATAGTTCCAATGGCATCTGAGAGTGCAAATGCTATCTAAAAGATCCTTTAATATACTCCACTTTACACACAAATATCAAAGAAAACGTATGCGTAAATGAAGCCTCAAGCTCGGGATCTGGCTGCCGCCATCTTGGTTTTCTGGAGCCAGAAGTGACCGTATTTGGATGAGAGGGTGGCGCTGGAGAGGAGCGAGGGGTTGGTAAACGGCAAGATATCAAAGCTAAAGAGACTGTGGCTGATCCGTTAGCTGCTGAATGAGCAAGTTTAACTTCGTGTTTCCCACAGAGGAGATTCTGTTTGTGGTGGTGACTGACTGCAAGTGTTTATTTATCTAATCTATTATAAGTACTAATAACTTCTCATCACTACGGTCTACTCCGGGTAAAAGACAACAACAATGCTGACTCCCATGACCCAGCCCATGAATAAATAAATGTATGATAAACACTGAACAGGCTAACAAGCCAGGTATGGCCAGCACAGTATACCTTCTACTTACTGCTAAAAATATATCAGTAAAACAATACTAGAATTTAACTCACTGAAAAAGCCGGAGCACAGACGTCTTTGACCTACAGATGGTTTCATAAAGCGCACAGAGAGACAGATCATTTGTCTGATTTTTGCATGAAAAATCGTCAAAGGGCTCCAACAACACAAACACAGTGAAGCCTATACAGACATCAGAGACGGATTCATTTATCACTAAGAATTAAAATTGTGTCATGACATGTAGCATACTGTGGGAACAAGAGTTGTTCTGTTATCAGTTACAGCATAAGATACTACCCAACATGCACTGATCCAGGGCCATAACCAAGTAGACCACAGAAAATAAACATTATTTTTTAATTACACTAGTATTTTGCCGATATTCAGTTCTCGAGTTGGTTTAGTGAAGGATAAATAGGCATAACGTAGCCCCTGAAACTAATATTGTAATTATATACCATCACAGACGCCACTGAGAACATCTCTTCTGTACTATTTAAAAATCCTCCTTTTCAACCTGGCTTGAAGGAAAGTTATAGTACTTTATGTTTTAAAACACAACAGACAGTGGACATTTTTTTATTTGAATACCTTTAGACCAGCAAACATCAAATAAAATCTCCTTCCTTGTGTTTTCTTGTTCATTGAAGGGACTTTGTTCAGATGAAATCTTGGCGAGTGGTCTGAGTCTACATCTGGATATTATCATGAATTTATATCTTATTTAACAAATGAGAATAATTTCAAACTAACAGGATAAACTCCTTCCAAACCTCTGATTTGACGAATAATACAAAGAAATATATAAAATATAAATATAGAATATACATATTAATACAAAATGTTTGTAACTGTAAAGAAAAAGTGATTGTTTGGCCTTAAAAATCATCAGAGATTTGCAAAGATCATAGAATAGTAAACTTAATCGTTATGATGTTTAACTGAAGCTCAAGGTCGATCTAAAGTTCTAATAATTTCCTGTAATAAAGAGGAGCTCAGTGTTATTATGATGGGAGTGTGAGATATCCCTGCGTCATGGTGCCTACCAGAACACCGAGTTGGCTGCAGCAAACAGCGCTGAAGTCCTGCACGGTCTCTGCCTCCAGTTGACCAGGCCGGTGAGACGACACCCTGCGCGGCCGGGTGGCGTCTCCTCCCCTTGGTGGGCCCGGCTCAGAGGCCCCGGGGGCCCGGCAGCCTCCTCCCCGCCACCCGCAGTTTCTGTTTCCCGGCTCCCCAGCATTGGACAACGACTGGGGCCCCTGCACTCTGCCGCTCCGCTCCTCCAGCAGAGATCCGCATCAAGTTTACGGGACTGATTACGATTCTTTTTCCGGTGTTTGGCTTTTCAAAATAAAAGTCACCGCATTTTTCTTTGCCAGTATAAGCGACTGTTATTTGTTCACATACATATAACTAATGGAACTTCATAAGAATGTCAACATTATTTGAGTTTAAGCTCTAAATATAAGTGACAATAAACGCCAGTAGACTACAGCACTTTAGCAGTGGTGCCCAATCTGGTGGTAGGAGCTGTGTTCCAATCCAGGGGCTGCAGCCTTCGAAGGAGGCGGTCCATGGAGGATGCTCCATTCATAGCCTGCGTAGACCGAACTGAAATGAGACGGTCTGGTCTACCCTTGCGTCACAAAATGCCGCTCTTGTCACCTAGCAAGAGGTAGCTAGCAGGCTAACTAGCTAGCATAACTAATGTCGAGTAAGTTAACCTATAATTATAAAAATAATTTGTCTCAAGGGCCCTTTCGTTTTCTTAAACATTTGTATCTCCAGCTATTCTATTGAGTTGAAACCAAAAATGTTTATATTTTAGTGTATTCCTCGGCCGAGTAACAGTCCGCCATTCCGTTTGAATTGGTGCATAATGCATCTTGGGATACGTTGGGCCGTAAAGGATGCACCCGATGGATCCTTCAAGGCCCGGGAAATGGAGGATGCATTTGTCAGCCGCATCTGAAGGAGCCTTCGAATTGGAACAGCCTTTAATGTGCTTCTTTGACGCAATCGGCCTTTGAATACGGCCTTCCAAGGCTGCAGCCCCTGGATTGGGACACAGCTAGGGACTCCTGAAAGGGGTCACAAGTTAAATAAGTGGGGTACAGAGTTGGTAGAGAATAAGAAAACATTTTGCCATCACAAAATTTCTCTTCAATAATCACATTTTCTTTTTAAATACTTATTGATTTGATACCTATTTTCAGTAACTAAAAATAATATACATTTGAAGACATTAAATGTGACTTTAATACTGCATATGTAAAGTATTTGTTTTACTTAATTAAATCAAATCCACAAAATGTCCAGCTGACTTGTGACAACTGACATTTTTTTAATTATTTGATCTATTTTATTCTGAAAATCGTCAAACTTCCGGTCTCCTGTCCCATTTTTTCTGACTTGAAGCAGCTCGAGACTTCAGCTGCTGCTTGTGTTGTTGTGGTTTAGGTCATTGACGTCAGGTTTGTGTGTTTGTGTGTGTGTATTTATGTGAAGTAAGAAGGCTTACGGTAATAGTCCACGGGAGAAAGGCACGATTAAAAATCCAAAGAAACATGACAAGGTCCAAAACAGACAAAAAAACACTCTGAAGAACACTGGGAATAAAATGAGAAAGAAGTCCAAACTGGAAACTGTGTGCGGGTTTGATGAAAACAAACTGGCACAGAAACAAGGGAAGACAAAATACAGAGGGAAGGTAATCAGGCACAGGTCAGGCAATCAAGGAACAGGTGGAAACAATAAGGGCGGGGCACACAATCACACAGACAAAGGCAGGAAGTAGAGGAGAGGGAAGGGTGATGACAAAATAAAACAGGAAATGAAAACAGTAAACTAGGATACTGTATGACAGACAGACAGACCACTGGGCTTCTTGCTACACATGACAGAGTCAGAGTGAACCTGTCTTGGGGAGTAACAGGGCAAACTAAGGACAACAAAGAGGTAATGACCCATTTTACACTGCTGCCTGCTCTGGACCTGAATCAAGATCAGAGCTCAGAGCTGAGCCGTGATCTCCACCGGTGACCTGCTCCACTTTCACTGCCGGGGCCGCTCCTTCACTGCACACAGGTCCACGCGGCTCCTCCCGTCAGAGGGCTTCCCCACACATATGGAGCCTGATCGGAGCCTGTGGTTTGACGGATCCACTCAAGGCCAACTTACCAACTCCATGACAAATCCATCCCCTGTTGAATACAGTGTAGTATGGTTATAATCTACGAGTAAAAAGGGGTTGCATTGGAATTTTATTGTCATAAGACTATTCTATTTCTAAGGCCAAGAATGAACTTTTATTTTCAAAGGTACAACCTCCTTTTTCCGGTGCACTACAGCCCAGATATGTAACTTTAAGAGATAAACAAAAGAACCATTTTTGGGTTTTTGGGTTTTGGGTCTTGCAGCCCCTGTGGACAAAAGCAATACGCCTCTTGCTGCAAAGATCTTGTTCTGGCTTATGTGTGTTCATTTGTTTTAGAAGCAAGTGAAAGAAAGATGTAACTTCTTTAAAACGCTGGAGCCTATCCCAGCTGTCATACTAACCCAGGGCTGACACACAGAGACAGACAACCTTTAAAGCTCACATTAACACCTGTGAACCTAACGAGCATGTCTTTGGAGAATCCGAAGAGATCCCACACATGCACGAGGAAACACGCAAACACCACCTAGAAAGACCTTCACCAGACAGAAGATTCGATCCAGGAACCTTATAGTGAGGCAACAGTGCTAACCACTGTACCACCGTGCCGCCCCATCCTGCAGGACAGACAACATTTCAGGCTCTCATTTATAGAGTCATCAATGAACCTCACGAGCATGCCTTTGGACTGTGGTACCCGGAGGGAACCCACACATGCACGGGGAGAACATGCAAACTCCACACAGAAAGACCCACTACGTCCAAACCAAGAATCAAACCCGGAACCTCCTAGCTGAGAGGGGACAGCGCTAACCACTGCACCATCGTGCAGCTCACATCATACATTTAAAATAAAATATATGGTCCCACTATTCATGGGAGACAGACATGGGAGTACAGTTTGGTTTGTATACAATTGGCCACAAGAGGGCGCTCCTAAAAAAGACTGAGGATATCATGGTATATGAGTTTTCAAAAGGTTTAATATATATATTGTTCAGGCCAGGTACTTGTTCTTTTTAAATTAAATATTGATAATTTATTATATTATTAACAGGCATAAATAAAGACTTTTATTTATGTGTAAATCTGTCGGTTATTTTTTGTTTGTGCTTTAAAGAAAACATGAATTGTACAGGATGTGCCATATTCAACCTCATGAGAGAGATGAAACACTGTACAGAGAACACACACACACACACACACACACACACACATACAGTGTCTCACAATCCATTCATATGTTTAAAAGCATGCATTCACACACAATCAAGCTCATACACACACACACAGTTACACGCTAATTTATTGCAATGACGTGCACACACACGTTTGCAAACATGATCATGCAGACACACACTCATTCATGTTTTGTTGTGCATGCACACCCACACATCATTAACAGAGAACTAAAGATGTTAGAAATGTATGTGTGTGTTTATGTGTGTGTATGGCCGATGTGTGTGTGTGTGTGTGTGTTTATGTGTGTGTATGGCCGATGTGTGTGTGTGTGTGTGTGTGTGTGTGTGTGTGTGTGTGTGTAAGCCGCTAATTGGACTGAATTTCACTGAGCAACAAAAGATCAGGCTCGAAAATTCCAGCTCGGGTTTGTACAGGCTTTGCTTTGTTGTCCCTTCGCCTCTTGTTTGTTCTCTTCTAATGCTGTGTTAACAGTTATCTCTCCCTCTCTCTCTCCCTCTCTCCCTCTCCCTCTCTTTCTCCCTCTCTCTTTCAGTCTCTCTCACTTTCTCTCTCTTTTTTCATGCGGCCCATGAAAGGCTTTTTTTGCCCCAAACGAAGCACCGTTACCCCAACTGCTCAGAGGCCAGAACTCACGAGGGACTTCCCACATCAACTCCCAAATCTCTCTCTCTCTTTGACACACACACACTCACACACAAATTGCAGGAGCCTGTTGGACGGCCACAATGAACCCCAGACCTTCATTGGAGTGGACTGTTGTCACCACCTCTATCTATGGGAAACTCGCCATGTCCCTCGGTGCTGCGTCCGGACCTGAGCTTGTGGTTGGATTTCTCTGTTGATCGTGAGGAAGGGTAGGGAATCAGGGCAGGATGATGATCGAGCTGCAGAGCACTGAAGATGGCAGCGGTGGAGTTGGACGAGGTGGTGGCCACGTGGAGGTACTGTGCACTGAGGAGCTGGAGTGTAAGATCTGCTACTGTGCCTACAACCTGGGGGGTCGCAGGCCAAAGGTGCTCGAGTGTTGCCACCGTCTGTGCGCTAAATGCCTCGCTAAGATCCTGGATCTGGGTGAGTCGCCTCCCAACGCCGTGGTGTGCCCGTTCTGCCGCTATGTCACCCGACTCCCAGGTGAGGCGGTGAGCAGCCTGCCAGACGATTGCAACCTGGTGGCAGCGCTGACCCTTCATAGCAGGAACCAGAGGAACATCCAGTTCAACCAGGACACGACAGAGCTGCTCCTCAGCCCCAGGCGCCTGAGCTCGCTGATGGGTAGCAACACACCTGTGACATCCCCTTCCTCCTCCTCTTCCTCCTCCTCTGCTTCCACCTCCACCACCTACTCATCCATCCGGGGCTCCCCTAACTTTGTGGTCATTACCATCATGGAGCCTCCGCCGGTGCCTGCAGCCAGCCAAGAGCTCCACCTCCACCGCCAGCCACGTGGATTGCACACATCAAACCGGGGCTTCCGCTCATCCAGTCTGGACTCCATGGCGTCCATCACGCAGAGGTGGACGGTGTGGAACTGTGCGGCCCTCCTGTGCCAGACCTCAGCCCGGGCTCTGGTGTGGGTGCTGGGGCTGCTGTACTTCAGCTCGCTGCCTATGGGGGTCTACCTGCTCATCATGCAGAGGACGACGCTCGGGGTGCTGCTGGTGAGCCTGGTTCCTGCCAGCCTGGTCATGATCATGGTCTACGGGTTCTGCCAGTGTATCTGCCATGAGTTGTGGGACTGCATGCCGCCGTAATGGGACCAGATGAATGGGTTTGCTTTGAACATGCCTGACAATGGATCTTCCAAGTTCACTAATGGGGATGTTACTGTGTAACTGACCGTGTAAACACTTCAACAGGAGACAGAAATGTTCCCTTTCTTTATCAAAGAAAAGAACATAATGTACATAACAAATGGAGCTCACAGTTTGGAGCTTTTCTTTATTATACATGTTCATTTTGTGCTTTGTTTAGCTTCGTAGTCAACTAATAAACCCTAGCTGAAACTTAAATCCAAATTCTGATGGAATCTGCTAAAATATAATGAATAGTACGTTACTGTTTTAGTGAGAATCCTGAAGGTATTAAATAATAACAGTCTCTGAAACCTGATGATCTGATGTGTTCAGATTGTAACACCGCCATAAATGCTTCACTTTAAGGGGCATTTCTGTATTTAAAACCTGAGCCCTATTTTATTTTATTGGGATCAATCATTTGGGGGCAAATGCACCTGATCAAAGCTCGTCCACTAAAAGTTCTTGTATTTGCCACAAACAGACTCAGACTGTTATTCTAAGAGTCTGACAACATTACAGAAAGGATCCCTACAAAGACCTTTCTGTTAAAGAGGGAGACAGCTGTTACATCTCTCACCAGAGTCCATTGACAAAAGCAGTAATTTTGCCTTGCAAATGGATGAGTTGCTTGTCTACTTACTGCGTATCAGTTGTATTGTGTGTGTTATTGTGTATTCGACAAAAACTTTTAACCACCAGATTCAAACAATAACACAAACGAACAAACAAAAAGAATCAAAGCAGTGGTGGGGTGAGATTAAAATGACGTTTTTATGGTGGATCTGAAGAGAGCAATCTAACAGCTGTTTCTGGGTTTAAAGTGATAATCTCAAAGATTTTCATGTAAATAAATGTCTGTTAAGTCTCTATGTATCGCCGAATGAGGTAACACAATGGTGATTGAGCCGATGGCCCACTGAAGGAAGCCTTTGCATTTGCAGTATATTATTACAGACTGGGTGTCTGATGCGACATTTGTGGAATAAATCCAAAACGGCGCCCAGTTAGTGACGCGTTTCCCATCAGCCAGCAGTGGTTGGTCTGCCAGAGAGGGTAGGCGGAGCTAAGCGGCTGCTTTTCCGCTCTCTGCAAGTGTTGCGAGTAAACAGTAATCTACTGTGGCTGTACAAACAAAGAAAAGATGGATGACTACAGATACAACTTCAACAAGAAGTGAAAATCCAAAGAAAAAGAAACAAACTCAACGCTCAGATGAAGCAAACAGTCTGAAAAGGAAAGCGACCGTCAGCCAGGAAAATCAGGAGTTACAACCGGAGCCAACCGTGGACGTCACACATGCAGCACTGTCCGGATATCTGGGAAGTGTGCTCCCGCAGTTACCGTTTATCGCCACAGGTGCCGCCAAAGAGAACGAAACTGAGATCTTTGAGATTAGCGCTTTAACAAAACATTGTTTTGTAACAAAAACATCTTAGTAGAGATCTTTCCGTAATGTTGTCTTTTAAAGCACTTTTAAAAGATTTACTTGATTGTGTGCATTTGCCCCAAAGGATTACAGCCTGTGTCACCGCTGCCGGTTGAAAACAGTCTGCAGGAGCAATTCTTAAAATTTTGCTCATAACAGTTATTTAGAATCTAAAATACGTAAAAACAGAGCCTAGCTTTAAAATACCAGAATTCCCCTTTAAATATCACAAAGTCTTCAGAGTCCTTGAAGTCAACATGAACATCGCAGGGGGTCAACTTTGGACTTTCTATGCTTAAAAAAGGAAGGTCAGTTGTCTCATCACAGGGAGGAGCCACGAATATAAATAGGATATAAAGTAGTTTGGTCCTGATATAAAATGGTCACCAGTTAAAGCCTGTTTAAAGTGCTTCTTTGAACTGCAGAGCTCCTCCTTAACGTTTGTTGCTTTAGGTGTGTGGACATTTAGGTCATGCAGGTAATTTCACTTTCAACCTCTTTGCAGCCAGAAGTGCTGTCATAGAAAATAACACACATTTGCATGACAATCAGTCAGGTTCAGATTTTCCAGGTTATTCAATTTGTTTTGTTTTGGTGAGTTTACAGTTAAAGTCCAAATAAAATGTAACGATGTCAGTTCTCTCTACAAGGACGCGTTTATATTTTCTATATGAATCATACTTTTTTATTTAGGAGCATAAGTTTAAAAATACACAACACGATTACCAGTGAGTTCAGCTAAATAAATACAAAGACATCAGGAGATGTTCTCTGATAACAGAGTATGGTATGATTATATAATATAAGATTACACTGACTCTGACTATGATATAGCTTAAAGCTGGGCCTCTGATACTAATGAAAGACACAGTATATAGAGTAATAAATGTGTATAAGCTTAGATGTTATAAGACTTTGAAATATATTCTCAGGCTCACCTTGAAGAGGCTAAAGCAGGTGCAATCAAGCCTCTTCGATGTGGCTGAAAGTCTTGCAGGTGAATAATTCTAATACAAATCTGAAATTAAAAGTAATTGTAAGAGAAAAGCAGGAAAACAAAGAAGGAAACCTTCAGAGATTGTTAAACGGCACTGAATTAATGCAGTGTATTGTGTTATTACTCATATCTCATGCTTTGTGAGGAGGTTGAACCACCAGAGGGCGCTGTGACAGCTCTCCCCTCCCCCCTCCTGCTCAATGGGACATCCTGCACTCACAGTTAATATCCAGTGTCCTCACTCAGTTCGTCATACATTGATTGTACAGAAGACAAGTCTTTGTGTCTATGTCATATAAAAAAAAAATGCTGTTCAAAAATAAATAAATAAATAAAGTCAGTGAAGTTGCAGCAGAAAAATGTCAACCAGAATCCCTTGTGCTTCAACTCCGACCGCTGCAGCTCAGACTGCTGGATGATACAAAGGCTGCAAAGTCAAATGAAACTGTCAGGCTCTCATTACTGGAACTGTGCGACGTGCAGACGTGAGGGCCAGAAAAGACCTCTGTGGGGGACGAGCTGTGGGCCCCATGTCTCCCACTCTCTGTGCTTTGCGTGTGTGTTATCAGGTAATTTGTTGCTTTGTGGTAACTCAACTAACCTCTGATTTATGAAATATGCACCATGTAAGTACAAAATAAACCCAAATATTAAATCTTTAAAAAATAGATATCTGCCTCAACTTTACATGATAATCCAGGTGTACCATCAACGTGAACAACAGTGCCTCTATTCGCCATATTGACAAGGCAGTCATTTTCCTCAAGCTTAATAACTGTTATAATTTACTATAACTATGTTCCAGGTCTCCCCGCGCATGCGTGGGTTCCCTCCGGGTACTCCGGCTTCCTCCCACAGTCCAAAGACATGCTCGTTAGGTTCATTGGTAAAATTGCTTGTAGATGTGAACGTGAGCGTGACAGTTTGTCCGTCTCTATGTGTATGCGCCCTGTGACTGGCTGGCGATCAGCCCAGGTGTGACCCCGCCTCTCATCCAATGACAGCTGGGATAGGCTCCAGCCCACCTGTGACCCTGAACAGGATGAGCATTATGTAGATAATTGATGGATGTGGTCCAGGTTGCAAAATTGATAAATGAGGAGGAGCTGACACATCTTGATCATTAAAATCTTTCCAATTCAGCAACTGAAAAGTGAGAGTGTAAATCTCCAGAGACACTGGGCCGTATTTGAAGTTAAGATTACATATTTGATAACCCATTAGCTGCTGTTGCACAACAGCTTTTGTCGGCTTTTAAACATTATGAATCAGTACTGTAAGGTAACAAATAGTTCATCCATTTAAGTGTCAGAATCTTTTTACTGTTAGCTGCTCGAGGTGAAAGTACTTTGAACTTTAAACTGTAAACCGTTGGGTAGTGTGGTGGCTGGGTGAGGGTAGCCCTAATCTCGCGACACATCGCGGTTAGCTGTAAAGGATTTCTGTCCAACACTTCCTTTTCTGTGCGCTGCATCATTTACAGTTTACAGTTCTTATTAGTGTTGGGAATTATGGCTGTTTGAAGGGAGCCGGATCTTCTGGCTCCGTTCCTTTCGCGGGCGGCGTCGCAAACGTGCCTGCACTATATTCTCTCGTGTCAACACACGCGCATATTTAAAAGTCCGTGATTTTTAAATTTAAAAGGAAACAGCAGAATAATGTAGGAACAATTAATCAACATAATTGGTTTGCCAATAATTTATGATACATCTCTGTATGACTACAGAGATGTCAACAAAAAAACAACAAACTTGGCAGAGGGTTATAATGTCGCTCAGCGTCGGCAATATGTTGTGGTGACATGATTCCGCTGCACGTGACCTCATATAGTTGAGCTGCCGTTGAAAAAAGCTGCCTGTGGTAATTCGGCATAAAGGAGAGTGGATCGAGAGCAGGCAGTGAAATTTGAGCACAACTATAAAAAGAATGGCTCTCACCTACGACTCGGTTCCCATTTTTTGCACCAAAGAATCATTCAAAGGAATCGGATCGTTCGTGAACATTACAACACTAACTCTTAAGCCGCTTTTCCACTTGTCAGAAAACCCACTAACACCTGGCTTTTTTGCTTAGTGGGAAAGGTTATAATCTGCTTTCAGACCCGGGTAATTATCGCCTCGGCTCCGATCGGCATTGATGGGAACACAAAACCCATGTCGTCACACTAAATCCCCCTTTCCGGCGTGATGCTATGCGCTGTCTGTAACTTTGCTGTCTGCGACTCCTCGTCATCTCAGCTACAAATTCCGCCCGTCTCCGTCCGAGCAGCGCTCGAATATCGTTCCAAATTTGTTGGTGCTGAGTTTGATACACAGACTGAATGAGTAATAGATACAATACAATTGTGACGTCAGACGGTGACGCAGCAGAAAAGAGACCGACAGGAGTATACTTCACTGGCAATGGGAACAGAGGCAATCAGCATCTATAAGCAGGTCTTCCCCGGTCTGACAAACCTGCGTCAACATGCTTATTAAGGTGGGAAGGGGATATCTGAAACTTGAGAATTGTTAACTGCACTTGTATGGAGAGCGAAATCGTCATCAGATGACGACCAATGGGATCACTGACGGGAGCTGGGATGGCATTACGGCAGATTGCATTCAGCCCCCTTTGCTTTCTTGACGGACTGTTTTTTCGGTATATGGCCAAAGCCTGCTGATACGTGATTAGTCAATACGACTCTAACTACAAGTGCTTACAGATATTGCACTTTTATGTTTATGTTAATAAAGATTAGGATGGAGCCCCTTCAAAGGGTCATCAGATAAATCTAAGGGGTCATGAGGTGATTAAGGGGGCAGGAGAGAAAATAAAACAATTTCTGCTATGTAAGTGTTGACTTTCTGGTCCCACAACAGTTTGTCCCCGTTCTGCCTCCAAAGCTCTCGTCTTGCTGATGATAAACAGTCCGGCCCTTTGACCGTTTCTGTTTTCCAGGGTACTCTCCAATCTGAATGTGAGCAAGTGCTTCCCTACAGGGAGCGTAACATCATTTCAGATTCCTTTTGAGTGATGCAATGAACATTCCCACATGTTGGTGTGAGGGACTTTCACAGACTGTACAAGCCACACTGAAAAAGTAAACTGCTTTCAGCCTTTAGTCTACCTCATAACTCTGAAACAACAACTCGGACACAACAAACCCGATGAGAAGCAGGACGGTGCGGGTTCATTCACTGGAAATCAAGAATGATAGAGTTAGTGACAAACACCGTCACTTTACCTTGCAGAACACGGGGAGTTGCAGCTCCACTGCTGCCTCAAAAGGTTTGTGTGTTTTTGTTATTGTGCCGTGTTGGATCAGTGCTAAAACGTTCAGATACCAAAGTCACAACACAACAACACAGCGTAGACCAGCAACTCTTCCAAACTTGTGATTCTGACGGCTTTGAAGGCAGCGATGTAACGGCTGTTTGGGGTTTCAGAAAAGAATCTTACCCTTAACAAAGAGATCTATCTCTGTAGGGATCTTTTCTGTAAAGTTTTCAGGTTGGTGGCCTTCACTTTTAAGACATACCCAGGATATCTTACCCAGACTTCACTGTCCCTAGCAAAAGCGACGGCAGTTATCAAATCGGTAAGACAGTCTAGGATTTCCTTCTTGAAGCCTGGCCCACACTTAAAGAGTTTTAAAATCTTTACAGATTTGAAAATGTGAGCGAGCCCAAACATGATGACAGATAATGAAGGATAGAAAAGTTTTGTTCCTCTAGTGTGTGGAGAGCAACCTTATGACCACACACTAACAGATTCATTCAGCAACAACCAGAGTCCAACTCTCACAGCTGGAAATCTCACTAAATCTCTGGCGCTCAAACGAGACTTCAGAGTAAACAAACATGGCGGACGACCGGCAGGAAGAACTGGTGATGATAGTTTTTGGACTTTTTACTGAAAATAACGAAGAAAAAAGAACAAACAGTGGATGAAGTGGTGGAGACGGAGTGAACATGGGCTGTACATGTTACTTTATGCTGCACGTTTGCTTTTGTCGCCATGGCTGTGGTTGTTGTGCTTCCTTCTTCAGTCAGCTTGCTTCACAATTGGCTATCGTCTGGTTCCACATGACAATCCACAGAGAACGTGCTCGGCTGTCCTTGGGGTTCCCCCCACACAACAGGGTATCAGATCGTAAATATTGAACATGTTTAAAATTTGAAATTGGTGCGGTCACAACGTTTTTCCAAGCAGATCAGCGAAGCAAAATCCCTCACACCACAGGAACATCTGGAAAGATCATCTTTAGAACCATCAGAACATCAGGACATCGCTTACTTTTGTCTGAAGGCGGGAATTGGGCCCAAAACCAGCTTGATTATCTTGTGTGTGCCCCGCCCCAGCCATGAGCAAGTTCCCCTAAAGCCGAGTTTGCAGCATATCACCAATCATAAACATGAGCAAGTCTCCTGGCAGCAGAGCAGCAGAATGTACAAACTTAAATTGTACATTATGAGAAAAACACAAAGAAACTTAAACACATATTTCAGGCTGAGAGCAACACAGCTGCAGCTGCCAAATGCAGGAAAGACAGCTGGCAAATAAATCACAGTGAATGTGAACTTGAAGGTTAAGGCCTATAGGTTAACTGCTCCATCATTATTTCACACGTAGATCAAATTATTATCACATTTCTGAATTTTATTAAATCAAAATTGTATTCTTTCAGTGTGAATGGCAGTTTGAGATTTATTCTCTCAGCTGCAGCACTGTCAAACTGAGTTGGGGCAAAAAATAAAATCACTCAGTCTCTTTTGTAGAAAGAACAACGGATATCTCTCATTGCAAAATCATCTGGGAAAGCCAAAATGTTCCACTGGCCTCTGAACGCTCGGAACCACCTCCGTATTTAGATCCACTCACCAAATTAAGGGTTCGATTTTTCAGCAAGAGTGCTTTTTTATCTGTTGATCTCTTATGTTGCACATAACCTGCTCTATAACAAGGCGATGTAACCTGGTCAGAAGTGAACGACTGTCAATGTAGAACCCAAGAGATAACCTTGAAGTTACCTTGCTATCCTCAATTCCTGTCTCATCGTACAGACATTTGGGCTAACCCCAACAATCAACAAAGTTCCACAACAATACAAACAAAATAACCGGTCCAGCCAGCGGTAGACCAGAAACTTCTGTGTTCTGTGAGGTAAAGATACAGTTTTTTGTCAAAGATGCCCGTTTCTGGTATAAAAAAAGGCTCGACCTTAACAAAAAGGTCTTTCTCTGCAGGAATCCTCACCATCATGTTGTCAGACTGTCACAATAACAATCTCATCCTTTCAGTGGCAACAACAAGCTCTTTTAGTGGACGTACATTGGTCAGGCACATTCGCCCTCAGGACGTACGTTGCAGCCATTACAGGCCGTTCAGGCATTTTCACTTTTACACATTTCTGAAGAAAACTCTATTGATGATCAAGTCTTAACGCCTGAGTTAGATTATTGCAAAAGCCATAAGGTCATTTCACAAAAATCTGTAGGTAAGAACAAAACTAAAATGCCAATTACTACAGAACACAGTATTACTGAAGTATGAAAATATTTAACCTGACTAAAGTTTTGAGCAAATAAAGTGTTAAAGGTAGCATACTACATACAAATGACACTGTTATCGTAATCATAATAGTACTTAGGAATAGATGATGAATACAGAATATTAAAGGTGACTCACTAACCACGTTGTAAACCTACTTATGAGTTGATTCATATATATTTGAATCCCCATTGGCCATTGCCAAGATAGGAACTATACTCATCTCGTGGTCCACACAAAACAATTATATAGGCTAATTAAAAAATCCAAGGCAAATTGTAAAGAACAATATAATAATAATAATTATGACAATAGAAATAGAAATACAAGTAACATCAAGCAAACAAGCAAAATATACAAACCAAAAATACAATTTATTTCCATCAACATTAAAGAAAAGAGTAGGCTATAATAATAATAACAGAGACTACACGTCCCCATGCTCTATCTGAACACTGGGCTAACATTTGATTAAGACTAAAAATTACAGTTAAACCACTTAAAAAAAAGATACTTTTTAATCACACCGGGGATTAATAAAGTATTTCTGATTCTGTGTTTTCTGACCAGGGGGGGGAAATAAATGAATGGCCAGGAATAATCTTCGGTCATGGTCATATAGTTATATATTAAGCAGAAACACGTATCCTTTCTTAGAGATTCTTGTTCTCTTTTAACACAACGCTGTCTCTCTGCTGTACACTCACTGTCCATTCTGTATATTTATTTCACATTCCCATAGGAAGTGAGTGGAGCTGCTCTCAGCCAATCAGATTTGCGGATCACGCTCCGACAACAAACAAAAGATCGAGGCTAGCTGAGCTCATTATACTTTGTCGATCCGTCTAGCCTAACGTTAGTTCTTACTTTGCTCCCAACAACGACTTCCTCCTCTGCCTTATAAATACTTTAGCCTGATCATTTACGGCAGACAGTCTTCTTTTAGTGTCTCCATTTGTGGCTTTGTGTCAGCTAATGTCAACCTGAGCCATTTCAGCGATCGCTTAAGCTAAACGCGTTAGCCAGGTTAGCTTCTTGGCTAACCAGCTCTGGCTGCCTCTCTACGACCAGCGAAGCCAGTTAGCTTAGCCTGCTAGCTAGCTTTGCTAAACCTCCCTTTAAAACTTGACACTGACTGACACAAGCGGCTCTGGCTTGTTGTTGACAAGCCAATTTACTAAAACTCGTGTGGTAGCCATGTCTGGACAGTCGTCCGGCTGTGGGTTTCTGATGTCGGTTGTTGTCCACGGAGACTCGGCTCTGAACGAGCAGGAAAAGGAGCTCAACCAGCGGCTCCGACGGCTCTATCCAGCCGTTAATGAAAACGAGACTCCGCTTCCCCACTCCTGGAGCCCGAAGGACAAGTTTAGCTACATTGGACTCTCTCAGAACAATCTGCGTGTTCACTATAAAGGTATGACACAAGCTACACACGCGAGTTTAGCACTTTATTGACCAATGCTAACGCCGAGTTTGCTAACGTTAGCTTAGCCTGACGGTTAGCGGATCAAAGCCAGCTGCCGTTGTGGCTAAAAACAAAGTAGGCTAGGCTAGTAGCTTCATCAACAACAAGGCAGAGGACATCTTGCAACCCGACCAGCTGGCGAGGTGTATCCGCAGCCAAAATTGACCTACTAGCTCGTTAGCTTCCCAGCTAAACAGTTAACCAGTTTGTCAGCTGTATGAACTGTCAACATGAAGCCTTCACTGTGGATCCATCACGCTTTTGTTTGAATTATTGCAGATTACACGTTAATTAAGAATCAGCCATAAACAAAGTGCATCTAAGGCTGTTAGGGTTCGATGTGAGTCATATAATCATTGCGTTTAACGTTAGCCAAAATGGACATGGGCTAGACAGTCCTCTTGGTCGGCCAATGTAGCATTATTGGGTAATTAAATGACAGGAAATACACAGCTACTCTAAGGAGATGAAAGGTATCTAGTGAAGTAGATATTGATGACTGTATTGGCATTGGTAGGCCATTGCTGCTGAAGGGTTAATATCAAGGGTTTTGTCTGACATTGTGGTTGACTTTTGGCTTAGAAATATATCAAAAGGGGTTTATGTGCAGGCCTACAAGAAAAGGCTGGGGGAAAAGGTGTTACTGTGCTTCCTGGGTGTGTTCTACTATTCTCGGTCGGACCGGCCCTCTACACACACTCTTCTTTGTTGCAGCTAGAATGTTCCGTCTCTTCCACAAACTCACCTGAATCTCTTACAGCAGGTATGCAGATGTTGTGTAGGTAGTGTTTAGTATTCAAATACTGCTGCAAACTTTTAATATAGCCTTTTACACTCCCTGTCACATTTATTAAATGCTCCACAGCAGGGCTAAGCTGAAAATATAAGGTCATCTATGATTAGCTAGGTTTTGCTGTGTCAAACGTCCTAATAGAGTCATCGTATTTGCATAAATCGGTTAACCTCTTTTGTTAGCCATCAGCTAGTCATGGCCTAAAAGACCCATTTATCTGGCCTGGACTGACAATGTCATAGGGCTGGGCGATATGGACAAAATTCTACATCGTGATATAGGCTTTTTAGTATCCCGATAACGATGCATATCACGATATATATCATGTTTCTTTGTAATTTAACAAATAATTAGTCTTTATGAAACCATATGGTAAAGCCTATTTTTGGATAATCCTGTGTGAATTAAATACATGACAAATCAAAAGTACTGAGTTTCCGTTTTCACTTGGGCCGAGTCCTTTACAGCACATTAATACCCATGTTTATAAACAGCACCTCCCTCTATGGTTCGCTCCAGGTTCACTCCCATGTGCAAGAATTTTGTGACATCACGATAAAGACAATACAGAAAAACACATATGATAGACATTTTCATATTGTTTTAACGATATATATTGTCATATTGCCCAGCCCTACACTGTCATAACATAAGATCAAGTGCACAATGTTTAAAGTAAAGGAAACAAAATATTTTGACCTCGTCCCACACCATAAAGTTGAACTTCTACACCTGACATTTGACCTATTACGTAATTACACGCTTTCTATGGCTTGTGCTGGTCCAGTCAGCGCCACTCATCAGCTAAGCTAATGTAAGATAATTAGTAGCTGTTCTGAATCAAAAACATAATGAAGAGTGCTAAAAAAATCTGACAGGATTGATCAGTTCAGTTTTATTTTACTGGACCACGCCAATTCTAAACCGACATGCTTGTTATGCATTACACACCAAGCATGCTGCTAGTTTTACTGACGGCTATCATGAACATTTTTAGCCCTCGATTAAAACATCTTGGGGAGCCATGGAGTAAATATACTACCTATATTACCTATAAAAAGTTTAAAAAAAAAAATCACACATTACAAAATCTTTTATTAGTTATTTTTTACAACAGTTAATGACGCTGATAATACCAAGGCCTGCTAAAAGTATAATATGATCTTAAGAACCAGAGCAGAATCGATAGGTTAATTATCCAACGCCTATTTTGATAATTGATTAATCACTTATGTCAGTTTGTGAGCAAAAGTGACCCAAAAATACGGCGGTTCCAGCTACTTCTAATGTAAATATTTTCTTTTTTTCTTTTCACAGTCTTTCAATAACGAACAGAATTACTTTAGTTTGAGAAAGGTTCCATGGACAGAACAACACATTTGAACGTGTGAAGTTGTACTTTCCAACTAAATTGCAAAGAGCATTTCTGTTTATGGACCAGATAAATACTAATAGATTAATAAATGATGAAAATAAGAGAAAAAGAAAGAAATTGGAGGCTTAAGAACTACAAAAACAACAAAAGTGTAATATTATTGGCTATTAGCAATCATGTAATTAATCTGTCAGGTGAAAATAGTGACATAGTTCAAATCTATACAGAACATGTGTATTATATTTGCACAACGTAAGTGAAAAGATATTTCTAAGGCAGAGAGACAGAAGAAGCATTATTTAGTCTTCAGATTATCGGTAGCATTGGGAATCCCAGATTAAAAATAGTAATCACAATATTATAGCATATATTGTTCCTGTAGGTAAAAGGTAAACATCAGACTTCATGATGAGTATAATAAGCTTGAGACAATTAGTCAAGTCATAGACAAATTGGCAGACAGAATTAATTGTTGTTCTTTATTCCACAATTTTCCAGTTTGCGAGGAATAAAGTACATCCATCTATTCAGAAATCATTTCATTTATCAATAACGTGCGCTTGTTACTGCTTTTCGGGAGATTTTGCTGCTCTCTTTGTTTATTTTGCAAGTAGGATACCTTTCAGGTCGTGGATTGTTGGTTGGACATTTTGGAAGTTACCTTAATTCTCTTGATACCTGATGAGCATTTGTCTGCATTTTCTTACATTATACAAATCTAATGACTAAGCTAGAAAATCCTAAACAGAATTATTGATCTATTTAATAATAGCCGTGCAAGATTAGTTGTGCGTACAGGCTTTTTGGTTAATAGTGTACTTCCTGTGTGTTCCTAACCATTTGTGTGTTTTGTGTTCAAGTGTTTTTCATTAGATTTCAAGTATTCATTAAAAAAATTGATCACTAACTAAAACTGCTTTATGGAAGTGACACCTGGTGTTAACACCACTGATAGGTAGGCACCAGAAATTTAATCAAAATAACATTGTGATCGTATTTTATTTATTTATCAATGTTGCCGTCAAGTGTTAAATTTGGCCTGCACGATATAAGTAAAACTCTTAGATGTGCGATTACGTTGTTCAATATTAGAATGATGATATTAAGTGCGATAAATTAAATATTAAAGAGTTCATATTAGGCATAACTCTTAGTTTCGGTGTCTACCTGCTGGTCTGCATGTTTAACACAATACCTGTGTTTGCAACATGTCCCTCCTAAATCCAGAATAAACACAAAAAGCTTCTTTTTTTCACACCGCTAAACTGGCACCAGTTAATCTGAGTGGCTTCATTTGATTGCATCAGAATGGTGTGAAAGTATTACCTTTATACCCAGGGCTCCATCCAATAGGTAAAATTCACATTGCTGACTGACAAGGCAAGTGTTTTTTATTTTGTAAATTTTCTTGTTCATTGCAATAAATTCAGACTCAAGCAGTTCAGATTAAACATGATATGTTTGTATTTAGTATAATCACAAACTTATCTTGGTTCAACATGAAAACAATCAGTTGCTTTTTGTTTTTCACATAAAACCATCTTCAACTTATAAATAAACGGCAAACGATGGCTTGTTTTTCTGCAGATGAAACTGACATTTTTAACTAATAAGGGGACAATTCATATTGCTATTATTTTGACAGATATTACAATCAAGACGTGAGTCATGTTTAGAGAAAACTGTGAAAATCACATTCCCAGAATATTTGTTGAGGTCTTACTCAAACAAACATGATTTCTTACATCTGCTGAACAGGATTTGTAGGCCAGGGCATCTCTGTAGCGCTACAGTACTTCGTTATACCGCTGTTTTCTCACACACAGCCCTAGGGCTGCACGATTATGGCAAAAATGATAATCACGGTTATTTTGATCGATATTTTTATCACCATTTTGTGATACATTCCGGCGTGTAAAAATTTCCCATCAAATTAAGACTTAAAATTAGGTTCCTTACCTGAAAGTGGTGCATCTTCTGAGGGCAGAATATGGTTAAAATAGTTGGAGTTGGGTTTATAGGGTGTCGCTGTACAGCATCGTTGTTATGTCTGACTTGATGCTGAACGTGGATGGGAAGTAATGCTGTTCTTCCTCTTGGCCTTCATACATCATGCATCATGCTGCACCTTGTGCTGTTTTTTATAGCTGCTTGAACAAGTTAGTTGTGTTGTTTTGTGGCGCAGACGCAGGTTTCATGTACTCTTTGCATATTATTTATTCTTGCTTAACATCACGATGACGAGCCGTTTCGGGGGACCAGCTCTACGTCTTCTGTTCCAAACATTTGACTTTTATTTCTCCCGACCATCCCGACAGTTGGTGGATGAAGCCCATTGATAATGGAGCCACAGTCTTACTGTACCTAGTGATTTGAATGTTCACTTATAAATAATCACAGATGCAAAAATAAGCTTGTTTCTTTTACCTTATTAATTATTGCAAGTTAGTAACTATTGGCCTTTTGTAAAATTTACTCTACTGGGCTGCTTATGTACTCTATCATACAGTGAATAAAGTAAAACACACTGCGACATCTGCAACGTAATCTTTAAGGGCATATACACCCAATCAAAGTACTTCCACTAAAAGAGATTGTTTTTGCTACTAACAGGCTGAGATTGTTATTAAAACTAGATGGCATCATTACAGAGCTCATCCATACAGGCACAGAACGGGTTGCTTTTGTAAGAACCTGTTTTAACCAGAAACTTCAGTTTTATTGTTTTCTTTAAAGCCACCAAACTTACAGAAACAACTCCTGCTGCCCTAGGGGTGTTGGTTTCAAACCTTACCCTTTGAACTTTGAACACCAAAGTCACACAACAATACAAACTTACTGATGAAGGCAGTGGTAGACCAGCAACTCCTTTGTTCTCAAGGTAGAAATGACTGTTTTGACAATGAAGTCTGGTGGCATTGAAAGAATGATTTAACAGTTGTTCCTAGTTTTGAAAAAAACTTTTGTATTGTTGTCAGACACGTAGAATAACAATCTGAGCCCGTCAGTGGCAAAACAAGAACTTTCAGTTGATGCACTTTGATCAGGAGCACTTGCCCTGAAAGATTACTTTGCAGCCATTACAGCCCATGTTGTGGCTATCTGCAGAGGAAACTATTGTAGCAATTCAACATGTTTTGTACCAAAAGTCAGATAGATTCATACATATGTAAAAAAAAAAAAAAAAAAAAGTAGGGCCCAGATTTCAAAATACTGGAAGTGAAAGTCGACCTTAATTCAGTCAGGGCTTTTTCAAGTAGCACAGCTTTCAGCAGATTTACTGTAGCTTCTTAAGCTAACGTTAGCCTTTACAGAAACACAGGGTGATCTAGTGCACAGCCCAGAACCCCGGAGGTCAGGATTCACAACATTTAAGATCATTTTAAAATAACAGACAAATACAAAAGGCATTCATATAAAGAAGTCTTGTAAAACGCCGCCATATGTTTCAGGATCATTAAGCCAAGCAATGCCCATTTTTATTTTTAATGCAATTCATTCCCACATTATATTTTAACCTTTGTTTATCTAGAAATTCATCCAACCAAGAGGGAAAACATCATGCATGGGCCGTAAATGATGCATTCACTGTACACAAAATATGAGTAACAGGCTAGGGATTTACCTGAAAAAATATTGGAACAAGCACTAATTCTCCTTCTGGCTGTTTTCTCTTCATACTGTAAGTATGAAGTGCTAGAAGCCCCTCATCTTTACTGATCCAAATTTGCCCAAAAATTTGACATTATGTGTTTTTAGAGTTTATAGTTTCTTTTCATGTAGGGAAATAATGTGCCCCTTTCTTGGTTAAAACTTAAGAAACACAAGAAGATGAGTCGAGAACCAAAGAAACCGTTATGAAGGAATGCTGGAGAGATATGCCCTCTGCTTCATAAATACACTGTTTGATCGAGCAGACAATCCAGATGTGCTAAAAATCTTCTTACAGCCCTGCTATGTGCTTTCATTTGAAGTGAATAGAAAGTGGATGGATAAAATATTGGTTTGAATCAGTCTAAGTAGCTGTAGAACACCTTCTGCGTGTCTTCATACTCGTCATTTTGATCATTTTATGATTATTTTCATTTGTAATGACCATTAATCTCTTGTGTCTGTGTTTTACCCTCACCTGTAGGTCATGGCAAAACCCCTAAAGATGCAGCCTCTGTACGGGCCACCCACCCCATCCCAGCAGCCTGTGGTGTCTACTACTTTGAGGTGAAGATCATCAGCAAAGGCCGAGATGGGTAAGGACACAGAGCAAAGCAGAACACATCAGAAAGATCCCGACACTTGTTTTAAAACAGCGCCTGCCTGTTTCTCCAAGATTGAAATCCAAAGTAAAACATCTTGACAAGAATTACATTGGTTAATGGTTAATTGGTTAAATCTGCGTGGTTGCCAATAACTTGATTAACGGACTTCATTAGTGCCACCAGCAGGTCAAAATCTCACTCATCTAAAAGTTAAGTTCATGTCTGCATTCTTGTAAATTAATGAATGTAAGCATGCTACATGTTAGCACCCGAACATGCTAAATGTTTATCTTAACTTCTTTCATGACCTAAATGTTCTGTAACCGCTTGCATGTTGGTTGTACCCTACACATGGGTCTGCATGTGACTGACAGAGTAACTGACTGACTGACTGAGTGAGTGAGTGAATGTACATTCAGAGCCGTAGAGAGAGAGAGTTGCGACATCGCAATGGCCGATCATGCAGCATATTTGACCTCCACTGACGCGACTCTGTCTACATGGCTCTGGATACTTTGTTCGGGGAGAAGGCGGGGCTGCTCCTCCGCTACTTGTCCGCTGTCCTCACCTACGACCGCAGCGCGCACCTGCTCTCAAACACGTTGTCATCGGCCTCATAAGGACAGTCCTTGTAACACATTGCTCACAGAAGCGCACATTGACCTGATTGGGTCAGCCACATACTAGGTTTTGACCTCGTCTTTAACTCTCGCAGAGTAAAATTTTGTTTGTTGCAAAACAAAAGTTTAATGGTTGAAATGACCGCTTACGATGATCGTTGACTTAAAATGTTGCATGCTAAGTGCTAGCATATCAACATGGTAGCTCTAAGCCAAATTATTTTTTTCTAAGCCAATTGGCATGCTTACCTGTCAACATGCTAATTCTGGTATTGTAATCATTAGAATGTTAACATGTTACTCTGTTAGACATGTCCACATGTTGACATGCCAACTGCAGGTCTGTTTACATGCCAATGGACAGATGTTTGCATGCTAATGTTTGCACTGAGCTCAGCTGTACAGTTAATGCTAATTACCTATGATCCAAATCTACAGCCCTGTGAGTGTAATGTATTTAACATTCCACCAGTGAAACTGAACAAATAATACCCAATGTAAACTTGAATTAATATATTTAAGTAACATTTTTCCAGTGTATGATGAACTCGACTCTCATGGGGCTGCTGTAGAGGTTATTGCCTTTAACTTTTGTTAATCCTACAAACTCAACAATCATAACTAACAAGCTGCTCACAGGAAGGATTACACAACATTGTTTAAACTTAATTTGGTAACAATGAAAGCCCAAACAGTTGACTATTCTAATCTGGATTCATATACAGCCTTGTGAGTCTTATTGTAGCTGCTTGTTATTTAAGACATGGACTTAATAAAGCATTTTAAATCTGTACAGCACAATTCTTTATTGTAGTGTAATAGATGTCATAAACGTGTCTCTTTCTGGAGGCCCTGATTAACTGTTGTGTATTTTGTGGTAGATCATAAATCTCCTCAACATAGATGAAAGCACACAGGAGATTAAAGTCCCGTTCTTCTCGTCAGGCCTGAAATTCTCATAAAATGTCTTTGAGCAGGCTGCCATCCTGGGATTCACATTATTATCTTTCTTAACGTCATCATTTAACCAGATGAAGGTTTTTAGACATCATACTTCTGGGAGTCATCTGAGAAACTGCTAATCTTGTAGCCACAGAAGCCCTGCTCAGGCAAATTGGAAAAAGTCCAATTTTAAAAGTGAAATTGAATTTTTTTCACTATTTTTACTGGTTTTAATAACTGGGTCTGCTTATTTTGGAGCAGCTCACCTGGAGGAAACGTTTTGGCCGTTGAACGTTACGTTTAACGTTAAAACTTTAAAGTTTTAAATACCAGGTCTGTTTGTTTCGGAGAGAAGGAAACCTCTGCAGATAATTCTGCAACCATTAGAAATCGTGACCGATGAACACTGAAAGGTCATTTTGTGAATCTGAAGTTTAGCGCCTGCAGTGCTGTTGCTCCTGCATTGCTTTGTGCACAGTGAGGCACTCAAAGCGGACATTAGACTGACTAAATACGAGTCGACTCTGGTATTTCTCTTCTGATTATTTAAATGATCCGCTATTAGTGTGCACCTTTACACTTCAACATACTGACTGTTATCACCACCAGTGATGAGGGTTTACAAATAGCTACGTTGTCTTTTTTTCCTGCATTTTTTATGTTCAATAATTATTACAATTTTACAGGCTGTAAGACACTTATAGAGGATCATTACCTACGTCGTCACCTACTGTTCACTCTGTTTTTTTTACGTGTCCAAATAAACTCTCACCTGTCTGTTCCACAGGTACATGGGCATCGGCCTCTCAGCTCAGGGTGTAAACATGAACAGACTCCCTGGTAAGCTGACACTTTGTGTGCTTTTGGGTGTGGTGTGAAGAGTTTGTGTGCGTCTAATGCGTGTTATGTGGATCTTTTTTTACTGTATTGGTGTTGGTGTCATTTTGTCTGTGAACTTATTGTGTGGTGGAGGCTGGCCTGTGGTTCTCTGGTTGTAGGAGCTGCTGAACCAATTGGTGTCAAAGAGTTAAAAGTCAATTCAGAATCAGCTTTATTGGCCAGGTATGTTCACATACAAGGAATTTGACTCCGGTTTAAATTTGCTCTCGATGCACAAGCATTAAACATTAAATATTAAACTAAAAACTACAAGCCTACAATAAACAAACAAACTACGAGCGCCATATTGCCAATATCTTTTAGCAATTATCTGATCGGGATGAAAAACAAAGAAATGTGTGTTTAACATTTAGGGAATGATGCTTATCTGCTGCCTTGCCAAGAGAAAGATGAGAAAATTGATTGCACTCTCATGTCTGTCTAATAAATATGAAGCTAATGCTAGCAGCTGATTGCTTAGCATTAGCACTAAAACTGGAAAGGCGGTGCTGCCAGCCTGGCACTGTCTTAAAGTAACAAAATCCACATAACGGCACCAGTAAAGCTACATCCACACTGCTTTTATAGTTTAGATCACTACATTATAGTTTCTATCTTTTTTGTTTAAACAGCAAAACATCAAAGTGAAAGATTTTTTTTTGGAGCATTAGTTATTTTAATCAGGACAGATTATCTTCTAGTTTTTATTCATTATATGAATATGATCTTAAAGAATATTACAAAGAAAATCCTCAACCTTAATTAGAAAGATGCTTAGCGTGACTTGTACTAAGATTGGCACAGTTCTAAAACATCTACTTTGTCAGTGTGAACAGAGTTCTGCTGCTGCTCGTGTTTGTTTCCTTGGCCATGACATGACACCATTCAGACGCTGTAGCCGCTTGGTGCTTCTCAGAGGTTATCAGGCCGAACAGGAGCCCCTTCACCAGTCTGAGAACTGGACCCACCCAGGAGCTCCACTCTCTTCGTATAAAGATAACAGGAGGCCCACAGCAAACTGCAGAGCCCGGGCTGATGGATGGCCGCTAATGAAAATTCACTAATTGTGAGGAACTGATGCCAAACTGCTCCAGAGTTGAGTGCTCTCTTCCAGTGATGAATGTGGCAGCGACAGGATTAACTCTGCAGCTCAGCAGTAACTCACAGGATTCTGCCGCTTGGTCTCTAATGTTCAAACAGGCCCAAGGCCGCCCGGGCTGCCGCAGAGGCTGCTTCTTTCTCCCCTTTCCTACAAACACATGGAGTTGCTTTTGTGGTTAATTGTCTTGAAATGTAGTCTCTTGTGATTTTTGTTTTATTTTCAAAGACAGAGGTCTAATTATATATGATGGCAAATAATTGGCCTGTAAATACGTATTTATAGTTTTTGCCCCTCCACTTTTCAAGTCTCCACCCCTCCCTATATGTCACACGTGTACAAAATTATGAATATTGACAACATCAATAATAAACACACTGATAGTAGACATAAGAAAATAAAGAGAAAGAAACAACAAAAAGAGGTTAGACCTCATATGTAGCAGAGTGTGAACACCTGAATACAATCAAAGATGTTATCGTGTTGCACAATTTGAAGGACTTTTCAGATGCATATCTTTGTTTTGAGTTGGAATATGAAAATGGTCTGTGGGCTTTTAAATCAAGAGACAAAGAAATGAGGTGAAAAATATGTCATTCTAAGATCATATCCAGCTGTCCCTGCAGATTTTAGATGACTGCGAGTGAGCACTCCAAGAGTTGAACCCAGTGACTGTATATAGATGGACGACGCGTCTCCATCTGCTCTCATTGTACGAACTTGATGTCAAAGTAGCCCCTGTGATTGGCACTGCCATCTTGCGATGGTGGCGTCATTTGGAGCCAGAGCTGCATAGAGATCTGCAGGTGGAGCCGCAGTAGCCACTTCCCCAAACAAAAACACACACTTAACTTACGGAAAAAAACCCCAGCAAGGATCCCGCACGCCGGCGTGTTTAACAGCAGAACAGCTTCTTTGTGTTGGTCTGAAGCTAACGTTCACAGGTATGAATACTTTAATGACTGTAGTGATTGTTTCATACAGATCGGCTGCAGGAGCCTGATTCATCATTAGTGCTGTCAATCATCCCTTTTACAGCATCAATAACTAATTAAAAGTAAACTTGTCAGAAAAAAATGAACACTTGGACATAAATCAGCACGATAAGAACTGACTATAAAGACAGAAACTATGTTTTAGAAAAATGTATTTGACGTGTATTTTGATTTTATAGTTTGACTCATGTCCCATCTGTTAACATGGAGGAGGCGGGCTTTATGAGCCGTACTGCAGCCAGTCAGCAGGGCGCACTTTAATGTTTCCTTGTGTCCTTCTGCGCTTAAGTGTCTTTAAGCAAAGCATGGAGCAGGGTGCAGGTGGATGCTGTATACATGTTTTGAAAGTAGGACTATTTCAGCTCCTCGGCCCTCCTGAGCGACCGCTTCTTGTTCCAGGGTTGTTACCGAAACGCACCAGTTTCTCCTGAAGATTTGGAATAATGTCAATGTTGTCAATACTCTCAGCACTGTCTGCATCACATGTGGCAGAGTATCACAGGCGAGCATACGCTGGTCCGCACTAGAATTGGTTTATAATGTATAATAATAGATATTTTTACTTATAGTTATTTGTTTAAGAGAGCAGCCAGCTGAGGACCTTTGCAAAGTCATATAAGTGCAAAATCAACATAGAAAACATAAAAAACAAAAATCTTATTACATTCCAGCTTTAAAAATTCACTGTATTTACAACATCTTTAGTCCTATTTGTAATCAGAGAATTTATCACAGTGAATCTGAATTGATCTAAAAAAAAAAACAATATCAGGGGGCTCTAGTTACAACACTAACCTCCTCCTTTGTGGCCTTTTCAGCTCTTTGGTCTGTCTTATTGGACATTAAGGCCTGAAGTGTCAGAAGCAGCTGATGGAAAAAACATTCCTGAATGGTTCTGAGTTGGTTTCACTGCAGCCTGTTTCCACTCGTGTCATGTTTGCCAGTTGGAGTCAAAGACAAGATATCGACACAGACTCAATTCCTCTTCACTGTATTTGTTTGTTTGTGTGTGGGTGTGTTTTGTGTTTAAATATATTATCTACAGAAGCCAGAGAGGAGAGTGAGAAATGACAAATTCTGAAATAACAAAATAAATTCTGGAAGTCTGTTTTGTAAGTCTGATCTAAATGTGTTTTTTCTCCTGTTTTTGACGTACAAATGGGTGGAAAATTTTGTTTTTGCCAGCTTTATTCTTCCAAGTTCCTTATTTTTTCATCGTTGAAACATCTTTGTCTTTTTTTTTAATAGATGAGAAAAGGTTACTTAGAGAAATGATCCCAGAAAAACTTTTTTCCACCAAAAAATGAAGGAACAAAGATATATGTGATTGGAAAAAACTTTTCCACCTGTTCATAAGTCATGAACAGGGGACAAAAAAAGGGGGCGGGGGTCTATTGCAAATATTTAGAAGAATACATTACCATATTTCTTATATCTCCATTTTAACTTAAGTCTAACTTAAGTCACTCACACACACACCCCCCTAGACCAACCCACAGCTGCTCAACACGCCTCTTTCTGTCTCTGTTTCCCTCTCTGTGTCTGTTCTGTTCACTTTCCTCATCAAAAACTCCACGACTCACAACTTCAGGTGAGCCACGCGTGACAGGGGCTTTTATAACGTATCCTGTTGAAACAAACGTGGATACATAAGGGGAGGAAGTCAACTAAATATTAATCACGGATCTCGTAGTCCTCTTTGAGAGATTAGAAACTGCTCACATTGGTCGGCCCGTCCAGGTATTGCCAAAGTGAGGGAAACACTGGACTTTGAAAAATACATAAATATCCAGTGTTTGTTTTTTCCTTACCTTCCTCTCTTGGCTTCTGCAACCATCTCTTGTGTTTTAACATCTTTCCGATGTCTGCACGGCACTCATGTTCTGACACTTCACTTTCCTCAGGTTGGGACAAGCACTCATACGGTTACCACGGAGATGACGGCCACTCCTTTTGCTCATCTGGCACCGGGCAACCCTACGGACCCACGTTTACAACGGGCGACGTGATTGGCTGCTGCGTTAACCTCATCAACAACACCTGCTTCTATACAAAGAACGGCCACAGCTTAGGTAAGGAGCCGCAACCCCAGACAAACAACACTGCCACTGTTGTATTGTGTAGACCTGTAGAGGAGGATTGTCTAATCATGACAGTAATGATGTGTTGGCATTTACTGCGAGGTACTCAACCTATGTACAGAGAGCTGCAGAAGTGAAATAAATCGGAAGCGGTCAACAGATTTCCCTCTTGGGGCAACAAAGCATGAATTCCAGCCTAAAAGGCTTTATGGACCTTCATGCTCACAACAAACTAAAACTAAAACAACCACACTCAAACAAAGGAAATCGACATTGATCACGGCTGCAATCAATAATGATAAGCATGCTGTTGTCCGATGTACATTTATCATGGCCCCCACTGTGTTTTGAAAGGCCCCACTGGCTTAAAATCTGAGCTCAATCAGCACCTGCAGGGCAGGGTCGGCGCCGCTTTTCTGTCTGACACATGATTGGAGTTAAAGGGAGAGAGCTTCAGCTAATTCAAGCAGGCTTGTCTGCAAAATCGAAACCTTTTGATCTCTTCTCCTGTCTTAATGCAATGTAAACAAGACGCGCTGCCATTGTGTTTTTCTTTTAGGTTTTGTGACTGTAACTTTTGCCGTTTGTTTCACCTTGGATTTAAGTCTGACTTTCTAAAGTTACGCCGGCTCCATCTGAGGCGTAAAAGATGCACCCGGGTGAAACACAAACAGGGCTTAAGTCCAACTGGTGCACAGGATGCTTTAGGTCGGACGTAGCGGTACACTCTGGAGTTTGCTCAGCTGCTGCACTCAGCTTCTGGAGGCTACGTCCACTTCTCATATACAATCTGTGGTTGGGACAGTCAGTCAGAATATGTTACTTAAATGTGTTAGGTCCACTGCACTGTACACCTTCTAACCTCATACACTGTGGACGTGTACCTGCTGCAACAGTGACATGGCTTTACTTAACCGCTTCTTCAATTAATTCAAGACATGTGAACCAGGTTAATCTGGCCCCGATAAAGGAAACTGTCATTCTAGTTTACAAGACATCTAAGAAATCAGGTAACTCCAGAAAGATGACATTAACCAGATTGGCTTACCGTCTGTGGTTACCTGACGTGTGTAGAAATAGAACTGTTCTGCTTCATGCTGACACATTTTCTCTTCCTCTGCAGGTATTGCCTTCACAGACCTACCAGTAAGTACCCACTTTTTGTTCGCTCCTGTCCTGTGTAGTGGAGTTATATATGCAGTTCCCATAATTAATCAGGACTGTTAAGCATTTATAAAAAACAGAAGTTTAATTTTCTGCAAAATGTTCAGTGTAGGAAAAGTGTTGCTCTGTGTGAAACAGATTGAAGGCTTGAAATCCTGTGTTTTAAAATAGCTTGAGTAAATGGAGGTTACAACAACAACAGTCAAGTCGGTGACCTGACTGCTTTACTAAGAAATATTCAAACTAAAGCTCTATTTCTTTAATCATGCTTATATACTTGCTAATCGTGTTTCGTTTATTTGGCAATATCCAGTCATAAACGGGCAGATTTTTACAGTTTCCTTCATTTATTTTTTAGAAATCTCTATTCACTAGAGCAAATGAGATGTTGCATGGCTCGCTAAAGGGTAACTTGTGCATCTGTATGAGGTGCTAAAGGGCCGTGACAAAGCGTCATTATCTGTCGACCGGTCTGTTGTGTGGTGGTTGTATAAAGAGCTGCAGATGTGACCAAGGGCAGAGCAGAGAGGACACACACAGCCTACAGGATGAGTCGTGTGCTTCCACTGCACTAAAACAGAGCTGTTTTTTTCATAGTTTTGATACTGAAGATGCAATCAAATGTAAAATTAAGGAAGAACGTATCATTAATTAAAAAGTATTTCAAGTACCGATACTTTGACAACCAATTTTGTAGTATAGATTTGTTTTTCCCCAATTGATACATTTTGTTGAAACATCCAACAATATGACATTTTGATATTTGTAAGTCTTGAAAACCAGGAAGATTTTAGACATTTTGAAGTTTGATAGTTACGCAGAGCACCCTGACAAAGCATATTTACTTGCAGTGATGTTCAGTCATAGTAAGGTTTGTAGTTCCATTGGAGATTTTCTTGTATATATTTAGAGTGATCTATACCAGTACCCTAAAGCAGTGTTTCCCACAGGATTTTGTGAGACTGTGGTGGGTGAACTCCGAACCCTCTAGGGGGATCCGGGGGCATGCCCCCCCGGTAGAAAATGTTGTACATTTTAAAATTAAAAGGATCAATCTCGTTCACTTTGACTGTTCTTGTTGGTTGTACAGATATGAATGGTGAGTTTAACACAGTTCGCAAACGGTCAAAACACGAAATCAACTAATTATAAAAATCAGTTTGCTGTTGTAATAATTGATAATTATTAAATTGTGTTTGGGTTAATGGATAAATGTTACGTTAGTTAACGTTCCTTTGTTAACATAACTTACCAGGGATTCACGATATTGGAAAAAAATGACTTTGCGAGAACTTTTATGTTATGCAATATTTTTCCCGCTTCGTTACCAGCCCGTATCTGTAGCCACAGTGCTAACGAGCACCAGGACGAGTGATAACGCCGGGACAAATTAGACTATGGCGGGCCGCCTCAGTCTAGGTAATTAATGGGAGACACTGCCTACAGTCATGGGAAATGTTTCAGCAGTTAGGCTTGGGCGGTATCGCGGTATTACGATATACCAGTGTACTTAAAGATCCCGATGGTATGACAGAAAAATCAGCTAAAAGATGAATGAATATTGGACCTCATCAAGTCGCCAGAAACACTCCTCCTATGTCTGGGTTGTGCTCAGCTTGTTTACTGCTACCCCCAGGTGGCCAAAAAATTTTATTGGAAGTTAAATAGTCATAAAATGTAAAATTAATATAAAAATAAAACTTGAGAAACTTTGTCTGAACAGGATACCACTTTGTAGGTGTTGCTTTTTGCTCTTGTGGCGAATCGTGAGACAAGTCTCGCTCTCATCGGCTCCAAGGCCTCATGGTGTGTGTGTGTGAACGCCTCCCACACCAAATGGACATTAATTCTAATGAGATTCATGCATGTATTATCCACAGTGAGATGTGAGGGAGACTCTTGTTTCTCTGTCTTTTTCCACCCCTTCTTTCCCGGTAGCAAATGAAAAAGTGGGCCGGCTGTTTTTTTGAGAGAGAAGAAAATAAGAGTCTTAGCCACAACAATAATCCATTGAGCAGCAAAACAGGCTTGGCACACAGCCAGACATTCATGTTCCTCCAGAGCTGAGCAGTGAAGTGCGTCACCTCGGCACAGCTGACCTTTGTGGTTATTGGACCATAACAAACTAGGCAACTCTGAGAGAGACACACTAACCTTTTGTACTACTGTGCTCATAGGGACTTTAATTGACTATATTTATTCCCTGTCTCTGAATCTGAGCAGTTATTTTACCCTGGTTAATCTTTAACTCGTACTCTAAGACTGAACATGGTCCTATTTATTTTTTGAAGACTAGTCCTAACTCTGATCTGACCCCTGCTACATCATTCAATCAGCTTTCTTCTTTTAGGCATTATGAAACTTTTAGTTAAAGTGATAATCTCGAAGATTTTCACGTAAATAAATGTCTGTTAAGTCTCTATCGATCGCCGAATGAGGTAACACAATGGTGATTGAGCCTATGGCCCACTGATGAAAGCCTTTACATTTGCAGTATTACCAACTGGGTGTCTGTGGCGACTTTCGCAGACAAAATCACAAGCGGCGACTTTAAAGTTTCAGGACATTGTACCAGTCCAGGAGAAATCTGTCAGACATACGGTGGTGAATGCCTCTCGTCAGTCACCACCCGGTCTGATCAAATCACCTCTGTGATTAGATTGTTGGGATGGTGGAACAATGCACCCATACAAGCCTCCTCATCCTCATATTTGAGTTTATCTCCTCATCCAGATGTCATCAGGGACTTAATGAAAAGCAGAACGGCTGCTCCTTGGAACAAGAAATTGACATGAACTTAACCCTCAGGCATTGACATGTTAACAACTTTCACTGTAACAAAGCAAAGAAAGAAAGTTTCAAGGTTTAACTTTCAGCTTCGGGTCTAATAACAATAGCTCAGCTCATCTTAACATAATATTTTGGAATGACCTTTCTGGAAAAGTTTGAAAGTATTAAACTTCCAGGGAGCAAAATCTGGTCATATACGATTTGTTGTGTGAAGATTCCTGTCAACAGTTTATCAGCCTCTCTTTAATAATGGTGGTCTGTACTCGATGTGCTGCTGCCCAATGGGAACTATCCAGACACACAGTAATCGGTGCTAAAGCTACTGAGGACACTGTGCTTTACGCTAGGTTGTAGCTAGCAGCTGGAACTTGTTGACTTCAACCTGAAGCTAACACTGGAAGTGTCATTACCAGTCAGAATGTCTAAAGGCACATTGTGTATTTATATTTTCTGTGTTGCAGCAATTTCAGTTACTGTTTCATATTTATCAGCTGTAATTCCAACATGAGCCGCTCAGTTATCTGTATTTGTGCAGATAATGCTCATAAAGTACATTGCCAAAACTTGAGGGCCAGAAAGTCAGAAAATCTGAACCTGGTAATATAATCACTGCGTCTGTGTAATGAAAATATAACTTAAGTGTAAGTGGAGTTGGAACCGCAGCTCTTTTGTGAAAAGATGGTTTTATTGTTGAATTTTTGACAGCTAGTAAAACCAAGTTTGGAGGGTTGATTGCAGAAGAAGGCTGAGCCTGTTTTTCCTCTCATTGTTTAAAGTATTTTCTAGATCACATTCCCGTGCTTTTGTTTTCCTTTATCTTCCTAATTCCCTCCATTGCAATCTCTCTCTGCTGCAGCCTAACTTGTACCCGACGGTGGGTCTTCAGACTCCAGGCGAGGTGGTGGATGCAAACTTCGGCCAGCACCCCTTCGTGTTTGACATTGAGGACTACATGCGCGAGTGGAGGACGAAGATCCAGGCCCAGATCGACCGCTTCCCCATCGGAGAGCGTGAGGGCGAGTGGCAGTCCATGATCCAGAAGTAAGTTCACTGTAGAATAAGAGTGTGTGTGTTTCTTCAAAGCATTGTGAGGCTCGTTTCCATATTTGATGTGTACATTTGTCACGGTTACAGGTGGTGTTCTCATCTGTGGCAAGTAGGGCTGCACAACTAATCGAATACTGACCCTGATCCCCGATTTTGTCTTCCCACGATTAAATAAACATGATCGATAGTGATGTTGACATTTAAAATGCTCTGCACGTAGAAAACTCAACTGCACATCAAATCAAGCGCTCCGTAGACTAACAGGAACTCCTCCAGGGGGCGATGGAGAGGTTTGGGCTTCACTTTTGGGGGAGCTGGCATGTCATGTGATGAGCGCCTACCATGAGGAGTATACAATCGAGACCGGTGTTCAACTGGAAGAGAATATGTAGCTGTCCTCGAGATGCCTGTTTTTCTTCTTTGCATTACGATCTCAAAATATACTTCTCTGTTACATCTTTCACATGTTGTTTGTGTAAACGTGTCATGTAGGCGACTAACGCTCAGTCAAGTTTTGAACGCTGCTTGTTGTAAAACAGGAAGAGAGCGAGTCACTCGTTAAACCGAAGTATCGGCTCGTCAGCAGTTGTTTGGAGGTGTTTCGGGTTTAAGGGGAGTGATGTTAAAGCTCCTGTGACGAACCCCTGTGGACAAAGCTTCTAATCTCTTGACTGATTATGTCCTTTACATGCAAGTTAAAACTGTTAATGGTCTGATTTGCTTTTGTAGGCCCTGCAGAGTAATCAGAATACATTTCATTCTGTTTCATAACCAGCCAAAAACTCCTCACAGGAGCTTTAAGCAAGAAGAAATAATCAGCAAAGAGTGCATGATACCTGTGTCTGCGCTGCAACACAAGTGCAGCATGAGTGTATGAAGGCCAAGAGGAAGAACGTCGCTGCTCTCCGTTATTGTCCAGCGTCAAGTCGGACATCCATAACAGAGGCGCTGTACAGAGACACCCAATCCACCCAGCTCCCAAAGACAGACTAAAAAATACCATTCAGTTACCAGGCAATTTTATTTATATTGTGCCCTCAGAAGATGAACCAAATGTAGGTAAAGAACCTGATTTTAAGTCTTAGTTTGATGCAAAATGTGTACATGATCCTGAATGCAGCACAAACTGGAACCAAAAGTGTTGCTCTGTTTATTTAAATGTGAAAATACAATAAAACAATTGTCTATAAATGTATAAAATAATCGTGATCTCAAAATAATCTTATCATTGATTATCATGATTATCATTTTGGCCATAATCGTGCTGACCCAGTGCAAAGATTCCCTGTTGACTGCTAACACGTATTTAAACTTTTGTCTTTACAAGTGCGGTTCAAGTGAAAAAACTCAATTGAATTGAACTCTTTTCAACCCTAATACTCGTTATCAGGTCAATGCTAAATTAGCTGAAGTTGAGCGTGCAGAGAATCGGAAGTGTTGGACACTGTAGGTGAGAGTAGGAAATTACTGCTGACATGACGAGGATCACGGCCCAGATCGAGCACTCCCCCAGCAGAGAGCAGGAGCTGTGATCCAGACGTAAAAGCTGTGGGACTCGGTTTCTCTTCATGCCATGCCCTGATGGGATTAGCTCTCTGTTGCTATGATTACTTGTCCTGAATGGATTTAATCTCCATTTGATGCGGATTGGGGTTGAGGGTGGGGAGGAGTGGAGGGAGCCATCGCCTTTATCCAGGAAAGTCGCCTCCCTGCCTGGGATTGAAAACAGGAAGTTTGTAAGCTCACGTCAGATTGATGGAAGGGAAGAATTATTATCTTTTTATAGAGCAACTGTGACATGATGACCAGTCGGCGACAGCGGAAACCTCTGATCACAAATCTCCCTGCAAACACTGCTGGTAGCGTCACGGGAGAAATGATTTTAGAATTGGCTGCGTGCAAACAAGTGCAAGTGGTCAAGGAGGGTCGCTTCCCACCCCGAAGTCAAACACACCTGCACACACTGTAAACAGGGCGTTATCTGACTGACACACATACTTATAATTCTGGTTCATCACTAATTAGGTCTGATCTTTGACAAATACAAATGCAGACAAAAAGTACGGAGAGATTCTGATATTTTCCTTCCCGATACTGAATGTAATACCTTGAATTGGCTAATACTGAGTAACAATCGGATTGCCTCAAATAACAATAAAATTCACAATTAAATAAAAGCTGTGTGCTGCTCACCCTGTAAGAAGATAAATAAATCTATATTTTTAATATTTTAGAGACATTCTCCTTTGTGTCCATTAAAGAGGGTCTTAGAAAAACAGATTTAGAACTTTTTAAATCACTAGTTCTGTTTGTTTTGGCTGGTTTAGGCTTCCTATGAAAACCTTGTGAACACTGCCGGAATGTTAACCTGCTAACAAGCAGAGCACACGGACAGAAGCTGAGCTGATGTTAGAAGCAGCTCAGCTCACAGCCCTTCCTGGCATGCGGTGTCTGTTGGAAGAGATTTCTCATGTAAAACAGCTTTTTTTCAGTGAAGATCTGCTGATATTACAATCTCTGTTGTATGCCATTATTACACAATATATTATTAGGGATGCACCGATGCATCGACTGAACATTGGAAGCGGCTGATATCGGCTGTGTTGACGGACATCAGCCCAATAATATTGATATTCGACTGCTTTAATTGTGCAGTAAATTTAATTGTAACATTAAAGTGTTTATGTTTTCAGAAAGATTGGTGATTCTAAAACAGGCTAAAGAGGCTTTTCAGGCATTTTAAAAAAAATGTTTTGATTATTTTTATGCAAAAGAAGTTTAAATAAAAAGATACAAATTTAAAAGATTGAATTCATGCTTTCTCAAAGAGTGTGATGAAGGCCTGAATAAATTTATTTTTTCATAATTAAAGTTAATTTTGTCCCCTTTTGCCCAGACGAGGGCGTTAATAATTACAAAAATTACAGTTATTGAAGTTATTGATTTAAACGGTTTCGGCCCTGATTGTCTCAATCTGTGCATCCCTATAAATGAACTCAATTTAGTTCTTCCTTGACGCTCTAAAACAGGAGATGCAGGTGGCGTCTGTTATACACCTATGTTGAAAACGCAGTCCAAGTAGATTTTGCACGACCAAAGCGCCTAATGTGAGCGTTTTGAAATACACCTATTATTCTAAAAGGCTGACTCTGCACCAAGAGCACTTTGAGGTGCGTCAGACTGCCGTTAGCCCCTATTCCTCCCTTGTGTTGATTTTGAGATGTGGACCCAGCAACCAAAGCTGTGTACACCTGCAGCTGCTGTACCTGAAAACAAACCGAAACACATTTAGGCAGGAACGAGGGCGTTCATTACAGCTTACATGATTGCTTTTCCCCGGCTGTAGGCTATATATACTGTATAAAGTGACCTTTTCATCAACCACAGATGGTTCTGTGTCGTTGAACAGGAAGATGAAGCTTCTTATGTGTTTTTTATTAAACTTGAATCTAACCAAGAAGACCTTTAGAGACATAACTCTCTTCTTTGAGGTAGACCTGCGATCACTGAGTGTCTCTTGTCTTTTTCTCCTCAGGATGGTGGCTTCCTACCTGGTGCATCACAGCTATTGTGCCACAGCTGAAGCCTTCGCCAAATCCACAGACCAGGCCGTGCACGAGGAGCTGGCCTCCATCAAAAACCGACAGAGTGAGTCCTTTAGTGTTGGCATGTTTCAAAACAAATGCTGATACCAGGTTGAAAAAGGAACCAAATCAGATATTCAAAAGTATATGTGTCTCCTCTGTTTGTAGTAGTAAAAGATTAAGTAATCAACTAGACTGTTGGTGAAATATTCAACAGTCACTATGCAGAGGTTTGGTTAGCAGTTTGATTGCCTCAACATGGTGCACGTATTGCATTATTTCCTGTAAGAAATACAAGTCTTGTTTATTTCTTGAAACCAACTTCATGAACTCGTATACCATAAAGGTTGGTGTGTAATTTAAAACGTCACACAATTAGTTTGGAATTAAGATAGAAGACACACGTTATTAATCCCCGAGGGGACGAGGCCATCGAGAGCACCCAGCAGCTCTGCCTCAACCTTAAGACACAGTTTCTGACTTTCTTCTTTTTCCTTTTTCTAAATTGAGTCGAACCTGGGAAATTACGAGATTAAAGTTGTAAATTTGCCATGAAAAATTGTAAATTTGTGAGAAAATAACATAAAAGATTCACATAGTTGCGAGAAACAAAACCTGTGTCTCTTCTCTGCCCTGTTGGCTCTGCTGCTCACACAGGCGTGCATGGCTCGGAGCTCGGAGCAGATTTAACCTGTTTTCTCTGCACACAAGAAGCAGACTTCATAGAGGAGAGAGACTGAGCGACTCTCTGCTGCAGAAACACATGTTCCTATGCTCCCCGTTTGCCCCAGAGGTTACCATCACACATGAGAGTTACCCTACGACCTCATGACGGAGACTGACAGGAAACAAACCTGCATTATGGACAAAACATAAACAGAACTACTTTAAATCAGTGGTTTCAGTTGTTTTGTCGTTTGGATCGAGGCTTATACAACCACCTCAAGGTTGTGACTGATGACTGTATTAAGTGTGCATACATTTGTTTTGTTCTCACAAATTTCTGAGTTTATAATCTCATAAATTTAACATTTTCTTCTGGCTGATTTACGGCTTTAATCTCGAGATTTTCAAGTGTTTTCACGGAACATTTCTCTTGTCCTTCTCCTTTACAATGGCCCTTATACGTTTTCGTAAAGGTTTTGTAAATATTGGCAAAAAAAAAAAGAAATGGAGAGATACAAATTTAACAAAATCTCGAGCACGTTAGGGCGCCTGGAACTCTGACTCACTATTGGAAAAGCATGGTGTAAGCACTATCTTTTGTATAAGTGTTTACTGTGGGTTTGCAGAGATCCAGAAGCTGGTGTTGTCAGGCAGAATGGGCGAGGCCATCGAGACCACCCAGCAGCTCTACCCCAACCTTCTGGAGAGGAACCCAGACCTTCTCTTCATGCTCAAGTAAGACCAGGGCTGCATTTGAGCCTCTATCACTTGCATTATTCTTATTTATTTTAAGACTATATGTCACGTAAAACCTCCTTGTCTACCTTCAGTGGGATGTTCGGTTTTATTTTAACAGATAAACATATTGTGGAAGTGGCAAAGATATTTGGTATTGTTTAAGATGTTCTCTAGTTTTATTTTGAAAGGATCTTTGGTCACAATTTGACTCCGTTTTCTGTCTGTATATTTTATGTTTAATTTTTCCTAAAAGCATTAGAGCTGCAATTCAGTGTGTTATTCTTTTGAAAGAAGGAGCCGACCTTCTCACTGTGCCTTCTATTATTCATATTTTGGAGAAAATATCAAGAACGACCCTTTCACCTACATTTCTACGGCATCGGCCATGACCGTGCAGTTCAGAGGATGAGATCGGCGGTGCTGCGCGCATACGCGGATTTCGGAGGAGACGTGATAAAAAAGCAGTCAACTTCTGTGGTTTGGTACGGTTAGCTTTCACACCTGATGCGTACCGTACCCGAGTACACATGAACCGTACTCAAGACCACCTTTTCAAGTGGAGCGGGTCCCGAATGTGAACGCCTCCTTAGAACAGCCTGGGGGGAATTTCTTCAATTTTTTGCACAAATGTCCGATTGAACTCAAAGATGAGCTGATTAGAATTTGGGTGTCGAAGGCTGTAGTTCAAGAATTTGTGCACTGATTATGCAAATTAAAACACGTGTCTGACAGGATGAAAAGATGAAGTGAGGACATTTTTCAATCAAAAGGTCAAAGCATATTTTATGCCCTGACAAGACACTTTTCTGGAAGTGATTTTCTTCCCGTTTTTTGTGATATTCCAGCCAACTTGCAGAAACCTTCATTACTTGCTTATTTTATTTTCTTATCCGTCTGAGAGAATGACATCAGCGGTGACAACTGGACACCTTGTGAGATGTTCTCTGGTATGACGTCTCTCCTGTAAATGGTTGTGGTGCGACCTCTGCACTTTAATGCAGGCCTACTTATGCTGTTGTTTTGTGTTATGGTAATGTTTACATTTCCAATGTACAAATATATCCCGACCACAGTCACACTGATATAACTGCAACCTGACAGGTAGGCGGAGGCATAGAAATGCAAGGTGACAATTGTAGTTACAGTACCTCTTTGGAAAATGATTTATTTTAACCACAAATAAGAGAAATTTGCTGAAATTCCCCTCTTGCTCCGTCTCTCCTCCCTCTGCCTTTCTTTGTTGCTGCTCCTGTTTTCCCTCTTCCTCCCGTCCTCCCATCCTGCGTCCTCAGGGTGAGACAGTTCATAGAGATGGTGAACGGGACAGACAGTGAGGTGAGGTGTCTGGGAGGTCGCAGCCCCAAGTCTCAGGACAGTTACCCCGGCTCCCCCCGGCCCTTCAGCAGCCCAGGCCACAAAGCCAGCAGCTCCCAGCCCTACCTCCCAGGTACAGTCCGGCTGTGCTCCACGTATTCACATGTGGGGATCGGAACAGGCCCCAAGCCTATCCTGAGTACAAATACTGCTCTATTTTACAAGAATTACCTCTTTACAGCCCAGTGTTTGTCTCTGAAGTGTGCATATTGTGATCATATCCAGCTTTGAAATGTAAACAGATTTAAATCTCCTTTTTATTGGCTGAAACAGTATCTGGATGAACATTTATCTTGACCTTGCCCTTGATGTTAACGTTAATGTAAGCTGCAACAAAAAAAGGAATAGTCGTAGACTGTCATCACGTGTAGTTTAGGAGGTTCTTTCAGAGCCTGGTCTATATTTGGTGAGTTATTCGTTCATAGTTTTTAAAAATGTCCCTCGTTTCTTTTTTTTAAGGATTCGACAGCAACTGCTGTAATGGTGTGTCGTCTAAACAGAGCCACAGCTCCTCCCCTCACAGTCACAAGCCCTGCCCCCCAGCATCTGGCTCCACCCTCCCGGCGTCGGACATTAGCCTCAACGGGAGCCGCAGCCAACAGCCCATAACCAGGTACTGAGACAAAGACAAACCCAACGCTAACAGCATTCAGTTTATGAAGTGTAGCAGTTTAAGTTTAATACACATCCTGAACAATGGTTGCAGACAGGGACAGGAATATAAGGCCTACAAAGACTACATAATATCGTTATATTATTTTACACCTGTTGATGGTTTAAATATTAAAAGTCGTACGCGATCACACAGTCGAGTGATCTGTGATGATGCAGCCGGTGTCAGAGAAGAGAAAGCCGGATTCACATGGTTCAACTAACCAGGATCTGCTTACATTAACACCTGAAACTGTTGGGAAGAACGTTAGCAAAAAGCTACCGTGACCCTCGCTATTTCTTTAATGTCAACTGGAGCTGACACAGTTTAAAATTGTATGTAATAAACTGTTAACCCTCATCCTATAAACATATTTGACATACAAGGACCGAAGACTGGAGTCCACCAAAGTAAACTACTGTAAGAAATTACCGTCATAGAATGGTTTAAAGTGATAATCTTGAAGATCTCAGTTTGGTTCTCTTTGGCGGCACCTATGGTGATAAACGGTTACTGCGGGAGCACACTTCCCAGATATCCAGACAGTGCTGCATGTGTGACGTCCACGGTTGGCTCCAGTTGTAACTCTTGATTTTCCTGGCTGACGGTCGCTTTCCTTTTCAGACTGTTTGCTTCATCTGAGCGTCGAGTTTGTTTCTTCTTCTTTGGATTTTCACTTCTTGTTGAAGTCGTATCTGTATTCATCCATCTTTTCTTTGTTTGTTCAGCCATAGTAGATTACTGTTTACTCGCAACATTTGCAGAGAGCGGAAAAGCAGCCGCTTAGCTCCGCCTACCCTCTCTGGCAGACCAACCACTGCTGGCTGATGGAGAACGCGTCACTAACTGGGCGCCGCTTGAGATTTTTTTATTTACATGAAAATCTTCAAGATTATCACTTTAGGTAGAAATAAGTGAAAATTTTATTAAGTTATTATTTGAAAGTAACTTATTTTGCATATCGTGTTCAGTGGCTGACAGAGCGGTTCTAACCCCCCCGGTGGTGTGTGATACGTTTGATTAAGGACTCATGGCAAACATGATCTCGATTAATAGTTCTGAAAATTGGGTGTAATAGAGATTAATAATGTCTTCAAAAACAAATCTATTGACCAAGTCATTACAACTTAATTACTATTACGGTTGATTAACTCGCCCTTTCTGTTGAGGCACATGTACTCCTTCAGAAAACGGTTTGTGTAGAGCTCTGACAGAGTTTTTTCTGTCTGTCAGTAGCGATGTGGATATGGAGGTCGACCACTTCACCAACGGAGTGACAGAATCATCCTCAAATGGTTTCCTCAACGGCAGCTCCAAACACACCACCGAGCCTGATGACTGTGACGCAGACATGGGTGGGTAGAGTCTGCGTGTGTGTTTGTGCGTGCGTGTTTGTGTGGAGATATAACCCTGCCTTGCCTCTTTATAAAATGCAGCATCATTCTCTCAGTATTAATGTCCTATTCCGAGAACTTTTGTGTTAAAGCTACCCTTCCTGTCATTGCATTCTGCTGTAAGAGCTCCTGTGCTGTAAATGTACCCCCACATGTAACCTATGTTCAAACATGCCCATATTGCACGCTGACCTGTCCGCGGCTCTGCAGAGGTGGAGTCAGCTCAGTCCAAGAGGCAGCTGTGCGGCGGGAGCCAGGCGGCCATCGAGAGAATGATCCATTTCGGCAGGGAGCTCCAGAGCATGAGCGAACACCTCCGCCGCGAGTGTGGCAAGAACTCCGCCAACAAGAAGATGCTGAAGGTAACACAGGTGGCACTAATACCGTGAACCTAGGGACGATAGACAAAGTTTTTGGAACAAACGCATCAAGGTTGATCTGAATGTTCATTTTGTATACAGCTCCGGAAAAATGTCATGTCCAGCCCAATTCAGATGTGCACCCGATTAAAAACCTCCTGAATGTGATCAAGAGGAAGATTTTCTGCTAATAAAAGACCTCAATGAGAACATTTAGTTTGAAAGTAGAGACAAATGTTGTTTACTTTTTCTGCAAAATACGTTTAATTGCCTTGTAAAAATCCTCCCAAGGCATCTCCTCATTCTGCCTCATTAAAAATTCCCCAATCTGCATAGTCCCCGCCCATTATGCAAATGTACAATCGCCTGCTCCGTTGCGAAAACAAAACACGTGTCTGTAGAAATGTAGTAAGTAGTAGTAGTAACATTAACGTTAGTCGTCAGTAGTGAGTTTGCAAACATTACGATGACGCTTACAGCTGGCTCGCACATCACCGAAGCGGTTCGGTATAGGTTGCACATGATGATATGCATAGCATCACCCCATCCATTAACGGGATTGGCTCCTTAGGTTTGTGACGTCTCAAACCTGCCAATCTGAACACGTGTTGTTCAGCCTGTCCTTTAAAAGCAGACAGGCCCAGCCATGGAGATGACTGCTGATGTTGTCCCTGATATGACTTGTAGCACATGAAGAACCCCACATGGAGATGTTTACAAGGTTAAACACTGGATTTTCACTGGAGGGGGGCTTTAATTATTTCCGGATCTGTATGTCTGTTCACTTTCAAACCAAATTGCCTTAAATCGTCCTTAAGAGAGCGTTCGTGTATCTCTGTTTGTGTTAAGACATCATTCATCTCTTACCATTTACTTAGTTAAATAAAACATTTTTAAACAAACTAAGTTAACTGTTAACACCAAAGCCCCTTAACAACACAAACCAACCCACCAGCTGTTCAGCACCTTGATAAATCAGCAACTCCCGTGTTCTGTGAGGTAAATTACAGTTTTTTTGAATGGAGTCTGGTGCCTTTGAAGAGAGCGTTTCTGGTTAGAAGCGTGGGATCTTAATCTTTAATAGGTCTATCGCTGTAGGGATCCTTTCTGTTATCTTGTCAATCTGTAAATGGCAAAAACAAGTGCTTTTAGTGGACGCACTCTCATCAGACTCATCGGCCCCTACGGATTAAGTAGCAGGTTTAACAACTGTCGGTTTCCTTTCTTTGTGCTAGGCTGCACAGCTGGTTGTAGCTCCTTACTTCTGTACAAAATATGAGTGCTATTGATTTTTCTAATGCAACACCCAACAAGAAATCAGGTCGCAAACCTGTGATGACAAAGTAACCATAGAAATGTACAGAGCTGAGCAGTACGGACGATGCATCCTCAGTATGAGAACCAGTGTGGAGGAGAAAATGACTCATTCTGATCATCATCTGTTTTTGTGTCCCGCTGCAGGATGCATTCAGCCTGCTGGCCTACTCAGACCCCTGGAACAGCCCAGTCGGCTACCAGCTGGACGCCATCCAGAGAGAGCCGGTCTGCTCCACTCTCAACAGTGCAATATTAGGTAGGTTGACTGACCACGTTAGCCATATTCGACATGTTTAGATCTCACTGAGACATTCAACTTCTCAGAACTCCATGTTTTGTTTTATGCGGTTAAATGCTCCGGAGAAAGTGACTTTCAGGAGTATGTGTGTCTATGTCCCAGTCTTTGGGTGAGTTTAACTAGACTCAAAGTTAAGTCACACCTGAAGGGAAAGGTCGATGTGTTTACGTGTTAAAGGCTAAACCACCACCGTGATAACATACAAATGGGTTTCTCGTTCAGAGGATTTAGAGAGTTCTCCTGGAGAATGCAGAGTTTGTTGCCGTGTGCAGAGATAAGCAACTCTGAGAGAGACTTTTTACCAGTATGCATGGGCAGGAAAAAATAATGCAGACAGAAAGAGTCACATCTGACTTTTTTATATTGAATACAGTGTGAGGTTCTGCTCTGTCTGTCGGCCTGTCCCTCAAACTGACATTTGTCAGATGAGGACCCCCGATATTATGACTAAGGACAGGTGTGGAAGGAGGCACTTCTGATCCGTTATCGCCGCTCCTCTGATACGATCAATCTGAAAATGGTGTGCAGCATTTGTTGTTTCCCTGAAACAGGTGGAAGAACCTGTTCCCTCATTTGGTGGGTGTGTCAGAGGTTTCACCTCATCAGCAGCGACGTCTATATAAACTGCTAAATTAAAAAGGAGTGCACTTACATAAGAATAAACGCACGAGGTTTTACACCCCATTCCCTCTTAGGTAAACACTTGTTGGAGCTGAAGGCGGCTCACGTCTTTGTCGTGTGCAGTCCTGACGTTGTTCCTCTCTCTTCTTTCAGAGACTCACAACCTGCCCAAGCAGCCCCCCCTGGCCCAGGCCGTGGGTCAGGCCGCCCAGTGCCTCGCCATCATGGCACGAACTGGCAGCGGCTCCTGCGCCTTTGCCTCTGTGGACGATTACCTTCACTAGCCCTGTGTACACACACACATGCACACACATACACTCTGAGGACCTGTCCAGAAACGGCTCCCCGCACCTCCTCCATCAGTGTAGTTACATTAGCTGAGGAGACGCTCCTCTGCACGATAACGACTAGTAGGAAGTTAACCACCTCACTTGCTTCTTGTTCTGCTTTTACCGATTGGCACCAGCGCCACCGAGGATCCGGAGCCGTTTCTGTGCAGAACTTTGGATTGACAACACATAGCATATACATTTTAAACACACACACACTCGCCCACCACCTCCCCTTCCATCGTTAGTATGAAATTAGGCCTCCGCCATGGTTTGGCCTCGCCTCCAGCCGTCTGAGGCTGCGCCTGCATCATTCTGACTGACTGAGAGCGGGGATGCCAGCCAAGAGTAGCCGACTTTAAAACGCTCGGAGAGCCGAACTCGTGTGGACTCGCTGCAGATACCCAGCCTCCCCGTGTACCAGGGGGTCTTCAAAACCGGGGTCTACAGACGGACAAAAAAACCCTGGTCGAATATTAACGGGAAAAATCAGAAAAAAACCAACAGGAAACAGACGAGTGACCGTCATGGCCGACCACCCTTTAACGTGGTCCCTGTAAACCTGGCTCACCAGGCAAACGCACGCACACACATTACACACGCAAACACGGAGGCAGGCTGATGCTGAAAAGAGGATTGGAAGTCCACCGAGGCGTGCCGAGAACTCCAGCCTCCAGCCAACGCGAGGCTCCGTTAGGGACAGCCCACCCTCCTTGTCACCCCCCTGCACCCACTCCCCTCCCCCCTGACCCCGCCCTCCACTCACTTCAGGACTTCGGCGGAGATTTGTGTGACGCATGTGGACTCGGGACTTCGGAGAAGCCAGAGAGAATCTAGAGTCTCGACTTGTTTTTAATCTTTTTTGTTTTGTTTTTGTTTTCACTTGGCGGAGTGGGGGGGCGGGGGAGGGGTGGTTTACCTGGCTCTTGTTTTGTTTTTAGTTTTTCCAGGTTTACGAGGCATGGTGCGGACGATGACTATTATTATTATTATTATTATTCTAATTATCATTATATTAATTATTGTTACTTGCATTCACAGTATATTTGTTGAGCGCCAGCGAGAGCAAGTTCCACCAACTTATTATAATAAAGGTCCCGATTCCACCGATTTCCAGTGACGAGCGTGTGTACATGTTAACATTTATATATGAATTTAACAAAATGGAATTATATCAATAGAGTGAGATATTTAGTTATCAAATGAAAGGAAATCATTGAAAAAAAAAAACAATCCTTTAATGCTTTGTACCGACTCCAGTGACTCCTGAAGCGTGCTGGTTGTTCCTAGTCTGTACAAGTTTTTATGTTTCCTGTTTGGTTGACCTCAGGGTTCCTGCGCAGGCTGAGCGCTGATATGTTTGACCATTTCCAAGGTCCTGTAAAATGTTGGAAAACATTACTGCTCTTAAGAACTGAGAGTTTAATACTTTACTCTGAGTAATCCTTGTGTTTATTACCGCAGCCTAGCTTCATTTGGCTCTTAAATACTTCTGGACTAAGTCTGGATCCTCTGAGCTCTGCGTAGGAACCCTGCAATGATCTCTGACCCCATTTACTTGTTACCCCAAAAAAAACCAGCTGCACAGCAGGTTTGATGCAAACGTTGTTAATCTTTATTTTCGTATTGATGTCTATGCTAATCCTTAACACACAAAGAACTCAGGAGCCAAAATGTCCCTTTGTTCCTCCTCCTCGGTTTAGAATAGGAAAGTTCGACCAGGCAGCCGGGCCTCGATTACAGGCGGCCTCCATCTTTTTTTTGTTTTTTAGCAGCACTGCGTCGGGTTCTTCAGACTTGAGCCCAGACCAGAGAAAACAAGCAACAGCACGAGCACTGCTTTTGATTTAAAGTCAAACTGAAGTTAAAATCTGTCTTCATTTCTTGAATGTAGCTTTTCAAGCATTTCAAATGTCCTCAGTCTCTTAGCTTCAAGTCTCTGAGTGCATGAGTCCCGTTTTTTGACAGGTGACGTTGCACTTCAACTGCGAAAAATATCCCAGCCCTGTAGCTTTTAAGTACAGGCCTGGGGGGGGTTCTTTTACAATTCCAGAAATCCATTGAAATGTTGAGATAAAGTCAAACTCAGTGAAACGAAACAAAAGTAAGATTCCTCTTCTAAAAACAATTATTACGTTTATTCTAATGTCTGGGCCGAATGCCTTTTCAGAGTTCAGTGATGGTTAGCAGTCAAAAAGCATAAAAGGGGAACCCTTGCTAGCCCAGGTAATTGTACACAGAAGCTAGTTTTCTTGCTAGCATTGATTCCCAAAGGAGCTCTCACTGATTTAGTTTTTTCAGTCAGACTGTAGATAGCCAACGCCACCGTCACGTCACCCTATGGTCTGTGGACTAACGTGTTAAAGCCTCAAGTTTGTCATTGTTGTCTTTGGCACCTTTCTGGAGCCAGAAGTGACCATATTTGGAAAAGAGGGATGAAACACTGCTACACCTCAGGTCACCATGGTATTGACTTGCCAATCACAGCTAGCCATGTCGGAAAGTAAACCCCTCCATGGTCTCTGTGACTCTAAATGAGATCTTAACTGACTAAATGAACATCATGCTGTGTTGAAGAAGATTGAGACCATACACTCGTTAGGGAAATGTTTACTGAGGGAATAAATCAGGAGAGAAGTAGGAACATTTACCCATTGGATTCTGTACAATCCGATTCCCTTTGAGTCGCCCCCTGCTGGCCGTTAGACAGACTGCAGGTTTAAATGCTTAACTTGTGAAACCAAGAGGCTACGTCCACTTCTTTCACACAGTCTCTCATCAGATGTTTGAGAATTCCTGTTTTTACAGTGGAAAACAAGGACACAGCTAAAAACAAACAGATGTTTAACCTCGGCTGTATTAATGGTGGAATATTAACGACTGCTACATACTTATTGAAGGCATCAAGAGTAAAGTAAAGCTTTAATTTCTTCTTTTTGGTAATTATAATTCTGATGAAATAGATAGGATTGTATTTCAGTTTGCTTTAATGTCGCGCAGTGGGAGTGGAATCTGTTGCTTGTTTGTTATTGAGTTTACCCCATGATTCACGTCGACCTGAACGAGCTCAGATTACCCTTCAGTCGACCTCGACTGCACGCTGCTCCCTGGTAGCATATTGCTGTCTGGTTATTATTATTTTTAAAGCTGCTGTTTAATAGCATTCAGGTATGAAAAGCCCTCAAGCTCCACCTGTCTCAAACTACCCATCATCCGTCAGAGGCAACGTCCTCTGCCAACCAGGTTACCGTTTTGTTACCAGACCCTCGTCTGACCTCTTGCGTTTTGTTTTTAGTTGTCAAAGTATCGACGGAGAAAATAAAACAAGAAAAACAATGAAAAAAAAAATCATCCAGTATTTTCAACTGCACTGTGGCTGCAACACTTACAAAACAAAGAACCAAATACTTTAGGAAGAGTATCGCAGCTGTGTGTTCATGCTCGCCACTTGCAGAGAAACAGGAAAACCGAGGCTTTCGCTTGACACCACATCCACCTTTTCCCGTAGTTTTTCCCAGGGGTCCCGAGGTGACTTTTCTCCTCACGGTGGAACCGAGCTTTTCTGTACCTTGGTTTGTTTGGGTTTGTTTTTTTATTTTTTGGATCGCAAGCGGTCACGGCATCGTTTAGAAAACTTCTTAGACAAAGTGTCTGTTGTCTCTTTCTGAGTAAGGTCTGAAACCTATGCATGCCATAGTAAAGTGGTGGTAAGATCAAGTTAGATGTCTCTTATTTTATTCTTTTTGTTTCTCCTTCTTTTTAGCCAGTTCACGGTGTATAAGGAAGATGTCAACCAGTAAGTTGTCCACTGCTGACTGTGTGTCCATTTGGAGAAAAAAAAAGTGCAATTTGTGTGAGGGTGAAAAGATTTATATTAAAAATGATAAATGATGAAGGCACTTTGTCTGGATGCTGCATGACACCTGGAGCTGAAGTCTGTCTCCTGCCTCCAACCACATTTGTCCAGTTCAACAATGAATTCACGGGGCTCGTGAGCACTTAACACAAACCTGCAGAGTGTTTTTTTTTTAAATTACAATTCTGACCACAGTTACCCACAGATGAAGGCTGGAAGGAGAAGACTATTGTTTTTACAGTTATGTCATCATCTAAGCTTTATTAAGATCCTTATAAAAAGACTATCAATCACGGTAATGTTAATAAAACAAGTCAAGTTGTAGATCCCAAAGTGACGTCCTCAAATCACAGCTCGACTGTTATTACTGTGTTGAAGATAAAACATCAACAACATAAACATCTCTCATAGTATCTCTGCAAGTATTACATTAAGTTAAATGCATAACAAGGTCTTAAACTACAGAAGCCCTAAGCGGTCATGCATCCATACTTTTAATCTACCGTGAAAACGACTAATTTCCGGTTGTTTTCTCGAGATCTCGACTTATCTCCACGCTGCCCCACCGTAACGTCAGATGATCATAACTCGTATCTGCAGAGCTGCAAAAGCACCAAACTAACAGAAACAGGCTGAACTTACCTCGTTAGTGTGGCCAATGGCAGCACGGCATGTCCTGCTCTGTAATGTGACAGTGACCAGCCTGTTGTTCTGTTTTCTAGATGATTAAAGTCAAATTTATTTTTAATTTTATTTCATTTAAAGACCCCAAAACATTTTTAATGACACGCTGATTAACAAGCTGAACATATGAAGCAGGAAACCTTTTAACCATGTGTACAATAGATGTCTTTATTGTTCAAAGACTCAAACATAACAATTTATTCATAAAGTCATTTTGAAGCAAAAGGAAAAAAAAAAAGCTGGTCATGTGAGTCTCACATTTCAGCAACGAGTTCCAGGTTCCCACAGATGCTTTATCATAACATCGCTCGCTTAGGAACACGAGGGAACGTCCTGGTTCGTTATCAAACCAAGGAACAAAAAGTCTTTACATAAGATTCTCACAGACTGTATAAAAAGATGGCCGACATGACAGCTCCCTAAAGTGAAGCCAAACTCTCTCTATCGCCCCCTGCTGACTGGCTGCAGTATAGCTCATAAAGCCCGCCTCCTCCATGTTAACAGATGGGACATGAGTCAAACTATAAAATCAAAATACACGTCAAATAAAATTTTCTCAAACATGGTTTCTGTCATTATAGTTAGTTCTTATCATGCTGATTTATGTCCAAGTTTACTTTTAATTAGTTATTTGATGCTATCAAAAGGGGGTGTGACCTCATGATTGACAGCTCTGTTGACGAATCGGGCTGCAAGTTAAATGTGTTTTGGGTATTTTGGCTTCACTTTTGTACAACCAGAAGAAGACGTGTGTCGTCCATCTTTATATACAGTCAATGCTCATCGTAAACAGAGGAAAAGGCCTCTAACTGCATCCGTTTTTTTGGGGTCATTTAAATCTTGCATCCCCAGTCTGCTGCGTCCACATTCTGTCGATATAATTTGTCGTCCATTTTCCCCGACCAAAATCATCTGCCGGTCGGCCGTGATCGGGCAGAAGGAGCAGCGAGGCCGGTGCAGCGAAGGTCCGCTGAAACTGGTCTCGGTTTTTGGAGACGTCGGTCAGCAGGAGGAAATCTGCTGCTTGTGGATCCACCTCTTCTTCAGCTTCTCTGCTTTGGCTTTTTCTTTACAGGCTGGAGGATAAGAGAAGAAACCACTGATGAGTCCGACCATCTCTGAGGCAAATAGCAATGCTAGTAGAGTAAATCCGGTGATGATGTTAAATAACAATTTTCTAATAACCATTTATAGTAACAATCTGAACATGTAGTTATAAAAGATGCTGTTTGTATTAACTACAAAATGTTACAGCTACGAATTGAGCTAAACGCTAACATCAGCATGCTAACATGCTTTCCACTGAAAAGTAAGGATGTTATTTAGAAGGTCTGCACGAAACGGGGACAAACTGTTATGAAGATACGATGTGCCGCCATTTAGAAAATATTGAAGTTTGAATATTAGCTGTAACTGACAGCTCCTGTCTTTCTGCTGTTCAGCACCAAACTGACACCATTAATCTGAGGGCAGCTAACGGCTAACATCCCATCAGGCTACATCTAATGGGACGAATCAGGCAGGCAGTCTTTCGCAATGTGTTCATTACACATGTTCATTTTGTGATGGAAGTGTGATTTATTGTGCAGCCACATTTAGAAGATATAAAGGTAACAATGTTCACAATATGAGATAGCGAGTTAGCATGCAAATTTGTTCTAACTAGCATGTGGCTAAATGAGGGAGGGCTCTTTGCATACTGCTATGCAGCTAGCGCAAGAATGAATCAAGGTCTGACTTCACCACAGATGTTTGTTAGCTTTGTGATAATTGGACCTCCTTCATGTGTTTACTTTCTCACTCCAGCGCCTGACACATCTAACCAATGAGCAGAGGGATCCCTCACAGGCGCCTTTAAGTGATTCACTTTAATGGGAAACATTAACTAACTCCTCAACAGACAGTAGGCGATGAGGGATCACCGCAGGACTTTGTAGAAGACGCAAATGTTTGAAGAAAGAACCGCTTTGTTTTGGTTCATTTACAGGAGCTGTTCTTCTGTCGCTGCCCTCGGCGTTTCCCTGGGGGCAATTTTCTTCTGATGCCAAGATGTGATTTTATTGTAAAACACAGAATTTCGGAAATTTAAAGACCAAAAAAATATGGGGAGAAATGTACACTATAAACAGTAAATAATTAAAAATAGATTTGACAGGACGTTACACTGACTCAGACCAGAGTAAACGACACCTGCAGTCTGTGTAATGACTTTTTGCTTCTTCTCTTTAAGAATACACGACATGCCTTTCAAAAGGTTAAAAAATCTTAACTCACCCCAGTCTTTCTTGACAAACTGCACCGCTGCACTTTTATTTCTCCCCTTCTTGTTCTGGAGGGAGAGCAGCTCGGTACCTGGAAGCAGACGGACATGAACCTTTAAATACATTAAACACAAAACGGGCTGAAAGTCAGGCTGACAGGCATGATGTCGCTGTCGTCTCCATAGCAGGAGTCCCAGAGGAGCGGACGCCTCAGCGGGACGAGACAGACGTTTCTGTAGCAACGCTCAAATTGAGACAGATCATCGTCTTTACAGACTACTGCCACAGAGTGTAGCTTGCAAGTATAATGTCAAAATAAACAATTGTTTGTGTTCGTTGGAAGGTGTTATTCTACATCTTTACAGGCCAAAACAAACCACGTCTAAGTTTGTGACTTAATACTTTCTGACTTCCTGTCTTTGGCTCTCAGCTCCAAGCACCGTGCTTCAGAGCTAAATCTTTAAAAGCTCACCGTCTCCAGCCAGGAGGCCCTGCTGACGGTGATTATGAGATGTGATGTAGAGCAAAGAAATAGTCCCTTAATGCCTTCCTCGCTCTCCACAGTGCACGGCGCTCCAGGATCTCTCTCAAAACACAATCTAACCAGAGCCATCTTCAGGTTTTACAGTGTAAACCAGTGGGAAAAACACCTCCACAGGTCTCAACTTTACAATGTATACACGTAGTTCTGGTTATTGACGACAACTTTGAGTGTCAACAAAACAAAGACGGAACTTTATTTTCCATGTTTTGAAGAACTGGGGAGAGTTAGTCAAAGGTGGGCATGTCTGGGCGCTTTGGGGTCTAGACGGTTAAATTTGGTCGCAGGACTTCAAACAACTGGACAGGCACCTGAAGGCCTCATGCCACCGTGAGTGTGTCAGCGTTTGAGCTGCAGCGTGATCGCCACCATCTCATCTTTTTATTTAATTTTTGTGTTGCCTTTAATTGCTTTTTAGCTTTATCCAATTCTTTTTAATTTGCCTCTTTAACCACCGTCTTTCCTCATCCTTCTGTCTCCTCTCTGCTGTGTTTTTACATCTTTTGGTTGAACTTCATATGGTCCTGCTGTGTCTGGCCTCGTTTGTCAAAGCACTTTGTAAACTCTTGTTGGTAAAAGGTGCAATATAAATAAAGTTATCATTATTATACTTACTTGTGGTCCTGCAGCTTCCTGGTCCGTACAGTCTGGACTGGATGAAGTCCTCGGCCGCCTCCTGCTGGAAGGACGCTGATGATCGCTCCCTCACCGTCGCCACCGTGTAGTTTCCCTTCAGACTGACAAACAAACAGGAACACGTACACATTATACTCTAACAACTTGTCCTTTAATATGTCTGCTGACAGGAAGTCTAATACTTCTTTTTAACTACATTATGACTAACTAAGATATAGAAGTATAAAGCGGTTTTACATTAAAAATCTGTGTCTCTCCGACACTCTACAGAGGACATGCAAGCTACATGCTAACGTTAGCGGAGATTGTTTGGAGGTTAGCATTCCTTGTTCACAAACTTTTACCAGGAGCCGATTTATCTGCAGAGGTCTCCTCGTCTTTAAAACAAACATACAAAAACATTGCAAACTAGTAAAAACACTAATGAAGGAGTTCCATAAATCAGAGTATCTGCAACACTATTCAGTGGACACAGTATGTCCTGTTAGGGGGCTGCTAGCAGAGCGGCATCTAACAGTTTCCTCATCTGTGGAGGATGTAGGGAGATGGCTTTCACTCACTGTCTGTGGCGCTCTTTCTTCCTTTTTCACAGAGGACACGCTCTTTCTTTCTCTGCTATGTCTGCTGTGTGTGGGCTGTTTGATCTATTCACATCTTCTCAATATGTTCAGAGTTTATCACCATTATCAAGGAAAACATAACAGCGATCAGCTAGTTTTAGAACCCAGCCCTACTTATAACAGCGTCTGCAACTCGAACATATATTAATTTATATTATTAAATTAATATCAAAAACATTTAAAGCCAGTCGACTGAGGAAATAGTCTAAACTTGCCGAACAGGACAGCTCTGGAAACATAAGAAGTATTTTGACCTGGACAAAGCAGGAGAAAGTGTCCACATACTTTTGGCCATGTGATGCATTTCATTCATCTACTTCTGATCTGAGCGTCCAACAAGGAGAGAAAGCTAATCACAGGTCTGGATTATTATTAACTGCTGACAATAAACATTTATTATGAATAAATGCTGGAATCAATAAGATATATTTCATCTTTATGTCTTTAGTTTTAAGCATCACATTCTTCATCCGTAGATGGTTAATATTATGGTACTACAGTTATGACAGAAGTAGATTTACATACTTTCGGGCATGTGCCATTTTCCCACTCTTCTTCTTTTTCTTCTTCCCGCACTCCTCCTCCTCCTCCTGCTGCTGCTGCTGCTGCTCTTCACCTGGGTGAGGAACATAAGTCATAGTGAGGCTCATTCTGCTGCTCAGTTTCTCTCTGTTTATGGTAGATGTTTGCCTCTTTACCTTCATATTCAGACTGCTTCTGCTTCCTGCAAAATAGAGCAGATTTAAGTGTTCACTGAGCAGAGATGAAGGATAACATGTACAAAGATAAAGAGCTGCAGAAGAGTCACAAGAGTAAACTTACTTTGAAGGGGCCGACTCGATTTCCTCCAACACATCGGCGGGTAAAAGTTTTCTTTTCTGTGAGAAACAACACGTAAATAAAAATCATACAGAATATATTTCTCTGCTTCGTCAAGTCTTTCTGGTTCTTTTCAATGTTTAATAAGTTGAAGCAAAAACCTGTTCATTTCCCCGAATACACACAATAATTAAAACAAAAACATGACTGAGACACTGCAGTCAAGCATCAGCTTGTTCAAGGTATTTGAGAGGTCACTTTGGGTTCTGTAAAATTGTGATGAGCACTTTCCACACTGCATAGGCTCATCGATTAATCGTGAAAATATTCATCGGGCAAAGCGATAATTAACCTAACATCTTTTTTCCAGTCCTAAACGCTTACCTTCTGTTCCTGGAACAGTTCCTGTCTCTTCCGTCTCTTCTCTTTCAGCTGCTCCTTTTCTCTGCCAACATAGAAATGTGTCTTATCTAACTTAGATGCAAACTTATCACATATAATATATCAAACGTTGTTCAATATTTCTGGTTAAATGTTTTCCTCTTTAAATATTAAACTGCTCTTTGGGACAGCAGTAAGCGGGTTTTTTTGGACAACTCAGCACACCAAAGTCAATTCAACTATTGTTAAACACTGCGTATGTTGCTCATATGCAAACTTACATGCCTCACATTTGACATGATTGAAAATTTGATATAAATATTTGCCGTCTCAAACCTCACTTCGCAATTAAGTGGTGTTATTTTGACAACCAAATAATCGTGAGCTGAAAAGTGCTACATGAGAGCGCCGATGTGAAAAGTTCTCCAAATAGAATAAGAACAAGTGTCAAAAACTCTTAGAGTTGTACTTATTCTTCTCCTTAGCGAGAAAACACCTTAAGTCGGGTTGTTTTGAATTGAGTTTGGCTTGCCGGGTCCGCCCGTACACGAGAGCTAGTTAGTTACCTTCTGGCTCTGTCCAGCGCCTGTTTCATGCTACGTAAAGCCTCAGTCTTTGAGTCTTCAAAGGTCACCTCTTCGGGTGCCTCATCGTCACTGGACGCAAGCACTAAACTGAAATCTTCAGTCTGTTCTTCGATATCTGCCGTCTTTGACGACGGAGCTTTTTTCCCACGTTGTTTCTTCGCCATGTTTGCTCGGCTAATAGTCAAACGTCATCATTCTGCGCCACAGCTTGATGCATATAAAATGTTGTGTTGAGACGTCTGCCCCCTAGTGGCAAAACGGAGACTCACAACCAAAAAATGAAGTGCAATCGAGGAATAGGTTACAACCATGGTTTTAACGTTGTCATCAATACATTAACTTACACTTAATATTTGTATTTCTGATTCGTCTCACTATGTGTAACTTTATTTATATATTATTTGCATAGAAATATAAAGAAAAAATGTTAGCAAGCATTTATATTAGTTCTGATAATCTGATAAGTATCTTGGCAATTTTCGACATTCATATGAGTAAATCTAGCAACTTAAGCTCATGTTTTGCTTTTTTCAAACTGCTTAGCAGTAAAACTTACAAAATTATGTATCTTCAAAACGTACTCCTGTACTCAGTACTTATTCGTGTGTACATTGTTTTAAATATTAATGCATTTTATTGTACTCATATTGTTACTATACTTAATTCAAGTTTTAAGCAAGATTTTTTGTTTTTGAACTTTAAAAGGATCCTGCAAGCTTTTACTTTGAAAGACAAAGACAGGAAATCCTTTTCGAAATAACCGTTGCGAGCTTGTCAGCGTCAGGTGCAGCCCGCTATCAACAACAATAACAACGGGATTAGCTAACGTCACTCTGGTTTTCCCTGACACAATGCACCGACTCTTGTTCGTGTTCCTAGCCGCAGCAGGGGCCTCTGCTCTCGGCGTCCGCAGGCTGGATGTCTCCGCGGCTGCCGGGCCCTGCCTCGCCCCGCTGCAGTGGGAGGGCAGGTGGGTTCTGTATGACCACAGCACCGGGAGGAACAGCCGATCCGCTGTCTCATACGACGGCCTCAACCAGAGGATCCGAGTCCTGCAGCAGAACAAAAAACACACCCCGTGTCAGAAGTAAGGACCAAATTTCTACAGCCTTATCAGCATATTGCACACAGTTAATATTGCATGTAACAGTGGTTAAAACACATTTAAATCTGAAGATAAGTAATTGTCTTAATCTTATAACCACCCATTATTTTATTTTACCAAATGGTTTTAATGTGAATAGCTCTATCTAAAAAGACGACCCCGCTTTCTAGTAAGAAACCTTTACTAAACAGTTAGAGGGCTTATTATTGATAAAAATGTATTTATTTATAAATCTAAGCTTTACAAATCTGTTAAAAGCCATTATTAAAAACAACTTTTGGGTTGCCAGGTTGTGAAACAGCCCTTTGGCTGGCGATTATCATTTTTGGCTGGCTGTAATGTTGATTTAAATGTTGGTCTAAGCAAAATAAGCAGAACAAAATGGAAATTTGTTCCAGTTTCTTTAACAGTCACTTGCACAGCTGCAACAATTAATGGATTCGGCTCATTAATTTATTTATTGCAAGTTATTGTTTTTATCATTGATGAATAATTCCAGTCACTTTTGAAGAAGAAATATCAAACATTTTGGTTCCTGCTCCTTGAGTGTTTGACGTTAATGACAGTAAATACTGAGGCTTTAGGTTTTGGACAAAAAAAGCAGTTTAAAGACGTCACTCCTCCCTCCTCCCTCTTTCTCTTTTTCTCCTGCAGGTTTTTTGAGTACATCTACTTGTACCAGAGCATGGTGATGTTTCAGATTGACCAGAAGACCAAGGACTGCTCAAAGATCGCTCTGACTGAGGCCTGGGATCCCTTCGACATTCCAAACAACTCCACGTTCGAGGATCAGTACATCATCGGAGGACCTGGGGACAACGTGGAGGTTCAGGAGTGGTCAGACAGGAAGCCGGCACGCCAACGTAAGCCTGGTTTCTTTTTTTATATGATTTATTTTGGGATTTTCAACACCAAAAAGGAAACATTCTGTTGAATGAGGTAATTAATTGCAGAGGTATTAATGATACTAAGACAAAAACCACAAGAAGAAAACTATAACTAATAAATAAATGCAATAACATTTGAATGAATAAAGTAACAACAAAGAAAGGACAGAGCCTGGTTTTCAACTAAAGCCACTCTGAGGACAAAAGTCATGATTTATCTTAAAAAAAACACCTGAAAAAGTCCGTGTTCACAGTCACTTTTGGCTCTGGTTTGGTCTCAACCAACCAAAAAAAATGTTTTTCTAAGCGCTGCAGATTTTTGCAATAAATGTCTGTAGGTTTGATACTACAATCAACCATTCCACAGTAATGGAGACGATTAGCAAGCATAGGATGCTAATTTGTAAAGGCTTTCGAGTGGGGGATAAGTCAACCATAGACTGTATAAAAAGATGGCTGACATGACAGTTCCCTAAGAGTGAAGCCAAACCCTCTCTATCGCCCCCTGCTGACTGGCTGCAGTATAGGTCATAAAGCCCGCCTGCTCCATGTTAACAGATGGGACATGAGTCAAACTATAAAATCAAAATACACGTCAAATAAATTTTTCTCAAACATTTTTCTGTGATAATAGTTACTTCTTATCCTGCTGATTTATGTCCAAGTGTTGAGTTTTCTGACAAGTTTACTTTTAATTAGTTATTTGATGCTATAAAAAGGGGGTGTGGCCTCGTGATTGACAGCTCTGATGACAAATGCGGTTCCTGCAGCGTTCTGTTCCCCAGCAGCAGAGTAGAGCAGCTATTGAAGGATTGAAACCTCCTGTTCCTCTTTGCTCTGCCGTAACGTTTGCTCGTCTCTCCGCCAGATGAGACCTGGGTGGGCGTTTACACTCTGAAGGACTGCTACCCGGTGCAGGAGACCTACACCAGGAACAGCAGCGTCACTACCTCCACCCGCTTCTTCAACCTCCAGCTGGGCATCAGCGACCCTGACGTCTTCACCCCGCCCAGCACCTGTCAATCAGCTCGGCCTGAGAGGATGTCCGAGTCCAACTGCTGAGGTCTCCCCCCGCCCTCACCTCTGGCCTTCGAATAATCTGGAAGTTTCTTTAGTTAAATAAGTGTCTGTTACATTTAGTCTAACAGGTGTACTATAGTTGTACTGTTTTCTCTGGTTTCTGCTGAGTTTCTATCGTTGAACAAACAAAGAAAACAATCAATGACTACGAGGGTAAAAATATAAAAACAAGTTCAAATCAAAGGATAAAGAAAACTAATTCAAAGTTCAGATGAAGACATCAGCGAAAACTTTAGGTGCCTCCAATAAGAATGACAATGAGATATTCTAAATTGGTACTTCAGTCTGAGTCTGAAATCACGCCCTTGTTCACCCCCTCAATCCTCCCTCTGTAAGAGACCCTCAGTAGTTTACTCTGAGTCAGACCTGACAGCAGGATTATTGGGAAGAAGGTTTTGATTTTGAGGCTAAATTAATTGTCATTTTGAATTGCGCCATATTATTTAGATGTTGCCTGTGGCCTAAATTTTTTACAGATACTCGACTGTAATAAAGACAAATAAAGGATTGACTTCATGTTTGCTACCTGGAGATGGAAATAATGTCCTACCCATTATTTCCTAATATGTAGTACAAGTAGTATGCTGCAACTTTCTGCATTAAATTAACACAGATATGCATTTAAAAAAAAAAAACTAGCTTGCATTTTTCGTCATCATCAAAAAAAACAAAAAAAGATTTTACTTACAAGCACACATTGCAGATTTTCCACACATCCTGCAGGTGTCACGCATAAACAATATGCCCAGCCCAAAACAGGCCTGCAGAAGACAAAAGCAGACGTTTCTTCCAAGCTTTAGAAACAAAAGTGGCCCACTAATAAGCATTCAAATTAAACAACATCCTGTCGTCAGTACAACTTAACATTTCAGGATTTTAAACCTACGTTTCATCAGAAATAAGACAAATTACAAACACAATTAGTGAAGAAGCTCTGATCCAAATGGAGCAATAACCCCAATAAGAAAAAACAGATACAGTTTGGGACATAAGCGTGTGTTTAACTCACCATCTAGTTCTTTAATAAAAAGTGAGGCGATGGCAGCATTCGTGTTACTTTATTTTACCTCTAATGTTCACCCATGGCAGCGTGTGCTCACAGTGAGCAGCACACTGAGATTGAAGACTACAAATCTGCGTTAGTTTACGTCATCACTTACTCGTTCGGTGTCACTTCACTGTTGTATTTTGCCTCCATTAAATATGCTACATTGCAGTTTGGGATTGTTAGCAGGAAGTGAACATTCAGGCACTTTATATGTAGTGCATTTTAAAGTGAAAGAGTGTGATTTTTTTTGATTTACTGCTAATTTGCTTACTGTTGTCATGAGACATGCTAGCTGAAAACTAGCTAACAGCTAATAATAACAAGTGCTTATATGGGGATTAGCTTCATGCCATACAGTTCTAACAAATACTCTTCCTGCAACCGGTTAGTAATATTAATTTCCAAAAGCTAACAGGTTAGCGAACAGTTGTGTTTCAGTGAAGCGTTCTGACTACATGCTAACAAGTGTTTGTGTGACTCTGCTCACCGTGGGCAGATCGATAAATCCAAATATTCCATCAAACAAATTAAAGACATATTGTGAAGTTCACGGCACAAAAACAACTTCAGAACGTAGCCATTCAGATTTATTTTCTAACGCTAGCATGAGCATACATCTCAGCGATGACTATGCCTGGATACTGCGACCACTTTGAAGCCCAAATCTATCAATCCCGATTGATCCATTATTCATTTGGTCCTAAGGTGAAGAAGTACAAGCATTTAATCACTTTCTTAAAGCTGTTGAACCAACAGCGTGGAGAGCTGCAAATCTCCCTGAAGAAACAAACTATACAACAAACCTGCACACACCTTGGGCCTTTTGCCAACCCTCTACGCCCTCTCCATGAGCACCTCCACTGTGTTTTTGCTGGTGCCATCCCAAACCTCTGAGTGTGGAGTCAGAGTGGGTCATAAAACCGAGTCAAAACAGCGAGTCTGCACCGATGCTGACTTACTGACCGTGTGCAACGCGGCACTGAAAGTTCTGTGTATAGCCAGCACAACGTTAAAATGCTTCCTACTTCAGTGTGAATGCAGGATTAGGCCCTACACTTTAACGCCTTGATGGAGTGTTAGTGGGGAGGGTCCGGTTTGAAAAAGGCCCAAAAGTTTAAGGAAGATTTGTCTTTGTTGATTTGGGTCTCTTACTTTAGGTTATGACTTCATTACGGGTAAAACTGCTGCACTATTAACGTTAGACAGATACGGTGAAAATAACTGTAACTGATAACAGCTTCATGCAATGCTGCATTTACTGTGATGACCTGAACACAACAAGACGTTCAGACTACATTGACTCAAACACACAATAAAAGATGTTTGGTGGTTTGTGTTTCACAGTAGTTTTCTTTTCACATTTCATACAACAAGCATAATAATAATGATTTGTTGTGGGTTGTTTCAGAGATAAAAGACACATCTTTACACCTTTGGTTTTTCGGTCACGCTCTAAACATTCTGGTGTGACCGGGAAGTGAGGGATGTGGAAACAAATCGACAGTGACACCACAGGATCCTTTGAATTAGAGGATCTTAATTTAAACCTCTCTTTACTGACGTTGTTTGAAGCTGTCAAAGTCCCGGGGAAGTTTTCACAAGTCTTCCTGCAGGTTAATCAGCAGGTTCACAACAAGTGTGAGAAGTGGTGCACAACACGAGAGGGCGCCTTCATCCTGCTAACCAGGATGTTTTCACTCTGTGTGCATGTTATAGTTAAGAGCATGTTTTTATGCACATCAGATACATTTATAAGGAAAACACTTGGATTGAAGGTTGAACTGATAACATGTTGGTGGTCAAAGGTCAAAGTTCAAGGTCACTGTGACCTCACAAACCATGTTTTTGGTTGTAACTTAAGAACTCCTACGCTAATTATGATACAAGTTTGCACAAACGTCCTCCTGGACTCAACAATCTGATTCGATTTTGGTGGTCAAAGGTCAAGGTCACTGTGACCTCACGTCCATCTCATTCTTGTGAACGCGATATCTCGGGAACGCCTTGAAGGAATTTCTTCAAATTTGCCACAAACGTCCACTTCAACTCAAGGATGAACTGTTTAGAATTGGTGGACAAAGGTCAAAGGTTAAGCCCTAAACCTGACTACACATAACACGCTTTTGGCAATAAGAATTCATACGCAAATAACTATGACAAATGACAAGATAGGATAAGATGATAAAGTGATGCCATTTTATACCCAAAAGGTCAAAGGTCAACTTCACTGTGAAAACATAATGTTGGAGGAGGTTTAAAACTTCACTGGTGTGATGAAAACGTCACTTCGAGGAGACTTCTTTGAGCACAATTGTGAAGAAAATAGATGAGCATGTAATAAACGTCTACATTTTCCAGATCCATCCAGTCAGTACAGTCTGCAGGTGAGCTGCAGGGCCACATCATGTGGTGCATTCAGGTCCTCTGGCGATTACTCAAAATGACATGTTACATTTAACATGTTTTTCTTCAAATATGCTTAAAGGACTTCTTATGAAGTCAGAAAAGGTTGAGGACGTCATTTCTTCTACAGCATCAATTTCTCTATTTGTCTTCTATTGTATTAAATTATCATCATCATTCAGTCAAACTGAACTTTAAGAGCAGCAGAAGAGCTTATTTCAAACACAAACCCTCTGATTCAAAGAACAGTTTCCCTCCTCAGGTTGAAATAAGTGTTTTTAAATGAGAAATGAACTCGATGGTAAACAAACACAAAGTATGGCTCTCACACCGCTCCTCTTCCTGGAATGAAACAGAGCTTGATAACCCCTCCCTCTTCTTCCTGCTCTCACACACAGCCAGCTCCACTCTGACTCAGATCCTTCCTTGTTCCCTCCCCTTCAGATCTACAGTTTGAAGACAGGTGTAACCAACCAGAGCTGACACTCACTGTACAAACACGTTGTTGGATCAGAGCTCAAACTAGTTTTAGTGTTGAGGAAGTGAAACTCAGACAGTCGTTGTCACTGAGAGGTGAAATGGCGCAGAAAGGAGTTCAGCTGGACCGGGAAACCTTCTCTTGTTCCATCTGTCTGGATCTACTGAAGGATCCGGTGACTGTTCCCTGTGGACACAGCTACTGCATGAACTGTATTAAAACCCACTGGGGTACAGAGGATGAGAGGAGAGTCTACAGCTGCCCTCAGTGTAGGCAGACCTTCACACCGAGGCCTGTCCTGCTGAAAAACACCATGTTAGCAGCTTTAGTGGAGGAGCTGAAGAAGACTGGACTCCAAGCTGCTCCTGCTGATCACTGCTATGCTGGACCTGAAGATGTGGCCTGTGATTTCTGCACTGGGAGAAAACTGAAAGCCTGCAAGTCCTGTCTGGTCTGTCTGGCCTCTTACTGTGAGAAACACCTGCAGCCTCATTATGAATCACCTACTTTTAAGAAGCACAAGCTGGTGGAGCCCTCCAAGAAGCTCCAGGAGAACGTCTGCTCTCGTCATGATGAGGTGATGAAGATGTTCTGTCGTACTGATCAGCAGTCTATCTGTCATCTCTGTTTAATGGACGAACATAAAGGCCACGACACAGTCACAGCTGCAGCAGAAAGGACCGAGAGGCAGAAAGAGCTCGGGGTGAGTCGACAAAACATCCAGCAGAGAATCCAGGACAGAGACAAAGATGTGAAGCTGCTTCAACAGGAGGTGGAGGCTGTCAATCGCTCTGCTGATAAAGCAGTGGAGGACAGTGAGAAGATCTTCACTCAGCTGATCCGTCTCATGGACAAAAGACGCTCTGATGTGAAGCAGCAGGTCAGATCCCAGCAGGAAGCTGAAGTGAGTCGAGTCAGAGAGCTTCAGGAGAAGCTGGAGCAGGAGATCACTGAGCTGAAGAGGAGAGACGCTGACCTGGAGGAGCTGTCACTCACAGAGGATCACAACCAGTTTCTACACGACTACCCCTCACTGTCACCACTCAGTGAATCTACAGACTCATCCAGCATCAAGATCCGTCCTCTGAGGTACTTTGAGGCTGTGACAGCGGCTGTGTCAGAGGTCAGAGGTAAACTACAGGACGTTCTGAGGGAGACATGGAAAAACATCTCACAGACAGTGACTGAAGTGGATGTTTTACTGCCACAACCAGAGCCCAAGACCAGAGCTGAGTTCTTACAGTACTCATGTGACATCACACTGGATCCAAACACAGCACACAGACTGCTGTTATTATCTGATGGAGACAGAAAAGCAACATTCATGAGTAAACATCAGTCTTATTCTAGTCACCCAGACAGATTCACTGATTATAACCAGGTCCTGAGTAGAGAGAGTCTGACTGGACGTTGTTACTGGGAGGTGGAGAGGAGAGGAGGAGCAGTTTGTGTAGCAGTCGCATACAAGAGTATCAGCAGAGCAGGGAGCGGGAAGGAATGTGTATTTGGATTCTATGACAAATCTTGGGCGTTACGTTGTGACAACAACAGTTATAACTTTAGGTACAACAATGTCGACACTCCTGTCTCAGGTCCTCCGTCCTCCAGAGTAGGAGTGTACCTGGATCACAGAGCAGGTATTCTGTCCTTCTACAGCATCTCTGAAACCATGACTCTCCTCCACAGAGTGCAGACCACATTCACTCAGCCTCTCTATGCTGGACTTTGGTTTATCTGTTCTCCTGGATCCACTGTTGAGTTGTGTAAAGTGAAATAGACAGAAGTCATGTAAGGGACAGCGGGTTAACTTCTGTGTTTTAATTCTTCAGCTTGATTTTTATTCATGTTTGTTGCTGAGAGCTGATTGTTGTCACATCTTTGTCACCTGTCAATCAAACTTGATGGGCGGTACTTTGACGTCTTCTCATGTGTTCTGTAAATGAGCTCCTTTAAGTGCCGCTCCTTCCTGTGTCTGTTTAGCCATGGAGGCTTTCACTGCTCATGATGATCGATGTTCACCTGAACTGACATTTCTCTGCGTGAAAATAGAAACTTCTCTCTGCTCTAAATGTTTGTTGATTGTTTGTATTGATGCGTTTATATGCTGTTGTTTCTGTTGTCATTCATGAGTGTGAAGAGAGAAAGCATCAGACCTTTCTTTAACGTACACATTTTGTTTTCACCACTTTGTACATTTGTAGAAAATCTATAATCACATTGATATGAAAAAGTTTTGTTGCTTTTTAAACGGATGAAAAATGTCCTCAGAGGTATTTTAAACCTTCAATGATCATGATGAAATCAATAGTTCAGATTGTGGTCAAACAAACTGATGGTGTGGATGAAGTGAATCTGTTGATGAAATCAGGAACAAGAATCATTGAACAGACTTTACTGATGTGATGTGTGAACAAACTGAACTTTGACATCATGAATAAACAAACAGGATCAAAGTGTTTCCTTCTCGTCTTCATTGGTTGAAAGCTGTCCTCGATGCTGTGAGTCTTCTCAATATCACTTTAGTTGCTGCAGTTTAAAAAGCCCGGGTATCTTACTTTGAAATATAAATCTTTGCAGAATCCAGAGTCTCTCCTGAAAAGAGACTCTGGATTCTGCAGCTCAAACTCCCACAGTTGTGATTTCAAAATTCCAGATGGTAAGAGAAAGACAGGGTGACAGAGAGGGGAGTCAGAGGGTGCCGTCTTCTCTGCCTCAGCTTGATCAGATAAACTGCAAACTTCCAGGTTTGAATCCCTCAGTGGATGTTTTGGATCCTAAAACCTGCAGCTCTCAAAGGAAAATCATTAATCTTCATGTGTTGTTTGTCTTTATTATTAGTACGACTAAGGAGACAGCTAAATGTGTGAAGCATGAAAGCAAATGTATTCAAGTATATTGTATTATATGACACTGAATCGTATCCTATCTTATCTTATTAGTTTACAAGAGATCAAAGTCATCTTAAACCGACAATCTCTAAGATTTCAGTTTTTTTCTCTTGGGCGCCACCTAGTGGTGATAAACGGTGGATTATCACTTCTTGTTGAAGTTGTATCTGTAGTCATCCATCTTTTCTGTGTTTGTTCAGCCATAGTAGATTACTGTTTACTCGCAACACTTGCAGAGAGCGGAAAAGCAGCCGCTTAGCTCCGCCTACCCTCTCTGGCAGACCAACCACTGCTGGCTGATGGGAAACGCGTCACTAACTGGACGCTTGGGATTTTGTCTGCAAAAGTGGCCACAGACAGCCAGTCTGTAATACTGCAAATGCAAAGGCTTTCATCAGTGGGCCATCGGCTCAGTCACCATCGTGTTGCCTCATTCGGTGACAGAAAGAGACTTAACAGACATTTACATGAAAACTTAAAGATTACTACTTTAACTTTAAACCCTCATATTGATCTTTCCTTCTACGTCTGATCACAGTGAATGTGTGCAACGCTGGTAAATGTTACGTCGGTGACGTAACGTCTCTTAAAACGTGGCTGTTGGTCACAATTTATTTCATAAGAGTATTTGGACAACATTAACAGTGTTCCTGATATTAACCCTATATTTGATCATTTAAATATTCACATTTACACTACACGTTATCCTCTGGATAGATTGGAATCATGGACTGTTTAAAGAGATGGCCGACATGACAGCTCTCCAAAAGTGAAGCCAAGATGGAGACGCGTCGTCCATCTATACGTACAGTCATTGGAATAAACTAGAGATGCACGATATTGGATTTTTTGCAGATATCCGATATGCCGATATTTTTAAACCTCTTTGTTGTTTTCGATACCGATATATTCGTTTTTTTCCACCTACTTGCAGAGAACATCAGGTCTCCCCTGTAGTGGAATTGATATTATGCCTTCTCTTATTGTAGCGGCCAAAAACTGCCATACCGCACACATCTTAGCCCCTTCTTTGACGGAAGAGGCGCTATACAAAAGGTCACATGTCTGAGCGCACCTGAATGCAGCATCCCCCCGAAACACGGCAGTGAGGGAGACATGCCCGGACCTGTTTACTGCACCTACTACGGAGACATCAGTGATCGCAGACAGACTCTTTTTATCGTGTGTGCGTCCATGAATATGTAAGTTAGTTTTGCACTGATGTTGATGTTACTCTCATAAGCGTCGGCTTTGGCCGCGAGTGTATTTTTGGCGTGTTTGATGTTAAGTCAGTAAAATGACGAGAATGTGACTAGTAACTGTTAGCTAGGTAAGAGTTGTGAAAGTTGTTTAACTTCTGTTCATCGGCTCGAGTTTCTGTGACTGTTTAGTCTTTATTTGTATATTGTTGATAACTTTGTGTAGGCAGTGCGCACGCACACACGCGCCGAGTAAATGTCGTAGCATTATGTCAAGCTGTTTAGGGAATCATGCATTTAGGCAGAATTAAAGCGTCGTTTTATCAGCGGAAAATATCGGCAGAAAAACAACATATCTGCCGATGCCGATAAGTCCTTTTCAAGCCATAATCTGCAGATACCAATAACGTGCAGATAACATCGTGCATCTCTAGAACAAACTGTTAAAAAGTGGCCAGAGAAAAAATATAAAAATCTGCAACATTACGGACACATTTTTCACAGACCTGCTCAGAAAAGTCCAAAAAGACGAGACCGTGGCTCCTCAACAGTGCCTAAATCTTTATTTTTCAGTAAGCTACATTTTTTTTCTCCAAATTAGACAGTTTTACATCATGACACAGAGTAACTTAAATTATCTATAGCTGACATGTACGCTTGATTCCAGTCTCGATGGAAGAATAGACCAAAAAATAAAATAAAAATCAAGACGAGAAACAAAAAAAAGAAGCCCTCTTGAACGCAGCCTCCATCCCACATCTGTTAAAGGTGTCGTTAGGCAAAGTTAACTGTCCAAACCCCAACACGATGGGGTCATCGATTGTCCACAGCTGTTAGCGTAGCACGGTACGAGTGTTAATGAGTTAAACCACAGTGAGTTGATAAAGACATCGAGTCTTGTTCCAGTCAGTCGGTGTGCATTCGTTATTATTTCTCTGAAAGAATCAACAACCACAAGGGGGTCCATTTTTACCACAAGATGCAACCCTTGAGGAAGAAAATAAAAGTGGCACTGTCAAAACGGGCGAACAGGAGGGAGGAGACGGAGAGCTGAGGCGACCGACAGGCTGATATGAGGTGTGATGCTCCGTGTGGAAGTCCATGAGAAGAAAGGAGCTCCTCAAAACGCCACAACAGGAGCGTTTGTGTGAATGATACAGGAGAGGTGTGCGCAACTCGCAGCCGCCAGAATGAGAGATCCCTTGGAGAGCGGTACCATGCAGTCTGAAGGTACCGCACTTCAGAAAAGAGTCACCTTTGCATGGGTCTGGAGTTTTTCTGGGTGGTACATTTTATTTAATCCACACATGCACACATTCACAGTTCAGGGATGCCCAGTTTGTAATCAGCGTCTCAAAAGTTAAGAGGTCAAACATGCCGCGACCTCTGCAGGTAACGACCGCAGAGTTACAACGCACCAAAACTGCTCCTACAGTCAGTGGTGTCACATTGTAGATTTCTCCACATGTGAGAAGTCTTTGATGGACTTTCAACAACAAGAAAATCACATCTTCAAATAAAAAACAAATAAAACACAAAGCCCGAGATGGCAAGCGCTCAGCTATGTACAGGTTAAACTGCCCAGTAAAGACAAAAACAACAGTTGAGTAATGGCACAGTTATTGGTTTTCTTTGCCACATCAAAATGCAGTCAGACATGTGATCAAATGGTTTAAACAGACATCTCAATCTGCGCATGTTTCTGTTCTGTATGCGCCAGAACACTCGCTCTGAAACACGTAAAAAAAACTAAACAAAACTGTGATTCCAGTTGAGCCTCTGCTTCCCCCAAAAACAAAACAAAGAAAAGCCCAAAAACAAAATGATGTGTACATGTATTTCTCAGGAGAGGAAGAGATGAAAGCTGATGAACATGAGCAAGAAACCTTCAAAGGACAAATCAGCATGAAAAAGGTAACGACACGACAACGCTGAGCAGGTTTCAATGCTGTTATCAGGCTGAGCGGATGTCTGTCGGGTAACTGCAACGACACCCTGGTGGTGATTTTTCAGCTCAACCTGCAGCGACGACGGCTAATCCGACTTTTCCCTCAATTCCCCCCCTGAAATTTGCCGTCACCTTGCAGGCGGCTACATGAATTAATCTCCCACCACGAGTGTCGTTGAAGCTGAACGTGTGAAATGCCTCGAAATCTGCTTCAAATGTGCTTTACTGTGCTCCGTTTTCAATATGGGAGTCAAACGTCAGATCGCCTTGAAGCACAGCGTGTCTGAAGACAGAAGACAAAACTGGGACGTGTCCATCAGGCATCGCTCTTTTTAGCTGGCTCAAGGAGGTGCAGCTCGTAGAGGAGTGAAAGGTCATACCGACGTCAGCGTGTCGATATATGTGGCGGTAATGAAGAGAGCTGAAGTCCTGCAGAATTTACGACAGATTCTCTTTCAACTGTTTGAAAAGCTGAAGAAAAGTGCGGTTTTCTTTCCACATTCAAGCAAGAGCTAGACCCGACCCCTAGGTGGCAATTTATCCCCAATCCAACTTGTGTTTGACTCGAGGGGAGCACTCAAATCGAGCACTGATTAGGCACGGACATCATTTCAACCTGGCCCGACTCTGCTTCCGGATCAGTCTGATGTAAAAGGACCCGAGTGTACCTGTGAGACCTCTACCGCACAGGACAGTAAAATCTGAACCCCCCTTTATCAATCAGGCTCAAATACAGCAGCGTTCAACAACTACATCTCCCATGAATCTAAGCCAAACATGATTTCTGAGCTAACAAGAGGAGGTGGGTGTCTAACGTTGAAGTGCAGTAAGCTGGCGTGCAACGTCTGCTCTGATTTGTAACCTTGTTTGGTCAGATTGTTGCTCATTTACGGCTAAATTCTGCCAATTTTACATTTGATTAAGTTTTTTTCTGAATAAATGCAAATCCTTTTTGTTTTTAAAGGACGAACACGTTTCCTCTTTTCAAGGTAAAAAGAAATCAAGAATATACGGTTGAATACAGTTAGAAATGTCCTGGGAGTTCAGTGGAGAAAAAGCATTCCACTGTTAGGTGTGTTTGTTAAACACAGAGCGTGAATCAGGATATGATTAGCCTAGCTTAGCATAAAGACTGGAAACGGGGGGAAATGGAGGCTTTCACTGCTCATGATGATCGATGACATTTCTCTGCGTGAAAATAGAAACTTCTCTCTGCTCTAAATGTTTGTTGATTGTTTGTATTGATGCGTTTATATGCTGTTGTTTCTGTTGTAATTCCTGAGTGTGAAGAGAGAAAGCATCAGACCTTTCTTTAACGGACACATTTTGTTTTCACCACAGATGTGCAGGTACGTGCAGGATATCGATGAGTGCAAACAGCTTACAGTATAAAATCAGAAGTAGTGCAGTGTGATCAGACAATATAAAAGTCCAGTGTGTGTTAATGTCACGCATGAAGTCTGATTCAGAGTCTTAACATTCGTGAAGTGTTGAGCGACCGAGGGGCTGGATGAGAGTCCGAGTCAGGTAGGGGCCGCGCACTGTTGACGAGGCTGGCAGCAGCGGGGAACAAACTGTTCTTGCGTCGTGAGGTTTCGGTCCTGACGGACCTCAGCATCTTGCCGGAGGGGAGGGTCTCAAAGAGTCTGTGTCCAGGGTGAGAGGGGTCGGCCACAGTATAACAGTCAGCTAACTTCTTAAGCCGAGTTACTCATTTTTATTTCTTCTGAATCTACTGTGATTTCTAAATGAACTCTGGCTCGGTAAATAAATAACAAAGGAAACTGGAGGGTAACCGGATAATATTACCCAAGAAGCTCAGCAAAGCAAAATGTACACGCTATTAAAAACCCCAATTTATTCACAAAACAATCTAAAACATCCAAATAATAACGTCCACTCTAACAGTGCCCTCTAGTCCAGGAGAAAACCCCTCGAAACATCCGCAAAGTTCCTGGTAAGCTGCTGCAAAACTCAGCAAAGGGAATAATCCCAGCAAAACACTCAAAAGCATTAAAGCAAATAAATGAATGTTTTTTACTGTCACAGATTCATCCATTCTCATCATCCATCACATGAACTATTAGCTGATGTGCTTCATTCATGTCCTTCTGTGTTCACAGTGACAACAAAGAACGTGTTTGATTTTGGTTTAAACTCATCTGAAGCTGGAAATTCTGCTTTGGCTCAGGATGATATTCTGGATTTGAACTTTTTACTCTTAAATGCTTCAAAATGGGTCATTTGATGTGTGAATTCAGCAGTTAAAGTGTTTGATGACAGTTTACTTTGATGGCTTTAAATTCTCAGTCAGCTGTTTTTAAGCAGTAAAATAAGTTTGAACAGAATCTGATGAAGACTTAGAGAAATATGCAGCCATCACCAGAGACCTGAAGAGCCGACAAGCATTTTACAACTCAGAGCTTGATAACCCCTCCCTCTTCTACATGCTCTCACACACAGCCAGCTCCACTCTGACTCAGATCCTTCCTTGTTCCCTCCCCTTCAGATCTACAGTTTGAAGACAGGTGTAACCAACCAGAGCTGACACTCACTGCACAAACACATGATGTGTAGATCAGAGCTCAAACTAGTTTTAGTGTTGAGGAAGTGAAACTCAGACAGTCGTTGTCACTGAGAGGTGAAATGGCGCAGAAAGGAGTTCAGCTGGACCGGGAAACCTTCTCTTGTTCCATCTGTCTGGATCTACTGAAGGATCCGGTGACTGTTCCCTGTGGACACAGCTACTGCATGAACTGTATTAAAGGCCACTGGGATAAAGAGGATGAGAGGAGAGTCTACAGCTGCCCTCAGTGTAGGCAGACCTTCACACCGAGGCCTGTCCTGCTGAAAAACACCATGTTAGCAGCTTTAGTGGAGGGGCTGAAGAAGACTGGACTCCAAGCTGCTCCTGCTGATCACTGCTATGCTGGACCTGAAGATGTGGCCTGTGATTTCTGCACTGGGAGAAAACTGAAAGCCTGCAAGTCCTGTCTGGTCTGTCTGGCCTCTTACTGTGAGAAACACCTGCAGCCTCATTATGAATCACCTACTTTTAAGAAGCACAAGCTGGTGGAGCCCTCCAAGAAGCTCCAGGAGAACGTCTGCTCTCGTCATGATGAGGTGATGAAGATGTTCTGCCGTACTGATCAGCAGTCTATCTGTCATCTCTGTTTAATGGACGAACATAAAGGCCACGACACAGTCACAGCTGCAGCAGAAAGGACCGAGAGGCAGAGAGAGCTCGGGGTGAGTCGACAAAACATCCAGCAGAGAATCCAGGACAGAGACAAAGATGTGAAGCTGCTTCAACAGGAGGTGGAGGCTGTCAATCGCTCTGCTGATAAAGCAGTGGAGGACAGTGAGAAGATCTTCACTCAGCTGATCCGTCTCATGGAGAAAAGACGCTCTGATGTGAAGCAGCAGGTCAGATCCCAGCAGGAAGCTGAAGTGAGTCGAGTCAGAGAGCTTCAGGAGAAGCTGGAGCAGGAGATCACTGAGCTGAAGAGGAGAGACGCTGACCTGGAGGAGCTGTCACTCACAGAGGATCACAACCAGTTTCTACACGACTACCCCTCACTGTCACCACTCAGTGAATCTACAGACTCATCCAGCATCAAGATCCGTCCTCTGAGGTACTTTGAGGCTGTGACAGCGGCTGTGTCAGAGGTCAGAGATAAACTACAGGACGTTCTGAGGGAGACATGGACAAACATCTCACAGACAGTGACTGAAGTGGATGTTTTACTGACACAACCAGAGCCCAAGACCAGAGCTAAGTTCTTACAGTACTCATGTGACATCACACTGGATCCAAACACAGCACACACACTGCTGTTATTATCTGATGGAGACAGAAAAGCAACACTAATGAGTAAACAACAGTCTTATTCTAGTCACCCAGACAGATTCACTGATTATAACCAGGTCCTGAGTAGAGAGAGTCTGACTGGACGTTGTTACTGGGAGGTGGAGAGGAGAGGAGGAGCAGTTTGTGTAGCAGTCGCGTACAAGAGTATCAGCAGAGCAGGGAGCGGGGATGAATGTATATTTGGATACAATGACAAATCTTGGGCGTTACGTTGTGACAACAACAGTTATAACTTTTGGTACAACAATGTGAACACTCCTGTCTCAGGTCCTCGGTCCTCCAGAGTAGGAGTGTACCTGGATCACAGAGCAGGTATTCTGTCCTTCTACAGCAACTCTGAAACCATGACTCTCCTCCACAGAGTGCAGACCACGTTCACTCAGCCTCTCTATGCTGGACTCAGGTTTTACTGGTCTCCTGGATCCACTGCTGAGTTGTGTAAAGTGAAATAGACAGAAGTCATGTAAGGGACAGCGGGTTAACTTCTGTGTTTTAATTCTTCAGCTTGATTTTTATTCATGTTTGTTGCTGAGAGCTGATTGTTGTCACATCTTTGTCACCTGTCAATCAAACTTGATGGGCGGTACTTTGACGTCTTCTCATGTGTTCTGTAAATGAGCTCCTTTAAGTGACGCTCCTTCCTGTGTCTGTTTAGCCATGGAGGCTTTCACTGCTCATGATGATCGATGTTCACCTGAACTGACATTTCTCTGCGTGAAAATAGAAACTTCTCTCTGCTCTAAATGTTTGTTGATTGTTTGTATTGATGCGTTTATATGCTGTTGTTTCTGTTGTCATTCATGAGTGTGAAGAGAGAAAGCATCAGACCTTTCTTTAACGTACACATTTTGTTTTCACCACTTTGTACATTTGTAGAAAATCTATAATCACATTGATATGAAAAAGTTTTGTTGCTTTTTAAACGGATGAAAAATGTCCTCTGAGGTATTTTAAACCTTCAATGATCATGATGAAATCAATAGTTCAGATTGTGGTCAAACAAACTGATGTTGTGGATGAAGTGAATCTGTTGATGAAATCAGGAACAAGAATCATTGAACAGACTTTACTGATGTGATGTGTGAACAAACTGAACTTTGACATCATGAATAAACAAACAGGATCAAAGTGTTTCCTTCTCGTCTTCATTGCAGGGTTTCATACAAAGCTGATGGAGAAAATATGAAACTAATGTGAGAGTCAGACGGAGGCCGTTTGTTCATGTGTTCATGTTTAGAGCTGAAGAGCATTTGTCAGTCAGTCTCTTTAAATATTAAACAAGAGTCCAATTGTCTTGTATAAACAGCAAGAGGACGTTTGAGACTAATATTGGAACGTCCCTTAAAAACATAACATAGTTCACAGTTACAGCAGCAAAAATATTTGCCGTAGATGCATACATTTAATGTGAGAAACATTAAAAGTCAGAGATTTAATCTGATCAGCTCATGTTGAGGAAGTGTAAGAAATGTGTGGCTTTTTTCAGTCCTGATACATTAAAGCAAAGTTAACCTCCTGAGAACCTGCGTCCTCATACGGGGACATTACATTTTGGCTTCACGGCACCATAACATTTAATTCTGCGAAACTTAGACCCGCTGGTCTCATTCATGGACACGTTGTCCACCAACCTGTGGTCACAAAAGCCAATTACACTGATCGGTGTACATTCAAGATGGCCGTGATCCCGACCAAAATGTGTTACAGTCGGTCTCTACAGAAAACTCAACCAGGTACAAAACCTCTTCAGATTTTATGATTGAAACTTGTTTATTTAATGCGTATGAACAGTTGTAGCTTGATATGGCAGACAAATGTGACTTATTTTATCAATAGCAACAAGCTACAACACCGCTACGACAAGGTATTCACATGAGGACATTGGGACTTTTTCCATGTAACACAAAGACAATTCTTATGTTTCATTCTTATTAGGTCCTATTAATCCCCAGAAGGTAGGAGAAATTAAAAATGCATACCAAACAAAAGCTTGGGTCTTGAGGCTACCATACATGACATGATACAGCTGAAAGTATGTGTGGACACATTGTTACACTTCTACTTGATAAAAGTTGGTTTGAGGTTTCCTCTACGTTCTAACTTCCTGTCTGTGACTCTACGCTCCCGCCACCTTTGTTCCTACTGATGATATAAATCTCAAATTTATAGTTTATTTTTTTATAAAGGCTCATTGATTTTATGAAACCAACATGTCCTCGTATGAAGACGTGTCAAATAACAACAAAGGACAAAAGGAACCTCTCGTCAGATTTAAAGACGGTTAATTAAATAATTGTTCAAATAGCTTTTTATGTAAAACATTTCTTGGTTTGAGATTCACAAAGATGATTTGCTTCTTGCCTCTTTAATTATTTTAATATATATTAATGTTTAGACTGTTGGTTGGAGAAAACTAAATATTGAAGGTGAAGGTTTCATTTTTCACTGCAGGACCTTTACTTGTGTGTTTTTTACAGAGTGGCGTTACTATTTTAAAGGTCCCATATTATGCAAAATTCCCTTTGGAATGGTTTGCTAACAATAATATGCGCCCCCTGCCTGTCTACAAACCCCCCGAAATGAGAAAAGTCTATCCTCTCCTCTCTTGCTTGATCCACTTTTCAGAAAATGTGTGCTGAAACAGCCCGATTGCAGCTTTTCCCTGCATGACGTCAATAAGGGCAATAACTCCTCCTCCAGGTTGGTGACCCCGCCCCAGATAAATGTTTGCAAATTGACGTAACTCACCGATGAAGGCTCGCTGTATTCCACTGATGCATATTATTTTCATAAATTCCCTCCTGGTACATTGCTAAAGGTCCAGATGATATAATCCAGTAAAGTATTTAGTCCAAAAGCATTATTCCATCAATAGGTATCCATGGATCGCCGTTTGTCGTTACTAATCAGCCGTCAGAAATGCCTCATTTCCCCGTGTATTTACTGTAATAACTTCATATTCCCTTTGAAGTGCCGCTCTGTTCCGGTATCAAAGTGGAGGCGAGCTTCTTAGCTTTCTATAGAGGTCTCAACCAATAGGAGCTTCCATTACTGATTCTCAGCCTACAATAGCCAACCAGAGTCGGTGTTGAAGGAAGGTGCCTGTCCCTCTTTGACTGACGGCAGAGCCGGCCAATAGCAACCGAATTAGTGCATGGTACCGGAGCGGGAGGGGCGTGGACAGGCACAGCTCATTATCATTTAAAGCTACAGACACAGAAACAGCTTATTCTCACAGTAGAGCTCAGTAGAGGGAGTTACAGGCTGGCTGAAGTCCAGGAACAAACTGGGTTTTCAGGCAACAGACTTCAATTTGATTGTTCTGGGACCTCTGAGACCTGTGTGAACTTGCTGAAAAGGAGTATAATATGGGACCTTTAATGTAGGTAAAGAAGATGCATACTTCCTCCATAACTAGGACGAACTCAAATTGTTGCCAAAAGTGTGGAACAATAAAATTCGCTAACATTGTAGCAAAGAGATTTCCCTTCATCGTAAACCATAAGGGGCCTTGAACAAACAAAACTACAAGTAAAGTGTTAGTGTTATATTTTTTCATTATGTTATTGTTTTGTATCTGTTTAATTAAAAATGCTTCAAAGTCTGTGCTGAAGTTGTGACAAAGAACGTTAAAAAGCTCCAACATGATGATAAACAACATCTTTGGTACTGTTTCACCAGATGTGAGAAGGTCTTTATTTTCAGATGATGGGGCCCTGTGGAAAAAGGAAGAAATCTGGAACACGTAGTTCAAAAACTGCAACAAAGGATAAAGGGAGTTGAATTGTGGGGGGAGGAGGAGATTTAAATTCTCTGTTGACAAAACAAAAGCAATATTTTTTACGAGAGAGAGGATTTGGGATACATTCACCTGAAGCTGTGTGGAAACAGGTTCAAAGCAGGAGAAACACTTTTGTTTTTTAGGTGTCTACTTTGACACCAGATTAACACGGAAAGTCCATAATGAAAATGTAATTGATAAGTGTGAAAAAGTAAAAAATTGTCACGTCTGCCCGTTGGGTTAAGTTTTATTTTATTTTTTCCTCATGTGTCTTGTCTGGTATTTCCTGTTTTATTTTGAAATCACTCACCCCTGTCTCTGTTTCAGGTCTGTGTCCTGCCCCTCCCCCGTCGTGTGCTCACCTGCTCCTGATTGTGCTCTCCCCAGTTGTGTCTCATCACCCTCATTACCTCATGTATTTTACCGCCTGTCTTCCCCTGTCTCGTTGCCAGTTCGTTTGTAACCTTGTGTCGTGTCCAGCATTTTGTTCCTAGCTCTCGTTTTTTGACCTCTGACCCTGTTTTGCCTTTTACCTTGCCTTTTTGCCTCACATTTTTTGGATACCTCTGCTTGATTCTGACTGCTTTTTGTGTACCAAACCTTGGCTGGCATTAAACCATTCTGAAATCTGTCCACTGGTTTTGAGTTTGCTATTGAGTCCTTCTTTTTGGTCCCCGGTTCATGACATAAATGTGATGAGATGTCTGGTAGGGTTGGACTTGGGGCAGATATTGTATCCCTAAAACACACATATATTTAGATGCAGGTTAGATTTTGGTAGTGTAGCATGTGGTCCTGCATCAGAAACCACATCTGGGGGATAAGATGTTACCCAGGCCAGAGCCCTCAGAGTGTGTATAGGAGCAGATCCTCCCATGTGTGCGCGCTCCAAGTAGAAGCCGGAGAAATGCCATTGTGTCTAAGCAGGAAGCAAATATTGGGAACGTACTGGATAAATGTTATTTTATTTATTGGTTAACTCTCAGGAACAATGCACATTAATCAACATCACTGTCAAAGCGCCAGTGTTAGCCAAAAGGCTAATTTTCAACTGCCATTCCTCGGCCTGAACAAATAAAACACACAACATATAAAAAACAGAACAGCACAAGGCAAACGTGAACAGCTAAACAGGCTAAAAAAGCCAATAGGCAGCATCATGCAAAGTATGACATCTAAGCAACAATAAATACAAGGCAATGAAGAGGACAATCAGCACAAGCAGTTAAAACATGACACATAAGGTCACAGTAAAAAAGACATGGCTTAAGCAGACGAGCAGCATCAATTGTTAAAACATAACACATACAATCACAATGCGGAGGACGTCACACGAGCAAACAATCAGCTCAAATTATTCAGACAACACAACATAAATCACAAAACATTACAGGAGACAGGCAGGAACACAGAGCGAGAGCAGGCGGTGCAAGCATGCAGTGGCTGAGTATGTTGGCAGGTCTGGTTTGTTTTTCAGCCAGGTTTTAATATTATGAACAAAAGAAAGGTAAGACTCACGATGACGTATGTTTAAAGGGAGGATGTTCCAAAACTGGGAAGCTCTTACTATAAAAGCTGGATTTCTTAGCTGTAAATACAATTGAGTTGTAAGCTGTTCTCGAGTCCTCTTTTGCAGTGATTCTGTATTTACACCAGGGGTCTCCGACAGGTAGCGCGAGGCCTGGATTTTAGTAGCTGGCCAAGAGGTTCACAGACTCTGTACAAAAAAAAATGATGACAATAAATGCACCTTGAAAGCCTCTTCCCTATTCAGTTCAATCAAATACGCAGATGTCTCACCCCCTCCAATACAAAGTAATAGGATAGGCCGATCAGCTGTCAATAAAACACGTTTACTGAACATGTTGCTACAGCCCCCCGCAGGCATGGTTACATATACATGTGACATGATAACGCTACAGAACACTAAGCAAGCAAGTGTAACATTCAAATAAACAGCTATTGTCTCTTATGTTACTCTAGTCCGTGACCAAAACACTACAAAAGTTCACGTAACATCATGAATCCATCAAGGCTTCAAATCTAATATTCGTTTGGTCTAAGGTGAAGAAGTACAAGCAAACCAACAGCATGGAGAGCTGCAAATCTGCCTGAAGAAACAAACTATACAACAAACCTGCACACTCCTTGGGCCTTTTGCCAACCCTCTACGCCCTCTCCCTGAGTACCTCCACTGTGTTTTTGCTGGTGCCATCCCAAACCTCTGAGTGTGGAGTCAGAGTGGGTCATAAACCCGAGTCAAAACAGCGAGTCTGCACCGATGCTGACTTACTGACCGTGTGCAACGCGACGTTGTGATCATCATAGAAGACACTGAAAGTTCTTTGTATAGCCAGCGCAACGTTACAATGCTTCCAACTTCAGTGTGAGTGCAGTTACACTTTAAAGGAGGGCGCTTCATTCAGCTCACGCTAACAGGTGAAGTTATTCCCTCCTTGATGGAGTGTTAGTGGGGAGGGTCCGGTTTGAAAAAAGCCCAAAATTTAAAGGAAGATTTGTCTTTGTTGATTTGGGTCTCTTACTTTAGGTTATGACTTCATTACGGGTAAAACTGCTGCACTATTTACATTAGACAGATACGGTCAAAATAACTAACTGATAACAGCTTCATGCAATGCTGCATTTACTGTGATGACCTGAACACAACAAGACGTTCAGACTACATTGACTCAAACACACAATAAAAGATGTTTGGTGGTTTGTGTTTCACAGTAGTTTTCTTTTCACATTTCATACAACAAGCATAATAATAATGATTTGTTGTGGGTTGTTTCAGAGATAAAAGACACATCTTTACACCTTTGGTTTTTCGGTCGCGCTCTAAACATTCTGGTGTGACCGGGAAGTGAGGGATGTGGAAACAAATCGACAGTGACACCACAGGATCCTTTGAATTAGAGGATCTTAATTTAAACCTCTCTTTACTGACGTTGTTTGAAGCTGTCAAAGTCCCGGGGAAGTTTTCACAAGTCTTCCTGCAGGTTAATCAGCAGGTTCACAACAAGTGTGAGAAGTGGTGCACAACACGAGAGGGCGCCTTCATCCTGCTAACCAGGATGTTTTCACTCTGTGTGCATGTTATAGTTAAGAGCATGTTTTTATGCACATCAGATACATTTATAAGGAAAACACTTGGATTGAAGGTTGAACTGATAACATGTTGGTGGTCAAAGGTCAAAGTTCAAGGTCACTGTGACCTCACAAACCATGTTTTTGGTTGTAACTTAAGAACTCCTACGCTAATTATGATACAAGTTTGCACAAACGTCCTCTTGGACTCAACAATCTGATTCGATTTTGGTGGTCAAAGGTCAAGGTCACTGTGACCTCACGTCCATCTCATTCTTGTGAACGCGATATCTCGGGAACGCCTTGAAGGAATTTCTTCAAATTTGCCACAAACGTCCACTTCAACTCAAGGATGAACTGTTTAGAATTGGTGGACAAAGGTCAAAGGTTAAGCCCTAAACCTGACTACACATAACACACTTTTGGCAATAAGAATTCATACGCAAATAACTATGACAAATGACAAGATAGGATAAGATGATAAAGTGATGCCATTTTATACCCAAAAGGTCAAAGGTCAACTTCACTGTGAAAACATAATGTTGGAGGAGGTTTAAAACTTCACTGGTGTGATGAAAACGTCACTTCGAGGAGACTTCTTTGAGCACAATTGTGAAGAAAATAGATGAGCATGTAATAAACGTCTACATTTTCCAGATCCATCCAGTCAGTACAGTCTGCAGGTGAGCTGCAGGGCCACATCATGTGGTGCATTCAGGTCCTCTGGCGATTACTCAAAATGACATGTTACATTTAACATGTTTTTCTTCAAATATGCTTAAAGGACTTCATATGAAGTCAGAAAAGGTTGAGGACGTCATTTCTTCAACAGCATCAATTTCTCTATTTGTCTTCTATTGTATTAAATTATTATCATCATTCAGTCAAACTGAACTTTAAGGGAAGCAGAAGAGCTTATTTCAAACACAAACCCTCTGATTCAAAGAACAGTTTCCCTCCTCAGGTTGAAATAAGTGTTTTTAAATGAGAAATGAACTCGATGGTAAACAAACACGAAGTATCGCTCTCACATCGCTCCTCTTCCTGGAATGAAACAGAGCTTGATAACCCCTCCCTCTTCTTCCTGCTCTCACACACAGCCAGCTCCACTCTGACTCAGATCCTTCCTTGTTCCCTCCCCTTCAGATCTACAGTTTGAGGATGGGTGTAACCAACCAGAGCTGACACTCACTGCACAAACACATGATGTGTAGATCAGAGCTCAAACTAGTTTTAGTGTTGAGGAAGTGAAACTCGGACAGTCGTTGTCACTGAGAGGTGAAATGGCGCAGAAAGGAGTTCAGCTGGACCGGGAAACCTTCTCTTGTTCGATCTGTCTGGATCTACTGAAGGATCCGGTGGCTGTTCCCTGTGGACACAGCTACTGCATGAACTGTATTCAAACCCACTGGGATACAGAGGATGAGAGGAGAGTCTACAGCTGCCCTCAGTGTAGGCAGACCTTCACACCGAGGCCTGTCCTGCTGAAAAACACCATGTTAGCAGATTTAGTGGAGGAGCTGAAGAAGACTGGACTCCAAGCTGCTCCTGCTGATCACTGCTATGCTGGACCTGAAGATGTGGCCTGTGATGTCTGCACTGGGAGAAAACTGAAAGCCTGCAAGTCCTGTCTGCAGTGTCTGGCCTCTTACTGTGAGAAACACCTGCAGCCTCATTATGAATCACCTACTTTTAAGAAGCACAAGCTGGTGGAGCCCTCCAAGAAGCTCCAGGAGAACGTCTGCTCTCGTCATGATGAGGTGATGAAGATGTTCTGCCGTACTGATCAGCAGTCTATCTGTCATCTCTGTTTAATGGACGAACATAAAGGCCACGACACAGTCACAGCTGCAGCAGAAAGGACCGAGAGGCAGAGAGAGCTCGGGGTGAGTCGACAAAACATCCAGCAGAGAATCCAGGACAGAGACAAAGATGTGAAGCTGCTTCAACAGGAGGTGGAGGCTGTCAATCGCTCTGCTGATAAAGCAGTGGAGGACAGTGAGAAGATCTTCACTCAGCTGATCAGTCTCATGGAGAAAAGACGCTCTGATGTGAAGCAGCAGGTCAGATCCCAGCAGGAAGCTGAAGTGAGTCGAGTCAGAGAGCTTCAGGAGAAGCTGGAGCAGGAGATCACTGAGCTGAAGAGGAGAGACGCTGACCTGGAGGAGCTGTCACTCACAGAGGATCACAACCAGTTTCTACACGACTACCCCTCACTGTCACCACTCAGTGAATCTACAGACTCATCCAGCATCAAGATCCGTCCTCTGAGGTACTTTGAGGCTGTGACAGCAGCTGTGTCAGAGGTCAGAGGTAAACTACAGGATGTTCTGAGGGAGACATGGACAAACATCTCACAGACAGTGACTGAAGTGGATGTTTTACTGCCACAACCAGAGCCCAAGACCAGAGCTGAGTTCTTACAGTACTCATGTGACATCACACTGGATCCAAACACAGCAAACACATGGCTGTTATTATCTGATGGAGACAGAAAAGCAACATTCATGAGTGAAGAACAGTCTTATTCTAGTCACCCAGACAGATTCACTGATTATAACCAGGTCCTGAGTAGAGAGAGTCTGACTGGACGTTGTTACTGGGAGGTGGAGAGGAGAGGAGGAGCAGTTTGTGTAGCAGTCGCATACAAGAGTATCAGCAGAGCAGGGAGGGGGACTGAATGTGTATTTGGATATAATGACAAATCATGGGCGTTACGTTGTAACAACAACAGTTATTACTTTAGGTACAACAATGTGAAAACTCCTGTCTCAGGTCCTCCGTCCTCCAGAGTAGGAGTGTACCTGGATCACAGAGCAGGCATTCTGTCCTTCTACAGCATCTCTAAAACCATGACTCTCCTCCACAGAGTGCAGACCACATTCACTCAGCCTCTCTGTGCTGGACTTTGGTTTCTCTGGTCTCCTGGATCCACTGCTGAGTTGTGTAAAGTGAAATAGACAGAAGTCATGTAAGGGACAGCAGGTTAACTTCTGTGTTTTAATTCTTCAGCTTGATTTTTATTCATGTTTGTTGCTGAGAGCTGATTGTTGTCACGTCTTTGTCACCTGTCAATCAAACTTGATGGGCGGTACTTTGACGTCTTCTCATGTGTTCTGTAAATGAGCTCCTTTAAGTGACGCTCCTTCCTGTGTCTGTTTAGCCATGGAGGCTTTCACTGCTCATGATGATCGATGTTCACCTGAACTGACATTTCTCTGCGTGAAAATAGAAACTTCTCTCTGCTCTAAATGTTTGTTGATTGTTTGTATTGATGCGTTTATATGCTGTTGTTTCTGTTGTGATTCATGAGTGTGAAGAGAGAAAGCATCAGACCTTTCTTTAACGGACACATTTTGTTTTCACCACTTTGTACATTTGTAGAAAATCTATAATCACATTGATATGAAAAAGTTTTGTTGCTTTTTAAACGGATGAAAAATGTCCTCTGAGGTATTTTAAACCTTCAATGATCATGATGAAATCAATAGTTCAGATTGTGGTCAAACAAACTGATGGTGTGGATGAAGTGAATCTGTTGATGAAATCAGGAACAAGAATCATTGAACAGACTTTACTGATGTGATGTGTGAACAAACTGAACTTTGACATCATGAATAAACAAACAGGATCAAAGTGTTTCCTTCTCGTCTTCATTGGTTGAAAGCTGTCCTCGATGCTGTGAGTCTTCTCAATATCACTTTAGTTGCTGCAGTTTAAAAAGCCCGGGTATCTTACTTTGAAATATAAATCTTTGCAGAATCCAGAGTCTCTCCTGAAAAGAGACTCTGGATTCTGCAGCTCAAACTCCCACAGTTGTGATTTCAAAATTCCAGATGGTAAGAGAAAGACAGGGTGACAGAGAGGGGAGTCAGAGGGTGCCGTCTTCTCTGCCTCAGCTTGATCAGATAAACTGCAAACTTCCAGGTTTGAATCCCTCAGTGGATGTTTTGGATCCTAAAACCTGCAGCTCTCAAAGGAAAATCATTAATCTTCATGTGTTGTTTGTCTTTATTATTAGTACGACTAAGGAGACAGCTAAATGTGTGAAGCATGAAAGCAAATGTATTCAAGTATATTGTATTATATGACACTGAATCGTATCCTATCATATCTTATTAGTTTACAAGAGATCAAAGTCATCTTAAACCGACAATCTCTAAGATTTCAGTTTTTTTCTCTTGGGCGCCACCTAGTGGTGATAAACGGTGGATTTTCACTTCTTGTTGAAGTTGTATCTGTAGTCATCCATCTTTTCTTTGTTTGTTCAGCCATAGTAGATTACTGTTTACTCGCAACACTTGCAGAGAGCGGAAAAGCAGCCGCTTAGCTCCGCCTACCCTCTCTGGCAGACCAACCACTGCTGGCTGATGGGAAACGCGTCACTAACTGGACGCTTGGGATTTTGTCTGCAAAAGTGGCCACAGACAGCCAGTCTGTAATACTGCAAATGCAAAGGCTTTCATCAGTGGGCCATCGGCTCAGTCACCATCGTGTTGCCTCATTCGGTGACAGAAAGAGACTTAACAGACATTTACATGAAAACTTAAAGATTACTACTTTAACTTTAAACCCTCATATTGGTCTTTCCTTCTACGTCTGATCACAGTGAATGTGTGCAACGCTGGTAAATGTTACGTCGGTGACGTAACGTCTCTTAAAACGTGGCTGTTGGTCACAATTTATTTCATAAGAGTATTTTGACAACATTAACAGTGTTCCTGATATTAACCCTATATTTGATCATTTAAATATTCACATTTACACTACACGTTATCCTCTGGATAGATTGGAATCATGGACTGTTTAAAGAGATGGCCGACATGACAGCTCTCCAAAAGTGAAGCCAAGATGGAGACGCGTCGTCCATCTATACGTACAGTCATTGGAATAAACTAGAGATGCACGATATTGGATTTTTTGCAGATATCCGATATGCCGATATTTTTAAACCTCTTTGTTGATTTCGATACCGATGTATTCGTTTTTTTCCACCTACTTGCAGAGAACATCAGGTCTCCCCTGTAGTGGAATTGATATTATGCCTTCTCTTATTGTAGCGGCCAAAAACTGCCATACCGCACACATCTTAGCCCCTTCTTTGACGGAAGAGGCGCTATACAAAAGGTCACATGTCTGAGCGCACCTGAATGCAGCATCCCCCCGAAACACGGCAGTGAGGGAGACATGCCCGGACCTGTTTACTGCACCTACTACGGAGACATCAGTGATCGCAGACAGACTCTTTTTATCGTGTGTGCGTCCATGAATATGTAAGTTAGTTTTGCACTGATGTTGATGTTACTCTCATAAGCGTCGGCTTTGGCCGCGAGTGTATTTTTGGCGTGTTTGATGTTAAGTCAGTAAAATGACGAGAATGTGAGCTAACTGTTAGCTAGGTAAGAGTTGTGAAAGTTGTTTAACTTCTGTTCATCGGCTCGAGTTTCTGTGACTGTTTAGTCTTTATTTGTATATTGTTGATAACTTTGTGTAGGCAGTGCGCACGCACACACGCGCCGAGTAAATGTCGTAGCATTACGTCAAGCTGTTTAGGGAATCATGCATTTAGGCAGAATTAAAGCGTCGTTTTATCAGCGGAAAATATCGGCAGAAAAACAACACATCTGCCGATGCCGATAAGTCCTTTTCGAGCCATAATCTGCAGATACCAATAACGTGCCGATAACATCGTGCATCTCTAGAACAAACTGTTAAAAAGTGGCCAGAGAAAAAATATAAAAATCTGCAACATTACGGACACATTTTTCACAGACCTGCTCAGAAAAGTCCAAAAAGACGAGACCGTGGCTCCTCAACAGTGCCTAAATCTTTATTTTTCAGTAAGCTACATTTTTTTTCTCCAAATTAGACAGTTTTACATCATGACACAGAGTAACTTAAATTATCTATAGCTGACATGTACGCTTGATTCCAGTCTCGATGGAAGAATAGACCAAAAAATAAAATAAAAATCAAGACGAGAAACAAAAAAAAGAAGCCCTCTTGAACGCAGCCTCCATCCCACATCTGTTAAAGGTGTCGTTAGGCAAAGTTAACTGTCCAAACCCCAACACGATGGGGTCATCGATTGTCCACAGCTGTTAGCGTAGCACGGTACGAGTGTTAATGAGTTAAACCACAGTGAGTTGATAAAGACATCGAGTCTTGTTCCAGTCAGTCGGTGTGCATCCGTTATTATTTCTCTGAAAGAATCAACAACCACAAGGGGGTCCATTTTTACCACAAGATGCAACCCTTGAGGAAAAAAATAAAAGTGGCACTGTCAAAACGGGCGAACAGGAGGGAGGAGACGGAGAGCTGAGGCGACCGAAAGGCTGATATGAGGTGTGATGCTCCGTGTGGAAGTCCATGAGAAGAAAGGAGCTCCTCAAAACGCCACAACAGGAGCGTTTGTGTGAATGATACAGGAGAGGTGTGCGCAACTCGCGGCCGCCAGAATGAGAGATCCCTTGGAGAGCGGTACCATGCAGTCTGAAGGTACCGCACTTCAGAAAAGAGTCACCTTTGCATGGGTCTGGAGTTTTTCTGGGTGGTACATTTTATTTAATCCACACATGCACACATTCACAGTTCAGGGATGCCCAGTTTGTAATCAGCGTCTCAAAAGTTAAGAGGTCAAACATGCCGCGACCTCTGCAGGTAACGACCGCAGAGTTACAACGCACGAAAACTGCTCCTACAGTCAGTGGTGTCACATTGTAGATTTCTCCACATGTGAGAAGTCTTTGATGGACTTTCAACAACAAGAAAATCACATCTTCAAATAAAAAACAAATAAAACACAAAGCCCGAGATGGCAAGCGCTCAGCTATGTACAGGTTAAACTGCCCAGTAAAGACAAAAACAACAGTTGAGTAATGGCACAGTTATTGGTTTTCTTTGCCACATCAAAATGCAGTCAGACATGTGATCAAATGGTTTAAACAGACATCTCAATCTGCGCATGTTTCTGTTCTGTATGCGCCAGAACACTCGCTCTGAAACACGTAAAAAAACTAAACAAAACTGTGATTCCAGTTGAGCCTCTGCTTCCCCCAAAAACAAAACAAAGAAAAGCCCAAAAACAAAATGATGTGTACATGTATTTCTCAGGAGAGGAAGAGATGAAAGCTGATGAACATGAGCAAGAAACCTTCAAAGGACAAATCAGCATGAAAAAGGTAACGACACGACAACGCTGAGCAGGTTTCAATGCTGTTATCAGGCTGAGCGGATGTCTGTCGGGTAACTGCAACGACACCCTGGTGGTGATTTTTCAGCTCAACCTGCAGCGATGACGGCTAATCCGACTTTTCCCTCAATTCCCCCCCTGAAATTTGCCGTCACCTTGCAGGCGGCTACATGAATTAATCTCCCACCACGAGTGTCGTTGAAGCTGAACGTGTGAAATGCCTCGAAATCTGCTTCAAATGTGCTTTACTGTGCTCCGTTTTCAATATGGGAGTCAAACGTCAGATCGCCTTGAAGCACAGCGTGTCTGAAGACAGAAGACAAAACTGGGACGTGTCCATCAGGCATCGCTCTTTTTAGCTGGCTCAAGGAGGTGCAGCTCGTAGAGGAGTGAAAGGTCATACCGACGTCAGCGTGTCGATATATGTGGCGGTAATGAAGAGAGCTGAAGTCCTGCAGAATTTACGACAGATTCTCTTTCAACTGTTTGAAAAGCTGAAGAAAAGTGCGGTTTTCTTTCCACATTCAAGCAAGAGCTAGACCCGACCCCTAGGTGGCAATTTATCCCCAATCCAACTTGTGTTTGACTCGAGGGGAGCACTCAAATCGAGCACTGATTAGGCACGGACATCATTTCAACCTGGCCCGACTCTGCTTCTGGATCAGTCTGATGTAAAAGGACCCGAGTGTACCTGTGAGACCTCTACCGCACAGGACAGTAAAATCTGAACCCCCCTTTATCAATCAGGCTCAAATACAGCAGCGTTCAACAACTACATCTCCCATGAATCTAAGCCAAACATGATTTCTGAGCTAACAAGAGGAGGTGGGTGTCTAACGTTGAAGTGCAGTAAGCTGGCGTGCAACGTCTGCTCTGATTTGTAACCTTGTTTGGTCAGATTGTTGCTCATTTACGGCTAAATTCTGCCAATTTTACATTTGATTACGTTTTTTTCTGAATAAATGCAAATCCTTTTTGTTTTTAAAGGACGAACACGTTTCCTCTTTTCAAGGTAAAAAGAAATCAAGAATATACGGTTGAATACAGTTAGAAATGTCCTGGGAGTTCAGTGGAGAAAAAGCATTCCACTGTTAGGTGTGTTTGTTAAACACAGAGCGTGAATCAGGATATGATTAGCCTAGCTTAGCATAAAGACTGGAAACGGGGAAACAGCTAGCCTGTCTCAATCTAAGGTTTAAAAATGAGCCTAACAACCCTAAAGCAGGAAACGTATAAATCAAGAAACAAACAGCAAACATTAATTTAGTTACATAAGGGAACTATTTCTGCTCATTTCAGCATTTATGTTCATGCATGTATTTAGCAAAACAACTCTTGTATAAATGAGCTTTTAGGAGGCCCATTTTTCATCAAGCTAGCTCTTCCCCGTCTCTGTGCTAAGCTAGGCTAAACTCATCCTGACTCTAGCTCCATTCACACGAGAGGATGTGATCTTTTTGTCTAACAATGACAAAGTGCTCAATTTTTACCACCACACAGTAAAAATAGAGACTCATTATTGAACATGGAAAGAAAACCACAAATTAAGTTTCAGCATTTAAAAATGAAACATCATCATGAGGCAGAACTTCAGCTCTCTGTCTTATTAGTTATACCGACTAACATTAGATATTGTCATGCTGCCCACCTCGCATGGACACAATGCAGTTTGATTATAGTCATAAGGCTGCGTCACAGTACATTTAATTGAGTATTAGTGTCATTGTCTACATGTGACTGTTTCCCCCTGGAATTATTGCAATTCTGTTGGGAAAGCATGAACACTTTAAAAGCCTTTTAATGCAGCTTTAACCTTTTAATTTTCTTGGTATTATAACAGCAGTTTTTCAGGAAGATCACTTTGCACGTGCGGTTGCTGCTGCTGCACAGTGACGGCTAAAAATCTGACATGTAGTGCTTTTTTTTTCTCCAGCCAGAGCTTAAAAGAGGATGTTGGTGGACACGCAGCTTTGTTTTTAGGATGCTTGTCAGTACCACAGGCTCTTTCCAATTAGTGCACAGTGAAAGAGGGAGGGGCTAAGGGCACACCTGTACACTCAACCGCCCACACAGGTAGGACAAAATGGAATGAAAGACAACAGGGAAAAAAAGATGTACAATCAGACAGCCTGCCCACCCTGCAAAGTGGAGCAGAATTCAAGCTCCGCACACCCAAACTAAAAATAAAAAGTTAAACAAAAATATTTCAAAAAGCACAACATTACGTTTTTTTATATCCTACATCCAGCTCGATAGCGACATTAATAGTTCAACAAGATCAATATATTTTTATAATCATTTTAAGGTACCTCTTATATTTTTCTGAGTATTTACAACTGTACAAGCAAAGCACACACTTCAAAGTGCACAAATTTAATACAGTATTGACTAGTTTTGCATTTACAAGGTTTATAATTTCCCCCGAAAAAACAACAACCTGAAACTACAGAACAAGAAACAAAAGGAACAATCAAAAGTTTTCTTTTCGTACATTTTACAAAAACAGAACAGAAAGAAAAAGCTGCTCGACTTGTCCTCTCTCTCTCTCTATCTCTCTCTCTATCTCTCTCTCTCAGTAAGACTTGTGACGTCTGTTACCACTTCATATTTTCCTCGTGTCACGCTTTGTTTACATTTTGGGGATTTTTTTTTGTGAAAAGAAATAAACTCTATGCTTGTCTTGTATAAAAGTTAAGGCAAAGTCATTTTTCAAGTTTAAATAAAATTCAAGTTTCTCAAACACTGGATGGAATTTTTTTCTTACATTTTGCGTATACATAGAGACCGCGATGCATCTCTATTTTTTTCGTCTCGCTAAAAAGAAAACTTAACGATATTTCTCGTGGAATAAACAGCATTGTTTATAAATAAGTGGATATGGTGCGTTTTTATCTCTTTTTCCATTTCCACCGATGAGAAAAATAGAAAAACAAAAATAATCGATCCATCCAAGTGCATCTCAGTCCTTCCAAAAAAAAAATCTTTTTTTTTTTTTTTAGCAAACTCAAGATTTAGCGTCCAAATCAAAAGCAGCTATGAGCAGGAGTACAGGCTTGTAAATGAAGCTTTCCCTTCTCCACACGGGCTCCTGTTTTCTCTTAGTGGGATTACCCAGAATGCTTCTTGTTGCAGGAAGACTTTGGCGAGACATGCGAGGTCCCACGTCGTGTAGGTTAATATTGTGTCTATAGTACAGTGGTTTTTTTAAAAGAATGTTTTGCATGAGGTGATAACTTCAAAAGATAAACCAGAGCACACCGCAGATGCGCAGGGAGGGAAATGCACTTCAAGTCCGTCACGTTGCAAAAAAAAAAACCTTTTGACACTTTATAATTTAAGTTTCATCATTCTTCTGTCATTTGGAGCCATTTGAAAACACGTGTAGCAACATTTTCACCACTCTGCCAGCCAATTATGTTATTAGAATACAGTAAAACATCCAAGACTTGGTTGGTTATCTGCCGAAGTGGCTGCTACAGTGACAGACCCTCCAACCAAAGCTTAAGTTTAACAAGTTTCCTCCCTGCATCTGAATTCTTACTACTTCACTCTGATGACGACGCAAAGTGGTCCACCAGCTCCCAAACAAACAGCTCACCTGCCAAACATGACACCAGTAAGTCCCGTAAAGCGAGAGTTTGTGTGGTTGGTAGCGTCGGCGTCTCCATACTGAACCACACTGACGACTCAAGGTGAGTAAAAGATGTAAAAAAAGGTTGTTCTCATCTTTTACTCTGTGCTTTAACTTTAACGACTGTCAGGCACATTTCTCCCAAGAACAAGGGAGTGAAGCAGTAAGAGAACTGTGTGCTTTGGGCAATCTTTCAGAAACGTTTTCTTTGAAACCGTTTTTAACTCAGGACAAATCAAAGTGTGCAAACTAGAAGAAACTGAGGCGGGAGCATGCGGACAGAAAACAAATAAACACCTGTGTTGAAGACTCGCACCAAGGAACATCTTCACTCTGCAGACTGATTCGACACGGCTCTTCTCTGATTGCACTCCTGCTGTAAACCCACCGGCTCTCATCTGCCTCCTCACGCTTTGTTAATGTTTGAATTTTTAAAGGATGTTTGGTTCAACACTGCTCACACGAGCCCCAACAGGACTCCCAAATAAATCTCTTTCACACTCCAACATGGCAAACTACATTCCAAAACAACCCCGCTCATCATTTACCTCCTCGTTTAGTTTCAGCCCAAATGTTCAAGGTCTATTCAGCTTCCTCACTTTCCATAGTCATCATTTTTTACCATCTCTCTCTCAGTGACAATCGTGTTGATACAGAACCAAAAAGGCCAAAATCCAAACCACTGCATGCCTATAAGAGCGCCAACTCCTTTAGCGATAAAATTAAAATGATTTAACCAGCCATGACATCAGAGCAAGCTGGACAACTCTTTCAACGTCGACCTTCCCTACAGTGTGTTCAACAGGCAACGACAAGGCAGAGCAACACAAGCAAAAGGCTCCAGCGATCAAGTCGACAGAGAGGTTGTTGCCACGTTCCTCGGGTTGATTTTATCCTGGAAAAACTGAATGTGCATTTCTTTGTTTTTTCCCCCTGCACCTCTCAAGATCAATTCCCTTTTTGCACTTCAGGTGGGATCATCTAAAACATTCGCCCTCCAATTGTGAGAAAACACAGACAGTGCAAATAAAGTTCTGTTAATGTAAAATCAAGGTTTTCTACAAACGGTATTAGTTGAGCTGTAGTCAACAGATTCCAGGATTTGACGTCGAGCAACGCACCCTGAAGAAAGAACTACAAACATCCCGACCTGCCGACCTTTGTTGCCAACACTCTGAACTGGCGCCCTCTCTCGGTGCATTTTTGACAATGCAACACTTCTCGTCTCAGGAAGAGTCCTTTTGTCTCAGCAGCCTCCTGCTTCTCACCTGTCACAGATGGGAGCTAGTGTTCATGTCCTCCTTTCCAATAACAGCTCACAGGTGTTTCCCTCACTTCCAGACTGAACTGCTTTAGATGAGAAGCCCCCCTCTGCGTCGGCCTTTGACAGTATGTGCCCGATAGTTTTATTCCAGTTTTTATAAAGAAACCAGAAGAGAGGAGATCGTTGAAGCTGGAAAGCTTTCCCAAAAATGCAATGGCAAGAAAATGTTTGCCTCCCCTGACTCATTAGACGTCTTCACACACACGGCGTGCTATTGAAGAAAAAAATAAAAAAACACACCTTCATAGGTCAACTCTGGTATTCTTTCATCTGGGCCCTATATTTACACATTTTGGAGCATAAATGACGATAACAGGTATTGGAATCGCTCCAGTGGATTCCAGTTTGTCTGCTTGTTTTTGCCACCCAGTCTCAGATTGTAATACTAAGTGTCGGACAACATTACAGAAGGATCCCGACAGGGATAAGCATCTAATATTAAACAAAAAGGGTCTCTTTCCGTCCGGATCCTTTCCTTAATGTTGTTGGACACTTTGAACAACAGTCTGAGCCAGTCAGTGCTTTGGTGGACATACTCAGATTGGGCAAGTTGGCCCTCAAAGATTACATTGATTTCAACAGTAACAATTCCATTTTTTCCCACCTATTAGTCATCCACGCCTTAAAATGTTTAAACACAGGGCCCAGGTTTACAAATATCTGATTTCCCCTTGAAACGACTTCCAGAAACTTCTAATGGACAGGTACATTTTGGCCTGTAACAGTGGCCTCCATGTCCAAATAGTCTTTAAGCAAAGATATGGTTGCAGTCGTCCACATGGACGTCCTGTCCCGACTCCAAAACAGCATTGATCTCCCATGAGCCAATAGACAAGCTAAGCGCTATAGCTATCAGGTTAGCAGTGTTAGCAACAACAAAACAGCAGAGGAAGTTGATTCTTTACAGAGAAAACGATCAGAGGAAGAAAATGCTGGAGGAAACCTCAGCAATGATTACCAGCAGCAGCTGTACCGATAGTCGACAAAGCTGAGCTCCTAAAAAAACATCAACAAACAAAAGATGTAAAAATCCACAAAAATCACTTTGAAGCGATGTAAACCAAATGATCCAAATCTTGTTGTAATGAGATTTAGCTGTAAGATCTTGCATATGGATGTGAATATGTATTAAAAACACATTATGACCCATAATTAGGCTACATAAAGGATGCACAACGGTGCCACTGAACACACAAACAAACCCCTCACTATGAGAGCCAACAAAGGTGGAGTCTGTTGTAACCACTCTTTCCCATCATCCACCGGGGGTGGGGGGGCTTTCAACAATGCCCTGCTGCGGTTGTGCACACACAAGACTAATTTAATCCCACAAGGCCATTCGGACAGAACGAATAAATTTCAGTGTTGTCTGTGCCAACTTACAGGCTGACACAACTACGTAATGCAAAAAGAGAAAATAAGAAATAAAACTGAAAATAAAAAAAGCAAATAAATAGAATAAAAGAATGAAACGGTGCTCTACATGCACAGTAAAGTGCTTTTTGTCTGCAAGCCCTGATCCAGAAAAGAAGGCGTCCTCTATGCTTGTTTGTGACGGGTGATTCTGGGATATAAGTATTGAGTAGCCCTGACTTATATTTCCTTTTTTTAAACGCATCTGTGGAGCGTAGTTATGGGAAGAGGTCGCCCTACTGCGGCGATTTGGGCGGGGTGTGGTGGGGATCTTTGCTGGGGGTTTTCCCTGGGTGTGGGGGCGGTGAGGCCCACCGCCCGGCCGGCCTTCGGGCCTCCCTCGGGGGTCTGCCCGAGGTGATGGCCGTTGAGCCGGCTTTGGAGGAGGGGGGGTATGTCTCTCTGGCCTTTGCCTCAGCTGCAGGGGTGGAGGCTTCAGGGCACTTCCGCTCCTCTCCTGCAGTGGCGGAGCAGGCTGGCTTTGCTTCCTTGGGGGTCGGCGGCTGCTGTAATGTCGGGGCGTCCTTCACTCGCTGGCAGATCTCAGCGTAGGAGGGCTTCCTCAGCTCCTGGCAGGGGAACAAGATCAACAACTGAGTCAACACCTGTTCACTGCTCTTCTACTCTAATTGACACATTTATCATCAATGCATATCCTCTTTCAGCGACTAATGCAAGTGTAGTAGTGCGATGTTGTCAATTTATGAAGAGTACATTTGGGTGGAGTTAAATATGGATAATAGGTTTGAGAAATGTATCTTTAATCGAGGGTCATGCTGACTTTGATCTGTGATTAAGATGTGCGACGGGGGAAGCACTTCAAAGGACTGAGGTGAGGGAGGGGAACAAAGCAATAGAAGAAATCAATACTGACTGTGGCAGCACCGTTGACTTGCACTGATTTGCTTGCAGTGGACAGCGTGCCGGGAACTCGCTCCACAGACAACTGCGCCTCCTTCGGCTTTGCCTCCGTCACCTTCACCTCCCTGAAACAAAAAAGCACAAGAGGCAAATCCAAATCAAGAAGCTGGAGAAGAGGTAGTGAAACCAAACAGATGATCACATGCATATATTAGAGGAAGTCTGTCAGAGTTCTTTTATTCTTTTAGCATGTGAAAATACAAAGGAAAGAGGTAAGTCTCTTCTTATCAGAGTAACACATGTTGCATATCCAGGACTAGATTTGTTCGTTTAATACAAAACCTCTACGGTCAGATAGGCCTGGGCGGTATCCGTTTTTTCATCCCGTAATACCTTCGTGCTATAGTACCGGGCTTTTAGATATATGAAGATAAAAAGTGCTGGAGAAATGCAGAGCGGCTGGTTGGAGGGGGAAGTCACTTTCACACGTTTGACATTGTTGTGCAATTACTTGGACCCGTCTTGCTACACAAAACAGAATTATATGAAATGTTAACATAAATTATACGACTTGCAGATCTTGAAGACGCACACAAGTGAAAATAACAGCTTTATTGGTCGCTGATCTCTTTTCTCTTCTCTCTCTCCGCACGGCGCGTGCCTGTTTCAAGTTTCCAGTGCTCGCTCCGGCTGTAACTCTCTGGAGCCTGACGTAGTACTAAAGCTACATCACCTCTCTGATCAGGTATAATCCCAAATTCCTCTCAAACCGGGGCAGAGGTATTTTTCTTTTTCACCGCTTGTGGTCGCCATCTTTCTCAGCTCTGCCGTTCACCCGTTCCTCCAGCAGTAGCCTGACCTCTGCTGGCGCTTGCTGTGCATTACAACACATCACCTCTACAGAAAATCTGCATCAGTTTAATAGAAAAATGAGCGTCTGGATTTACAAAGTACCCTGGTATACCATGATACCGCCCAAAACTACTGTCAGTTTTTCCTTTTTCAACAAGAAGTTAAATACCAGCTCCAGTGATGTTTTGAGACATATAAAATGCTCTGCTTGAAATAATAAAATTGTGTCTGATACGTCTTTTTATGAAAAATATGTTTAAATACTTTGTAAAAATCCTCTCAAGGAATCTCCTCCTTCTCCGTCATTAAAAAATCCTGAATCTGCATAGGCCCCGCCCACTATGCAAATGTTAAACTGACCTGTCCGTCGCGAAAACAAAACATGTCTCTGCCATCGTTTAGTGGCAGCTTGCTGAAACTCAGCGAGCTGGAAATGTAGTAATAAGTAGTAGTAACTTTAACGTTGGTCGTCAGTGAGTTTGCAAACATTACGATGACGGTTACAGCTGGCTCGAGCATCACCAAAGTGGTTGCCATAGGTTGCACATAATGATATGCGTAGCGTCACCCCGTCCATTAACGGGATTGGCTCCTTCGGTTTGTGACGTCTCAAACCTGCCGATCTGAAAACGTGTTGTTCAGCCTGTCCTTGGTACACCGCAGTAAAAGCAGACAGGCCCAGCCATGGAGATGACTGCTGATGTTGTCCCTGATATGTCTTGTAGCAAATGAAAAACACCGCATGGAGATGTTTACAAGGTTAAACACTGGATTTTCACAGGAGGGGGTCTTTAAAGATTGTGCTTTCTGTCGGATTTTGTTTTCCCCATGCTGCCAAAAGGTGTGCTCGTTTTATAACCAAAGACTGAACTGCTCTGATTTTTACACACCTCTGCAGTCACCAGTGGGTCTTTCCAGTTTATATTAATTCTCAGGTAAATCCTTTAATATCATTGGCTACTAGGTATGTTAGAAAAACTGTTAAGATTGGCTGATATCTCGTACTTTTTTTTATCATGTAATATGCCTCTTTTTGTAAATGTATATGAAAAACACCTACACCTGCTGCCCTAAAACAGTGGATAGAGTCTACGTAAACACCCAGAGATGTATCTCACATTCAACATCATCAGTGTGGTTCTTACACTGCTGAGACGGAGGGAGCGGGACTGTGTGGCGGGCCGGCGGAGGGTGTCGCGGTCGGGGCTGAGGCTGGGGTCGAGGCTGGCGGTGAGGGCTGGAAGCTTGTGGGCATCGGGGAGGTGGGGGACCGAAGAGGCTCTTTGGGGCCCGCTGGGGAGAGAGCTCCTCCAGTACTGGAATCAGCACTTACATTCTGCAATAAAACGAGGTAAACAGGCAGAAATATATGTGAGGTACTGAAGCAAGCTGTTTTTTACCCTCTTTTTTATTAGTAGTAAAAATAAGGTTATATCTCTGTGTAACTAGCTAGCTTCAGTCCTTACCCGTTCCTTGGGGGTTCCAACGACTACACTGCTGGCCAGCCTGTTGTCGAACACGTCGTCAGTCTTGAGCTGGCCGGCTGCTCCGGGCAGGGGTGGGAAACTGGAGAGACCCAGCTCGAAGCTCGGAGACGGGGGTTTGGGAGGCGGAGGCGGCGACTGAGGCGTCACTCTCTACATGACGACAACCAAAACAGAGTCAGCATAAAGTTTGGTGATGGAGAGAAACAAGTCAGACTACTCTGTGAGCGCCGACAGCTTTTGACTCATTATAATAATGAGACTAATGTGCTTAATAACATTACAGGACAACTATCGTTTCCTTTATATTAGCTCTCCATAAAGAGAAAAGCTAAATTAATACCAAACTTAATTAAAGATATAAAGAAGGCTTCATTAGAATGAGGAGCAGGACACCAAAAGGATACTTACTGTAAACTTTTCGTCCCTCTTTTTCCTAGAAGCAGAAACATTTTTCCTTTAAGAAAGAGAACACTTCAATTTACAAACATCCATTCTATCTGAAACAATGACTACACCTTGCACACTGTCAACAAAAATAAAGGAATTTTCATCTTTGACTAAACAACCTGCAGTTACCCGCCTCTGTCTCAGACTGAGCTGTCCTTTTTGACAGTGTTCCAACATACACAGATCAGCCATAACATTATGTCCACCTGCCTAATAATGTGTACGTCCCCTTTTGCCGCCGACACAGCCCTGACCCATCGAGGCATGGACTCCACTAAACCTCTGAAGGTGTGCTGAGGTATCTGGCACCAAGACGTTAGCAAAAGATCCTTTAAGTCCTGTAAGTTGCGAGGTGGGGCCTCCATGGATCTGACGTGTTTGTCCAGCACATCCTACAGATGCTCCATTGGATTGAGATCTGGGGATTTTGGAGGCCAAGTCAACACCTTGATGCACCCGGCCACCCACGTGATGTAAAAGAACATGTGATTCATCCGACCAGGCCGCCTTCTTCCATTGCTCTGTGGTCCAGTTCTGATGCACACATGCCCATTGTAGTCGCTTTAGGCGGTGGACAGGGGGTCAGCATGGGCACCCTGACCGGTCTGCAGCTACACAGCCTCATACACAACAAACTGTGATGCTCTGTGTGTTCCGACACCTTTCTATCAGAACCAGCATTAACTTTTTCAGCACTTTGAGCTACAGTAGCTCTTCTGATGGATCAGACCACACAGACCAGCCTTCACTCCCCACACATATCAGTGAGTCTTGGCCACCCATGACCCTGTCGCAGGTTCACTGGTTTCCCTTCTTTGGACCACTTTTGGTCGGTACTGACCGCTGCAGAGCCGGAACTCCCCACAAGAGCTGCAGGTTTGGAGATGCTCGGACCCAGTCGTCTAACCATCACAATTTGGCCCTTGTCAAAGTCGCTCACATCCTTACACTTACCCATTTTTCTGCTTCCAACACATCAACTTCGAGGACAAAGGGTTCACTTGCTGCCTGACATATCCCACTCACTCACAGGTGCCATTATAACGATATAATCAATGTTACTTACTTCAGCAGTGGTCAGAATGTTATGGCTGATCGGTGTAAATGATTTTGCATCAGAGACAAAAACACGTTTTCACAATTATTCAAGGTACTTTCTGTTACCTCTAAATAATGTCATAACTGTATTTATATACGTTCCCCTGCAGAGCTTGTAGAGTTAGAAACAGATCGTTCAGACATATCATCAGTCCCGTTGAAACATTAAGCTGGCTGTAATTCTTTTGCTGAAACTATACTTCACTTTTGCACAATAGTCTGGAAAAGGAAAGCAAACGTGTAGAGACGGAGTGAAAACCATGATACGTCCGAGTAAACAGGAAGTCTGACAATCTCTTTCAGGTCTAAAGTAGGTGTGTCACGATTTGATTGTAAATGGAAATGTGTGTTTTTAGTTTCAACATGTCAAAATGTCAGATATGATGCACGTATTTTCACATATTGAAATCACATTTTGTCCAGTAGAACCTGATGAACAGATGACCTGATTTTAAAATATTTAAACCTGAAATAAAATTGTGAAAATCCTATCACTTAATTTTGTCTGTTAATTTAAGTTACTGACGTGCGATTTATAATCTTGAAAGCATTAATAAGAGCATCTATGTTTAACCGTTTCTACAGATGCTATCATCAGGATATGATTTCAGCATCAGCTTTGAAGAGTCATATTTCTTTGTCATACATTTTCACACCTGTTTAGTGCCGTTATATAGACACAGCAGTGTGTAGGGGCACAGACTTTTCTCATGCACTGCGGCCGTGTTTTACCTTCCTCGTCCGATACCCAGGGAGTAGTCTGTGGTAGTGGGCTCAGTAACTCGCCCCGTGCCCACGGTGTCCCTGCGTGGGAAGGCTGCAGTGGAGGGTAACCTGGTTCTTGGCTGGCTGGTGGGGAGTCGCATCGGCGGACTGCTGCGAACCCCGTTGAGCCTCTCGCTGGGGAAGCTGGGAAAGAGGCCCGGGTTGTCGAGAAGCCCTGTGCTGCGGTCTGCTGTCGGGACTGTCGGCCTCAAGTGAGGTTTACTGTGATTCCTGCAGGAAATAGGGACACGTGTGACATAAGAGGCATGATCATGTTCATTTCAGAAATTAAATTAAATTTCATCAGACTTGTATACTGAACAAAATGCCCCTAATATGGGTGCAACATGTGAGAAGTTCAAAACTAGTTAGACTGAAAAACAATGACAATTGAAAATAAAATGTTATTAAAGTGCTTCAACTAGATTTACAATTTAAAACACCAATTTCACAATACGTTGACCCTGCTAAGACTGTACTTTAGAAAACTTTGCATCTGTTTTTGAATTTTCTTCCTCCATGTTAAAGTAACAATCTCAAAGTTTTTCATGTAAATAAATGTCTGTTAAGTCTCTATCTATCTCTGAATGAGGTAACACAATGGTGATTGAGCCTGTGGCCCACTGATGAAAGCCTTTTTATTTGCAGTTTATAGTATTATTACAGACTGGGTGTCTGTGTCGACATTCATAGAAAAATCCCAAGCGGCGCCCAATTAGTGATGCGTTTTCCATCAGCCAGCAGTGGTTGGTCTGCCAGAGAGGGTAGGCGGAGCTAAGCGGCTGCTTTTCCGCTCTCTGCAAGTGTTGACGTGGTAACATTCATTGTCTAAATCCCGATCTCCACACTCACAGACTTTGAGGCGCGTTCCCGCTAAGTGTGTGAGTGCTTAGTGCTGTCCCACTGTCAAATCAACAAGTGCGCGAGGGCTCTGATGCGGACTTTTAAACGCCAAATTGCAGACTTTCCGTGAGTCTGCATATCTGCAGACTTTCCTTTGGTAGTTACCCAGAGTTCATAGCCAACGTGGTGACGTATACAAACGTGATTGTCCAACCCTCTACTACATGTAAACAAAGCAAGCATGGACGGTGACGGTAATCGCAAATACGCTTATTTGTCAATGACAACTGTTAATTATACGTACAAGATATTTACAAGTTATATACAAATACGGACATAAGAAGGTGGTATTTGCACAATGTAACTTTCTGTGTGTTTTATGTCTATTGATATGTGGCACAGATACTGGTAAAACAATACTCTTGTTCCTCTCACTTGTTCCTCTCTTCTTTGTGACTGAAACACACAGATACACACCTGTTCCTGGGTGAGTAGTGTCTGACGGTGAGGGGGGACGACGCTGGTTTGAAGCTGTGAGATGTGGTGAATCCATTGATGAACTGGTTATTGTGAAATGGTGCAACCTGGTAATCAGAAAACAGATTCACCCGCTGCATTAACAGGTAGTCAAAAAGGCATATTAAGGTACACTTTTTGCAGTGAGACCTGAGTGCAAGAGGAAAGTAAGTTACCTTAGACCAAACACTTACATTTGATCGTTTAAAGTCAGGTTTTGAATGAACTATCAAGTAGTTAAAGCGGCCAATTCCCAGAGGCGTTTAAAAGAGTCTGTTTTAATTTAAGACCAAATAAGCCTCCAAATCTAAGATACAATCTATACAACTAGATGAAAAAAAAAACACCAAATTAAAAAGTTTAAAATATTTTAGAAGTAGAATAACCTGAAACTCTTAAGTATAAATTCTCTATTAAACAATCATCCAAAACCCATAAAACAAAAACAGTCTGGGAACATTATTTTTCTTTTATCTTTTTCCGTGTACATAAGAGGGAAACTGATCCCATAATACATTTGACCCTACAGCAGGGTCAGAAATAAACTAAAGCACTCGTCAAAAGTTGTACAGAGACAAATTAAGCAGATTTTTTAGATTTTAAAATGTAGATAATTTAACCCTTTTTACAAAGATCATATAATACTTAGAAGACTTTTTAATTTGTAATTCCAAATGACTGTATTTTTGTTTGTAGGTCCTCCGGCTAATTCTTACCAGTGTGGGGTCGATGAAGCTGTGTGTGGCGGACCAGGCCTGCGGCGTGATGAGGCTGTACAAGGGGAACTGCTGCTGAGGGCTGTAAACCGGCGGGATGTAGTAAGATGTGTAGCGCTGCTGGGCGTATGGGTTTACCTCCACCGGCCGGTAACCGTTCTTTGGCATGAAAGTGTTGATAGCGATTGCCTTTGCCTTTATCCTCGCCTGGTAGAAAGAGCAAAAACAGGACGGAAAATAAGACGTTTATACTGCACATTTCTGAAACATTAAAGGAAAGACACATTGGAAAGAAACAACAAATAGTGTTTAAGTGTTTGCAGGAAAGTCAAAAAAGCAACCTAATCCTCATTAAAGTTAGTTAAATCCAGAATATAAGACGCAGCCTGTTTCTGGGGGTATTCCAGAGGGAAAAAAATAAAGCTATTTAATAATAAAATAATAAAGTCTGGTAACTTTCCATTGATGTGAGCATCAGAATCTGTCAAGCTATACATCACCGACCCCAGAAGATAAACTCTGAGACACTTTGTTTCACAGATGCAGGTATCCTCCCTTTCCTCCCCTCACAGACACAGTATTGTCTCAGCACCCATCAAGGCCACAGAGCTGAGAGGCCTCACAAAGAGGGCACACAACCTGCACCAACAACTGTAATAAACTTTAGGTTCACTGAGGACATCTCATCCACCACGAACTTTCGTTCAACTCGGGACAATTTACACATGCACACGCAAGCAGACGGGATCATTGGTGTGTGCTAACACCTAAAGGAACACCCACGCCCTCTGCTCAGAGAATAAATATAAGAGCCTCTTTTCTCCTCCTCTTCTTCTTCTCCTCTCTCTAAAGCTTAACAGGTGGAAACCCTGGGAATTTCTTAGGAATCCTACCTAAATCCGTTAAAGGAAAAAGGCAAGGTTTTACCTTCACTGGAAATTATTCTAGCAAAAACAGACTTATAGCACCTCTCTGAAGGAAAAACTGTGCGTGTGGAAATCATATAGGCACACAAAAATCTTTGAATAAAGAAAATTAACTGAGAATAGAAAAAGAAAATCTCTTCTCTTTATTTCTCTGAATGGTGATTCAACTCTTAAATAACGACTGTTTTCCAAAGAAGTGAGTGTATGACCCTCCCAGCATTCTCCCTTGACAATTGAGGTTGTTAATAAAGCCGCTTTCCCACTGGTCAAAAAACCCGCTAACACTCGGCTTTTTTGGTTACAATCGGTAATAAGACCCGGGTTATTATCGCCTCGGCTCCGATCGCCATCAATGGGAACACAAAACCTGTGTCGACGCGCTAATCTCTTCCCCCTGCTCTGTCGGTAACTTCTCCACCCGTCTCCGTCCAAGCGGTGATCGAACATCATTCCAAATTTGTCTTTTGAGTTTGATAAACAGACTGAATGAGTAATGAGTACATTAAAGACCTAGCCACTGTAACATATTCACTGTTTACTAAGAAAGGAAAACAAATATGATGAAATCACAAGTAGAAGAAGCAGTAAAGAATTTTTACTTTTATCCTGCACTTACAAATAATTTAAACTTTAAGCAGCTTTGGTCTATATCCTTTTGGTTGCTTAATTACTTATTAAATATGACGACTAATAGACAAATATTAAAATGTATGTAAGTACTACATTACAGTTGTTGTTTATCAAATGTACAGGGGCTTGTTTTTGGTACTGACAGGCTCAGGTTGTTAATCCAAGTGTCTGACAACATCACAGAAAGAAACTCGCCCCTTACATCACTTTCCTTGAAGCCACCAGACTCCATTTACAAACACAGTAATTTTACCTCGCAGAACACAGGAGTTAAAGGTAGACCAGTTTGTCTTTTTGTGTTGTTGTGTGACTTTGGTGTTTTTATAAGGGCAGGCTGAGGTTTAACATGACACCACTACACAAACAAAAGTAACCAGTCATGGTCGCTGGACAGGAGCAACTCTTATCTTCAAGGTAAAATAACAGTTTTTGTCAGTGGAGCCTGGTGGCTTTAAAAAGAGAGGTTAAGGGTGGCAACGACAAGCACTTTTAGTGGATGTGCTTTGATTTGCTCATTTGCCTACAGGGATTTTGTGCAGCCATTACAAAACGTTTTACTTAGACCTGTAAATATGTAAAAATAGATTTCAGGTTTAATCTCCAAGTAAAGCATCATTTTTAACACAAGAGTAGATTTGGTATTTAATTAAGGTTGAAATACGGTTACGGACTGTATGCAGTGTTAGTGAATTAGGTCGACATTTAGTTTGACATTGCTTGGTCAGTATGTTGGTACAAACAACAAATATTGTTAACAGTTTTGGAAAAAAGCACGAGACAAGTGTAACATAATTTAACCTACCTTTATGGGCTTCCCTTGGAAGGTCTTTACCTCCTCACGGAGATACTGATATGCCTTTATGAAGAGACAGTGAACAGCACGGCGTTAGTTAAGCAGTTTTAAGAAACTGAAACACAAAGGACAACTTGATTCATCGCAGTAATCGTAAGACTACCTGGACAAACACTCAAACAATCTTAAACACAATGTTGGGATAATAAAACAAATGGAGCACATCAGAGAGATAAATTAGTTTGAAGAAAAAACGGGCCACGGAAGCTGAGAAGGAAAATACAATGTGGGCTTGAAGAAAAAACCTTTCCAATCCAATCCTGTATCTCTGTGTTAATAACTCTAAAGTTAAATGGCAACTTTATTTAAAGTTTTCCAGAGCAAAAATCTATTTTCTACAACGTCTTTTTCGGGTCATTGTAAAAAGCAAAACAAAAACTGAGCCGAAGGAGAAGAGGAATATTCAGAGAAAAAACTTAAAAATTAGATATTAAAGTCGCAAATTTACCAGAAGAAAATGTGCAAATTTGCAAAAATAAACTAGTAAATTTATGACATTATAAAATCTGAAATTTGCAAGAAACAAAAACTAGTTAAATCGTGTTTATAGGAAGCTTTTTGAGCCACGACCCCCGCAAAAAACAGGCTGGGGTTCACGGCCCCCTCCCTTGATTCACCTGTGTCTCTTCTCTGCCCTGTTGGCTCTGCTGCTCACACAGACGTGCATGGCACGGAGCTCAGAGCATATTTAGCCTGTTTTCTCTGCACACAAGAAGCAGCTTCATAGAGGAGAAAGACTGAGCGACCCTCTGCTGCAGAAACACACGGTCCTATGCTCCCCGTTTGCCCCAGAGGTTACCATCACACATGACAGTTACCCTACGACCTCATGACGGATATTAAAAGGAAACAAACCTGCATTACAGATTAAAAAATTACAAAACTACTTTAATCAATTTGGCATTTCTAAATTTTATTACAGAAACATGAAAAGATGCAAAAACTTGGGCCGGCATAGTTTTTTCTCTGAATATTTCTCTTCTCCTCTGGCTCCGCTTTTTTTCTACACTGGCCCTAATACGCCCATCTAATTTTCTGTGAAACATTGAACATTTTTTGAGTCATCTTGTAGTCGGGCTGGGTCACATAAAACTACCTATATCAAAGTGATTTGGGGCGACTAGCTACTCCCCTTGTCGGTGCCCGATCTGTGCCGGCTGCCTGACCTGTTCTACAGATACAAACTCACATTTCTGCCCAAAATGTCCCACGCATGTGTTGAACATTTTACTTAAATTGATACTTACATTTTTTTTTTACTAAGTTTTATAAAAACCCACTCAAAAACTATATTTTTGAGATAAATAAAAAAAACTAATCACAAAACACAAACAAGAATAGAAGCGTAAAAGACACATAACGCATTAATCAAATAGCAAACACTCCACCAAGTCGTAAAAGAATTTAGATTGATGCTGGCACAAGTTAGTTGGATGTCCAACTAATATTTTTGGTCATTGTAAGAACACCTTGCACGACAAAATAGAAGAGAAAGAATTATAATGACTTAAAGCCACTAAAGAGATTGTCTTCTGCACACATGCTCTGACTTTAGCATGCAGGACGTGCACTGATACCCTGTCTATTAACTTCATTAACATTTCTAATAGAGCTTTGTTGAGGTCCCTAATTAATCCTTCTGACATAGCAACACAGGTGAAAGCTCAGCTCTATATCTGCAGCTCTATTTTGTGCTGTTTGCTAGGACAAAGCCAACTAATCGGACAGAATTTAAACCCACCAACATGCTCTGTTTCACTCTGAAACACATCACATTACTAACTTCCCTTTCACTGGAACTTAGAAGAATATAATAGAAAATAAATGATCTTCTCTGATGTGTTACCTGCTGTGCATCTGCTTCTGATTCAAAAGTGATGAACCAGTTGTCGTTGTAGGCAAATTCACAGTTGATGAACTTGGGTAAGTTGTCCCCTTTAAAAAGAGCCTCGACCTCCTGCAAAACAGGAGAAGGTGTTACTTTAGTCATTACACATTACAAACATTTATTTTCATCGTGACTATGCACCAGTAAATAACAGTTAAACTAAACTAATCAAGTAATACGTCAAAGGAAAAAGTATCACTTAGTTTGACATTAAACATTTACATCAAAAACAACTTTCATTCTGTGTGTAAGCATGTTTAATGTCTGGTGTGTTAACACATTAAAGTGACTGAGCTGTATCCACCCTGTCACTGAACTATGGTCAATACTGGCTGCAAAGAGAAAAAAAAGATGACTACAGCCGTAATGTCACTGTTTGTCACTGTTTTTATACAGTCCATGGTAGCAAAAGAGGGCATCTGGTTGGGGATATGGGCCGGACTAGGGATGTCATTGGCTAACCCTAACCACCGAGAAGATTTTGAACCGGTTACGCATGTTGGTCTACGTACACGGTCAGTGATGGCTCGTCAGTCTGGTCTATTTTCTCTGCAAGGTGCGAGCCACTTTGACATGAAAACACACTGGTAATGTATTGTAAACGATATAAAGAATGCAATAGTGATTCATTATTTGTTGATTGATCCGATACCAAAACATAAAAAAGCAGCGTGTCGGAAATGTCAACATGCATGTCAGTTTCAAAGGAACACTTCATTAAGTTGCGTGTGGTTCTTGTGCAGTCGTGGTGCCGACATCAAATCCCTCAGAAATGGCTGATTGATTGACTTACGATCACTGCGGGATTCAGTTCAGCTTTTTTCCCGAAAATGTTTGAGAAAAAACAAAACATAAGATATAAGAGGAAAACTGGAACAGCCTATTCTCTGAGATTATAAGGTCATGTTAGTTTGTCGTTTATGCGTGCTTTATTCACATTAAAGGCGCTCGCTCTCTTCACTTCCGGTCTATGTCGCTCAACCACAGCTGCTCTCTCTCTTTTGCTCTTGGCAGGTTTGGGTTGAAAACTGATCGTAGATGTGTTTTTTTTTCAAATCTTCGGTACCTTTGGGTGCTATCGAATGTTAAAATAATGGATTGTATCATTTAAAACATGGCATTCAAAAACCTAATTAGAAACAATATTTCTTAATATGGGCATAGTGCGAAATTCCTTAAGGACGGACAAAATTCCTTTCCTGGAGGAATTCTTTCAGCAGAGAAAGGGGTAGACTGAAGCCTACATAAACAATATCAATGATTACTTAGTCTTACTTTGTTGACTCGTGCTGGGAGAATCACATGACAGACAATTGTCTCCATGGACAGAAAGGACCATCTTGTTGTGGCCTCAGTATAAATAAAACACAGTGCACATCCACTAACCTCTATGGGCGTGCTCTCAGGAACCTCTCTGAGGATCACGATGCAGCGGTTCTGATTGGGTCGCACCTTCTCCCCCTTCTCATCCACTTGAACCAATGGCAGAGCTGGAAGTTTGAATGAAAGAAGGACGTGCAGATGTTTTTAAGTTGGGGGGGGAAAAAAAGCCATTGAACCCTTTTACTATTGGTTGATTAAACAGCAAATTGTTAATGAACGTTATCCTGAATTTCAGTGTGAAAGATTGAATAGACACAAGGTCTCACATTAGCACAAATTAGCTACAGTTTGTGTAGAAAATCACATTACAGTTTATGTACAAAATGTTGACAATGCTCACATCGCTCTCTAAAATAAACGCTTATAGCCAGATAGCATTTATGATAGTAGTAGTACATTAAGTATTAATCGAACACAAGCAGGTAAGACTGCTCGTTGCCCTTTAATAACCTCTCCGGGGAAATCAACTCAAAGCTCAGGCTGATAAAAATTCACTGTGTGTGCTATGTTATGTTGTCTTCCAGTCTTCTCATCTAAGTCCTTCTTTACTTCAACATTGTAGTTGGGGGGTTAAATCACGGGGTGTTAATTAACCGTTGAAGTCAAGCACTCAACACTCACATCGTAGAATGTCTACGATCAGCTCCACGTCCGTGCTGAGCTTTTTGACGTGGTCCAGGTTGGCCACTGTCACAATTGGCACATATTGGTCGCTGTCCATCTGGGAGATGAGGTACATGTCACTGGCCAGATTCTCCCTGAGAGACAAAGAAGAGGGCAGAGGTGGTTAGTGACACACTGTCAGTATGTGCAGAGGTGATATTTAACCTTTTGCACTCAGATTGAATTAAATGCTCTTCTCCAGTCACACCAGTCCTCCACGTAAACATCTAATCTAACAGCTAGCCTAATGATCCAACTCCTCTGACGAACATCAAGGAGCTTTATTTAAAAAAAAAAATAACACTAACACATTTGGGAACTGGTGCTCTTCATGCCACAAGTGAAACTCTTGAAGCTGAGCGGTTGCACACTTGACTGCTTTAGTTATTCACAGGGCTCTTCGTGTTTTTCTTACGGGAGGAGTACAAAGAAATGTAAATGTGAGAGAGCCCACACATGACGACAGATTGAACAGTTTTGTTCCTGTAGTGTGGAGAGCGACGCTGTGACCCAAACAGCACACCACACACTAACAGATTAATTCACCAACAACCAGAGTCCAACTCCCACAGCTGGAACTCTCACTGAATCTCTGGCGGTCAAACGAGACTTTAGAGTAAACAAACATGGCGGACTACGGGCAGGAAGAATTGGCGATGATGGAATTTTACTGAAAATTAACGAAGACAAAAGAACAAACTGTGGATGAAGTGGTGGAGACGGCGTGAACACAGGCTGGACATGTTAATTTGTGCCTCATGTTAGCTTTAGTTTAGTTTGTTGTGCTTCCTGATTGGCTTCGTTTGGTTCCACCTGATGATCTACAGAGAGCATGCTCGGCTGTCCTCGGGGTTCCCCCCACACAACAGGATACCACGATGTTCTTCTGAGCAGATCGGGGGAAGTAAAGTCACTCTTAACATCCCTCACACTACAGGAACATCTGGAGAGATCATCTTTAGAACCATCAATAAATCAGGACTTTGAAACTTTTCTCTGAAAGGGGGAATCAGGCCCAAAATCAGCCTGATTATCTTGTAGTGTGCACCCCGCTTTATTCTATTTGAAAGATTAGTGCATGATTAGCTTAATTGCTCACTTGTAAATAAGTGCTTGTTCGTATACATTTAATTTTAGGGGCAAATCAGAGTTAAATACTCGCACTGCAGACCCTTCTTCTGCACTCTTAGCTAGGTGATTGTCGGTTTTCCTTTCTCATTTAGTATTTGATAACTCGTCCCTTCTGGTTTCTAAGTCTTCTCTTTCATCTCGCCTTCGTGTCTGGTCGTTGTCATTTTGGCAAAGCTGACAGCACAGTAAACTTTACTTGATGACTTGCTCCAAGTAGTTAAGAGGAGAAAAAGCAAGACCATAGTCAGTCCCTCCAAACCAGCAGGCTCACTGCCACCACCACCACAGAGGCATTCAGCAGCATGAAATGAGGCTTTCATTCAGGCCACGCCTGACGCCCACAGAGAAAGGGACAGAGAGAGAGAGATGCCTGATCACTAACAAAAACAGTGCATAGTCCCACACTGCACTGCTGACAGAAAAAATCATATTAAAGTTCATAATGAGTCCTGTCTCTCGTGTTGATTAGTCTTATGAAATTAATATGTCACAATGAACTAATTGAACAATGTGCTGCTGACCAGATTCCACATGCATTGCCTTAAAATATGCAAAAATTAAAGGCTTCTTATGTCACGAACACTTAATAGTTCAAGTCATAACAAAATACATATTAAAAAAACAAAGAACTACAGGAGCATCAGAGTTTTTGGGAGATCACCAGTGCCTTTTTGTGCGTCTGTTTAAACCATAGACTGTATAAAAACATGGACGACATGACAGCTCCCTAAAGTGAGTCAAAACCCTCTATGTGATCTCTACTGTGCAGGTCTGACTCCAAATGACATCACCAGCGCAAGATGGGAGCCCCCATTACGGGGGCTATTTTGGCTTCATTCTAGTACAGTGAGAATACATGGAGACACGTCGTCTATCTATAGAGTCATTGGTTTAAACCAGCACACAAACTGTACCTGAATAGTCATGTGATATGGGTTTTCAGACATGTCAGTATGGACGGAGATGAGTTCTGTTGCGGTGCTACAATGCCTGATTGAGCCAGTGTTTCTCAAATTGAGGTACTTAAAAGAACAGTCGCAGATACATGTGATTGTTTATGTTCATTGATAAAAATAAAGCCATGCATGACTACTTAAATAATAAGACAAAAAGTTCAATAAAGCACAATTTATATTCAATATGTAGCAAGCAGTCTGTAAAGGCCAGAAACTTCCAGCTGTGGCATCCAAGCTATTATGTTCAAGGTTATGTTTGTTTATTACATACACAGCACAGTACTGCATCACTTATTATAGGCTTTTTTCCTTTTACTTGGCTTAAAAAAATCTACTAGGGGCTACTGGTCTACTTCTACTGGTCTGGATGGGGATTGTTTTGGTTTTCAAAGGTTGTTTTAAAATTAAAAGGTAGTGATCAGACGTAGCCATAAATGCCCTAATTACAGCTTGAAGGAAACCCTCTTTTTCCTCTTGTGATGCTGATAAAGTCAAACTGATCACCCGAGGAATATTTTTATATCGCAGCAAGACGATCCGTTTCATGAAGCAGAATAAACAGAGAGGGGATTCCACTGAGTCACCCACAAGAGCCTTTCTTCTCTGGTCAGGTGTTCTTTAACGATCACTTAAGAACCGCCATTTTTCTTGCTGTGGCTCGATTTAAGTGCTTTTTCCCATTAACGAGTGTGTAATAGCTGCTGAGCAATGAGATAAGTAGATTGGTCTGAGATTTTAGCTTTTTAAGCCGACTGCTGTTGAAAAAAATATGAATAACTTTAGTAGTTTTCCCCTCTTCCCTGAGTTGCATTAAAGGGAAATTCCATCCATCTAAAGACAAGAAGTACTTATTTTATACAATGAACGCTGACGACGTGATTTCACACTGTTAGGTCTATAATTTACAGGACCTAAATGACTTCACCTCCTCTTTTCGAACTTCTCTGTAGACAAACCTACTCACAGTCTGCTCACAAATACACCGCGTGCCTTGTTGTGATGTAATGTGGTGTTACGTTATCAAGGTAAAGTTACCGGGAAAGACAGAACTCCAAGGTCTTCTTCAGGTGTTCCCTCAAGCCCTCCTGGGGATTCTCTTGCTGTGGATCACTGCCTGTTAATGCACAAGAGGGAAATGTTTCAGTGAATTTATGATCAACTTAACAGTTCCCCTTTTCTGGGAGCAAAACATCATTCATCCAAGAAAATGTAAGGATGATATAAATTAAATTTGAGGTGAGATGTTGGTTGGGAAGACCATGGATTACAATTAAAAAAAACACACAAGAAAAAATGCATTATGCTTAAAACATGCTGCATGCTTGTTAGTACTTGAACGTGTATAAATTGTAATTGTATAAATTCAATTGTAATCAATTATTTGTTAATTAGCCTATTGCAGACGGCCCCTCACTTTCAGTTTCTGATTTCTGTGTGGTCACGATGGACAGCTTCTTTTATCAAAGTGCTCTGAGAACGCATTATCTGGCCTCCGTACTGTTTATGGTCGGATGTGGGCCGCGAACATTTTTGAGATTTTCAAGTGGGCCATAAGTCGGAAAAGGTTGGGAACCGCTGCTATAGGAAAAGGGAACGTTTAATTAAATCCTGGACAAGTCAAATCCAGGGTACTACGCTCATTTCGAAATGAATGAATCAATGATAAGAGCATCTTTGGAATGAACCCTGAGGCCTTAAATTGGATAGAAATAATCTATAATTAGATAACATATTTGCTTCACAAATTAATTTAGGTGTCTTATTCTTATATACATCTTATAAAAGGGCTAACAAGCAGTCAGTCTGAATCTGTCATCATTTGCCTGCCTCCAAAGGACAATCAGAGTCAGGTAAAACAGTAGTGAAGCGCCCCCTAGAGCTTTTTGCAAACTGTACAAACACTTCACAGATTACAGCCCTCCCTTCAGTGTTGTATTTGACATTTCCTTCAGAAAGAGGGCGTTAAGAGATAAATGTGTTGTCACAGAAATTGTCTTGGTCGAAAAATCTTCGAGCTCTAATAAATAAAACATTAAAAACAACAAATAGCTCGTTAGCAGTCACTGTATTCCTTCGGACAATAGATTATGGTACTTGAGGCTCTCAACAACATGATGTAATGATTGTAATTAAATCACTTAGACTCCATCACTCAGTAACTGATGATTTTTTTTTTTACTTTACATGCAAAAACTCACATTTTCAAAGCTCACAATGTTTCTCACATTAATAAACATGTAAAATTGTATTCAGTGTTTTTTACTCCAACAGCCACATATAAGCAGGATAAACAGGAAACCAAGGCAACAAGTTTTCACTGTGTTATAATGGTCCAATAATATCAGAATACTGAATTCCTAATTAGTTAGATTCGTTGAGGGTGTCGCATATTAACAAAAACAGTGTATAATTGGAAACTTTATGAGGTCTTCAGGCCTTGTAGACACATGGATATCCCCCACTGAGCTGCAAAAATCCCACAGCCCACTCTGACAAACAACCAATCACTAACCAGCCCACCTGTGCGCCCTGGTTGCCCAGGCTCGGAGTATTCTGTGTAGGCTGGCTCGGAGCACTCCAGGGTGACGGAGGCCACGGGGGCCGGCTCAGCCAGCATTACTGAGACCGGTGGAGGCTCATCTGGGTCGGTTAGTAGGGGCTCCTTGTAAGCCTTGTCTTCACTGGCTTCATAGCCTGTGACAATCAACAAGGGGAGGTATAATAATTATTGAAGGTGCTAAGACAGGAAACTTTAATGCTCATTTAGAGGGAAAGAGACGCCTTCTGAGGGATTAAATGCCTCAAAACGTATCCCTGTGTCTAAACAGGCAAAGATATACATGTTTAATGGAAAAACACGTTTATTTGTCCCTTTTTTCTGTTAAGTGCCAAAAAGCTGGCCAATCGGTTTGCTCCCTTTAAGACCAGCATCATCCATCAATCCATCCTTTATTTATACCGTTTATCCTGTTCAGGGTCGAGGGGGGGCTGACGCCAATTCCATCTGTTATTGGGTGAGAGGTGGGGTTACACCTGGACAGGTCGCCAGTCAATCACAGGGCTGACACAGAGAGCCAGACAACCTTTCACGCTCACATTCACACCTACGGGCAATTTAGAGTCACCAATGAACCTAGCGAGCATGTCTTTGGACTGTGGTTGGAACCTGAATACCCGGAGGAAACCTACGCATGCACGGGGAGAACATGCAAACTCCAGAAAGGCCCACTACGTCCAAACCAGGAACCTTCTAGCTGTGAGGCGACAGCCCTAACCACTTTTGGACCCTCAGCTTTTGGAGCCTCAAGTGGCCACTCGAGGAACTGCAGTTTTTTGCACTTCTGTATTGGCTCCATTTTTCAACACCGGGGTTGCCGCTTGTATTGTCGCCATGCTGTCCTGTTGACCCAGGTGTGCGTTGGAAAACCTTGAGCAACACGTGCTCAAAAAGTGAATATATTTTATATAAATGTTCAGGGAAGATAACTCGCCTACATGTATTATAAGGGGGGTGGCTCTTTTGTTAAACGTACAGGTATTAAATAATTAAATCTTAAACTGGTTTAAAATAATTAAGACTTCAGTTTCTTAATGTTTTTTTTTTTGAGAAAATTGTTTTAGTTCTACGAATTATAAGCAGAAGGAGACGGAGCAACACAAACACTGCTACTACACGAGGTGTTTAAAAGGAGAAGCTGGAATGCGTACCTAAATGTAATACACATAATACACAAGCTGTGTCCCATTTCAGGGACTGCATCCTTCAAAAAATGTATCTGAAGGCCAATTGCGTCACAGCAGCACATCGAAGGCTGTGCTATTTCGAAGGCTCCTTCAAATGCATCCTCCTATTCCTGGGCCACGAAGGATCCATCAGGTGCATCCTTCTTGGCCCAAGCGTCCTGAGATCCATTGCGCGCCAGCTCAAATGAGATCTCGGGCTCTTAAGCGACAGAGGAATACACATTTTAATGTAAAAGTTTTTGGTTTTAAATCAATCGAATAGCTGCGATACACATGGTAAAATAAAAGAAAAGGGCCTTGAAACAAATTATCTTTAAAATAAATAGGTTAAGTTACGTGATGTTGGTTATGCTAGCTAGTTAGCCCGCTAGCTACCTGTTACTAGGCGTCAGGAGCAGCGTTTGGTGACGCAAGGGTAAGGGTGGGAACAGCTGGTGACGCCAACAGGAACAGACCGTCTCATTTCAGTTCGGCCATAACGGTCTACACAGGCTACAAATGACTCATCCTCTGTAGAACGCGTCCTTCTAAGGCTGCAGCCCCTGAATCGAGACACAGCTATAGGCTTTATTAAAGCCTGACTGATACGGGATTTTTGAGACCAATAGGTCACTGATTTTAGAAGGAAAACAAAATACTCATTTACCAAGGTCATTCCTATTTGGACTGTGATAGTTTTTAATGTTATGTATTAAGTCAAACATTGTCAACCCTGTTGTAGAGCTCAGCTGTGAGGCTCTACAACATGTGCTGCAGACAGTGCTAAAAAGGATTTTAAACTATGGTGTTGCACTGCTCGACTCACTAACAGGCACACTTTTCTACATAATGAGTTCTTCAAATCAGCACATACCAGAAGAAAAATAAGTCAAGTCAACCAAACGATATCATTTGGGCTCCATTTTTTTGGTCTAACTCAGGGGTCTCCAACCCTGCTCCTGGAGAGCCATCTTCCTGCATGCTTTAGGTTTCTCTGTAATCTAACACACCTGATTTGAATTATCTGCTCGTCTTCAACCAACTGAAGCGTCTAAGGGGATTGATAATGGGCAAAACATTCAAATCAGGTGTTTTAGATTAGGGAGAAATGCGGAAGGTAGCTCTCCAGGAGCAGGGTTGGAGACCCCTGGTCTAACAAATACAGTAAAAATTATGTGTATAAGACGCACTTTAAAAAAAACTATTTTCAATTAAAAAGTGGGTCCTGTGACCAGTGCGACCAATATACCAGTATAAAATGCAGGGAGAGGTATTTTATTGTGTTTATTGTGTTTTATTGTGTATAATCTGGATTTTACAGTAAATACTTGATTTGCTGAATAGGTTCCTATACAGATAAATGACTCAAAGAAGCTGTCATGTTCGGACAGACTTAAATAAATACCTCCCCAACTGCATAGACTTTTTTCTGTAATTGTCATAATTTAAGTTTGGAAAAAATCAAAGACGCTTGCGATTGAAAAAAAAAAGGGTGATTTAAAATAATGGAAAACTGGCACGATGTTAAACGGAAACATGGTTAAAAGCAGTGAAAGTGTGGAGGTTCAAATGTGAGTAGTTTCCAGTTGAAATCCTGAATGCAAAGAATTACTGTCACCTTCATAACACCTACTAAACACTGATATGTCCTGTTGTTTCCTACATATAAATCTATAGTAACAACGATTGGTAATTGGGGAGGATTCACAGTCAGTGCCAAGAAAAAGAGGTTTCCTTCCCTGACGGCACTAAAACATGAATACCCAGACTATATTAAGTCTCCAGTCTTCAGGAATGAATTTCCATAATGTCCTCACAGACGTAGGAGATGATGTAAGCCAGGACGTCAGTCAGAGTCAAACGCGGACTAATCAATAATTTCTGTTTCGCCACCATATCCTTGTTGCCTCTGTGTTAGCTATACTTGGCTGGGCACATTAAAGTGAGTGATTATGGTCATTTGTGTAGAGAGAGCGGTGACTGTGGCAGGAATATTCATAGCTCATACTAAATTGAGTATGAATGATTTAGGAGGCGTCTCCGGATGACGTGAAACAAGACATGAATGGACGGAAACAGACTGCAAGGTAAAATAAAGGTTTGAGAGGAGAGGCCAACATGAATGGTATCAATTGGATTATAACAAATGTATGTATGTATGTATCAGGTACAAATGCCTCAACCTCGCTCTTAAACTTGAAATGATGCATCTATTCTGACCACTGCTTCAAAATTAGAAGACCAAATTAACTAACCACAGTGGTCTACATCGACACTACAACATTTTCATTTAAAAACAGCATTACTTCCTCCTGCAGAACTTTGTTGCATGATGCTGGAAGTCAAATGGGCCCTGTGACGTGTCATTTGGCTCTGGTGTACAACATGTCACTCCAACTTAATGGGTGTAATGCATTCGGTACTTTGACTAATTTAAGCACCAAACGCCAACAATTAAAAAGTGGCGGGGAACTTTTCATCCTCTTTAATGAGCATGCTCTGACTGACAATTATCAACTGATCTGTTGCTCATTAACTGTCATGTGCATCCTATTTACATGAGTGTGTTTAGATTACTTTGTTGACTCGCTACTCTTGTGTATAAATGTGTATTTTAGTTGAATTTGTTGTAATGGCAACATAACAGATGTAAAGAACAGAAGTGATGGGCTTATTTCGTCTGCTGACCTTCTGGGCCGGGGTCGGCCGAACTATCGCAGCCTTCCTTCCATGGCTGCAGGGCAGCAGTTGTGGTGTCAGCACTCCCGCTGGGGTCCAGGCTAAACATGTGGTTGGCCCATGCTTTCGCATTGGGGTTGAGGTCTGAAACCTTGGCTGATTCCTGTGAACAGAAGAGAACTCAGTTTGGTTAGAGTAGGTCAGTTTTAGCTTATGCACATGTGTAAACAGATATTTATACAACTAGATGTTTAACATAATTCTGACTTAAAATATGATATGTTGACTTTACTTGCTCAGTTAAGTAAAACTTAAGCAAATCATCAATATTTTAGTGTACTAGTAATCGTGCAAACATATTCAGGGTTTTTTCCTGCATATTAAATGACGAGGCGGCCACCTCCGTCAGATTTCGTACCGCCCCCGGCTCTCGTCAAAGCCTGACAGGTGTTTTTATGAAGAAAACCAACAAGGACAGCACTTGATAAATTTGTTATTTCTAACTGCATATACGGCATTAGGCCCATGTGGTTGCGGTGCTGTATCATAATCAGCTCAGCGCAGCAGAAAAGGCACCGCCAAAGCTGCCAAAGAGGAAGAAAAGTGAAAGGAGTGATACGTTTTCCATGGAGAACATCTGTGTCTTTTAGCTACAGGTAAGGCAATGCTTTGATATTTTGTGTTTCTTTAAACATATGAATGTTTTCTTTTTGCATCTAAGCACGTCCAGTTTCTTATTAAGTTTTCCTTAACGTAACATCCGACCAGTGTAACGTTGTCAGCTTCGCCGGCACGTCTTGAAAAATCAAAGTAAGCAGTTACTTTTCAAAGCGAGTTTGTGCGGAGGAGAATTAAGATGCAAGTGAAACATTGCAGACATCATCTGATCATACAAGGAGTGCATAAAGAGGTTTTACAAAACGACAAACCGGGTGCTGAAATGCCTCTGGTTTTGACCCATGTAGATAAAAACTATTATATTTGTTCAATTTTTATTTTAAACTTTGATTCTAAGTGTGTAAATGAACACATTAGCTCTTTTGTTGTATTAAATTTAAATTTGAACAGTGCACATTTATTTTTTTAGTTTAGTTTAGTTTTCATTAAAACAGGCTTCAAAGTAATAATTGTCCTTTCTTTAATTATACAATTATACGCATGGTACACGTGCACATGTGTACACAGTAAGGAAGGTACCACCTCCGCCTTCTTTTGAGCCAGGAAAAACCCTGCATATTTATATATGAATTAATATGAATGACATGTATTGTACATTTTAACCAACCAGTAGCATAAAACTCTGGCATAACAAGGATAACAGCCAAGAGCTAGGCTAACATCAGACAAGGCAAAGAGCACAGACACAAAAACAATAAATTCCCATTAAGACAAGATTGTAACCGTTTAAAGGCATAATGTCTTTTAAAGTTTAACATGACACAAGAAGGCTAAAGGATCCATTATCAAGCTTCATGTTAAAAGTGGTGAAAGAACAGTTATAGGATTCCACAAGTGACACCGTCTCGTTTATATTTTGCCAATAAACTGTCCCATATTTTGCTTTTTAAAGAAATGTTAACAGCATTTTTAGTTGACTAAATTTTCCCAGTGAAAGCTGAAAAAATGAAGCAAGGTGCATCACACATATTATATACAAGAATAACTAGTCTAATTTTCTTATTTGATAATTTGCCGATTAAAAGTTAGTGACAGACGTGTTTGCAGATGAGCCAGGAGGGCAAACAGCGGCCTGAAGCGAAACTTAACTATTTAACAGCAAAGGGTGATATGCTTTAACCATCCTGAATGTCTGTAACACTTACACGATGGTTTTGTGTCTGACAGACTCATCAGGAAAACTATTATTGCACAATGTTCTTAAAGGAAATTTTCAGATTAAAGCGAGCATCAAAGTACTTTCCTCTTTGCTAAGCTAACTATATAATACAAGCAAGGAAAAAATATTTAGTATCTTTTTTTCTACTTAAACTGCAAAAATAAATACGGTATGTGTTCAAATATCTTTAATACAAGTTGTTGAACAAAACTGCTGCCAATAATTGAGATTTGCTGAAAGGAAAGACTTGTTTTCCTGTAACATTACACCAAGAGATAAGGCACAAACAATTAAAGTACAAAGTTTTAATGATTTTTCTGACTTGAGCAACACAAATCCTCAAACAGGCATTCATCAATCATGCCGTATGACCGACTCATCACCCATCGAGACTCCTCAGAACAAAACGCTCCGACAGGAACGGCTTCAAACAGCAGAGACTCTGCTGCAAGCTGAGAGGGACTAGGCCCATAAAGACCTGCCGCCTGCTGGACATACTCACAGGATCAAAGTAGCAGTTCAGCATGCATGTCTCACAGGCTAACAGACTGTAACCCAGAGCCGTGGTCAGAGCCAGCGTTTCATTGAGGTCCTGAGGAATAGCAGGCCAGGCGCTTCCTGTCGCTGGTGGTATGAGGCTCCACTGCATCCAATCCATGATTTAACACACATTAACAGAGTCTAAGTATCTCCACAGGCAGGCAGAGGAAGATTCCCAACCATTTTACACCTTCAGCCATGACCCAGGCTCCTTCAAATGAAGTCGCACACCACCACCGCACTTCCCTAAGTCATGCCCATCAAATCCCGGCAACTGCCACGCTCCGTCTGGCCCCTCCGATCCGAGCTGCTGGCTTGATTCAACAAATCTGATGACAGCACTGAGGCTCTGCTTCCCCGGTGGGCTACGCTGACGTTGCAGAAGCTGACTGGCTGTCTTGCTCCTGTTCAAGCAGCCGTGTCTGCTTTTGTGTTGTCGCTGTTGCACTGAGTCATTCTCCGGCATAACACTGGAGCTGGAGAGGGTGTGTTTCGGGTTGAACACCTGAGTTCAAACAAAGCCTGCTTCAGTGATCCACGTGCTTAATCAACCCTGAGGCGTCGCTCAAATTAAATCAGCCCTCTTGAGCCTTGGTTTTAATAGATTATTCTGCTAACGAGCCGTGTTGCTGAGGCAAACTAAAGGCTGGGAAAACTGCTTCTTATTCAAGAGGTGTGAACTTGAGTTAAATATAGTATTAGTCAGAGAAACGAATGAAACAGATTAAAAGGAAAGACAGTTAGGGAGAGAGAGAGAGAAGAGAGAGATAAGCCTGACTTGATACAAGATGAGCAGCAGGAGACATTGTTCCTGGGTCGTATTTCACAAACGCTGCACTAGGAGTTGATTCGGGATGCGTCTGGCCAGACAGACACACACACGCCCTCGCTTCTGCTAATAAACCAGCCCTGCACTAATGTAAAACTCCCACTCCCGTCCGAGCTGGCTGCCATAGAAACTCACGCTGACATCACCGGATGTGTACGTTCTGGGGACCGCTTGACCTTTCAAAATTTAAAATGTTCCTTTCCTTCACAGAGTAGGAAAAGGTTAGCTGCCGCCCTGATTGGGGGTGTATTTTTGGGAGGAGACGAGAGGATGTGATTCATCATGAAGCGTGGACAGAGACGAGTTATTGTTGGTGTCATTGGAGGGCAGCCGGCATAGCGCTGAGTTTATTGGTCTGCCTCTCTGATGGAGGCGAGCTTGCAGGGGCAGACAGAAATACAGAGACAGCAGACATGCAGGAGTCCTTCAGGGGAGAAAACAAAAACAGCTGAATTTGGACTTGCCTGTCTGCAGACCTGAGGCTCATCTTCCCTCTTTGACAAATACTGAGCTCCAGGGGACAATGAGACAGATGAGTGCTGAGCACTTAGGAGTATAATGCATCAGTACTACTGTAAAAAGCTTCATCCTGATAATTTCCAACACCATTACTATACTATCATCGACAAAAGTGGTTCAGATAATGACCAATTTATTTCTCTCAATGTAAGATAGCATTTAAACCTCGTATCTGCTTTGGGTGGCGTTTTAAACAACACATACCACAAACGTAAACAGCAGGCAAAGATAAAGGGGAATTCAGGGGTTTTTAACCTGGGCCCTACCTGAACATATCATGGTGTCTAAATGACCAGTCTGTACAAAACGTTTTCAAACTGCTCCAGATGATTTCTTCAGCCTGCTGCTGTGACACTGATATCTGTAATTTAATCCTTGCATGCAAATGCACCTGGTCAAAGCACAAAATAACAAAACTAACTGATTGAGGCTACAATTGTCAAAAGTATTTCCAATTTAAAACTTTGTGATACCACGTTCATAAAACGATACAATCTCCAGAATGTTACACTTGTTCCTTAAAGCTTTGGAACTCCTCAATACCGTCAGATCTACAATCAGATTTTCAACCCAAAGCAAAATTGAGTGTGCTGCAGGGCAAGAGCGACATAGAGAGGGAGAGAAGAGAGCTCTATTAAGAACAATGCGATAAATCTGAAAATGTAACGTAAGTAACTCACTATTTTCTGACTGTTTCACAGCGGTTATGCTTTAAAAAATTAGCCGACCCCATTTTGGAAGCCTAGGACTTGTTTTTGCCCTGGTATCCAGAGAGGCCTTGTTTGTTTTAACGAGTATCTTCTTAAAGTTTAAATGACGGTATCATGAAACCCTTATCCAGACAGCTGTATACAAGAAACTCCAATGTTCTGCGAGGTAAAATCACAGTTTTTGTCGATGGATAAACTTTAATGAGAGCGATGTAGCGGCTGTTTCTTGTAAAGAAAAGGTCGATCTCTGTAGGGGTTGTTTCTGCGATGTTGTCAGACACTAAAAATTAGAATCACAGCATGTTAAAGGGCACGTTACTCACTTTGATTGGTTGATTATCTATTGATCATATCATGGCAAACTACAAAGTAGGAGGATTATCAGTGGACAAATTGTGTTCCTCTAGTTCTTCAAAGCCGGACAACAGACTGAAAACTTGGCCTTTTGTTTCTGCCTCATACTCTGAGGCTTGTAAACTGAGTAAGTACTGAGTAAGTAAACTGAGGCTTGGCTGTAACAGTAACAATCCTGAATGAGACGAGTATCTGATCACAGTTTGAGTGTTCTTTTCTTCTCCAGCTTTTGTGCGTAACGGATTTGATTTAACTCATAGGGCTATAAATAGGTCATGTTCAATTTCTGGTCTGTTTCTAACACATATGTGCAAAGCATATGGTGCATCACTCTGTCTCTCTGTGTGCATGCATGTTTGTGAATAAGAAATGAGGTGGAAAACACAAGGGTTTGGTAGCACCACATGGCTTGTGTTACTATTGAGCCAGTTTGATTTGAGGCTATTTAAAGTAGAATGTGATTTTTTTTTATATCGCTTAGATGTAGATTTCCATACAGCCGGCTCTTAGAACGTTACAAAATACACCACTTTGAGCCTTCAAGTACTATTCCTTATTTATGATCTATTCAGAGCTGTTTAAATTACATTTAAGTAAATAAATAATTGTCCAATTTTAAGTTTGCAGACTAAGCAACAGTCATCTGGAGCTGAGGAGGAAGTTGTGATCATTTGTATGTGGATTTAGTTTCAATCTGTATTTCCTGTGGTGCCTGGATGTCTGACTTGACGCTGGACAGGGAGTAGCGACGTTCTTCCTCGTGGCCTTCATATACTCATCATGTTGCACTTTGGGCTGTTTATTCAGCTGGTTGAACTAGTTAGTTGTGTTTCTTTGCGACGCAGACGCAGGTTTAATGCACTCTTTGCTGATTCTTTTTTCTTGCTCAAATTCACGCGACTTCCTGTTAGTAGCCGACATGACACGTTTGCACAAACAACACTTCGAAGACGTAACAGATAAATATATTTTGAGATCGTTATAAAATCAACAAAGAGGCATTCACGGGGACGGCTACGTAGCCTCTTCCTGTTTTCAACAGCTGCTGTAACTAGGGCAACCACAGACACATTCGGCTGAAAGTTGTCAGTTAACATGGTCACTCGTTGAACTGAAACACCGGCCTCTGTTGTTTACTCTTCTACTCTAAACTGTCGCTGCAAGGTAGGAGCTGAGAACATGACACTCCAGTTCCCCCAAAAGTGAAGCCAAAACCTCTCCATCGTCCCCTGGGGGAGGGGCCGCTAGTTTAGGAGATGCTTGATTTGATATGCAGCAGAGTTTTCTATGGGTGGAGCATTTTAAACATCGATATCGCCATCAATCAATCGTGAGGCACCCAAAATCGTGATCGGTATTATTATTTGATTAATTGTGCAACCCTAGTATATACGGGTCACATGTTAAATGTTTAACCCTGACATTTCAGGGTCAAATAATAAAACTTCCAAACGCTGTTTTATCAGGCGGGAACATTTCTAGTAGTCAAATTCAGTTGCTTTTTATTGTGCTTAAACCAACGGTTTAAACAGCATTTAAATTCATTTTAAACTTACATATTTTATCATACTGAATTGGCAGATATAAGAAGAAGAAATAATAAAATACTTTTTAGAGGCTAGCTAAAAAACAGTAAAATCAATGCTTGGGTTCAAAAGATTCAAGATTAAGGCTTGTGGCACTCTGAAGGGCCACAATACACCTTCTGTTTTCCCAACCCTTTCCTCCTGAACTGTGTGTATTCAACCCTGGATGCAGTATTATGGTTTTCTGACCGCTTTTCCCAACACTAATCCCGCCTTGTAAGAGACCTACAGCCTGAAGCATTAACCTCCTAAGACACAAGCTTTTGTTTGGTATGCATTTTTAATTTCTCCTATTTCTGGGGATTAATAGGACCTAATAAGAATGAAACATAAGAATTGTCTTTGTGTTACATGGAAAAAGTCCCAATGTCCTCATGTGAATACCTTGTCGTAGCGGTGTTGTAGCTTGTTGCTATTGATAAAATTAGTGCCATATCAAGCTACAACTGTTCATACGCATTAAATAAACAAGTTTCAATCATAAAATCTGAAGAGGTTTTGTACCTGGTTGAGTTTTCTGTAGAGACCGACTGTAACACATTTAACACATCTTGAATGTACACTGATCAGTGTAATTGGCTTTTGTGATCACAGGTTGGTGGACAAAGTGTCCATGAATGAGACCAGCGGGTCTAAGTTGCGCAGAATTAAATATTATGGTGCTGTGAAGCCAAAATGTAATGTCCCCGTATGAGGACGCAGGGTCTTAACCCACTGGACTCAACCAAGGGGTGGGGGTGGGGGTCACTTCCTTTAAGCTGCCAATCTTCTCTCCAATCTTGAGCGTGTGTAAATGACAGTGGAAAAAAAAGACAGCCGGCTCTTTCCATTTCCTAATTTTGAAGCACTCAGGAAAAGGAACATTTCTACTTTGCCTGAAGGCTTTCCGCTCACTTCTTACCCATTTCCTCCTTTTTCTGTCCTAGTTGAAGAGGTTGATTAAAACCCATCAGGGAACCATGAAGACACATCGCTGTGCTTGCTTTGTAGAGTTAAGAGTCTACTGGAGCCTGCACTGCAAACAAACAAAGTGATATGGAACCTGGACACTTTTCTCCTCAAGCCACAGTGCTGGTGGCAAATGCTGCTTAAAGTGGGCATGACACAGCTGGGCATGACATAAGAAACGTGTTTTTAATCTAGTTTACAGAGAAACTACAGCGCACCACCCACTTTTAGTCTAAACATGCACGTCTTTTGTTAGTAAAGAACCAGAAATCGAACCCAAAACAAAATCTTTGACTGTCACCTTAAAGGGGATTATCTTATTTTTTGGCCTGACTCTATTTCTTTATCATATATAATATATGTTATGGTCTAAATGACAAGAACTGTTGGAGTCTCTCCAGAACATTTCTTCAGCTAGCAGCAGCGAAACAGCTAAAATGGCTGCGTCACAATCATCCATGGCCAATGCGCCAACTAAAAGCTCTTGTTCTTGCCAATGACAGACTCAAGATTGTTACTCTAAGTGTCAGACAACATTACAGCAGAGTTCCTGCAGAGATAGAACTGTCAAAGAATTCCCCTCTAAGTGGCTGGTAGAAAAGGCAAGTTTATGTGCCTGGTGTAATGTCCCACACTGGTGACCACATTTGGCCCTGATCGCCTTTGCAAAAGTGTCACATGTGGTACCATCAATCAAACCTGCACGTCATGTATTATAATCCATGTAGGCTGGGCAAATGAACGGCAGGATCTGTGGGGACAGCATGCAGGATTACCCACAAAGCGAGGTCTGTGAGAAAAAACACAGGCATATTCACCTTAGCATCAATACTGACTCCCCCTTATAGTCAGCTTTCCCAGGACATTGTTTGGCTACTTGTTGGTTTGCACTTTCCAGCAAATATCTCTACGAGTATTAGGGATGTGTACTTTAACCGGTTAACTGTTAACCAACCACCATTAAGATGTTTAACTGGTTAATATTACCAGTTAGTTTTTAATTAAATGTTGTCTTTATTTGTCTTCAGCTGAGCTGAGCCTGAGAGAAAAGAAGAAAAAAAGCAGTGTGTGGGACTATTTTACCCAAGACGACGACTACAATGTTACTTCTAAGTTGTGCAATGCAGTACTTAAATACAGCGGTGGTGCAAGCACAAAGCAAACAGCAGAGGAACTGCTGCTATGGAAATAGCCACCGAGGATGGTGAAGATGAGCCTGGCTGCTCTGGCGCTACAGCTGGCGGGGAGAAGATGAGGCGGCGGCACATGTTGCCCAGGAGGGCATCAGTCGCTTGAGCGGTGAAAAATGGGAAATTGCGAATACAGATAAATTGCTGTTTTTGATCATCATACAAATTGCTATTGTTTTTTATTGGATTCATTTTAAGCTAAATATTTCCAGAGAGATCTAGGTTATTATCTCCAGGTATTAGGCCTATAGCCTACCTAATTATATGTTCCATGCAGCGTTTTTTTTTTTTTCCTGCATTGGGGGATTCAACAGCCTTTTTTACACTTCGGTTCGACCTCAGCGGCGTAACGCAGCTCTGTCTTCATGCCACCTTTGTCATTCTACATAGGACCACACAACGCCGGTGTAAAAAAGGCCCCAGGGAGAGGCGGAACAACTTCGTCCAACCATTCCACCTCTGTGCGCTCTACATAGAAGACGGAGCGTAACAGAGGCATAATAATCCCACCTTGAACAATGTAAAAAGCCCTAATGTGTGTTTTCATTTTCTATTATATTAATTTAATTTAATATTATTATATCTATTTTTGTTCTCATTTTAATCTTTGGTTGTTAACCGTTAAGAGTGTAAGTTAACCAGTCAAAAAAAAAATCTAAATGCACATCCCTAGTGAGTACAGAATGTGTGTATGTATGAAACAATTTTGTTTCTCAAAGGCAAGAAAACACAATTATTCTTATATTCTATATTCTTAGTTTTGGCACTACAGCTCAGGTAGTAATGCGAGCCATTAAAAGTCTTGCTACATTACCAACTAGCAGTTTCTGTCTATACTGTAACACAATCAGATGGGTTAATTTTGACAGTGAAACGCGTCCTAATTTACCACAGACCGACAGTTCTTCTTAAGTTAGAAAAGGTAGTCAATTTATTTGCAGACAATGACGATAGGTTAAGAACGCCAAAAGATGCAAAAAATATATATACATGTTTTTCAGAGCTCAATACAAATGTTATGTTCATGTTGAAACAGAACTGTAATGTTTAAACTCAAGAGATCACAAATCAATATTTGGTGGAAGAACCTGGTATTTAATCACAGCTTTCATGCGTCTCTGCATGCTCTCCACCAGTCTGTCACAGTGCTTTTGGGTGACGTTAGGCCGCTCATGGAGCAGCTCGGCTTTGTTTGATGTCTTGTGACCATCCATCTACCTCTTGATCACATTCAGGAGGTTTAAATGGGGTTCACACCTGGATTGACATGTAGAGACATGTAGAGAGAGATGCTGATTTAAGGAACATTTGGAGTGGTCTCTTCATTTTTTCCAAAGCTGTATAATGTAACTGACTTGTTAGTTTAGCTAGTCAACAAGCACATTTGCAAACTATTGAATGAGCCTTTTACTAAGACTGTATAACTGTAAGCTCCACCCACTTGTCCAAATGTGGTCACTTCTAGTTCTGAAGAAATACTGATAAGAAGAATAAGAGAAATGCCACTTTTGTACAGTCTATAGTCTCCTATGTCCACATATTGGATAAACATGGCTTCCTATAAATCTATTTTTTCTTGCATGTGGCTGATGATCAGATGCAAAAAGAAAAACATTTACATCAGGAGATTAATTGTCCAATTAGTAAAATGTTTAAAAGTTCTCTGGACATTTATGACACACTCACAATATCTGCCAATAAAATCTTGCAGACTCACAGAAGCTTGGGGTACAAGACTCATTGAATTTAAACGGTTTTATTAATCATTCTAACCAGGAAAACACTTTCTCCACACCTGGTAAAATTGTATACTGAACCAGCCATTTACATCACATCGACCTCTAAGGACAGCGATGACTGATGTCTGCAACAAGATATCATTTGGTCTGCATGATGGATGATGACGGGCAGAGCACTACACCGTAAGCTCAGAGGGAACGCAGGTCCTGATGCAACCTTTCTAAAAATACTCTCAAAATAATCTTTACAACAACTCTGCTGGATGTTTCTCAGGCCGCAGCATATAACTGGAAGTTAATTCATTGTGGTTTATCTGGCAAATACAATGTGTGTAGAAGACTTAAGTACATTTCAGACACTCTGCCAAACAAAATAAATCACTTATGAAAGTCTGTCCACACCCGTCTGTCAACAGTTTTATTACCTTAACCATTAAAAAATGCCCATGGCTACGATTTCAAGTTAAAAATGCTTCTTATTAAGTTCATGAGTAATTTTTAGTCATTCAAAAACTGGTTTTATAAATCTTAGTTATGTTTGCATTGTTATTCATGAATGGTGTTTGATGTTTCAGGAGAAGTCTTCAGTTTACGTCTTCCATAGTCATAATTTCAACATTTAATTGATTACATTTAAATCACGACTACCAGGTACTGTTTTCACAAAACTTAGGGAAGGTGACATCATTATTTCTTTCCGAGGACAATTGTGTTCTGTGTTTCCCGATCCCGTCTTTCCCGATTCTAATCGATTCTCATTTGAAAGACTGAATATCGATTAATAAATCCTGAGATCAACCTTTAAAAATATGTTTTAACTAGGTCAGGTGTCTGATTACTCAGGCTCCTGAATGCAGCGCATCCCCCCCGAAACACGGCAGTGAGGGAGACACGCCCGGACGTCTTTACTGCAACTACTACGAAGATCAGTGATCGCCGACGGACTCTTTTTATCGTATGTGCGTCTATGAATATGTAAGTTAGTTTTGCACAGATGTTTATGTTACACTGTTTGCGGCGGCTTTGGCCGTGAGTGTATTTTCCAAATGTTGTACAATATGCCTTTCCCCATAACTCTTAGTCTCGCGTTTGTTCTTCGCACTATGAGATCTCGTGGCCAAATCTCACACAAGTTGATGCCCATTTCATTCAATCAAAACCATGAGCCAGATGTTCAGACTAAAAATCTGAAACTGGAAAAAAAAAAGCTCATAAGCTGTCCGATTCATAAAATTGTTAATATTGTGTTGACTGCTATGTTTGTCATGTTAAATAAAAAGTACATGATGTAACTTCTTTAGGGTCAAATCTTATTGTAAACATTAAACATTTTGACAATGCACCAGGTAAGAGGTGCACTGATATTGTAACTGACATACCCCTCACAAAAATTGCTATCGAATCAGATATTGAATCGAATCAGGACCTTGTGAATCGGAATCGAATTGAGAAATCCTTATCGATAACCAGCCCCAATTACAAGAGGACATGCCAAGAAAGCTACAAAAAAAACCCAGCTTCAAAGTGCCCCATTACCCTGCCTTATTTAATGCACCAGTCATTTGAGCGTCACATCTGTAACAACCTGCCACTGATACTTTGTTGTTTGTGTTACGTGAAACAGGACAACATCAACTTCTTATTCTGTCTGCTTTAATCTTTCACCATCAACCTCAATAAGGCACAAAACGTAAGGCATTCTCTGCTTACTGCACACGTGCACAGTTTCACAGACAAAACCTGTGATTAACTTCAGCAGCTAACCGTGTATTAAGAGGGACACACACTAATAAAAGGCGTAGACAAAGTGTCAGGGCTCTGCTCTGTTTGGAGGTAATTCTACGTCTAGGTCTGGACTGCAGGAGGAAGAGCATAGTGTGTTTGGAACTTTTCATAAAGCAGTAGCTGCTGTGGCCTAGCATGAAGCATCACAGCTGAACAGACAGTGGTCTGCACGAGAATTGATTGATCATGTAAATTATGGTGAATATTATTTAATAAACGTGTTTGTTTTAAGAAAGAATCAGTCTGAGTACAGTTGTATAATCATCATTTTTATCATTCTAAATCTGAAAGCAAGATTGGTTCTGGTTCTTTTGCTGCACCGCTCGGGTTCTAACTCTGGCATTTACACTGCAACAAGGAACCAAGCATCATGCCTGTGATCAATAGCTCCAACACTACAGCCTGATGAAAAGAGGGAAATAAAAACAGGTCATGGATTATTAAGTTACAAGAGTTGCTTCTTTCTCTGCCTCATGTTTCTCTACAAGGCACTACTCTATTATAAATAATCAGTGTGAGAAATCAACACCAGTCAAAAGCAGGCCGCGGCTGGTAGGATGGTTTTTATCAATCAGCCAGCTTGGTAGGGAGCTTACTTGTACGTGTTATGACCTGGAGGACTGGTTGGCAGAATAGAAAACATCATGACACCCCAGCCACTCTGACTGATCAGCAATAACAATGTGAATTCATAATAATAATCCACATTAGTATCTGCTACACCTGCTGTCCAAAAGGTGGACCTCACCAATGGATGCCTGTCATATTGCTGCAGTAGGAACTGAAACTTTCCGCACGAGCAACATGCGAAAAAAACAAACAAAATTTGAACTTGATGAGAGAGATTGACAGAGAGACAGATTTTACAAAAATATAAAAAGGTAAATTAGAGACTGCAAAAGCCCAGACAAAGTTCACCTTGTTAAGGATTCAAACACAATCAAGCATTTGCATGTAAACATATTTTCTTAAAAATATAGACTACTGAACATCTGCTGAAGCCACACAGCATGTTTATGTATTGAATTGCTTGCTGAATTTTTAATGGCACCAACTGAATTCCCTTAATACCACTGTGTATCTAAAAAGTGCCTTGTCATTCGTGACCAAATTTTGATGCCTACAGAGTAAATCATATTTGCATCAGTAAGCCAATAAGCATGCAGAACAGATCTAATAAAGACGGAGATTGGCTGTCTTATTTTACACGCTGTAGAGGCATGCAGGAAAAACAAATCATTACGCCGAGCTCACACGCATTGTTGCCCTCTGTGTCGGCTGCTCCTCCTGCTTGTCAACAACACTTATGTTTTCTATCAGAACACTTTAAAAGAGTCAATAAATAAATCCGGTAATTTAGTAGTAAACAAAACTGTTTCCCATGAACAATCAGTTTCCCTCAAACACCTCAAAAGATACATGGGGGGGAGGATCAGCAAGCCTAGCTGCTGCTAACATTAGCTCAGCTTGATTCAAGGTGATAAGTCTGTTTTCGTTTGTTAGATTCCTTCGGTGTTCACACTTCATGAGGTTTTAACCAGGAGCTTAATGCAGCTGCTGCTAACATCAGTTCAGGTTATTTCTTCCTTAAGATTGAGGCATCCTATGACTAAAATCCTCCAACTGCTGACGAGACAGAGTTAAAAAACGACCACACTTGAAACAGCAAGAATGTACAGCCAGCACCGTAGAGCTAAAACACATAATTCAATTTTGTTAATGGTAGTTTATAAAGTGGATTAATAAAATTGCTAATGAAAAGCATATTGCTCAGAAACCACTATCAAAATACAGGTATCGGTACCAGCGTGGAACATGTTTGATCAATACCCAGCCCTATGAATAAAGTGCCAATCGCCAACAAAACAGATTCTCCAGCTGCAAGTTACAGAGTCCAAATCAAACGTCTTGTCTGCTGTTTCTGCTGCTTCCTAAGAGTGTCAATCCCATACCTTCAATCTTAAGCGACACAAAGAAATCCATTGAACAGTATGTGTGTGTTTGTGTATACACAATCAATACATAAAAACCACGTAAAAAAAAAACATCTGATGCAACAAAATCATCAATCCAAAAGATGGCTGCAATCAAAACACTGGTTTGCTGCCCTGCTGCTTGTTTGGTTACGAAAAGCTCAAAGCTGATGACTTCACGATTATGTACTGACATCAATGAACTTAATGGTAAACCTAATAAGTATTCCTTTAGTTTACAACACATCAAATAGTCTAATAGGAATTGCTACAAGACAAACAGATTCTTATTTAGCAGTGACAGCAAATAATCTACACATCTGTTTGTGTAAAAATCACGTTTGTAAAGGAAATAATCTACTACATTATATGTCATATGTATGCTCCGTGTAAAAGGTCTCTCATCTACCAAATCCATGACCATGTAGGGTGGAAAAGCAGGACAATTCAAAAATGTGTGTCTGCGTGTGTAAAACTCACCAAATGAGAGTTCTCTTTTGCCTCTTGTACTTGCTGCACCTGTGGTTCAGCTACAACTTTCGTGTCCTGGTCAGAAGTCATGAGCCGTCTGCTTCTTGGCTCCTCAGGGAGAAGTCTCTGTGTCACCAAGTAAGCTACAGGGGGGCAGAGGGAACAAACAAGTTAGATTCACCAGTGGATGTTGATCACATAACTGTGGCATAATATCAGTTGTTACACGTGTACGTGATGGAAAAGGTCATAGAGCAGTGTCCGATAGTTACTTTAGAAAAGTCTGTTGAGGACCGGTGAACTTTAGGAAACACATAACTGACAGAATGTTGTTTCATACAAGAGACTTGTTTTCAATGCTACTTTGACTACATAAAAGGATGTTGTAGTTAATAAAATAAAAAAAATAAGTTCAGAGGTAGAATTTAAAATCAGCTCAATCTCACACAACAGAGTTGATATTCAATTAATCTGTAAGTGTAAAAGCATTGACAAGTTGGCGTCAATTGTGATTCATCAAACACAAATGTTAATAGCGAAAGTCAGGTAACAATTTCAGACCCTGACAAAAGTGGAACATGTATTTTAGTTCGAGGATTTCGTCTTATTCACAGATTTAGCTGCAATTAAACACCTTTTGCAAGGACAAAGATATAAAATTCTAAAACAAGACAAAGCGCAAAACTATGAGATGAAAAACTATGAAAAGTCAACTGTTAACTCTCGCCAATGCATTGGTCTGACTCAACCTGCAAGTTACAGGGAGGGAGAAGGGACATATTAAAGGATCAATATCTAATAGTAATCTGACATCCACTATATAGAGAGACTTTAGTTTAACAGGTTAATCAGATTTTTAATACCTGTACAGGGACAAAATAAAAACGTATTCGGCATATTACACTATGAAACTTGACGTTGTTTGCTGCCGAGTCGTATCATTTGGACCAAAGACCTGAATTTTGTGACAGTTAACTGAAAGACTTCAAATTCTCAGAACAGTACAAGTACAACTGACCTCAAGTTTATGCGTCTCTGATTTTGTTTCATTGAAAAACGTGGAAATAAAAAATGCAGAAATTGCTTGCGAGATTCTGAACATACAGAGCAGACAGATATCGTCAGCCACGTTATGCTTGTCATAGATAGCTTATAAACCCTATCGGCATATGAAAACTTTGTTGCATATAAACATATAAAATAGAAAAACCATGGTTGAGGGGATTTAGAAATGGTTTGGTCACCTAGTTTGTCCAGCAGAGTGTGCCCCGACTCCATTGTTTACAATACTCTCTGCACTGTCTGCGGCACATGTAAGTAAGCATCACAGCTGAGAAGACTGGGGTCCGAAGTAGGCCTGGTTAATAGTGTATACAGTGTAAAGTATTCTTGAATATAGTTGTGTTTAAGAGAGCATTCATTTGAGTACGTTTGCATAGTCATATCAGTGCAACGTTTGTGCTCAATCCACATGGAATAGAGCTCAAAAATTGACTTTATCAGCCCCCATATCAGTAATCTGAGTGGTTTCTAAATTGGCATCAATCACTAGTTCCCATATCGGTCAGGCCTCAGTTTTATGAGATAAGAAACTTTCCTACAACATCATTAACTTTATATCAGTCATGTAAATGCTTCAGCACAACCGCAGTGAGTGTTTTGCACTCTCTATTTGGATATGTCATCTGCACTCTCATATTTTTGGTATGAGTACGATACAAATATTTCAGCACTGAAATGTGGACCATGTTTTCAACATCATTTGCATGTGTGCCAGTCACTCTGTCTGCTACACTGAGTCTGACCTCAACATTACACATTTACAGAGATAAAAAGGGAGGAGGACCCCACCGAGTCCAAACATCTCTGGAAACACCTTCTTTTCTGTCTGCTGGAGCCGTTTGTAAAGCAGTGATAATCCGCCCCAACAATCGGGTGCCTGTCTGTGACACGGGCCCTCGCTGTGTTTGCATACAAAGCAAAAAAAGAATGGCATGGCTGTAAAGCTAGTGACCTTTGATCCACATGCTCATTCCTATACACGGCGTGTGTGTGTATCTGTGTGTGTCATGCCACTGCGATGAATGGGGCTAATCACAACTCTCCACCAATACTAGCAGCTATCAAAACAGCTGTTGTGTGACAGACTTTTGTGAACAGAGAACATAAAACCTGTTTGTGAACTGAAATCTTAGTTTTACTTCTGTGACTTGTGTGTGTTTCTTTAGCTACACTATGGCACAGCAAGTAGTATGAATACCAGGCTGAAGTGATATGTTAAATAAATATAGAGGTTTTAAAGCATTCATATGCAGGTGTAGTGCTTTGAGTTCTCAGAGTCATTCACTTTGCAAAGAGGCCTCTTTCGTCAAAAAACCCTCAATCTGAGCGCCGGATCTAAACTTGGAAACACACGTTCTACTCGGATGCAAATCCTTACAGGTTGCTGTGTTTAACAAACTATGAACTTACACTGTCCTGTATAGCCTAAGATGTGTAAAGAACAGCCTGGGAATGTAGCATATAATACCCCTTTCCCACCAGAATAAGCGTGTTGATGCAGGTTTTCAGACCCGGGAAGACCAGCTTATAGATGCTGATTGTCTGTTCTGTCCCTTTTCTGCAGCATCACCGTCTGACCTCACAAACGCGCCAGACACAGGGTTAGTAAACACTGAAGATGTTACGGTGGTTAGGTCTTTATTGTATCTATTACTCATTTAGTCTGTGTATCAAACTCTGGGCCGACAAATTTGATGTTCGTGCGTAGCTCGGACAGAGACGGGCGGAAGTTGTAGCTGAGATGACGAGGAGTGGCACAAGTTGCCAACGGAGCATAGCATCGCACTGGAAAGGGGGCGGAGATTAGCGTGATGACAGTTTTGTGTTCCCATCAATGTCGATTGGAGTCGAGGCGATAATTACCCGGGTCTACTGCAGAGTCATTTGACCCGGGTCTGAATGCCGATTGTAGCCTTTCCCACTAAAAAAAAGTTAGCTGTTTTTTTGACCAGTGGGAAAGCAGCTCAAGTGATATTTGTAGCCGATACATGGCAGCAGCAAATGTATGCGTATCAGTTTATTGGAAAGTCAATTAGCATCAATATGGATTTTTTTAATAACATAATGCAAAAAACAGTATGCTTGGGGTTATTCAGAAATGGTTTCATCATCTAGTTTAACCCTAACTCAGTTTACAATCCTCTCAGCACGGTTTGCAGCACATGTAGCAGAGAACACTAGAATTAACTTGAAAATGTAGAATAATGTTAAACACTCGCAAATAACTTCTGTGTAAAAAAAAAAAGGTTTATTTCGGACTATTTCCGCCACCATAACGGTAATTGGAGAATTTTACCAATCAAGACTGGTAAAAATGCCATATCAGCCAGCATCTAATAACTAAAATGGAAATCTCAAAATGCAATTCAAAACCTTCGATCCTGAAACATAAACAGTTCAGAGATCCGTGACTTTAACAAAAAAGCAACAATGAAGGCCACTATTTGCCCACCACATTGTAGGATGACACTTAAAAATACTGCACTGTAACTGAACAACATATTTTTATATGGTACAGGGCAGAGGAGAATCACAAGACTCCCAACAACGTTTGCAATGCAGTTTGGCTCGATACATGCCATAAAAAGGCTGACCCTGGTCACAGTGCATAACAGTTCCTCTGCTGATGCAGTGAGTCAATCACAACGTCTAGACGAGGCCTGAACCAAAACACACGCTTTGCTTGGTCCTCCCTCCTCATCCTGCTCCATCCACTGCCTCGTTTCCACCCTGCATGATCACAAGAGGTGATTTCTAACCCAAACGTTACTCTCTTGCTCCAAAAGAAGCCAAATGTTCAACCCCACCGGTAAAAATGCAACAGCGGGGCCAAGGAGGGTATTTTTAGTCTGTGGGTTACTGCCTGGTAGATGATGGTCACCCGGCATCTTACATGTCCCTGAATATCATATTATTACTTTACTTGGGATAAAAACCCTTTACATTAACATTATGTTTATTGACTGATTATTTTCTTACATATACTTTATCTTTAACACATTTAAATATCCTGTCACATTAATGATGATAAAAAGTGACACATGTCAAGAGTTACAATCCTAGTTGTCTAACAAGAGTAACACCCTGCTAAATAATATGGTTCCTCACATCTGTATACGTCTCATTGAATTTGTATGAAATATTGAACAAAAAATACTCCTGCTTTGTTCAAAACCATTATTTGTTTGCTGTGCCTTTTCCAACCTGCAGTATAAATGTGTGCTCCCGATCGAGAGAAAGAGGGCAGCAAACATGAAAGTCTTGCCATGCTTGAGTCTCATTGTTATTACTAAAGTGAGCCGTTTCTGGATTAAAAACAGAAAACAAAAACAGGGAAATACATGTAATTTGGTGCTTGTTAACAACTTAACCATGTCTTTGTGGATATTACAAGAACAACTGTTTGCATGGAAATTTATTTAAATGTTGACGATAATACATGACAGTCGTGGACCCTACAGTCATCATACAGCTGATCGCTACAAATGTGTTGTTTCTGATTATGTTTTAACGTTATGCCACAGAGACATCAAGTAAATTGAATTGACTGTCATATTGTTAAACGCTTCACAATGATAAATGCTGAATAGCCTACATCTAAAATGTGGATTGTGGTTTAACAACAAGATAAACTGATCAACTTGAGTTTGAATTAATTGGTGATATTCACTGTGTGGGGCTGTGGTAACAAAATCCATCTCAGGACTTGTTTTTTACAATCTCCATAAGTCACTGTTACAGATTCTTTTGAATTTAGTTTCTACATTATGTGTCTACACAGAGTCACACGATTTTCAACCTGCAAATGGATTAAAAACAAGGTTTAATGTAATTGAATGTATTTTTAGCTGTTCAAATACTGCAACCAATTATCAAATTGTTTATGTTATCACTCATATTTGTGCCATAACCCTTATACTTTCATACTGCCTAGAAGTGGCACATACAGTCTAATGTATTCATTTTTCCCAGCTTTAAAGAAGTAGGGAGATGCTGTTAGCCGTGGTTGATCACCCAGAGTGATTTGTGATACAACATCTGTAGCTACCATCGATGGTATTTGTATTCAAGTCTACTGACGGTCTCTTGCCACCACAAAATTCTATAGTAATCAGCACATTTAACAGAAGGTTAAAGGGTCTATTCATTCTGAAAAAAACAAAAAAACAAATCTAGGATCCACTGTTGTCATGTATTGTTGTCAACATGAAAATGAGTCTCCCGGCAAACTGTTTTTCTTGTACTGTCTCAGAGGAGAAGACCAAATTCATTGAAAATTAGGAGTAAGTAAGTAATAAGGGAATTAATTTCCTTGTTTACGTACATGGGACATAAACCACTCCTACACAGCTGGGATCATCACCATTTAATACAGCCACAAGTTAAACTGTAACACCGGCTCCCTTCGTTCACTCAAAGAACCGGCTTCAAGAGTCGACTCTTTCGGGACAGAAACATCACTATGTTGATCACTTGTCATTCCATCGTTAGGATCAACTTTGCTATCAAACACTGAAACTTATACTACAGACGCAATGCAGGCGTATTTAGCAGCTGACACGGGCGAGAAAGACTGCAGCTCACATGCCATGCCCATGCCAAGGGCCATGCACAGCGACACTCCTCCGTCCCTGGGCACTGTGTCTGCAATGGCTTCATTGGGGCGAAGTACAAGCTGAATTCGGGTGGTAAATAAAGGCAGTGGAATGCGTTTCAGCCGCAACCCCAACACAACGTCATGTTTCAAAGTTGACCAGGGCCACAAAGTAGCAGCCATGTCTGGTTAGCTGGCTTGCAGCAGCATCCAATGAAAGATGGCGACCTCCGGCGTGATTTCGCGGATTCCCCAACCCCCCCAATCGTTTTGAATCAAGCTAATATTTAGTTAGCAAGCAAGATAACTTAACCTGACATCACACGGCAGACAGACGACAGCGTCTTCCTGTGTGTTTGTTGCTCTAATGTTCACATTGACAATCAATAAGTTTGAAAACAGTTTCTTACTCACCTGTCAACTCTCACTGCACGGCAATGCAAATACTATGGTGGTAGTGGCAGCTGATGGTGGTGTAGGACTGAGGCCTTGAATTGGCTTCCAGGCTAAATACGCAGGGTATTAGCTAGCAGGCTATATCGAGCACGCTAGCTAGGAACAACCGGCTTACCGCTCCAAACCTCACTGCAAATACTCTTCAGATTACAGGGGAAACAACCACAATCAACTGCGATGCAATGACAAAAACAACGCCCCCAAAACTGTCTGCAAAAATGGGCTCCCCGACCAGCACTGCAAGCTAGTTAGCAAGTAAGCTAGCTAAGAGTTAGCTAGGTGGCTAGCTAGCTAGCTTGCCTATCAACTTTGTGCAGTCGGGCTCGATAAATCTGGCGCCTGAAATTTCACGCGAAGCAAATTCCTCACGGTCAACAGCAGGCTCTACGGGAGGGGGGGACGAAAAGCGACCGACAAACCCACAAACCGAGGAATTAACGTTACTCGTCTCAAAGCTTCAGATCGATCAAACACTCGTTACAGCTAAAGATGAGCGAGAGGGGGGATTTTGGAATGGAGAAGTCGCCGTTTCCTTTCCCTTTCGTGTGCAGCACAAAGATCGTCTATGTTACAATTGATGGAACACTCGAGAAAAAGCTAGTTATCTTCTTCTTTTTGTGCTTTTTCCTAGACGGTTGGCAAACAACGAAGCTAGTTATCTGAGCTCCAAAACTGCCATTTATGATGCCTTTAAAAACCCAGGTGTGCTGTTAACTACATCAGTTATAAGTTTAGAGAACACCAGGCATAAGAAAACATTATAAAAGGAGGAAGATATTTTTTAATCAGGAATATAAAAGGGAAACCCAAAGAAATTATCTGGTTATTTTTTTCAGACTTGACTTTTATATTCAAGCTTTACATAAATTTAGCGACTATTTTCAAGGGGTTTGTAGTAGCATTCTCATGCTAACACTGGGAGGACTGCCTCTAATTAAAAGTAGCAATACCAATTTCTTGGTAAAAGTAAAACGTTCTGGATTCAGTATACAGCAGCACTACCTTCTATATTTTTATTTCTTTGGTGTTGTTGACAAAAAAGGTATTTTATGGTATATTCAAATAGCGACATAAACACGCCATAAACTATAATGGATATAAATTCAACCCTAGATGTTCAGAGTTGGCTTGACTAGTGGGCGGGACGTAGGAGAGGTATACATGAGCTTCTGTCAGGTTCGCAGAGTGAAACCTCTTCGTGTTCTTCCACTCTCTGGTGCTGCACTGAACCCGGAGCTGTCACACAGAGCTCGAGCTCCCGCCCCTCTTACTCCTCCTTCTCCCTCGCTCGCACAGCGGGCCGCCCTGATTGGTCAAGACTAGCAGTGGGCGCACGCGGACCCACTCGTGATCGGTTGGAGTGGGTGTGGTCTAAGGACACAGGCGACCGGTGATTGGCTGTTTCTTTATCAGCGCGGAAGACAACAAATATGGAGTGGAGTTGTTTCCGGGTTGGGAGGCGTCTTTACTTCAACATAATAAACCCAAATAACTACTTTAATTGGATCCCTTCTCACATGTCTAAGGGATAAGTCTGATGATACAACTAAATCCAATTATTCTCAATTATATGTATTCATAACGTACATATGACTTAATACACTTTTAGCTTGGATCACTAGATTGTACACAATAATTATAATAGATTTACATTCTGTATCTGAGCAGAAAGGACATTGAGCACCCTTCTCATCGCCCTAGGTGGTTTATGGTTCACATGAGATAAAGATAGAATGACATAAAGATTATTACTCAGGTCGTACTTTATTGTGCGACAATATAATATTATGTACAGGAGCTGTAGAAGCTGCTAACATCAAAAAAAAAAAAGAAGAAAAATTAAAGAATATTGTGCGCTGTCGCAAACCTTTCCTCATTGTCAACCTTTCTCATATCTGGATTACAGAAACACATTTGTTCATAAATTATTTATGAAGGGGTTTTAGATTAAAAAGTGCTTTAGATTCATTTTAGACTGCCCATCAATACCATGGACTTGAAATACAAGTAAGAAGGACGGTCGTTGTTCTTTCTATTTTGACCACTGACCATAAATCCTTAACACGTTTTCCTGATTTCACAAACCATATCGTTTTTTACTGAGATTTTAGTTGTCATCAACATTAGACAGTTTTGTTTCTTTATTATTATTCGGGCGTAGGGGGGCGCTGTGCAGAAAAACTTGCCAAAGTGTTTTCAGTGTCTTTTCCGGTTCTAGCGGAACGTGGAGCGTTCCTTTCCCCGTGCCGTCAGCCGACCACAACGTGTCGCGACAAAATGGCACTTTACAATTTCAAGAAGATTATGGTGGTTCCCACCGCAAAGGTGAGTTTATTTTCACATATTGTGCGTTTTAAATGACAGTTGTTTTGTCCGTGTCAATATTCAGATCAATGAGACAGAGGAAGATGTAAAAAACATGGTGGGACTGTGGTGGGACGGAAAACACGTGCTGAGCTGGTGTAAAAAGACAGCAGAAGGGTTTTCATTATATTATTACCATACACTTAGTTAAGACTCACAGTATCCGACAAGAAAAGGCCAAAAAAAAGAGAACATCGCTAACTATTATGTCCGAGTAACCAGAAAGGCTTACTTGTCCAGTAATTGACTGTTGCCATAGTTGACAGAAGCCCAGAGTTCCGCACCAAACTCCGTTTAAAAATCTGGACATTTAATATTCCGGTTTTCCTGTGGGCAGGGATATACTGTCCGATCCACCGTGGATGAGATACATCAAAGAGCAGATATTAAAACGATCTTTACTCGTGCTTGTCACCTGTTTTTCCAGCAGTCTTGGTCCATTTAATACCGCGTAGCAGCTGCTAACCTTTGCAAGTCCAAAAAGTTGGGGGCTCGAGAGAAAAATGAAGACCGCTATTTGTACCAACTCTGTGCCGAAGTAACAAGAAGACACAGATTCTTTGTAGCCAAAATGTAAAAAGTTGTTTGAAGTCATCTGCCTCTATCGACAAACGATTATGTATCAAATTGACATATTTAGAAATGACATTTGGCCGGACTGGCTCTGACAATAGCTTCAACAAGCTATTGCTAAGTAGGCCTATATAAATTAGAAAATGGCTTGTTTTGGTGGGTAAATGTTCAGCAGCTGTTTAATTGAATGCTACAGTATTGATACATATGATATACAAATATTAGGACAACACATTTTGCAGTGATCTATACTATAAATAAAATCATACATCACTCAGATGTAAAACGATCAAAGCCAAATATGTATCAGATTAGACAAAAATTCAAACAAACATGAACTTTTTTAGCATAAGAAAATGACAAATCTAATGCATTGCTTACCTGTGGTAAAGACTGGTTCATCTGGTTTCCTACAAAGTGAATAATAATGACAAAAAAGTCCTCTTCACGGCCCTCTTCCCTACACTGTAACCATGATCTGCATGCTATTTCCCCTTCTGCAGGATTTCATCGACATCACTTTATCCAAAACACAAAGGAAGACGCCCACAGTGGTACACAAGCACTACCAGATCCACCGTATCCGACATTTTTACATGCGAAAGGTGAAGTTCACCCAGCAGAACTACCATGACCGCCTCACTCAGATCCTCACCGACTTCCCCAAGCTCGACGTAAGTCAACATGCTCAAATTCAAAATTCCCTTGCATAATTTAAATGACCCTTGTTTCTAAACTCCTGGAAGTTCTTTGTGTCACACCAGTAACAGGTTGTTTTAATTTGTGTCTTTGGTCAGTTTGTGACATTTGTTCTTGTGTTGTTTTTCTTTAGGACATCCATCCATTTTACGCTGATCTGATGAACGTGTTGTACGACAAAGACCACTATAAGTTGGCCTTGGGGCAGATAAACATTGCCAAGAACTTGATCGATAAGTAAGTTTGTCCTAAATATTTTTTTGCTTTTCTGTTGTTGGTAATTGAGCTATATCGATCCAATCCTTTGTCTTAATCAGCTGTCACACGGGTGTTTTTTGTTGACAACACACTCTTCTCCACTCGGCTGACAACACCCTCACTATCCATGCTTTTCACGTGATCAAAACAACAGTGTTACCTGTTTCTAGTACAGATGAAGTAAATACAAATTTAGCAGAATGCATGAAACAACCACTGAAAGAAACAGATACATTCCTTTCTTGCAATAAGGCCAAAGAGATAACTTTTATTAATTAAGTTATAAAGTAAATTTATACCTTTGTAAAAACACATTGCATTGCAGAACTTTTTAATTGTCTGATCAGGGGCTAAAATAGCTTGATTAGGACATCCCTGTGGTAAATATACACACGTATAAACAGAATAAGAATTAGGAATTATCCATTATAAAGGACAAGGAAAAAAACACAGAAGAGGGAGTGCAAAACCTGCTAATTTTAACAAAACGCAGAACGAGATAAAACAGGCTTGTTACAACTTTCAGAACCAAAGAAGTAAATCTAAATCTTTTTTTCATTAACCTTTCCAGTGTTGCCAAAGACTATGTGCGACTGATGAAGTATGGAGATTCTCTGTATCGCTGTAAGCAGCTGAAGAGAGCCGCTCTGGGTCGTATGTGCACCATCCTGAAACGACAGAAATCCAGTCTGGAGTATCTGGAACAAGGTAACAGAGAGGCGTGTTTTCTTGTTGGCTTCAGATTGGTTGGATGAATCAAATTTAGCTTTACATTTATTTCTTTTTTCAGGTTCACTACTGGTGCGTCAACCAAACCGTTTTTTAATTCCGTCTTTTAATGCGTGAAAATAACAGATAATCTGCCTGATTTCCCTCTTCAACAGTGCGTCAGCATCTGTCCCGTTTGCCGACCATTGACCCCAACACGAGGACCCTGCTTCTGTGTGGTTACCCCAACGTCGGCAAGTCCAGTTTCATCAACAAGGTAAACAGCCCTCAATGAAATGAAATATGACTGTATGTTACATCCATACAGTGCAGTGAGTTACACAGTGAAAAGTAACTCTGCACAATCACAGTTGAAAATTAAAGTAAAAGCAATATTGTATTTTAAAGGGCTGTTTGTAGCATTTTAATTCAGAATCAGAAATACTTGGTTAATCCCTGGGGGGAAAGTCGGGTGTTACAGTTGCTCTGACACAGAAATATATGGCATAAATAGAAGTAAGAAAAAAAGTCAAATATGTGCATTGTATATACAGTAAATAAGAGAATTCTTAAAATGTATGTAGATTGTGCAGGAATCACAGTGGAGTCTCTGCATTAAGTATTTTAGCCGTGTCATTGAACACGCAGCAGTGCAGGAGCAACAGCAGGCTGTGAACTTTACAGAGCCCCAAAATTGCCAAAAACAACCCAGAAAACTAACAGCGAGGGAAGCAGAGAAGGTGATAGAAATGTCGGGCAGCATGACTTCCGTCTGTTGGCTGTTCCGACGCTCTCTGCTATCAGAGAAATTGGCTAAACCACTTTTGAACTAGATGATGGAACATTCTTCTCTTCTGCCGTATGCTGTGATTGACGGTCGGAGAAACTAAAGTCAAACGTCTGGAACAGAAGACGAAGAGCTGGTCCCCTGAAACGGCTCGTCATCGCTTGTTTGGAGGTGTTTCAGGTTTAGGGCGAGTGATCAGCAAAGAGGTCATGAAACCTGCGTCTGCGCCACAGAGCAACACGGCTAACTTGTTGAAGCAGCTGAAAAAACAGCACAAAGTGCAGCATGATGAGTGTGTGAAAGCCGAGAGGAAGAACGAGCTGCTCCCCGTCCTCGTCCAGAGGAGCTGATATGCTTTCAACCAGGAGACTTTTGTTCCTCTTGTGAAAACCAAATACAAAACTGAATTGTAGCCATGCTCTCTCCTAAGGCTGACCAAACTGTGACATTAGGTTGTTCCCTTGCCTTTTCTGAGTATTGATAACATGGTGTAAACACTCTTCCTTGTCAGGTGACCAGAGCAGATGTGGATGTCCAGCCCTACGCTTTCACCACCAAGTCTCTGTTTGTGGGTCACATGGACTACAGATACCTCCGCTGGCAGGTAAGACGCTGCAGCTCTCGCATCACTCACTGTTCAGACGCATGTTCACTGGCTTCACTTGATGAACTAAGTTTTTATGAGCCAAACTGGAGATACAGTGCAGCAGCAGGCATTTTAGTGTGTTTATTCTGGAGCCGCACATTGGATTTGAAATGAAACAATGACTGAGGTGAAAATTCTTACTGCTGGCTTTATATACTGTATTTAGTGTGTTAATGTCTACAGGAGATGAACAGTAGGGCAGGGAGATAGAACAATCACCATTGAGAATTGTGATAAACAGTGATATACTTTTATGGACAGATCGAACAGCCTGTCACTCAGTAGAAATAAGTTGTTGGCTTCAATGACGGAAATAAAACATTTCCAGACCAGCCTTTGGATGTAAAGAGGTTTGGAGATTAACGAGCTGAGCTAATGTTAGCAGCAGCTCGGTTAGCAGCAGCTCGGTTCACAGCCTCTGAAGTCCTGCCAAAGAGCATCCAGGAAACACAGACGTTTAAACTTCAGTGCTTTTTATTATCTTCGTTAATAAAGTATAGCCTGAAGTTAACCTGGGCCTCCCTCATAATTGAGATACCCTCCAAACAGGAAGTTATAAACGGTGATAAATCAGTTTGTTTACATTAGCCAACTTTTAGCAAACAAGCAGCTTCAAAATGTCTCTAAAGTTGTTTTTAGAAAACTATCTTTGTGTGCACTAACATGTAATAAACCCAGATATTATTCTTTATTAACAATTCTATCGAAAAGGAATATTGCACCACTAGTTTATTCCGTTATTATTGAAACCTAAAAACATTACACTGTAGATGAAGGAGCTTTTGGAAGCCATTTATTGACAAAGTATTCTGTGTGCCCTGCGAACCCCTTGTGATGATGTGGCCCACTTGCTGCTGTGGTTGAACAGCCCTGCTTTGCCATTATTGCCGTATCAAGGCAAGTTTGTTTAAGCATCATTTATACAAAGAGCAATTCAAAGTGCTTTTAAAAACAGAGCATCAGGAACATTAAGAGGTCTAAAGTCATTATATACCTGAGATTACACCACACTTTGATTGTGTCCCCCCCGTTATCCTCATGCTCACTCTCTCTGTGTGCGTTTGTGCGTGTAGGTGGTGGACACCCCCGGGATCCTGGACCACCCCCTGGAGGAGAGGAACACCATCGAGATGCAGGCCATCACGGCTCTGGCTCACCTCCGAGCGGCCATCCTGTACGTCATGGACGTGTCCGAGCAGTGCGGTCACACCCTGCAGGAGCAGCTGGAGCTCTTCAACAGCATCCGCCCGCTGTTCGCCAACAAGGTCAGACGTCAGAAATGTTGCAGCTCTCTGGCACAGCCTGAGACAGCTGCTGGAATCTCTGAAGGAATGAGACATTACATTACTCCTCATGTGATTATGATTCAAGGAGTAAATATGTTGTGGGGGACTTAAGAGTAGTTTGTGTCCCTCCAGTTGAAGACTTACAATGAAACTCCCCTTAATACATTCAAATTTTAAAAAGAGATGGTTTATGAAATAAGAGCACATGAGCCAGGCAGGAAGTCAGACACAGGAACATGGTTGTGAATTTGTTAAACTTCCAAAATAAAACACCACGTGCAGACTCCCAATCAAACATATCATCAACTAAATGTAAAGACGTAGCCCCACAGCGCACAGAAAAATGACCAAGTTTGAGCAACATCTTCAAATCCGTCGTGCCTCTGACACAAAAATCTCAAAAAACGAATTCTGCGATTGGACATGAAAGCAACAGTTCACCTCTGGGGCATTCGGACCGTGATGTGACATCAGAAATCAGGTCATTTGATTCTTACACCAGCGGGCAGGAAAAAGGCTTTGTTAGATAGTCTGTAATCTGTCGGGCACAATGGAGTTCCATTGATTTTGTGTCTTCTCCCGTTCCGTAGGGAATAAACGTTACTTTATTGTTTAGTTTTAATAAACTTGTTGGTAATGACACATTTAAATTATGTTCTCCTCCTTTGCGTTTAAGCATAATTGATTTATCAAAAATATTGCACCATTCCACTCTCCCAAGAAACGAATTGGCTCCTTTGCAACAAAGTTACAAATTATATCATTCAAACATACCACTTAGATTAATTTGTGTATAAACATTTTTGCTAAATGATTGTCGTGCGTGTATGCGTATCCATGGCAACGCCAGTGCTCGGATTCAGTAGTTCAGTCATGTAGGCAAAGAGGACTTGTGAACAATCTGTTCAGCTGGTGTTTATTCTTAATAAACAGGGTTATTTCAAGACAGTGTGATCACTGACATACACAAAGGGTGCAATTTCTACAATTTTCATCCCGCCGTATATTTTTTGACCGCCCGCAGCAATTTCTAATTGAAACTGGTGCACAGGATCGAGTGCTCAACAGTGTGACAAGTTTGAGAACATGGAATCACAGGAAGTTGAAACTTTGCCTTGCAAAATGTTTCTTTTCAAAATGACATCTGGCTTTGATTTCCTGTAGGGCTGCAGCTGACGACTGTTTTGATAGTTTAAAGACGAGTTATCGATCATTGAAATTATTTTTTTCTACTAATCAGATAATTAATTGCACGATGGCTTAATGTCTCTTATTTAGCTCTCAGCTTTAAATGGAGTTGGAGGTTCTTTTAAGCATGTGCTCACTAACAATAAAGACTATAAATATGAGTTCATTTAAAAATATGTCTTGAATAACTTTGCTGCTGATTTGGCTCCGACTGATACAAAAGAGAAATGAAAAATCCAACATCAAGTTTTTGTTTTGTTTCGTTTAAAACCAACGGCACACAAAGTGCTGATATAAAACATAAATCGAGTACACAAGTCCAGCGTGCCTTGTCTTCAACTGCTCGCTCATTACCGCCGTGCTCCTGTGATAACGCTTTACAGAACCTGCAGGCGATCCTTTTCCGTCGCTTCCCTGTCGCTGTTTTGCATGAACAACTCTCCGCAGAGATAGGAAGGATGAGAGCTGGCTCACCCCTCAACAAACTCGGCTCTGGAAGACGATGTTACGTCTGCGCACACCACGAATAACATGCAAGATGACCTAACAAACTAATTATAGACAATTACATTTGTTGGCAGCTAATTTTGTCATCAAGTTTTGCCAACTAATCGTCGCACCACTGAAATCCTGAAAATATCAACCACAAAATTGAATTTGGACAAACAAGGTGACCCTATAGTGTGTCAATCAGTGGAAAGTGACCTGCATGTTTACTTGGTAACTGTGGAAAAGAACAGTTTGACTGTAACACGTTGGAGAACAAGTGATTGAAGTTGTGCTGATGTCTCGCTCCCTGCAGCCTCTCATCGTCGTGGCCAACAAATGTGACGTGAAGAAGATCAACGAGCTGTCCGAGGAGAACCAGGTGAGTGATTTACAGTTTACACTCCGCCTGGCTCATTGAAACCAGGTGGCTGAGGTGAACCAGAATCGATCTTGCTGCGTTTGTTGGATTATATTGCAGTTTGAAACACATGGAGCAACTTGTCTTTTTTAGTGACATCCAAGTATGAAACTGCAGAACTAGACTGTAGATCAGCGTTCTTTCAACGAGCACAGTGTTTTTTAACTGTTGTGTTTTTGCTGTCAGAAAATCTTTGCAGATCTCTCCACTGAGGGAATCCCTGTGATCGAGACCAGCACCCTGACCGAGGAGGGCGTCATGCAAGTGAAAACTGAGGTGTGATGCAGCAAACTTCGGGCTAACTCTGCACCCTGTTGATTTTTTTTAGGAGCACAGTATTATATTTTGCATGTTGTGGCTCACGATCATGTGTTTACCAGGCATGTGACCGGCTCCTCGCCAATCGTGTCGAGACCAAGATGAAGGGCAAGAAGGTCCATGATGTTCTCAACCGGCTGCACCTGGCCATGCCTGCCAAGAGGGATGAGAAGGTCAGTGCATTCACTTACTCGAGCAGAGCTGCTCTTTGCTTATTTAGCATTTTACTGATACTTAACTTTTGAGCTTTTTGTAAAACTGTTCTTATTTCATTTCCAGGAGAGGCCTCCGTTCATCCCAGAAGGAGCCTTGATGCGCAAGAAGGCGATGGAGGTGGACACACCCAAACGCAAACTGGTATGTTTGGTGTTCTTCAGGCTAATCTCTAGTTACAGATCCGACATAAAAACCAGATTTGGTGTATGCAGGTAAACGGTCGATGTGGAAAGCAAAGCGGGAACGTAATCTGGCGTAATGTCATCCCGGCTCCCATCAGTCATGGCATTTTTTGCCCCTAAAGTTAAACTTCACTGTGACATCATAATGTCCTGGAAAAACACTACTGTAAATGTTATTCCCATCCCATTCCTGTGCATGTGATATCTTAGCAATTTCATTACATCTGTTTTATTTTATTTGTCTGAGAGAACGAAACCGTCCGGGATCAGTAGAAGAAAATCCCTCTTCACTGTAGACTGACGTTCTATGGTTTGATGTTCCCCATGTAAATGATTGTGGTGCAACCTCTCCTGTTTCATGTAGGCCTTCGTATTTAATGGCTTTTTGCTGTATTAACAAAACACAGACATATCTCTGTTCCTTCTGAGGGAAACAATGATGGATACAAACTACTACTTGACTTTGTTTAAGGTTCAAAGCGAGCAGAGCAGATACTAAAAGAATGAGTACAGACACTGCAGGAAGTGTTGATTTTAAGGAAGATGATTTCACACAGTTTTACATGGCATCGCTGTGACAATCTTTGTTTAAGAGGCAACAGGGGTTTAATTCAAAACAAGTATGTGACCCAACTAACAGCTCTCTCTGCAGCTGCATAATAACACCTTCTGTTCATGTTGCAGGAGAGAGATCTGGAGATGGAGCTTGGCGACGACTACATCCTGGACCTACAGAGTAAGAAGTGCATTCATGTCTCATCTGAATTTATAGAAAGTACACTTTAATGTGCAGTGCTGATATAATTTATTTATATGTTTCGTGAAGAATACTGGGATCTGATGAACGAGGACGAGAAGCATGATAAGGTCCCAGAGGTGTGGGAAGGCCACAACATTGCAGATTACATCGATCCGGACATCATGAAGGTTAGTGTCCCGCTGTCTCTACTGACAGGATGTACTCAGGTGGGGAAGGAGGTTTCTGAGGCAGATCCTTTTAAAAAAAAAAATCTAATCTGAAAAAAGAGATTGACTGGTAAATGGTTAATGTAAAAGAAATCGCTTCAATGATTTAGTAAGTAAAGAAACTCGACTGCATCCCTTCCCTTGTGTGTTAAACTTTTTTATATTTATAGCCAGCGTTAGCGCCGCTAAGAAGCCCAGCAATTACACTGGCATTGCTTTTTTTACGCTAAACCAAGGGGCTGTATTTTGTGTCGCAACAAACTATATTTCACACCTTTAAAAGTATGTGTTTAGTGTTAATGAAATGGGAAAGAGCCCAAATAAAATGCCTTTCTTGCATTCAATCTGTCAGGCCAGGACACTTGTGTAAAGATTACATCATTCATCTCAGTGAGGCTGTTTTTTAGTTTAAATAACGTATTGGTTCTAATATAAGTTGGGGGTTTTTTCCCCCTTAAAATACATCTGAAAAGTTGGATCGTTTTCTATTCGGGGTGTAGACTTTTAAAGGCCAATATACGTTCACAACAGCAGACGACGCTGTTATCTGTGAAGCGAGTGCTGCCCTCATGACTGAGGCCAGCCGTCACTCACAGCTACAGAGCCAGGAGGATGAAAGATGGACAGACACGGTGATCGTCTGGAACAAAGCGGTTTAAAAGTTGGCCAAGTTAACTGACAACTGAGGCGGAGTTATGATGCTGATTTTAAGATAACTGTTATCAATGCAGCAGAGTCATCAAACAACTGTCAAGCAGCCGATAAATACGGTGTCGCAGAGGGTAATATACAAAGATGGCGAGCACAAAAAAATCTTAATTTTAATCTCATTGAGGCAAACCCGGTTAATTAAAGAGATCTGGATTATTTGATTGCCCAGAAGAGTTCAGTAAAAAGTTGAAAAGAAGTATTTTTATTTAGTAATCTGTCTTCTAAATAACTTTATGTCTCCCACAGAAACTGGAGGACCTGGAGAAGGAGGAGGAGCTGAAGGAGCGAGCCGGGGAGTACGACTCGGATGACGAGAGCGAGGATGAAGAGATGCAGGAGATCCGCGTTCTGGCCAAACAGATCAGGGAGAAGAAGCAGCTCCTGGTCATGGGGTCCAAGGAGAAGGACATCCACGGGCCGCGCATGCCCAGGACCGCCACCAAGGTGAGAGAAGCTGGGCCGCTTATTGATCACTTTGTTTTATCAAAAACCTGTTTGCCTCTTTTCAAACCAGCTTACATTTCTAACAACTGCTGTGTGTGTTTGTCACATACAGGTTGAAAGAAAGAAGCTCGAGAAGGAGATGGGTGACCTCGGTCTGGACATGAATGACAAGGACGAGGTAAGTTCTTCCTTTAGATCAGAACCTGCATGGTACTTTGACTTTATAATATGATGTAATTTAATTAATCATGTGACCTGTTTCATACTTTTATGTCAAAATATTGCAGAGAATGTCTGAATTTTTTCCAGAGCACTCGGTCAATACAGTTAGGACTACAATAATAATGTGTATTTTGCCATTTTTTTGTGTTTTTAGAAGTGTTAATTTTGTTAACAAAAATTATGACGATAAATTCATCAATGACCTTTATTCCATGACAAAGTCGAGACATTGACAAGCTTAAAAAAAACTCTTACGACACGTATGTTTTTGTTCTGTTAGGGAGACAGGGCTAAAGCGTTAGTGGTGGCCTGTCGGACATTTAAAATCCATGTTATTTCCCCCACTGTGCGTCTAATCTGTCATCATCATATCATGTGCTTTCAGAGCCACTACGCCCAACAGGCCAGACGTTCCCGAAGCATCACGAAGAAGCGTAAGCGTGAAGCTTCAGCCCCTCCGACCTCCAAAACCCGCAGCCAGAGCGCCTCCCGCCCACCACGAAGCCAGTCCGGCTTACGGGATCCAAAGGTACGTGATGGGGTCTTTACTCGGGCTTTATTTACCATAAATATCTTAAGATAGAGCGAAGATGGCGTCTCAGTTAATAATTACCAGTATTTCAAAGCTTAAATCCTCTTTAACCTCAAATTAGTCTGTAACAATTAATCCAGTGACTTTTACAAATATTATTTTATTGGCTAATGAAAAATATGAGTTGAGGTGGCAAGACATGACTCCACCTCATACCACAATTTTGTTTTGCAAATTGAAAAACACAATCGTCTCTATGTGATTCATGTGCACATTTAGGACTTCATTTTAACAGCTTGATGTAAAGCTTAACATTCTTAACACTGTTTTACAATAGACTTGTAAGTAAAGAAATCCCTGGTACTGAGAGTACATTTGAAGACAACTTGTTTCTTTGTTTGTTCCTCAGATGGTAAAGAAGGCAAAGAAGATGATGAAGAACTCCCAGAAAGACATGAACCGCCAAGGCAAGAAGGGAGAGGCAGACAGACACGTGTTTGACCTCAAACCCAAACACCTACTAGCCGGGAAGAGGAAGTCGGGCACCAACGATCGCAGATAAAACAGCTTATTTTTGGACTGATGAGAACTGGACACTCTTGAGAAAAAGTGGATATGGTGTTTGTGACCTCATTATTTACATTTTCCCTCATAGTAAAAAGATAACATAAAAAATATCTCCTGTTAATCGTGGAACTCTGGGTGTTTGATATTTTTGTGATATGGGAGCATCACCTTTGTCAAGGTTGGCACCATACAAAAATGTCAAGCTGCTGGGGAAATGTACCAACCCATTAAAATTATTAATAGTTATAACAAAACTGTTATATGTCAGCTTGTGTGATGGTTACTGTCTTATTTCGTTTCTGCATTTGCCGAGATCAAACTTAGACTCTGATTAACAAAGTTTTTAATCTTGGTAAAAGCAGTTAAGTGTAGTTGTATGCCTTACAGTCTGTGTGTGGCTCAAGAAATGCGGGGCATACAACAAAGTGATGATTGTGAGACTTCCTTTACATGTCTCCCTTCAAGAAAGATTCCCTAACCAGGGAGCCAAATAAATATACACCTGAACTAAACTGCAGTCTGTCAGGTTGTCTTACAATTCACCTTTTGCAGAATCCTCCTCTGCTCTATTTAGTGTGTCATTCTTGAAAACAAAGTTGTGTACAGACTTCCTTTGCTGTGTGTTCTCACTTTACCCATGTTATGCCTGTTTTGAGTTGGTTATATATTGGTTTTAAACATTTTGCTATGTCCAAAGTCAGTGGTAGCAGCCAAGTTTTTCTCTTGCAAATTTAAGACCTGCAAATATTCTGTTTTTGTGCATGGGGCAAGCGATAATGAAATTTAATTGGTTTCAATAATTTGAACGTTCCCTGGCATCTGTCACATATTTAAGTAGTAAAATATGAGTAAATGTGTTGTACAGGACGTGCATAAATTCTTTTTAATTCTGCATGCATTGTATTTTTTAGAAGGCAACAGGGTTCCCGGTTTTTTTTGTTGCAAAGCTTAGGTTCTGTCGTATGGTCAAACCTTGGTAAAAGTTAATAAGAAGCTAGTCTCTTTTGAGTAGAGTTCGGTCTGGTGCCAGCCACAGTTTTTCAAAGTTGGCTTTTATTGTGAAAATCCCCGGGCCGGAATTGGCTTCGTTATCTTTCCTCACGTAGCGGAGCTCGTCAACTGTCAACACGGATTCTGGACAAAACCAGTGCCGCTTTTTCGGACATTGAAGAAAATGTTACAAAGAACGACATTTCCCACAACATCCCGGAATATAACCTTTCAATTGTAGATTTCTGGTAAGTTGGATTCCGGTGTTTGGAAGGTTATCCTACCGTTAGCCTATTAGCATGCTCGCACAGCTAGCCAACAGGGATAACGGTAGCTTTGCTTAGCTTAAACGCTATGTCGAGCTTGAACAAGGCTAACATTGTCTGCACTTGTGCTAATGTTAACGTTAACGCACATTATGGAAAGTCTATTCGTTCTTAATGTTCCTTTGACGTATTTTGCCTCCTAATGTCCCGAAACACAACGGGCTTAAGAGTGTTTTTTCGTTGCCCTCACATCTTTAGGTCACAGTGACAGCACTGTTGATGGGAGTTTCGGCTCTGTTCAGGGAGCCGGATCATTTGCCTGAACTCGGCAGTAAGAGCAGTCTCTTTCGCCTTCTACGCGGCTCTTCATTTAGGAGCACCTTTGCCTTTTATAATTCAGTCAAATTTAGCAGTGTTGTGACCTGTTATTGGCATGTGTGCACATATCACTTGGAATTGTTAGTACGACTATACTGGGCCTTCTTACGCCCAGATGTGTGTATTAACTGAATACTTATTTATTGCAAGAAGTAAATATGCAAGATTTTTGATCATATTTAATAATTATGCTAAAGGATTACCCTTTTATTATAGTTTGTTTTCATTTCTCCTGGACCTGGCTCTAAGAGCCAACTCGTTGGGGAACAACACATCGCTTGAAAGCAAGAGAAACGAACCACCAGCCTAGGTGACTGACAGCTAAACAAGTCGCTTTCCTTAGTGGAAAGACCATGAAGGATGACAGAAGCAGCAATGGCTTTATGAGTTTGCTTAAAGGCTGGCTGGTAGAAGGACAAACGTCTGATTATGTGGTCAGAGACCATGTTATGTCAACTCAAGGGCAAAGATTTGTGACAGCTGGAGGCAGGCTTATGTTGTGTCATAACTGTGATATGAGCATCCATATCAATGACTCCCTCCTTATGACGCACGGACGTGGGAGTCCTGTGTGTTTTTCAAATTTTATATTCTGTTATGATAAATAATTTAAACCTATGTAACATGATGAAACCTACTGGCTTATTGGAATCCCCCGGTGTTAAAGTAGTAGGATTGGTGTCCTCAGCTTTCATTCGCATGTGGAAGCCAACAAATAAAACTACAGCCAAGTGCAACACAATCGTCTTATGTTTTCCAATGACTGTAGCTGTTGGACTCACACCATGCCCCCCCGCCCCTCCCAACAACATTATTTTAACCAGGATTTCCTTCTCTGCTCTCATTTTGTCCTTTCAGACTGTGGTTACTTCAGGTTTGGAAGGAGGGATGCCGGTTGAGAGCGGGAGCAGTGCAGCGGCCCGCCAGGCCAAGCAGAAGAGGAAGTCCCACAGCCTGTCGATCCGCAGGACCAACAGCACCGAGCAGGACCGCTCAGGTCTGCAGAGGGACATGCTGGAGGGACAGGTAAAGACTTATTACACAGAAAAAACAACAACAACTAAAGCACAAAGAAAAGGTGTAGAGAACGTAATTAATTAGTCAAGATAACCACTTTCATCATGAGCTTGCTGTCCTGCTGTGTGTGTCAGCATGCTTAAGCACCTTGGTTGTAAGCCTAAGCCAATTAGGTTTTAATGCACATGGTTAGAACACAAAGGTTCATATTGGTGTTGGCTTAAGCATGCCACAGTTACTGCATGCTGACTGTGAGGTTATTTTAACTTAATGGTTAAAATAGATGGATTCAAAACTCATGCATCTGAACCTTGCTCAGGTGGATCGGTTAGATCAGTTGTGCCCTTTCCTGGTTCTCAGAAAAGAGAGCACGGCTGGATTTCAGTCTGGCCGAGGAGGAACTGAGCTACTGCAGAGATGCTTTGTTAACACAGTTTCCATAAGTTAATCATCTCTTAAAATATAAAACCATATAATATAAGAGTCAGAGCCACAGAAGGAAGGATTGGCAACTTATTAATTGGATTCAAATGAGTGGAAATCTATCATATAATCTGTTATTCGGCCCTTTAAGGTGGTTGAACTTTTATCTATTAATATTTACACCCTAAACACACTAAACTAAGTGAAAGGAGAATGTTTAAGCCAAGAGTTTAATAATTCAGGCTTCAAAATCAGAGTTGACAAACCTTCTAAGCCACAGAAGCTTAGCGTGTTATTGTAAGACCCATTGCATATGCAGGTTAGTCTGGAGCCTCTGTGTTGATTTTCAGAGGGGAGTTATCGACGCCTGCAGAACAAACTTCCTCTAGATGCTCTAAACAACTCTTACACTCTTACTCCTCTGCATCCTTGTCCACAAGAAACTTAGAAATTGCACGCCCAGGAATTTTAGAGGTGTATTTGTTTGGCTGTTGAGTTCAAATATCCGCAAAGTTTCTCCAGAATCCCAAACTAATTCTTTAATCACGAGTATTCTTCTTGATAATAAGAGGAAGTTATTTAATACTTAGCTGTTAACAGCTAGTTAATATACCTGATAGAAGTGAACTGCCTAGACAGTGTTTAGGACTCCCTGAATGTGAAACCGGGTTTGTGGTGTACAGTTGAACATCTATTATCATGCAGTCCCATTTTTTTGTGGGTTTTGGCCAGTTAATCGAACCTAGTGCAAAAAGGTCTATTCCCTTCCTCATGACCTTTTGTTTTTCACTTTGGTCCCAGTCCTCTGATAATCTGGAATCCCTCATGAGAATGGAGGTAAGTTTCAGGTGTCAAACCCTCCGTGTTTCGGACAGTAGTGTTACTCCCCAGTGTTTTTAGCGCTAGCTTTAGATGTGTAGGTTCGATTAGATTTTAGAGGAGGTGTTGTTTGGTGGTCCTGAAAGTTATTCCTTTATTTAGAATCAATATATCTTCTTCTAGTTCATATGTGATATTCAAGTGACACTCAGGGTTCAATCACACCTATTTGGTGCAGTTAGTGTCACACTGTCGAGTTAAAAACATATCAAAGACTGTATTTAAGAAGTGAACACAGACTGCTCGTGCATCACTGAAGTGGTTGCCATAGGTTGCACATAACGATATGCATAGCGTTACCCCGTCCATTAATTAACTCCTTAAGTTAGTGACGCCTCATACCTGCCAGTTACTAATGGGTGAGTGTCAGCTTGTATCAGTTGTATTTCCTTTTGCCTTCTATAATGGTAAATCCGCAATATGTTGTACGGAGCCACAGCGGTGTGAAAGATAGAGACAGAGAGGGAGAGAGAGCGATGACAGTTTCCTGATACTTTGTTTGACAGGTGCTTGTGTCTCCCGTCCCGAAGTCCCGTATTCACCTGCACAAAACGCACCCAGCTCGCTCTGCTCCTCTTCCTGTCAGGAGAACGGTTGGCTCGATGTCCCCAAAAATGAACCATCATAAGAGATGTGAAATGCAATGTTAGACTACTGAAATAGTATCTATACATATGATACAACCGCTCAGGCTCACTACCACCTACTTCTTCACAGCAGAGTCGGACACCGCAAGTCCCTCTTGTGACGTAATATGACGCCATGTTGGGGAAAAAAAGCAGCACACGTTTCCTCTAAAAATTGTGCCCTTATTTCTTGTAAATAATATGAAATCAAGGATTAACTTCTTCCACAGCCATTTTCAGACAACATTGAGTGTTAATGTAGTTGCTCTTTAAATAAATCAAATTCAACACACAACACAAATTTCTCCACGGATGTTGTGAAGGTTTCACTTCTCCATATAATAGCTTCAATATCAGGCCTTGCATAACATACAGCACTGTATGTTATTATGTACCTTCCCCCCATGCTGCAGCCTTTGTTTTTACAGTGCAGTTCTCTTGATGTGTGCAATGTGGCGCAAACCTTTCTACTGCTAACATCAGCCTCTGAATGCTAACAGCACACTTGACTGATTCCTTTAGAAAATACAGCTGAAAGCAGCGATTCAGCACAAGGAGGACTCTGCATTCAGGTTCAAAGATGGCAGTTTCATCTTGTCTGGACAAAGCTTATATGCCACTTGTTTTTTAATGAAGCACTGAGTCATGGTCAGTCACTGGAACTAATGTTTTGTGTTTACTTCTTATTGTTAAAGTTCCGTTTTTTGGCCCTCTTCTGACGTCTGTAAGGAGCCATCATGTCTCTTGTGCTTCTTAACCCTCTTATAGATTTTGTCCTTTTATAGATACGATTATTTACTCCTTCCTGTTTGAGCCTGAGACTGGAGTTTTTGCTTATTTCCTTCCTCAAAGTTTCAATTGTGCGATAAGAGTCTTCTGCTTTGTTGCAGTAACATGCTCTGTATTGGTGCAGGCTTGTTTTTTAAGCGTTTGTATTCACAGACTCTCCATGATATCAAACAAAACTGTTATGTTGAATTGATTTTTCTTAGCTTAGTGATTGATATTTATTCGGCTCTGCTATTTTCAGAGATGAATCCCATAATGTTCAGGTTACAAAATCATCTAATAACCTGAGATAAGGGCTCACAATCTTTCAGTTTCTCCTTTCTTCCAAAGCCTGGATTCCACAAGATCCGTGTCCGCCGCGTTCCGTCTCCGATGCGTCCCAGAAGCGTCTCTGTGCTCTGCTCCGCTAAAAATACGCGCCCAGCCTATTTTTGACGGAGGCCGCTTCAAGAGAGCAGAACAGATCGTTCCAAACAGGAAGTCAGACACAAAAAATGGTAATTTCAAAATAAAGCACCATGTACAGACTCACGTTTTTATTACCACGTATCCTATCACCGTGTTCTCAGCCATGGTAGAAGTACAAAAATCACAGAATGATCTCCAAATGAGCAGTTAATCAATCTCGGAGGTGCAAACTGAAACTGTTGTTTGTGTCTTGCTCTGTTTTAATATTGATGTTATGATTTCGCAATTCCCGCGCGATTATGCAGTTCTCCTGCGATCTTGTTATCTCGCGAATCCTGCTGCTTGGGCCAGCGCTCCTCTGCGGACGAGAAACACCTCCAGTGAGGTAGGGCGCACGCCATCTGACGGACCAGTGATCCTGTGGGATCCAGGCTTAAGCCGATAAACATTTGATATGTCTGCAAGGGGAGACGCATCTCAGCTGGGCCCTTTTGTGCTTCATCTGAGTGTCAGGGTTTGCTGCTTTTCGTCCTCATAAAATAGAGATACTTTGGGTGTCAGACACAGTGTTTAATGTCATAACCTTTGGCTTTTGAATGCTTTACATTCTCCTTGTTCTCTCCCTGCAGGACTCCAAACTGCCTCTGTCTCTGAGGAGCAATCTGCTGGACCTGTTCAGTCAGATCGAGAGGGAGTTTGAAAACCTCTACATAGAAAACCTGGAATGTAAGTTTGTTTCAACTGTTGTCTACAAAAAACAATAAATAGAGCCAGTATGCTGAGTAACACTGGAAGCTTCTCATTACAAGTCAGGAGAGAGGAACTTTGGCAATAATTGTTGAAGAGAACAAATTTCTAATCCTTATCTGGTTTGGGTTTCAAACACAGCTTCTGTTTATCTCCATTGTTTTCACTAGGGCTGCAAATTGTCCTCTCCACCTCTCATTAACCATTTGAATGAGAAGACGCATCTTTAATGGTGTAACTAAAGTGATAATCTCGAGATTTTCATGTAAATAAATGTCTGTTAAGTCCATCAGCCAGCAGTGGTTGGTCTGCCAGAGAGGGTAGGCGGAGCTAAGCGGCTGCTTTTCCGCTCTCTGCAAGTGTTGCAAGTAAGCAGTAATCTACTATGGCTGAACAAACAAAGAAAAGATGGATGACTACCACATCTTTTTTTCTGATCCTACAACTCAAGCATTGTTCCACAGTCCAGACTCAAAGCGTGAGGTGACTGGGCTTTCTCTGTACTTTGCGGCAGCCTGCCAGAGGAAATTTGGCTTACGAAATCAGTTTCCTTTTTAAATCCCTTAAAAAAACACTCAGGCTTTTATTTGAATCACTAATTGGAGGGTTTCTGTGTATGTGTCTCTCTCTTGTATTACACTTTACTCAGAATTTAGCAGACACTATACTTTCATCTGCTTTTAATTTGTATCTCTATTGGTGATAGTGGGGTTTTATGTTTTATCTAACTATCTCACATATTACCCATCATTTCTAGTCTTTCTTTTGTTTCTTTTATAGTTGCTGTATTATCGTTTTATTATGGAAAGCACTTTGAAAACATGCAAACTAGAAAACGTGTTATGTTTAAGTGATAATCTCGAAAGTATTCATTTAAATAAATGTCTATTTAGTCACTATATCGCCGAATGAGGTAACACAATGGTGATTGAGCCTATGGCCCACTGATGAAAGCCTTTGCATTTGCAGTATTACAGACTGGGTGTCTGTGGCAACTTTCTTAGAAAAAATCCCAAGCAGCGCCCAGTTAGTGACGCGTTTTCCATCAGCCAGCAGTGGTTGGTCTGCCAGAGAGGGTAGGCGGAGCTAAGCGGCTGCTTTTCCGCTCTCTGCAAGTGTTGCGAGTAAACAGTAATCTACTATGGCTGAACAAACAAAGAAAAGATGGATGACTACAGATACAACTTCAACAAGAAGTGAAAATCCAAAGAAGAAGAAACAAACTCGACGCTCAGATGAAGCAAACAGTCTGAAAAGGAAAGCGACCGTCAGCCAGGAAAATCAAGAGTTACAACCGGAGCCGACCGTGGACGTCACACATGCAGCACTGTCTGGATACCTGGGAAGTGTGCTCCCGCAATTACCGTTTATCGCCATATGTGCCGCCAAAGAGAACCAAACTGAGATCTTCGAGATTACCACTTTAAAGAGCAGAAAACATTTAAAAGTGTTAATAAAAGTAGGACTTATCTGTCAAATTCAACAACTATTTGGCTTTCTTTGATAACAATTAGCAGTTTTGTAGCTTAAAGGAGGCTTTTTGCTAGAAAAACAAATCTTTTTTTCTGATCTTAGAACTCAAGCATAGAGCTGTGTTTGTTCCACAGTCCAGACTCGAAGCGTGAGGTGACTGGGCTTTCTTTGTACTTTGCGGCAGCCAGCCAGAGGAAATTTGTCTTACGAAATCAGTTTCCTTTTTAAATCCCTTAAAAAAACAATCAGGCTTTTATTTGAATCACTAATTGGAGGGTTTCTGTGTATGTGTCTCTCTCTTATATTACTCAGATTTTAGCAAACACTTGCATTTATAGTTTGATCTGCTTTAATTTGTACCTCTAATTGTTAATGTGCTTTATGTTTTATCTACCTACCTCACATATTACCCATCATTTCTAGTCTTTGTTTTCTGTCCTTTATCGTTAACATGTTATTATGGAAAACACTTTGAAAACATGCAAACAACAACACTTGTTATGTTAAATATAGCTGCATTTTGACACCTCCAAAATCAGTGCAAAGTGCAGTTGTTCTTGTTGCTAACAGCTCTTTAACATGTGGCCCGTTTGACTCTCAGTACGCAGAGAAATCGAAACGCTGAATGATCGCTTGGCGGCAGACGGGCAAACTTTCGAAGGGGCAGATTTAGCCAAAGGAGCGCTGAAAACGAAAGGTGAGATGAATTTCCCTCTGTGTTGACCTCAGGTTTATGTACATTGGCTTTTTAAGCTTTTAAAAAGTAAAACAATGATAGCAAACACATTTTTTTAATTGCTGATTTTGTTTTTCTTTCAATTACCTTTTTATTTCCCACCTCTTATTTCTGTGATCCACAGCAAGTCACAGCACCAGCCAGCTGTCACAAAAACTAAAGACGACCTACAAGGCTTCCACAAGCAAGGTGAATACTGTTGTATAATTGTTCTGGTCCAGTGCAAGAAAACATGGCACACAATCATTGCTACATATATTAGGTATATTTTTATAGGTATATTTATAGGTTTAAGTCTGCTCACATGGGTGTGTGTTTGTACTTTATTTACTGGTTTTATTTTAAGATAATTTGAGAGAATAGTGGCTTGAAGACTGTCTGTTGTATCAGGTAAGGTATAATACAAACTGTGACTTAATTGGTAAATGGGCTCCACTGTATCCGAGCTCGTCAGTGCTCAATCACATGCCTTTTGAATATTAAAGAGAAGAACTGCTGTCTTGTTTCACCCTTCTGCCCGTAGCCGCGTTCAAACTCTTGCCATGCCAGAGTAGGTGGATCCCGCAACTTCAGTGTGACCAGTTGGGAGTTGTGGGGTGGAGACTCATGGGTAACTTGTTGATTTCTCCCCCTTGTGTGCCAATATGCATGAACAGCCCAGCCAGGGAGTGGACACTCCCTCCCCAAGAGACTTGGTCATTCAAATGTAGGACTCTGAGCTTTTCTATCAGTTTCTGTGTGAGATAAAACACAACTTTGTTATCTCACTAACAGGCTTTTTCAGTTGCACCACCTTTGGTTTTTAATTAAGCAACTTGTTGGCATTCACATAATGGTACACTATGGAGACATCTTTAACAAGACACAGCTGTTACTTTAAGATGCTTTTTGTGCCTTGATTAATGAAGTACTGAAGGCGGAGGAGCATTTTTCAGCTGCTTTAGATCAGTTCTCCTTTAAGGCAGAGTGTGCGTTCTGCTGAAAACCGCTTGCCACATCACATTTTGCTGCCATGGTACATGTAGGTACCGGCCGCATGTACCATGTTTCTTTTGGGCAAATGTGCCAGATGAAAGTCGACCTCTAAGAGTGCTTGTTTTTGCCACTGACAGGATCAGATATTTATTTAATCTGCCTGACAATATTTCTGAAAGGATTTCAGGAGAGTTGGATCATTTTGTTCTTTTTTGACCAGAAACATCTGTTAGCTACATAATACCCCTTTCCACCAAAGATGCGTTGACGCAGGTTTTTCAGACCCGGGAAGACCCGTTGATTGTCTTTTTCTCCCATTGCCAGGGGAGTATACTGCTTTCAGTCTCTTTTCTGCTGCGTCACCGACTGACGTCACAAAAGCGCAGGAACCGGGGTTAGTAAACAACAGTATGCACAAAGAACATTATACTCCTTGGAAGCTCTCTCACCTCGCTGTCTTGCCTGTGTTGCTGCATCTTGCACGAAACAGAGAACAAAGGCAGCGTTGTTTGTTCTTCCGTATTTATGCGACAGTGGCCGGAACTTCAATGCGCGTCATAGCATCGCGCCGGAAAGGGGGTGGAGATTAGCGTGTCGACCCGCGTTTTGTGTTCCCATCATTGCCAATCGGCGCCGAGGTGATAATTACCTGTGTCTACTTAAGAGTCATTTGACCCGGGTCTGAATACCGGTTGTAACCTTTCCCACTAAGCAAAAAAGCTGTGTATTGGCAGGTTTTTTGACCAGTGGGAAAGGGGTTTAACTCTCTTTAAAAGCCACCCGACACCATTGTCATTTTACCTTGCAGAACACAGGAGTTTCTCCACCAGTTATTTTGTTCATGTTCTTGTGACCAATCGAGGCGAAGATAGACCAGCAACTGTTCTGCGCAGTAAAATTACTGTTTTTTTCAATGGCGTCTGGTGGCTTTTAATGAGAGGATGATGTGACAGCTGTGTCTGGCCAAAAGAAGCATCTTTATTATTCCTTAACAAAAGGTTTATCTCTGTAGGCATCCACTCTGCCATGTTGTCGGACACTTTGAATAACAATCAGAGCCTGTCAAAAACAACCACTTTAGTGGGCCTTCTTTGGTTGGGGTCATTTTCCCTGAGAGATTACTCTTGAGCCATTGCAGTCAACTCCCAAACTTTTTGTTAGTAACTTAGATCCCAAAATATGTTTTTTAAATCAGGCCCAGGTTTAAAATACCACAATTCCCCTTTAACTGAACATTTAAAGTAAAATCCATTTTACAAGAAGCAAAGTCTTGATGTGGTTTTGGCAGACAGCAAATGCAAGCTACAAGCTGTAGAGCATTAACTGCTGGTTGCTTAGCCAGTCACTTAAAGCGCTTTGCATCTCCTCAGAGTTCCCGGAGTCAGATGCTTCATGTTTATAGACGTGTAACCTTTTGCATCAGTGTTACACTTGAACCAGAAACTTCAGCTTCTGCCTGATTATCACATCTGTCATTCTGCATTTGTATATATGACAAATCGGAACTTGGAGAAATCATGTTACACTGAATATATTTAATATAAAGAACTCCTTCTTGGACAGATCAGCTGCTTGATAGATTTTATTTTCACAATACTCTGTTCTGCCCGCTAACAACCAGCAACCACTGGTTGCCACCATGCTAAGCGATGCTCTTTAATCATCATCATCACATCTCTAGTGTCATTTTTCTCAGATTATTTTTGGATCTTTCAGCAGATAAAAATATAAAAAGGAAATGTTCTGTTGTATGTGTAGCCTGAGATTTAATCTTCAAAAGAATGATGCTGCTGTTTATGCTCTCCTGCTTCCTTTCAGTTGGAACTTATTTAGTGGTCTGTTTCCAAAACGAACCAAGGGTCCAGTTTGTATCATCCCCATCTTTAATGTAAACAACTTGACAAAATCTTCTTACAACTGTATAATAATTACTGATCAATTTCTGTTGTCCCACCATAACTACGTATTTTTTGCCCCCTCTTCCCCTTTCTAGACTTTTCTTTCTTTATTGCGGTTTTGCATTTGAGTAATCCTGCCATGATGAATGTAATACAAACTGCTGATACTTAATGTGTCTACCTTTCTGTTGATACCAGATCTGGGTTGAATGGTGTTTGTTTTAAAGCACTTGGAGCATCCGATTGGTTGGGGAAACAACTACCCCACCTTGCACATGCTCAGAGATGATTAAAGCAAATACCACTAAAGATTATTTTGGTAAAAAAATGCACTTTAACCCAGGATTTATATAAATAATGCTGTCGTCAACCAAAGCTTCTTAGCCTTGGCATACAAGGTCCCTGCTGAGCAGCTTCTCAACCCTGCTGACCCGCCTCCTCCCTCTATCAGACCAGGGTTCCTACACAGCTCCACTAAAGTCATCATTTACAACCGACCAAAAAGTGTTAAAAAAAAACATACTTTATTGAATGAAACACAGACTTTTTATATGCGAAGTGGACCTAGCCTCCATGTCTGAAAGTGTGAAGTACCTTGAACCTACATTCTTACTCATGGCCAGCAGGGGGCGACTCGACTGGTCCCGAAAAGAGGTTCACTTATATGCCAATCTACCAGAACGTGGCCCCAGCTCTCACTTGATTTTTGGGGTGCAATAATTAATCAACATTGTCGACAAAAATCAATTAGAAAATTAGTTGGCACCGAATTTAATTGTCAATAATTAGTTAGTTACATCATTGTGTGTTTTTCATGCTGTGTGCTGACATATCATTTTCTTGAGCTGAGTTTGCTGAGGGGTGAGCCACCTCACATCTGAAGAGAAGGCAAGATGGATGTATTTTTTATATCAGCACTTTGTCTGTCCTGGTTTGAAATTGACAAAAAACTTTATATTGTACTCTTGTATCAGTCGGAGCCAAATCAGCAGCAACGTTTATTAAAAGACAGATTTTTTAATGAAGAACTCATATTAATTGTCTTTATTGTTAGTGAGCACATGCTTAAAAGAACCTCCAAATACATTTAAAAGCTGAGAGCTAAATAAGAGACATTAAGTCATTGTGTAATTGATTATCTGATTAATCCTTTGAATATTCAAAGACTAGTCGACCATCAAAATAGTTGTTAGTTGCAGCCCAAACTGGATTTACTACGTCAGTTAACATTTTTCTCTCGAGTTTTTGGTTTTAGTCAGTAGTTTGAAGTTTCCTGCAATACATCACGATGTTTGTAAATGCTGGTCCCATTTAGAGTAACATAGGCGATAAAGCAGGGTATGCGATTAACAATGTGCTCTCACCCTGTGACCTTTCAACCAGGATACAGGCTTAGCAAGGCGCTTCCATCCTATGGTCCTAATAATGTCTCCTCTGGCTGTGAAAATAACAAGATGGTGATGGCCAAAATGCAGAACTCAAGGCCTCACACAGCCATGATGGTGGCTACATCCACTTCTTTTGTGTGATATTAAAATTTAGGCTTAAATGCAGAGGAAATTTAGGCTTGCCTAAAAATTGGAAAATTATTATTCAAATCGAATCAAACTTATTCTCCACCCAATGAAAAGATGTAGAAAAAGCCAGTTTAAATGGAAATGTTTAGGAACCCTGTTAGCTTCGGTGCATGGCTTTGATCTGCTTTACCAATAACACGAGTTTGATGTCGGTGTCAGATTGTGTCCAGTTTCAAAGCGACCACCTCCAGAGCGGTGTGCCAACTCGTCCGGGAGTATGTGGGCCACAGAGACGGCATCTGGGACCTGAGCGTCACCAGGACACAACCCGTGGTGCTTGGCACTGCGTCTGCAGGTATTTCACAAATTGTATTATTATTTTCTGCCCTACAATGAGTCACGTTTTCTTTTTAAATGTTCTACTACCTGGATTTCTTGTCTTTATTTTATCTATTCCCTTCTGTCTCCAACTATCGTCTTGTTTTGCTCTCTGCTCCCATCATTAAAATGTTTTTGTCAAGATATTTATTCTTTTATTTAATGGCATTTACACAAATAAAGCAATTAATGTCATGCTAGGGTCAGATTTACTGTACTTAATCAGTCTGTAAACATTAGCCACGCACTGTAAAACTACTGTTGAATTTAGTCAGGTTCTTTTTCTCCTGTGTGTCTATAATGTGTCTCAACAGACCACACCGCGATGCTGTGGAGCATTGAGACTGGGAAGTGCCTCCTCAAATATATGGGCCATCAAGGATCAGGTAGGGCTCTAAATGTACATTACATTTATGATAATGCATGTAATTAAATTCACTGGTACTGTTGTCCAGGGCGGGAAATTAACTTTTTTGCCAATCTGCAAGCTGCTTAATTTTTTAACCAGCTACTTCCTCGTTTTAAAGAAAATAGAATATTTTTAATTATTTTGGTAAATATGCGACTTCATTTTATAAGGTTAATATGTAAACTCTAAAGGAAGTACTGACATATTTTCTCTCTCTGCACGAACATAGCACACAAACATTGGCGACATATCGAACAGAACATTGTCCGGCTTGTCTCCTCGAAAGCGAACCACTCCCCGAACTCTCCATTTTCTCTTTTTTTTGACTGTCACCTCTTTTCCTGTGTCTCAACGCCACAAAATAATGTGGTGTAACATCGCAGGGGGTTAAGAGGTCTGCAGATAAAACCGATCTCATCCTCTGAACTACACGGTCATGGCTGATACCGTAGGAATGTAGGTGAGAGGGTTGGTCTTGGGATTTTCTCCAAGATATGAATAATAGTAGGCACAGTGCGAAGGTCGGCTCCATTGTATGGGCTTGGGATCATGCGATTCACGCGCTTTTCTACACTGGAACGACAATATAAACAATGTTGCGTAGTTGATGCGACTCTTCTTCTTCTTGTTTTTGAGGTGCATTACCGCCACCTTCTGCTTCAGAGTCCTACCGCAGGTGTACTCGGGTACGAAACTAAATTATTAATGTGAAATCTGACCGGCGGGGGAGAGGAGAGGGGGGGGCAACCATACTGCATGGTACAAAGCAATCATACCTAATGTGAAAACGCCCTGAGTTAGGAACCCACCTGTGTGTTCAAGTGAAACAAGCCGTCACAAATCGCTCTTACAATTGCTTTGCTTGTTTTAAATGCGACCTGACACCGTGGCTGGTAAATTAAGCAAATTCACCTGAACCTGCACAGAAACACTTGCATTTGGCAGGTGCTAATTTCCAACACTGCTTTGGTCATAAACAGAGCGACTCCTCAGGATCATTCTGCACTATTTTATATGAGAAACATTGAAATATACTGTACAGTGTGTACATATATATATATATATATATATATACATTTTGCATATATATGATTTAGTGACCCTCAGATTTGAGTGTTGAATCCAAATGAAAGTCTCGATCACTCAATCTTATACATTTTTAAATTACATTTTAAGGAAATGTAGGCACTCTTTTCAAATATGCTCATCACCTTTGAACTCACTGGAAAAAAAACCATCAGAGAATTGAAGGTAAGAGTAACAGAGCAGCCGAAGTGTCCATTATGACGATACATGACACAACTATGTCTCTATTTCTGCAGTGAACTCCATCAAGTTCCACCCCACCGAACAGATGGCTCTAACAGGTAATGATCCAGGAGATCCTCCCTAGAGTTATGCAGAGCTGGAAATCCTTTTGTAGCCTAATCTGTGGAATGCACTGGATTAAAATGTGTGTCAAAATTAACCTTCAACAACTGGGAGAGGTGTGAACTCGGTCCTGCACGCATATCAAATATATACTTATATTTTTGTGTCTGTCCTTTACCCTGGAAAACCCACACGTTATTTCAGTGATGTTATTAAGAAGACTTGTATTTATTTTAATCGTCTTTCTCCTCCTCAGCCTCTGGAGACCAGACTGCTCACATCTGGAGGTACATGGTGCAGCTGCCGACTCCACAGCCTGTTGCTGATATCAGTGTAAGCATCAGCAGAACTGTGTGTGTGTGTGTGTGTGTGTGTGTGTGTGTGTGTGTGTGTGTGTGTGTGTGTGTGTGTGTGTGTGTGTGTGTGTGTGTGTGTGTGTGTGTGTGTGTGTGTTATAGTGCTTCTGATGTCTTTTTTTAACTCACCTCGTCCCTCCCTCCCCCGAAAGCAGCAGACCCCCTGTGAAGACGACGTGGACTTTTCGGATAAAGACGAGGCAGACGGCGAGGTCGAGGGTCCAAACGACTGTCCTTCTATCCGAGTGGCGACCACGACTCTGCGCAGCCATCAGGGTGTAGTGATCGCTGCTGATTGGCTGGTGGGGGGCAAACAAGTTGTAACAGCATCCTGGGACCGAGCCGCCAACCTGTACGATGTGGAGACCTCAGAGCTGGTCCACTCACTCACTGGTAGGATGCAGGGAATATTTCACCAGTACTCTTCTCAAAGTGTGTTTATTTGCCTCCCAACATCCCTTCAGCTGGTATATTTTGTTTAAATGATCTAAAATAAAAACTACAATAGTTAGAACCTTCATTCTTTTTGCAGCCAAGAGCCAACTCTTCTGTCGTTTGCTTCATCATGTTGTACTTTCGTTGATGACGTCGTTACGTCACGGGAGATCGTTGTTTGCATCTTGTTTCAAATGGTCTTAAATAATAACCACAACAGAGCAAAACTTTCAAAAGTGATGTGACCCTTAGATGGTGCAGATCTTTGGGAATTGAAGATGCTGAAGAAATGACGTCACAAAAAGCAAAAATACAAATTTGGGCACTGCATTTTCTTTACTGTACTGCACAATAAAACGCTCTGCTTATAAGAATAAGCATCTCTCCAAAACTATATAAATAACTCCTGGAGTGCAGTAAAGTATTTTGGTCTTTATTATTCAGATGTTTTGATATATGTGTATATATATATATGTATATATATACACACATATATGACAGATGCAGTATAAACCTTTACAGCTCTTTATTATGCTAACAATCTAACAGTAAACTGGGCAGAGACATACAGTATTAGGCACAGCTGTTTCCATGACAACAACACAACACAGGCTCTTAGTCCCACCGGTGTTGTGGAGCTGTGTTTAGCTGCAGATGCTTCTTCACGTTTGAGGTCGAGCTCTTCACAGCTGACGAGCACTTCTCCTCCAGACACAGCTTACATTTCACCGTCATGTTGTTCTCGTCCCTTTCACCCAAACATTCAGAATAATGTGAATATTTCCACAAAGTAAACGCTGTCCTCTCTGTTAGCTCGCTAGCTGAGTTAGCTAGCTACACATGCGCACTGACACAGCTGTGTTTACCTTCTGCTGGCACGCAGCTACCTGCCAAGAAGGAGGAGAGACACAGAAACAGAGCTTCAGGGAGTTTCTGTTTCTGTGCAGACTAAAGGAAAAGAGACATAGGCCGATTTATTTTCTTTTTTATGAAAAAGTAACTAAATAACAGATTACTTGACCTGCAGAACTAACATGTTGCGTTACTCGTTTCAACAAAAAAGTAATTTGATTACTCTAATGGATTACTTTGTAACGCGTTACCCCCAACACTGCCCACTACTACTCTGAAGCATCTCGGGTTATAGTTAAGAGCCATCTTTAGAGACCATTTCTGTGACTGTAGATGCACAATGCTGCCAAACACAGGACCCTCACTCAGACCAAGAAGGGACTCACTGTGTGTGTGCGTGTCTGTATCTCTGTGTGTGTCCAGGCCATGACCAGGAGCTGACCCACTGCTGCACACACCCCACCCAGCGTCTGGTGGTCACCTCATCCAGAGACACCACCTTCAGACTGTGGGACTTCAGAGACCCGTCCATCCACTCGGTCAACGTGTTCCAGGGACACACTGAGTCAGTCTTACTCACTGAGTCATCACACTGTTTCGTCTTATTCTTTTTATTATTATACCTGAGCGAACTCAATTTAAAGGGCTAAAATTTGAAATCTACATGTAATACGTGTTCATGCCATAGGGGGGCGATAAAGCCTTAGTTGTCACAGCCACACATGAAACTCTTTAAGCAATCTTCTTCTGTATTAAACAAAGAACTTAATAGCTGCCGTCCCTTCTTTTATTTGTCTTTGTCATGTTTTACTGTCCTCACTGTCTTCTGCAGCACGGTGACGTCTGCTGTGTTCACGGTGGGAGACAACGTGGTGTCCGGGAGCGACGATCGAACCGTCAAAGTGTGGGACCTGAAGAACATGAGGTCGCCCATTGCAACCATCCGCACCGACTCCGCTGTCAACAGGTCTGTGAGCTGTTAAAGTATTTGTTAGCTGCTGCCCTAGCTGGATCACTTTATCAACTGTATATTTTTGATATAGAACAAAAAAATACAGATATGGATTATGGAGATTGTTGGTACATTACACGTAAAGGAACCAGTACCTTCTGACCTGATGTTTTATACCTTCTGTCGTTCTGTTCCAGGATCAGCGTGTCGGTGAACCAGAAGATCATCGCCCTTCCTCACGACAATCGGCAGGTCCGGCTGTTTGACATGTCCGGGGTGCGACTGGCTCGCCTCCCACGAACCAACAGACAGGTGAGTCAGTGGAGGACAAAGGGCCTCCGATTGTCCCCTCAGAGCTTCCATACACACCTTTCTGTTTATTATCCTGTAAGTTTTTGCTCTGAAATAGAAACCTTTCATTGCACATTGAGGTACTTTGGAATTAACTCTATAACTGGGAAGTGACTCTCAGTACATCCATCCATTAACATCTGGACCTCGAGTCTGTAACAAAGTTTTGGATTTAATTATTGCATCTCATACATTGCAAAACAAACACAAAATAATGGAACACAAACAAAAGGTTTTGTGTTTGCTGCCGCTCGTATTTGTAATGATGAGTTGAAAGTGATATGGATATGAATGCTGATTTTTAGTCAGGGCCTCACCTGTGCTTCTCCTCGGTGTCTTAAAGTCGCCTTGCTCTCTGTCGCATGTCAGGGTCACCGCCGCATGGTGTGCTGCTCCGCCTGGTGTGAAGACAACACCTCCTGCAACCTGTTCACCTGCGGCTTCGACCGGCAGGCCATCGGCTGGAACATCAACATCCCCGCCCTGCTGCAGGAGAAATGACCTCCTCCTCCTCGTCCTACTGGCACCTTACAGTGAAACTCCACCCAAAGTCTGTCTATGGAGCATCAAACACTCACATCCTGCAGCCTGAAAAGGTGGCGTTAAAGACTTTAGTTTCATGCTTCTTTTAGTCTGTCACTTTTTAACCAGCGTAAGAGAAACGACTCAAAGAAAGTTAAAATCACAGACTTTTAGCAGCCGGCTTTTCAGTCCACAAGAGGTCAGTATTTGACACTTTAAGCTCCCTGACTTCTGACCTCCTCCAGACTGAGGGGCAGGAGAAAAAAAATGGGCCTGTTCTCATTGCGTCCCGCATCTTTCTCTATATCTCACTACCTACAGCATGTGTGTGTGTGTTTTTTTTGTTTTCACAAGGAAGTGATTCCTTTCCAAAAAAAAGACAACACTGATGAAAAAGCACAGATATGATATTTCTTCTTCTTTGTTAAAAGCTAAAAAGCACAATACATTTTGCTGAAGTAAGAGGCTGCACATACAGAATCAGGTTATTGTGCACCAATAGCAGGTTTAGGATTTGATTAGGCAGTCTGATGCTTTATTTAATCATTATTGGTGTGTTTTCAGGACTTTATCTGTACACAGTTTCAATTTAGCTTCTGCTTCACTTTAATTTCCTGATTTCTTTGATTGATAGACAAATTGGCAGCCGTAGAAAGACGCCCCGACTCTTTGAATATGAGGAACTCCTTTTAAATCTTATTAGTTTCTCAAATATTTACTGAAATTATTTCCTTAGATTGTCTTTGGCAAGTTATCAATTTTGATTAGAGGTTTTTAATGATTCAAAAAGTGAGTTTTTTCCTCTTGAATTTCATTCTGAAATATTTAGTTTGGCACCTCAGATTCAAAGCTTAAAGTTGTAATCTCAAAGATCTCAGTTTGGTTCTTTTTGGCGCCACCTATGGCGATAAACGGTAACTGCAGGAGCACACTTCCCAGATATCCAGACAGTGCTGCATGTGTGACGTCCACGGTTGGCTCCGGTTGTAACTCTTGATTTTCCTGGCTGACGGTCGCTTTCCTTTTCCGACTGTTTGCTTCATCTGAGCGTCGAGTTTGTTTCTTCTTCTTTGGATTTTCACTTCTTGTTGAAGTTGTATCTGTAGTCATCCATCTTTTCTTTGTTTGTTCAGCCATAGTAGATTACTGTTTACTCGCAACACTTGCAGAGAGCGGAAAAGCAGCCGCTTAGCTCCGCCTACCCTCTCTGGCAGACCAACCACTGCTGGCTGATGGAGAACGCGTCACCAACTGGTCCATCAGTCCATAATAATAATCACTTTAACATCTATAATACATGTTAAACTATATGTATGTACATGTATTCTGAGCTCATCACACAGGAAACGCCTTCTACCAGCTCTTATTATCAGAGTTTGAAGCTCTCTGCTCGTTTCTGCTCAGACGCTCAGAAGTCTGCGATACGGTTTTGCACCTTTTTGAAAAGTCCAATCGCTGTTACAGTTTTTTCTTTTTGTTGTTGTAGAAGAAAACTTCTTTCTTGCTCTGTATATTTTAAGACAGTCAGAATGGACAACAGCTCTGTGCATTATTGTCCCAAGGCCATACACTTTAACCAACAAGGTTTCTTGGTCCTTTTTCTATAGTGAAAAAAAGTAAACCTGCTAACAACAGAACTGAAATCCACTTCTTTTTCCTCTATACAAAATATTTCCTGCACTGGTAGAGTTGCTGTGTTAGTACCCGAAGGATTACTCTCCAGTGTGCTTGTCCTTCTGGTATGTTAAGAAGCATCAGCTTCTGAAAGAACGATGTGTTCGCCCCCAACTCCTCCCAACCTGTCGCGTCCTTAAAGATAAAGAAAGTGTTACACAGTGAGCGCTTAGAGCAGACGCATGTGAAATAGAATTGCTCTGCTTGTTCAGTAGGTAAATTATGTGTACCTGTTGTAAAGACATTAAATCACTTTCATTTCATGAAATCTGATTTCATTCAACCAAAAGTTGTCAAATTTGAAATATTTAGCAATCGATGTAGACTTATAAACATTTCCTCGGCTGCCCAGCGCTGCAGTTGTACCGATACTTGACATGATTGTAAAAACAGCTCCTTTTTTTCTAGCTGTTCGCATTGCCCTTTAGTCATTAGTGTTTGACACCGTTGTAGGATTCTGTCAGTGTCATATCTGTAATGGTACTTTAAAAACTAGTGAAAGCTCAAAAGAGTGTCGTGATGCGTTTGCTGTCACCTGCTTTGCTTTGACACTGCCACTTAAACACTTAGCCAAAGCTGCATTCAAGTGAATGTTAAAGGCTGTTACAATGTGTGTGTGTGTGTGTGTGTGTGTGTGTGTGTTTGTGTGAGATGATTTCACTGCGTTAAAGAACAAAGCCTCTGTGTGTGTCTGTGTGATGATACAAATCAATGTCTAAATAGTGTTTTAATGTTGTAATAATGAGCAGTTTTCAACTCCAGTACAACCCTTGCACTGCTGTTGCCCTGCTGTCGTACTCGGCGTGTGTTCTCAACAGGCCTCACAAGTTGCAGCAGCAACATAATGAACAAGCACAGTTAATTACAAACTGATTGTTAAAAGTCTAGCTTTAGATTTGTGGAGCGTTTTGCTGGTTTGTAACACATTTTTTCATTCAACAGTAACATTTACATGACAAACATTTCTCCCTATAGTGGGGAAAAAATCACTTTTTTGTGGATACCCAGTGTTTATGTGTGTATATGTGTTAACACTTTACAACTGTTGTGTTCAGTTGAGTATGGACATGTATTTCTAACAATAGAAAAGCCTTAGAAATACTTAAAATCTACGTATACAATACGTTTGTTTGTTGAAATATATTTGGCTTTTGACAAGTGGGGGGAAAAACAGTTTTTCAGAAAGTGATTTCAGTACTTTTCAAAAGACAAATGTAAAGTGTTAACCTCCTCTTATTTTGAAACCATAACATTTGTATTATAAAAATTGTAATATATAAAGAAAGTAGCCAGTTCGGCGATATAGTGTATTCCAGCTGCAGCATTTTTTATTAGCCTTTACGACTTGATGACCTGATCCTGCATTTAATTTGTTTTAAGCTTGTGTTAATCAAGTTTATTGCTTTACAATGAATGATTTTAGATTATCTGCTAAAGGCTTCACATTCACATAAAACTGAACTATTTTTGTAAGTTATACCAGGGAGGATTCATGTAACTTTTATTAGTTGAACTGTGAAACTAATTAGATGTTTTGCATTATCTGGTGTAAACTATTAATTCACCTGACAAACTAAACTTTCCTCAAAAGAAATTTAAAGTATTGTAATTTATTATTATTAGATTTTTTTCCAAGTAGTTCTTATTTATTCTAGTTATTTATATTAGCTACTAAAAGTTTGTAGAAATGTAGAATCTGTAGGCAGGGACGTGGATCCTAGGGACAGCAAGTGTTCTGGTTTGCAGTACGCGTGTGATTGGAGTAATATTGACCCATCACGTATCAGCGGGCTGCGGCGCATGCAGAAAAAACTGTCCGTGTGGAGAGCAACAGCAGGCAGAACTTAATGACATCCCGGCTCCCATCAGCGTCACCTGACGACAATTCATCTTCTTATTAATCTCTATAAACAGACATCTGCAGAAAGCTTAGCTAACAATCCGTTCTAGATCAAGAGATTGGTAAATGATGTGTGTTTTTTCTAAATCCATCCACCATAGAGTCGTCCCTGGTTTAACTGACAAACATTTTGTTTTATTGAAGAAAATTTAAAAACTGTATTTGTGTAATAATGTTTTCATCTCTACTATTTTCAGTGTTTTTCCTTCCTTGTAAACAGTTTAAACAAGTCTCACTACACTCAACTGCATTTTCTACCAACACAGATCCACTCTGCTGCCATGTCCATGATCCACCTGTTTTAACCAATCATTCAGTCACGCGCTCACATTTTCAGTCACAATGAACCCAGATCACATCATCTCAGATCCACCGTGGTGAAGCCGTGTTAAACAGTGGCTCCTTGATTTAAACAGTGTTGTGCGTGTGATCAAAGTGGTTGATGTACAACAACAAACACCACAGCTCAGTGCTGGGAAAATAAAAGAAGAAAACCTGTTGGATAGACTTGACAGCAGTGATGTGGATTATAGCTGTGTAATAAGCAACAAGCATTTGCTTGGGGAATCAAAATAAACCGTTTGTGCTGTTTGAATGTTTCTGGTTGTGTGGTTTTTGGGTCGTATGTTATCAGCTATGTCTCAATTCAGGGGCTGCATCCTTCGGAGGAGGAGGTCTACTAAGGATTAGTCATTCGTAGCCTGTGTAGACGCTGATGCCAAACTGAAATGAGATGGTCTGGTCTACGGAGGATGCCGTTTGCATCACCAGCTGAGACACAGCTATTGTCTTTGCAAGGAATTCAGATTCAGTAAACCTCACTACAGTACCTGTCCGGCATCACACAGCATGCAAACTTAACATCGAGACGCTGAAGAGCCAGATTATTGTTTTAGGAGTTGGTGGAGAACCAACCAGAGCACAAGCAGTTGGAAGCAGTTTTTTTCTAACTATAATAACTTTCACTTTCTGTGTATTTGTCAGCTTGCTTTATGTTTATATTTGTGAAGATGGTCTTTGGATTGCTGATCAGTTATTTAGGTTCAAAGGTCAGTGAGATGCCACATCAAATAACGATGCGCTACACATAAAAAGTATAATGTCCATCTAAGGCCGTTATCACGAGCTTCTCAAGTTTTTATACTTTGAACAATGAATCATGCAGCACTTGGCGTGAGGTCAGTCTTTTTTTTTCCACTTGTACTTTTCAGAAGTTTAAAGGTGGAGGCGAAAATTGTTGAAACAGTTGATAAAATCACAGCAATAAAACCTTTGCAAACGTTGTACAGACAAACACCGTAACGCTCGGGCAAACAACACAGCAAGTGATGTTGGTTGTAAGTAACTAGGTTGTGGGTTATCAAACTGTCGTAGAGGGAATATTTACTGAATTTAACCACAAGTTTATTTGATTGAAATGTACACCTTTAACTGGAGAGCACGTTTTCGCATGTGGACATCAAAAGTGCATTTTTTTTTAAGTAGCACATTTTTTTCAAACAGAGCTTTTTTTCTTGCAATATATCTGCCTACAAGACTGAGAGGATTATATATGTGATTTTTGGATCCATCAGCCTCTAATAAATGCCTAAAACTTGAGTTGCTATCATTTCTTAATAAGTTAAACAACCACTTTTATTAGGAAGCTTCTAATGATGTGAAAGCATTTTCTTTTAGTGCACAGTTTTGACTTTGATGTAAAACAAGATGCACAAACACAAAATTAACACAAATAAGATCATTTATTCACAGTGTTAAAAATAGTTATGACCAATATAGACTACATCCATTCTGCATACCTCTTAATAAAAGTTAACATAGCATTCAACACCTGTGGCTTTGAGTACTCTTACATTCCTTGCCTCAGCAAACTTTATATAAATAAACATCAACAGACACAAAATAGAAAGAAAAACGATTATCTGGTAAATAAAAGCCTTTATAGTAGATGTAATAAAATGATTTAAGGGGTAAAAGGAGAAATATAGAGCACGAAAAAATAAAGGAGAAGACTCAACAACACTTATTTTTTCAGCAAACCACAGGCTCCGTATCTTGTAATGCACACCAGCTCACTCTAGGTGGCAGCTTGACTTCACTCCTGAGCCTCTTTAATTCTACTAAACTGCTCACAGCCATGAGGGTGAAAGGAACGTACACAACTATCTCACTGAAACAGCAGAACACATTTTCTTAAACAAAACAAAGACGTATAATAACTTAAAATATTATTAAATTGTGACTTTCACATCAATACTGAAGGAAACCAGAAGCAACTGTAACTGATAAAAATGAATTGGCTTTGTATTTATCAGGTATTTTGCATTAATCACATAACGTGGGAGATAAATTCGCTGACACAGTTTGGGGATAAAAAGCATTTGGCATGTACTGGTTAGGGTCGAGGATACAAGTCAATGCAGTGTACTCCTAAGGGACATAAACAGGTTTTGTGTGTGTGTGTGTGTGTGTGTGTGTGTGTTCTTGAACTGCAGTGCTAGTGAGGACCATTATGTCCGTTGGCCGCAGTGAGGACACTATTGCAAAGTGGGGACATCCAATTGGAGTTTGCTTTCTACTGAGCCTGATTAAGGGATATGTAAGTGAAGGTCCCTTACAAGTATATAAATACAAACTTATACAGTCAAAATAAAATGAAAACTATCTGTTTCCGCAGGGACTATGCAACATGTATGCTATGTTTTATCTAAGGGTGCATTCAGACCTGACTGTTTTGGTCCACATTTTTAGACTTTACTCCAAAAGTTTCGTTTGTTTGGACAGGTGAGAACACGCATTCGAACTCGAAAAGACCGGACTCGACCGTTTCCAAATGAACCATGTTCCTGTTTGATTCAGGTGAGAACATAATCGGACTTAAAGTAGGACCTAATACAGGAAGCAAACCAAAACACTGTGCATTCTGGGTTGTTGACGGATGTTGACACTTGCAGAGACAGCCAGGCAGCAAGATCGCTAGAGGACAGACGTCGGGGAGTGACGAGGCGAGGGCTCTAATAGAAATATGGGCTGACCAAACAATTTCACAAACGCTTGTTGAAATGAGAACACGCAGGTGTTCAAACTGTTCAGTGAAAAACTAAAGGAGAATGGAACTGATCGACCTGTGGAACAATGTCGGTTAAAAGTAAAAAGAACTCCGACAACAAAACATTAAAGTCTGCGATCGTGTTGAGTGTGATTGAGGAGCATGCTCTCTCTCTTTGGATACTTCAGTGAGTTTTCCCACGTAGAAATTCAGACCAATCAGAGAGCAGTTTCCTCGCGCATCAGAACTTTTGGTCTGCTGGAAAAGCAGTCGTGTGAACACAAACCAAACGTGTGAGAGCGCCCTTATTCTCCCTTTAGTATAACTCTAAGCACATTTAAAGGTGGTTAGCCCAACTGCTAGCTTTGTCTCACAAATCATTTGGTGATCAGTGTTTGTCAACAAATAAAACCCAATACGTCCATAGCTCAAATTGTAATAAACTGAACTGATTGAATTTTGTTGTTTTTGCTGCAATTTCCCACCAGTTTGTTGATATCTACTGTAGTTCTTTTCCTCTGGGTGGGAGATATCAAAGCCAGAAGAAGTTCCCCGTATCAGCCAAGAGTTATGAGGCTGTCTGTAATCACCTTCTGTGTGTTAAGACAATACCCTGCATTATTAGTGCTCTACATTAAACATCCAGCTACCACAGTGCAGTGTTATTCAAGTAATAATTAGCCTTTCGAAAAAACTAAAATTTAACTCAGTAAAACTTACAGAAAATATCTTACTAGTTGCTAGTTGCTAGTTGCTAGATAGCTGAGTAGCTACAGGGATGTGGTTGTAAAGGTTTAAGCTGGCCAGATAAGCGAGCAAAAGCTTCTGGGGCGAGCTAAGTTAGCTCATGTTAGCCTACTCAAGCTAGCTGCTTTTAGCCCACTTAAGCTAATGTTACACACCATCGAGTGTACTCCAACTCTTGCCCAACTTGATTTACTTTCCTGTGTGCTCTGTTGCTTATTTGCATAATGATGATTTTCTTCTGTCAAATCAAACACAGTTAATGTCTGAAACATGATAAAGGGACGTAAAAGTTCCCTCTTTTCTATGTAGTGCCACATTCTTTGTTCCTCATTCATGTACTCGCAAATAAAAACATACATGAACTTCACCCGAACCCCCCGAACCCCCTATAGCCTTATAGAGTTTTTTATGCACTGATGGTGAAGTGGCCACGTTCAGGGGGTTTTCTGAGCCACGTTCCCAGCCCTCCACACTGCAGAGCACTGGTGAACTGCTGCATGGCCCTTTGGTAGCGTCCGGCAGCCATCTTGGAACCAGAATATGTCCCTGAAGTGGCGCCCGATATCTGTCCATTCAACCAAGACAAGAAAGAGAAACTTGATTTGCTGTCAAAGTTGAATAACCAAAATACACAAATAAATGTAACAATAGCATCCACAATGTTCATGTTGTCAATCATCAGTTGCACCTCAGACTGTCACCTGTCTCAATATAATCAATGTTTCACACAGCTGACATATTGATTGTCCATGGCAGAGAAGCATAGGTGTGACTTGTAACATTAGCTAGTTTTGTCATGTTTTCATGTTTCTCTGTTTGTTTTTCTCAGCCTTTGCGCCCGCAAAACCTGTGCAAATAACACAAAAAGACTCCGCCTCATTCTGCAAGCACACGCAGAGGGTTGCATGCAGAGCAAACAGCGTCTCTGATCTCTGGAGCTGTTTGCACGTATTTCAATGACTCATTATGCAAACATTCAGGTAAATTTGGCCTCTTTCTATGTGAATGAGCCTCGTGGCAAAAAGCACCTAATTGACAAACACAAGCGCTAACAGCACCGCACAGTTAGAGTGAAAATACTACCGTCTGCAGAGAGCTGGTGGGAATTGCAGTGCAGTATTATCAAGGCTGTGACACTCTGAGTTTACACTCATCATGACGACAGCTTTAAAAAAAATGCAGCTACGTTACAGACAAACTAGGAAACACCCGTCGAGTCTGGACTTCACAGTAAACCGTTAAAAGAGCTGCCCCCTCCTCTCCCTGCTCATCATCGATCTGTGCATGGAGTTGAGATCCGTCAGTGTGGAGCTCAGCTGAGAGCGCAGCAGAGAGCGGAGCTGCAGACAGTTTCTCTTCACAATCAGGTGCAACATGCTCCTTGATCCCAGCGGTCAGCCAACAAGAGCAAACTGCACGGATCTGCAAAACTTCATGGCCGTGTGTTTGTGCTTGAATATCATCAGTGCAATTTGCTCTGTGACTCAGACCCTGAGACGGAGCAGATAGCGGGGGCAAATGGTGCGCAATTTATGGAGGTATGGAGTCTTGAAAATACTGCGTCATGTATATTACTGAAGTTTCCCTCTGTGCACATCGTTCTAAAATCGTCTGCTTCTTTAGATATTTAGAGACGCTTCTCTGACAATGAGTCCAGTTGCTTTTGTAAATAATTACGACTCTGTCTGCTGTCATCAAATTTTAAAACACGGCCGTCTGGTCCACTACAACACTCTCAGCATACATATGTAAATGTGACAGTGGAAACCCTGCTTTTAAAAAATACTATTATATTTTGGTGTTCTGTGTGTTTTGCTTGTGAGTGTTAATGCATGTTTTAGGCTCGTGTGTAAACATATTTGTTACAAGCAACTAAATGTAAAGACTCATGCCTTTATTAATGCTTTGAATTGTGCTTTACTAATTGATCAACCAAAGTCCAGCCCAATCTTCTCACCACCAGTTTAGGCACCGTTAAAAAGAAGTCCTGATGACGACATCCTCAGCAATTTTTCATGTAGCAGCAGAGTCCGTGCCCCCGCCTGCCTGAGCCGACTGGGGTGTCTCCTCACAAGGTTTTCGGTCTCTGAGGGTTTTGACCCACCTTCTGCTGCAGCATCTGCCAGCGGGTGAACATGAAGTGCCTGCAGAGCCGTGATGGCATCCCTGAGTCCTCCCTCATCCCTGTGGAGGCGCTGATTTCCTCCAAGCCTTCATCACCACAGCTCCAGTTCACGCTGACATTTGACGCCTTCCCTGCTGGCCGGACCTCGCTGCTGCTCAGACCTGTGCAGGAGAGGAAACCACAGGGTCAGGTCGAGAATTTAGACCAGCGCGCCCATTCAAACGTCGTTTTTTAGTGATACGTTTCAATAACTACTGTGTGGATTGCAGCTGTCAGATTAAACTGTTTTACTGCATTTAAAAGCAGGATGAAAACAGATACTTTCAGACTGAATTTGGACCCACAGCCAAGCAGCAGCTGCTGTCTTTGGTACGGGAACGGTAGGTGCTTGATAGGCGCGAGGCGGCGTGCCATGGCCCGGCCGAGATGACCCGTGTGGCTGAGCGTCCCCACTGTCAGGCTGTGCAGGTATATCGGTTCAACAAGGTGAGACAGGAGTGCCCCCTGGAGGCCCAAAACGCTCCATCTGTTGAGACAAACAAGCTTAAAGTGGACATGTTCTTCTTCTAACGTTGGTAAAGTTTATTTTGTTTTAAAAATCATTGACATGTTTTAATCAAAGTATTTTTCGGAGCCTCTCCTTCCTCCTGAAACCAACGAGCCGTTCTGCCATTCAAAGGTCAGACCTTTGCCACGATTTGCTGACAGTGTTTGGAGTGACCGCGTAGCCCCTCCCCCACGGGGGGAGCGGCTGCACTGCACTGTCACTCCAAAGTTGTAGAAAACAAGATCTGCTCTAGGTTATTCGGCCTTATATGTACGAGCCAGAATCAGACCCTGAGTGGGAGGACGATACGCCGGAGCAAGTGCAGCAATCCGGGGGTTCCAGGAGGTATCTGAATGGTAAGCTGGCAGCCTGAGGTGAATGACGGTGAGTGATGATTGGTCGATTTCAGAGAAAGCAAGGTTTTTACGTAGAAACCTGCAGCTGTTCTGAACGACCCATTTCAGGGATGACCTTTTAAAAAGAGGCCTTCTGGAAAGACACTTTTTCACTGTGAACAATAAACACCCACAGATGTGAAAAGCCCATTCAAAAGATACGGCCCCTTTAAAAAAGGTCGGGCGAGGTCACACCTGCCCCTTCCTGTTCATTATTCAATTCTATTCAAGCATAAGGGGGAATAAATCATGAGTTTCTGGTTGTGAAGCCAGATCAGAAGCGTGTGGAGTTGACCCCACCCGGCACTTTCAGCAGGACAAGATACACATTTCGACTCGGCAGGTTAGGGTCTTTCACCTATGCACCTATGAACCTGCTGCTGTAACACCACAATTTCCCAGATTGGGATCACTAAAGTCCGTCCTGCTTTGCAGACATGTTTTTTTACCTCATCAGGCTATGGTCTTTAAGCTTGGCAGACGATGGTCTTTCACTTGGGCAGACAGTCCTCATTCACCTCAATAGGTGAAAGACACCTGCTGATTTCGTGCTTGTGTGATCGAGCCTTTATGACAGCAGTTTGACAGCTTTTCATTTCCTGAATGTTCATTCAGCGCTCACTAAGTTTTGACCTGAGTTAAATACTTATCCACTTTGCACATCTATTTTTAGGGCAGTAAATTGCTGCTCTGGAGACACCTTCCAGGGCTGGATGAAAACTCACTTTGCCATCTTGTCAGTGCAGGACATGGTGAAAAGAGGTTTGCCCAGTGCCACACCATCCCTTTTCTGATTGGCTCCTCGTGCTGTGATAGGTAGCGTCCCCTCGCCTCCGTCGACCTTCACCCTGAGGTGACAGCGAAACCTCCTGCTGCGATCTGAAGATACAAAATGATTTAATACACATCGATAATAAAACAAATGCATTGTGTAAATCAGGTATAGAAGCAGAAATATGCCTGAGTGTGATTTCTGTGTAACACTATAATGACGTCATTATCAACTGTTCTTCTCACATGCAGCCGTGGCCTCATAGGGGCAGTTGAGTCGAGCGTCTCCACACGGCGATGAGCTGACGTACATGTGGAAGAGGACACCTTCCTGTAATCGGAAGCTGCTGCCTCCACTCGCTCCACCGCCTTTATTTGGTACAAAGATGGATTGTTCTTCACAGTCTGCTGGCTTGCTTCAGAGAGGAAACAAAGAGTCCAACATGAGATTAGATTTTGATTAAACTCCTGCTGCTTTTGGTGAAACTGCCTCTTATTATCTCTTTTTATTCACATAGTGCCCAAATCACAACTAAAACTCATAGAGCACGTCTGCATCATACTCTCTATGATATGACTTTACCCTACAGGCCTGGAACACTTGATGCCTGAACACCGCTGTGATCATCGGATCGTGTTTTTCTGTTGCATTGTTAATGTACTTGCAGCATGTTGCTGTTGATATGTTGACTTTGATTTGCTGCCTGTTTCCATTGTTGGTTTTGTTTGGGACTTTTATATCAATCAATCAATCCGTTTTTATTAATATAGCACCCAATCTCTGAACCAATCTGCTCTGGTTTGATGACTATATATCCTCTTGGAGTGAGGGCGAACATGTCGGGCGTGTCCGGTGTAGCCAGCGTTTAGCGATAAACGTCTTCCAGCGCAGACTTCCTTCTCCGTGCGCTGCATTGTTTACAGTCCAGTCAGCAGCTCGAGAAGCGACCGTGTGTTCAGTTCAAAGGTAAATTCTCCCTCCAGATGTGTCTGCTAAATAAACGCTGTCATCTCTCGGTTCGTCCCATCACCCGGAGGAGCGCCCGTTCATCTGTCTGTGCTGAGTCTCAGTCTCACTGTAAACAGGAAGTTACACAGAGGCTGCACTCTGGCTTACTGCAGCGGGATGAAGCCCAAACAGAAACAGATTTTCTTGTGATCGACTTTAATTAACGGCTCTTCAGTTTGCTGAAAGAACAACATCAGGATGCAGATTAGGAACAACGTGAAGCTTTGTCAGGTCTGTCCTCAAGAGGAGAAGAACACTACTTTAACATGAGACGCTTGTCGCACGGAGGGCGCCATCATTTATGATGCATTCAAGGAACTCGGGAACGGCTTTCACAACACTGCATCAAGCAGATTTGTCTCAAGTTGAATTTTTGAACACATTGTGAGCTGAACCTGCTGCAGATGTTTAAAGAGATTAATAAAAAGCTAAATCAATCAGATGACGCTGATGGGAGTGAGGATGTCATTACATCGGATTATGTTCCGCCTACTTTTGCTCTGCATACGGACTGTTTTTCCTTCAAATGCGGAAGCCTGCTGATACGTGATTGGTCAATACTACTCGGACTACAAACGTAAACCAGAAGACTTCCCTTCCTACATTCCAGTCGCGTGCCTACAGATTCAAATGCAGAATCTGTAAATGAAGATTGTAGCGCCTAATCATAAGAAAAGTGATCTCAGAACACTTTGCAGAAAGAGCAGACTGTAGTCTTTGTTATGTTGTTTACACACACCCAACATTCATTGAGAGATTGAATATCAGATTCTTGGTGTAGTTTTTTTTTCAATGACAGCATTTAAGTTCTTGAAAATGAATAAACAAAAGAGAGACTTAAAATCCTTCATCGTAAAGTGCATTCATGTTTGAGGTTCAGGTTCGTACCAGATGAGCATCTCCAGCTGAGCATACAGGAATCGAACCAGCGCCCTCCTGCTGACTACTTCAGCGTGGCAGTCTCCGAGCGTATCACCGTGGTCGATCATGTTGTCCGAGTTTAAACACTTTGTCCCCGTGGCCAGAGACACGACCTGGGCAGACCTGAGGTCAAATCCTGGAAGAGAAATGGAGCGTGAGGGAAACAGACGAGTGAACCGGATATTTAACAGCTCCGGTTTCTGTCGACATGTTGAGCGAATGATTGACTCTCTGATGGAACAAGACATTCAACACGATGCTGTTAAAACATTTGACTCTCAGAGCAGGAAAACAAGACATTTTCTCTCCCCCGCCCGTGACAAGCAGAACGCTAACAGGCTGAGACGGGCTAATGAAAAGTGTATGACTGAACAATCACTCTGAAGCTTCAAAAACAGGCTTTTGTGGTGCAATCTGGCCTCATCAAAGATTCACAGGGCGGCAAGGATGACTGTTTCCCCTCTGGATCTGCAGGGTAATTTCAGGTAACCTGTTTGTTTGAGTTGCAGTGATACATTTTTATATCAGAGAGACTCAGATGCTCCGGCACCCGTCTGGTTGCTTTAAATCAAGAGCAGCAAAATATTTTCATCCCCGTTTTTGAAGTGGTAACGAAGAGGTCACAGGCCTTAAGATTATACAAAGACCGGGTATCATGCACGGTCACTATCTTCAAGACTTCAACTAGAGACTTGTTGGGATTATTTGCAATCCTTTGACTCATAAATTATTTTCAGACTTAATAAGTTAAAGGAACAATGGTGCAGAAAGAGAAGCAGCTTGTAGCTAAAGCTGTCCTTGTGTGTGCAACGGATTGAGGCTGAAACGTCAGCTGTGTTAGCATTACAAGCAAACAGCCTACTAGCAAGGCATAATCTTCCTCCCTACTCCAGACTTTCACTGGTTCAGCAGAGCTAACGCTGTGACACGAGGTGCTAACAGCAAGCATCACGTCACGTTCAGTGAGGACACGGTGACAGCAGCCCTCCTCTGAGTCTCCTCCATGTTTACCAGTGTCCCGCTTCCTGTCTGGTGCTCGAGAGAGCGCTTCTATTAGTTGCGGACACCGGTCACGTCAGTGAAGTTTTCGCTTTTTGTTTGAGCCACGGCAAAAATAAAATCCAGTTTATGTGAAATATGTCTGAAAGCAGAACATCGAGACAAGAAAAAGACAGCTCAGATTGAGTTGTATCGTGCCACAGCTCCAGCAGAAAAGATACTTGGCGTATGGCTGGCATTAGAAGATGTTTCTAAACTAAGCTTTTGGGTCATCTAGTCAGCAATTGTTACAATGTTACAATTTCATTTAGCAGACGCTTTCGTCCAAAGCGACGTACATCTGAGAGTTAATACAACACGAGCAACGATCGAGACAGGAGGGGGCGGAGTCAGTAAGAGCCAACAGACAGCTTCAAGTGCGATCGGACTCTGGTGCTGACAGGAAGTTTAACAATCATCATCAGCAACATCAACAAGATCAGTATAGTCATCATCATCGTCACGAGAATTCTAGTCAGCATAAACAACATCCTCAATGTCATCACCATCAATAGCATCAACATCATTAAGGTCAGAGGTCATAAAGAGCTGGGTCTGTAGCTTCTTCTTTAAGGTGAGAGGGACTCTGCGGACTGAATGGAGTTTGGTAGCTCGTTCCACCACCGGGGGAATGGCCAATATTTCAACCAAACTACATTTCTCCCTGATGTAGTGTTGCTGTAGTTCAACCTCTTCCTGTAAGTAACTGCCAGATTACAAACACATGCTTTTTAATTGGCAACTATTTTTCTACCAAATTTGTGTAAACTTTGTGGTGCAGTTTTTAGTGCCGTCGCCTCACAGCTAGAAGGTTCCTGGAGGCCTTTCTGTGTGGAGTTGGTTCTCCCCGTGCATGTGTGGGTTCCCTCCGGTACTCTGGCTTCCTCTCACAGTCCAAAGACATGCTCGTTAGGTTCATTGGTGACCGTTACCGTAAGTGTGAATGTGAGCGTTAAAGGTTGTCTGTTTCTATAGCTTCTTTTGCACTGCCAGTTCAAGGCGGGATTATAACGCCTCTGTTACGTTTCGCCTTCTATGTAAAATGCACAGAGGGGGAATGGTGGGGCGAAGTGGTTCATCCTCTGAGCCGGCATCGGAGGCCGTGTGTGTATGTGAAGCACGCCCTGTTTGTTCACACCTCGTGCTCAAGGTCTAACACCGGAGTGCTACATAAAAACACACACTGGGGCGGCTTTACGCCGGCAGGCGTGGTCCGAGGTAAAAATGACAAAGGCAGCATGACGGCGACGCTAAGTAAAAGTAAAAGGGCTTATGGTTCAGCCCTGTGATTGACAGCCGACCTGTCCAGGTGTAAACCCCGCCTCTCGCCCAATAACAGCTGGGATCGTCTCCAGCCTGCGACCCTGAACAGGATAAGCAGTATGAATGATGGATGGATAAAATCACATTGTGTAACGTGGCTGTTTTTCCACCACAGTCGGTCGAGGTGGCATGCACACACTCAGTTTTTTAGGTACATGTAGCTAAAGCTTATGCAGTCTTACACAACAATCTTGCAACAAATCCTCCCTCCAGAGGTGTTGATTTAATTGTAGGCTTAACGCAGAGTGATTTCCTCTCTTGGTGTCTAACCTCGTCTGACCGTCGTGTCTCCATCACTCACCTCTGGTCATTACGATTCCTGCCAGGACTTTGTGACGGCCGTGCGAGGTAGAGAGACAACCGTCTGTCAGCTCCGTGTATTTCTCTCTCACCAGCTGGAAGATCGACTCTGCAAAGAACTGCAGAAGAAGAAGTGGTATAGAGACAGTGTTTACAGAGGTACTTCATTTTACACAGTCTATGTATCGTTGTTTTTAATATGTTTATTATTGATATCATCGTAATAAGTTATCAGTTTGACTTTCTGAAACTGAGCCTGCAGGGAAGCACCGACAGTTGTGACATTTGCCAGGCCCGCCAAATATTTCTGACAGTCTGTCAGTGATGTCCGAAGGTTTTTCTCCCTCTTAGCTCTTCCTGTCTGCCGACGAACAGGTAAAGAGCTCCTACATGTCAAAATATGCCTAATTATATTTTTGGAGGACTGTCACTCTTTTGGCACACATCAGGAAGTTACCGTCAGCTGCTATTTGCAGCAATGGTCACAAACATGCCAGGAGGAGCGTCGCAACAAAACAACAGCGTGGAGACTTAATATGAGGAGGAGCCGTGACGCTTTTTACAAGATCGTATAAATATCAGCCGCTCTTACCTCGTCTGCTAAATATTTTAAGGAAGACTGCTGAGCTCTTCTTCTGAGAGTCTGGTGCCTCAGTTTGGAGGAAGCAGATGAAATATTTGACGGTCTGAATTGAGCCGAGCTGAGCTGCAAATAATTCATGTTAAATGATAAATTTGTGTGCGATGGGTGGGTAAACCTAACTTCCACTGATTGTCCAAACTTTTAACAGCTCATTGTATTTTCATACAAGATCACCCCAATCAGAAAAAAGCAGAAAGACTATTTGGATCTCATGTTTTGAGCTTTAATTATTATAAGTGAGGATAGCATGTTTATTTAAGTATCGCAACAACACAGGGTGATGGGGTGATGTGTTTTTATTGGACACATCTGTCACTCTTTTATCTCATGTTGGGGTCTAAATGTACGGAAGCCCTAAGCAGACATGCATTGAGACATTTTATTTACTCCGTTTTCTCAAGATCTTGACTTTTTTTTCTCGTAATCTCGAGATAACAACGCACCACCACATGATCATAACTCGTGTCCCCCAACAGGCTGAACTTACATCATTAGTGTCGGCAATGGCAGCACGGCATGTCCTGGTCTGTAACATCACAGTGAGCAGCCTGTTTTCTAGATCGCCAGGACATTATCCCGTTATCACAAGAAAACCAGAGAGATGTGTAGAGATCTTGAGAAAACAACCGGGAATTACTCACGGGAAAACGGAGAGAATAAAATGTTTGGATGCATGTCTACTTAGGGCTTCTGTATAAAAGAAGTTGCTTCAGCTGGCAGCCATGAAAGGGGACCAAAGAGCTGTAACATAATCCGGCAAATGCACCCGAAAAGATGATAAAGATGATTTCTTTAACCAGAAACAGCTGTTATAATACTCTCTTTAAAGATACCAGACTCCACTGACAAATGCAGTAATTTAACCTCGCAGGCCACAGGAGTTGTTTGTCTAAATCTGCCTCCGTCAGTTTGTTTGTGTTATGGTATTGACTTGACAATAGGCAGCCACGCCTCAAAGCATACTCTGCTTTATCATCTATATTACTCTAAATGGGACCAAAATAAGGATCATGCTGTTTTGAAGAGGACTACTAGTGATTGAGAGCTAAACTCTGGGCTCATTTTAGCACAGACTTCTATTGAATCTGACGTGAGTCGCCCCCTGCTGGCTTCGAGAGAGAATGCAGGTTTAAAACACTGCAGCACTGTCTTCACACTTTATAAAATATTATGTTCCCCACCGTTTGTAATGTTAATCCCATCCTATTAGGGCTTAAGACACATATAGCAACACACGGACCAATGTCTGACTTATGTCTTCCAGCTCTGGCAAGACTTTACTTTGTAAGATTATACCCTGATCAGCCATATAATGACCACTGACAGGTGAAGTAAGTAACATTGATTATCTCGTTATAGTGGCACCTGTCAGTGGGTGGGATATGTTAGGCAGCAAGTGAACATGTTGTACTCGAAGTTGATGCTTTGGAAGCAGAAAAAAATGGATGACAAGGATGTGATGGCTCGACAAGCATCTCCAAACCTGCAGCTCTTGTGGGGTGTTCCCGCTCTGCAGGGGTCAGTACCAACCAAAGGTGGTCAAAGGAAGGAAAACCAGTGAACTGGCGACAGGGTCATGGGGAGCCAAGGCTCAGTGATGCGCGTACAGAAGGCTGGCCTGTGTAGTCCGATCCAACAGAAGAGCTACCGTGGTTTAAACTGCTGAAAGAGTTAAAGCTGGTTCTGATTGGAAAGGTGCCAGAACACACAGAGCATCTCCGTTTGTCGTGTATTGGGCCGCGTAGCCGCACAGAGCAATTGAAGAAGGCGGCCGTTTACATCATGTGGATGGCCGGGTGCGTGTGCGTCTCTGACCTGGGGGCAGACATGGCACCAGGATGCATTATGGGAAGAAGGCGAGCCGGCGGAGGCAGTGTGATGCGTTGGGCAATGTTCTGCTGGGAAACCTTGGGTCCCGCCATTCATGTGGTTGTTACTTTGACACGTACCACCTACCTAAACATTGTTGCAGAACAGGTGCACCCCTTCATGGAAACAGTATCCTCTAATGGCAGTGGCCTCTTTCAGCAGGGTTAGGGTTCAGGAATGGTTTGAGGAACACGACGACGAGTTCAAGGTGTTGACTCGACCTCCAAATTCCCCAGATCTCAATCCAATCGAGCATCTGTGGGATGTGCTGTTCAAACAAGTCCGATCCATGGAGGCCCCACCTCACAACTTACAGGGCTTAAAAGATCTGCTGCTCACATCTTGGTGCCAGATACCTCAGCACACCTTCAGAGGGTCTAGTGGAGTCCATGCGTCGACGTGTCAGGGCTGTTCTGGCAGCAAAGTGGGACCTACACAGTATTAGGCAGGTGGTCATAATGTTTTGGCTGATCTGTGTAAACTGGTCAGATATTTGGTAAACGAGATGTCGCTGTTCCGTGTTGCTTAAATGCACAAGGTCAGTTTCCGCTTCCTAAAGTCATCACTGTGAACGCGATCAGCTACAACATGTGAAATATACGTGTTGAATTTCAACTCATTAACCACCCAAAACTCCCAGACGTATAACCGAGACATGACCTCTGTGTGTAACAGTCTGTGTCTTAAATGTCCTCACTTTTTATGTGGCACCCGTCTTGTAAGAGCAGGTGTTTCTTTGGAGCGAAACTCTCTCGCTCGGCGTTTTCTGGATGACAGTGGCACAAGGTCGTGTGTAATGAGTGTGTTAAACAATTATCTGCCAGATTATTATGCTCTTCACACCGCCTTCTCGCTCCACCTCAATCTCCTTGGTCTGCTGCCGCTCCTCCTTCATCCCTAATGTGCTGTAATAATGTTCATTAATGCGTCACGCCGCCTGACAGACAGTTCGTACTGGAGATGGGGATGATGCTAAATGATCAGTTGGGAAGGCTGGTTAATAAATTGGCTCTGAGACAAAGAGGAGTAGGAAGGTTTCGGCAAATTAGCAACTTAAAGTGAGGTTAAAAAAATCTCTCTTTTGTTAAAATTCAGAGCATTTGTTTTCTCGAAAATGTGACCATCCTTCTTCCTGTGAATTTTCTCACCACGTCTCCCCCAGGGTTTAATAAAGCATCTACAAGTCTGCCTAACAAATCCATACTGCTTTGCATATTTGGATGTCACCGTGTTCATTTTCTTTGATCTCCGGAGACAAATCTTCTTGTATTCATAAAACTCGACGTCGGGGACAATTCTCCAAAGGCTCGGCGACATAATGAAGTTGTTTGGATGCTACAGACGAGCATGCAGGACACCATCCAGCTCTCGGGCCTCGGGTCATGATGGCCATGCTGATGTGCGGCACACTCCATTTGGTAGCGCACAGCGCACCTCAGACCCATTTATCCAGACCATTTAGAAGACTACAGAGATAAAGGTCGAATTTACTTTCACTGCTTGTCACCACCGATGTCTCCAAGTGAGGGAAAGATGTCTTTAACATCTGAAGGGCATTTATTGACGCGCTGAGTCTGAGTAAAGTCTGTGTCAGCTGCTGACAATGTTTTTATAGAACCGGGTCAGTGCAGATTAATGTGTTGAAAAGAAAAGAATCATTCTGATGTCAAGTTTCTTTTGTTTATTTGCCTAATGATATGAATCCTTCACTTCTCTGCATATGACAACTGTGTCATAGACATATTATGGAAGCGAGACTTAAATGATCCACTCTTATTAAGAACATAACAGACAAGCCAAAGCAGTAATTTGATTAAATAAACATTAATATGGAGAGTAACTCAAAAGAATAAGTAAGCAGGAAAAGATCTTTAGTGAACTGAAGCTGTGCTCTTATTGTGAAGTTTTTCTTCTTCCTTTTTGTTGTTTAGTGTGCCACATAATCACACAATTTTTCAGGTCAGTAACTAAATAAATATTTTCAATAAAGCTCATCATACAACTTTTCCATAAATCAGGTCAAATATATAACAAATATTTCACTGTGTACCACTTTTGTACAAAACGTCACGTGTCTGAGCACACCTGAACGCAACATGACTCAGCTCATCCCCCTCAGCGACAGAGACATGTCCGGACTTGTTTACCTCGCCTATTACAGAGACGCAACTTTATTTTTATTGTGCGTTCGTCCATGAACATGCAAGTTAACTATCTCTTGTTGTTTATGTTACACGCTGTTAGCGACGGCTTTTTGCTGCAAGTACATTTTCAGTGTGTTTGATGCAATTTTCAGCCTATATAACTGATGAGAATGTTAGCTAACTGTTAGCTAGTTCTCTTTCAGAGTTGTGAAAGTTGTTCAACTTCTATTTGCAGTTGCTATCTGCTATCAGATACCTGTAGTGGCTCTACTCGAGCTCCCTCAGGATGTCTGAGTTCCTTACCCTGTTTCTCAGACTGAGCCCAGACACCCTGCGGAGGAAACAAATTTTGGCCGCTTGTATCTGCGAAATGATTCTTTCGGTCTCTACCCAAATTTCATCACCACAGGTGAGGGTTAGTAGTTTGACTATTAAATGGAAAGCTTCACCTTACGAGTCAGCTCCCTCATCGGACGGTCTGGTACAACGCCCCCATTACTGCTGAAACTGCACCAACCCGTCCGTCAATTTCATGATCAATTTTACCTCTGAACACCTGAGCCCTCTGCCTGCCTCAAGTGTTCACCAGTCATAATGTGGAAACAAAAGCCCCTTATACACTGCCAGTTCAAGGCGGGATTATTACGTTCTGTCTTCTATGTTAAACGTACGTAGGCATAATGGAGGGGCAAAGTCATTCTGCCTCTAAGCCGGCATCGGAGGTAGTAACAGAGGCGAAAAGGCGTCTGTGCAAACAGCTGGGCTGGCAGGGAGGAACAGTGCTGTGTGTGTATCTGAAGCACGGGCTGTTTGTTTACATCTCGTGCACGTTTTGCTTCCGCAACGCCGGAACGCTATGTTAAAACACACACCGGCGTTGCTTTGTAAGTAAATTGCCAAAGGCTGCATGATGATGGAGCTCCGTTAAGGTGCTGAGGCGAAACCACAGTGTAAAAAGGACTAGAGAAGATGTTTGGTATGTTATTTAGCTTAACCAACTAACCCTTACAATCTAAAAGCATATTGAACATTACATGTGAGCACAACTTGATCTGTGATACATAAATATAAAGTTTCTGACCACCAAGCCAACAGTTACTTCCACCCGCTATGACGATTGAGTCAGCTCAGCAAGTATCAAAATGTTGTCTTACTTTCCGAGTGGTTTTTCCGTCTTTTCCCTGTCAGAAAATTATTTTTCTAATTAATCCGACACCACCACCATGGAGTACACACAGGAAGTTCCTGATCAGCCCTGTACCTTGGACCTTCTTGCCTCAATACCCTATAAATCTGCTTAATTCAAATGCCGTGTCCTTTCTGAGATATTAAAAAGATTAAAATCTTTAAATCTATGAAACAAAAGGCTGACTTACTCACCTGAGGTAGCTGATTTTTGGCTCTGCTTGCCTGTAGACGCATGATCTTCCTCTCAGGTCCCAGACTAATGTTGTAAATGGCCTGTAGGGCGGCTGCAGCTGCCTGGGCCTTGGCCAGCCTCTTACTGTGACCACACCCTTCAAACACCTTCCCCTCCACCCTGACCACCATGACAAAACTCCTCACTGGCCTGCCATGAACTCTCTCTGTCAGGCATATGTACCTGAGTCCTGGTCGCAGCTCGTTGAGCAGCACCACGGGGCTGAGGTGCTCTAACAGTGAGGTGCTAAGCAATCGTCTTTTTGGATTTGTTGAGGAGACCAGGCCCAGTGTGAGTCGGACAAGTCGTCTGTGGTTGTAAATGCTGGAGAAAACTGCCTCTTTTGCTGTGTTGCAGTGCAGGAGGTCACAGTTTTCACGCAGCGATGGCTCGAACTCTTTGAGGAATGCGTCAGCGCTGTCGAGTTTATCTGCTGTAAAATCCGTATGAGTGCTGGTAAAGTTCCCCATTGTGGCGTGAGCCTGGGACGCGTTTGGGAACTGGATGAATGACCGGAGAGCCAGTTCTGCAGCCCTCATCTTTGCCTGCTTTTTGGTTCGTCCTCTTCCTTCAAAGTGGAAACCATTCACTTCCACACCTACAGAAAACTCTGGAGCATGCACTGGGCCCGTCTTTGACATGATCTCATATCGTAGACCGGGTCGTAACTCGTTCAGCTGCACCAGCGCGTTCTTCTGAGCGACGGCCCAGGCTGCTCGTTTACAGGCCAGGTGGCTTTGGTAAAGCAGCCGGTCTTTTCCATCCACTAAAGGCTGCTTCCTTTTCAGAGCTCTTGGTCCGTGTGGTGGAAGAGTTGAGCAAAACGCTGATGGATGATACTTTCGTAGAAGGTCACAGTCCAGCTGGCGTCTATCATCCTGATTCTCTTTCACCTCTAGACTGCTTGAACCTGTTGATAGATAAAAAATGGCAGTTGTTAAATGAATGACAGAGCCATGGCCCTATTTTGACATATTTGGGGTCTAAATTACATATTGGTACCAACGTTTTAAATAGCTCCAGTAGATTGTTCTACGTGATAGACTGTAATTTCTGCAACATAAAATAATTATAACATAATAACATAATAATGCAAGGAGGAGTAAGACTAACTTAAATTGTCCGCCTCCTCAGCTGATGATGCTGCAGCATCCCATCCTCGTGTGGGGCTGATGAGGGTTGATAACATGTTGCTCCGTCCTGAAAAACAACAACGAAAATATTTGAAATCATTGAACTTTTTCTCTACAGCACGACACAACGTTCACAGCTGTGAAATGAGCCTAATTACGCTCACAATGCTGAATCGTTGTACTGAATAGCTTTATATTCTACGACAGAGTATTAGGGCCACATTAAAGAAGGGAAAAAAAGTCCTAATTTTACGAGAAGAAAGTTGTAATATGGGGCCCTTGTTAGGCTCAGTTGGTAGAGCAGGCGCCCCATGTGCAGAGGCTCCAGTCCTCGATGCACTGATCACAGGCTCGACTCTGGGTGTGCCGATCATTTGGTGCATTTCAATCCCCACTCTCACCTCCCCACATTTCCTGTCTCTGTACAGCTCCTTTCTAATCAAGCCAAAAAATGTTCTTTAAAATGAATAACAGCCAGTCGCAAGTATAACTTCACAGTGAGCATCTTGTGAAGTTATGATGATGATTGCATGGAAGCATAGCATTCATGTACCTCGCGAGAACATGCGAGATCTCCAAGCACATTAAACAGCTTTATGTTTCACAAATACGACATACTGGCAGAACATTGTCAAAAGCATCAGGACCCTGAAAAGTGATTCTATTTGAAAATGAGTCGTGATTTTAGTCATTGCTGCTCTTCTGATATTCCCCTTCAAAACATACAGGCTAACCATAACCTAAAAATTATGATGTTTTTCTTTAAAGTGGCCCTAATACTCTGCCGTACTTTTCTCTCACAGCCACTAAAGTAATGAAATTTATGGCGAGGCCAGTAGAGCCACTGGAGTTCCCACTAAATGGCCGGAGTGAAACCCAGCTAGCAGGGAACGTTCCCATAACATCGGCTAACATTACCTACAAGTTCTAATTACCTTTGAAAAGAACTTTTAATCTAATATTCAAAGAACGTTTTAAGGATGTTTATCATTTCAAATAAAGTTCTTGTAACTTTAAAACTAAACTAAGACAAAACGTTTTAACTGCAACATTCTGAAGATATTTTCAGGATGTCAGAACGCCTTTAAAAACACATTCGCTCAATGTGATATAAAAACAAAGGTAGAACAAGCTCACTGCAACATCCTGAGGATCTTTTCTGGATGTTCGTATGGCCTGAACTATCAGAACGTGATTTATAAAATGTTCATGATATGTGATTTGTTAACAAAAGAACATTCTCACTGCAACTTTCTGAAGATGTTTTCAGAGAACGTGCTCCTGCTATTAAAAGGAACATTCTGGCAACCAAATAAAAACATTACAAGAACATCGCACATAACATTCTCAGAACGTTCTTAGAACAAAACATTTCCAGCTGGGAACAAACAGAAAGGTGGCACAGAGGCAGGCGGGATGAATGAAAGGCGTCTGTGATAAGAACTGTTAGTTTTCAGACAGGAATCATTGAAGAGCATAAACTGAGGAAGACGCTCGGTCTTATTAACCCGCTAACACAGTTTGTAACACATGGGAATCTGTGAACATGGAGGAAGTGGGCTTGACGACCTATGCTGCAGCCAGTCAGCACTAGTCCTGTGAACACTGGTTCAAGTGTGACTGTACTGTAAGGGATCTGGGACTAACCAACAATCCTAGTTTGGTGTTAAAATGCATCGACACAACCTACATGGGACTACCAGGATGTTTCCCTCCACCATTGCTGAAGAGGAAACATAAAGCGTGTGGTGAGTACTCGTGTATTAATAAAACTCTTCAAGCATCTTTATGAAACACCTCATTTTTATCATGTAGGCTACTTCTTCCTACAAACTCAACACCTCACTATATCTTCTGCTTATTTTGATTTGGCTTCAGGAAACACCCGCAGCTCCAACCCTGTAATAGATCACCTGCTTATCCCCATTGGCCCGGCGAACCAGTGACCTCATTTATCCCATTTAGATTTATCAGCTGCCCTGCCACCATTAAACAGCTTTTGTGTAGCAGTGCATGTACCCCACAAACAGACGTAAACACAGGAAAATATGGGCAGCAGTGGTTTCATTTTTGATAGCTACTGTTTATAAAATAAAAATGCCATTAAAATGAGAGATTTTAAGCCTCCTCATTAATTATTTTAAGGGCATAATTATCTGTTTGCACCAGTATGTTAGTGACAATTGTTTTAAGCACAGTCTTAGGGTTAGGGTTAGGGTTAGGTACAGGGATAAAAGCTCCCTTCACGGCTATGATCAATTAGGTTTTAGGGGAATAACTTTTGTTCTGAAGCTCCTGAAAATCACAGGGCCCTCAGCCTCTTAGCACAAACTAAGAGTGGTGTTTTGCAATTTCATAATTAAGCGGTATAAAGCTAAGAAATGCATTTAATCAGCTGTGATCTTAAAGAACTGTCAAGCCTATATTGCAATGCTTATAAAATAGTGATGAATCCACCTGACACTGAAAAACTGTGATATTTCTTTTGAAAAACAAACCATATATGTGTTAAATAATTAGCTTTACTTCTGACACAACCGCTATCAGATGACTCATGCATATTTTCTGTATTTGCAGACGTCCTAGAGCGTAATTTCACTCCCCTGTTTGGCCCATTTTTACCCCCGGTAAGTGGTGTTTCTGGAGGGCACTGCAATGCAAACTAAGAGTCATTAGAATAATGGAGAGTGCACACCAAACTATTCTGCGTTAACCTTGCACCTTGCAGTTATATTAGGAGTGTGATGCCATTAAGTGGTGGGTTGATATGAGCGAGCGCTGTGAGATGGGATGTGAATGTAATGATGTGAGTCTGGAGCTTCTGAAGGCGGCGGCAGGTGGAGGTTGGAGATGTTTTAATGACCTGCATCATCACAGCTAATGGGGCCGTTCATTTTAGGATAAAAAAAAGAAAGACAATAACAGTGTTTGTCTCTGTGTTACACCGGCCAAGCCCTCGCACCTTCCCACACTTTCTGTCACTTTCACCTTCATCTCTCTCTCTGTCTCCCCCTCACAAGACACACAAACACATACTCTCTCATTCAAGGAGCAGGTCGTTAACTCACACCCATTTGTGAATTGCAGGATCAGACTTTACACTTGATTTAAGTCGGAATAAGCAGGTTGCTACATGACAAATTTTCAGCTTAATCTACCTGTAATATTCCTCACAAGCAAAATGGGTTTGTCCAGCAATTTATAGATGAAACTGTTTCCTAACGCAGGTGGTATAAAATATTGAGTGAGCAATGCTCTGCAAATTTTGTACTTTGATTGCCTTCATATAGATTATTAGTTTGCCTTTTTTGGGTGACAAACCAAGACTCAAATCATAGAGCAAGACACAGGAAGCAGAAATAAAAGGCATGTAATGAAATGATGAGAGCAAATATATTTATTAACTGAATATCAGAACAATAGACTAAGAAGTCACCCATTGGTTTGTTGAGTTCCATTTTGAGGCCTTAGTTTTGGCATTTTGGCCATCACAAGCTTTTTTTTTTTGAGTCAGAAGTGACCATATTTGGTCAAGAGGAAGAATACATATTGCTTTGTTGTAGCAACATGTCAATCAGAGCCACGCCCTAAAGCACACTCTGCTTTATTGTCTGTTTTTCTATAAATGGGACATCATTTACAAAATACACATCATGCTGCATCAGTGCTGGGCAACTTTTTCAAGCAGCTCGTCACGTTACCGCGTTACCTTCTGAGAAAAGGAACGCGTTACATTACTTTTGCATTGCCAAAGATGTGTGACTTTTTACACGTGTGTGTTATATTGTCAGGACGGCGTGTAGCCTAATGTACGTCTACCTTTGAATGTATCGACTCTACCGTCATCGCATAGCCTCGTTTACAGCCCATAATCTGTAACAGGAATGACAGACGCAGTATAACCTTTACAGCTCTTTATGATGAACAGTCTGACAGTGAACTGGGCAGAGGCATACAGTATTAAGCACAGCTGTTTCCATGACAACAATACAACAAGGGCTCTTAGTCCCACCAGTGTTGTGGAGCTGTGTTTAGCTGCAGATGCTTCTTCACGTTTGAAGTCGAGCTCTTCACAGCTGACGAGCACTTCTCCTCCAGACACAGCTTACATTTCACCGTCATGTTGTTCTCGTCCCTTTCACCCAAACATTCAGAATCATGTGAATATTTCCACAAAGTAAACGCTGTCCTCTCTTACAGCTCGCTAGCTGAGTTAGCTAGCTACACATGCGCACTGACAGAGCTGTGTTTACCTTCTGCTGGTGCGCAGCTACCTGCCAAGAATGAGGAGAGAAACAGAAACAGAGCTTCAGGGAGTTTCTGTTTTTGTAGCGACAAATGGAAAAGAGACATACGGCAATTTATTTTTCATGACTTATTACTTTTTTTGCCTTCATTTTAGAGAGAGCACAGTGGATAGTGGTGGAAATAGGGGAAGAGAGAGTGGGGATGACACATGAGTTGAACCCTGGGCCGCTGCATCGAGGACTATAGCCTCTCTATATGGTCCCCGATTTAACCGCTGAGGTAAACCAGCAGATTACTATTTATGAAAAAGTAACTCAATAACAGATTACTTGAATTGCAGAACTAAGGCGCTACGGTACTCGTTACAACAAAGTAGTAATCAGAATACTCTAACAGACTACTTTGCAACACGTTAGCCCCAACACTGTGCTGTATTGACTTAAACAGCTGAGGGAAGAAACTCATAAGGAAAACGTTAACTGTGGAAATACATCAAGTGTGAAGTAGGCTCATTTACTCATTGACTTCTATTTAATTCAACTTCTTTTTAACCAGTGGTGTCGCCCCCTGCTGGCCATTAGAAAGAATGCAGCTATTTTAGACACTTCCGTTAGCTTCACCTTTAAATGCGAGATGCTATGTCCACTTCTTATATACAGTTTATGATAAGAACACGTAAAGTTATATAACCGTGATTTTCATACACTACCCAATCGAATAAACTGTAAGTATTTTATAAAATGCAGAGAATCATTCCCGACCTCACAGAACAGTCACTTGGAACCAGAAGACTACAATTCACCAGACAAGAGAAACTACAGACAACAGAGCGGAGCAGAAATTAGAACAGAAAGCTTTCATGGGTTCATATTCCACTGTGCGTGTTTATTAAACCTTAGAAGCAACGCTTCTCTATATCCAGCCACTGTTAATGAACCTTATTTAATAGAATAATGAAATTAGGCATGGCAGGGGGGAAGCGAGAAGCAACCGCTCGCTGTCCAGTGTGTGTGTGTGTGTGTGTGTGTGTGGCCTGACAGCTGTGGATAATCTCATTTGCTAAGCGTAATTAATGGCAAGCGGTTTCATTTACGTGTAATGTGGACTGCCTTTCCTCAAGGACAAAGAAATATATTCTCTGTAAACTGTCTTAGTATAAGCAGTGATATTTGTAATAGAAGATGTTTTAATTGTTTTCTTATTTAATAAGATTTCCTTAAACTTTCTAACTTATTACATTTCTGGGGTTTAATAAGTTGCAACACAACAATTCCAATTCCAATTTTTTGAGGTCACTTTTACACGTGTACTGCAACCCTGAACTTCTCCAAACATTACCCAGAGGAGCTGCATGGGAAATCTCTAATGTCCGATTCAGATTAACAGGACATTAGCGCTCTGTTTAATGTCTGAACGAGCCAAAAGGTGAACAGGGCAGGTCATTTTCTGGAGAGTGTATAACGTGTGACTGGACGTGAGCATTTTCTTGAACTGTGGGAGGAACCTGGAGTACACGGAGGGAACCCACGCAAGCACGGGGAGAACATGCAAACTCCACACAGAAAGGGCGCTTTGTCTGAACTGGGATTCAAACTAGGAACCTTTTAGCTCTGAGGTGACAGTGCAAACCACTGATAGCTATAACCACTGCACCACCGTGCAGCCCACATGTGAAACAGTTTGTTACCAACCAGTCTTGTGTGATTGTTTGATCCAACGTTCAATGGATCATAAAGCATCTTTCCTCATCTGATTTGCTTTCACACCATCAAGTGGCCTTTAGCTGTTTGGTGCACACCAGAATTCAACCGACCCCTTTCCCCACAAAATAGTGATATGAATCAGGATGGAGTTGTGTTTGTTGGCCGCTTGCCTTTGAGTGCTCAACAGCTGTGATGGCTGAGTGGTTAAGATGTGGACTCGGAATTCAAAGGGGTCTCCCTATGCAGGTTCATACCCTACTCACAGTGAAAAGTGTTCACAGCTTCATAAAACTGTTTCTATGTGAAAGTCAAGTCACTGCTGTGGGAGCTGTCTGGCTTTGAACTTGGTATCCATTGACTGAGTCATGTGCTCATTCAAAACCTGTTGCTGCTCCTCTTAAGGACAACTTTTGTAACCTTTAGAAACATTAAAGTAAACTTTAACTATGGTGCTCAATGGGGGAATCTATCATACCAAAGATCCCAAATGCTTTTTCAATGATATAAATGAATGATATGAATTACTGAAGATGATGGTACAGCTGTGATGGCCGAGTGGTTAAGGCGTTGGACTTGAAATCCAATGGGGTCTCCCCGCGCAGGTTCAAACCCTGCTCACAGCGATAAGTGCTCACATTGTATTTGACTTTATTTCAGACAATGACAATATTCCCTGCTCCACAGGATAAGTCAAGTTACTGCTTTGGGAGCTGTCTGGCTTTGAACTTAGTAGCCTATGAGCGATTCTCATGCTTGTTCAAACCCTCCTCTCCTGGTTATAGTTCTTTGCTGCTTCTCTTTTGGACCACTTTTGGAACATTTAGAAACCAAGAAAAAAACATCCTGATGTGGACCAATTTCCTCAGTAATGAATATGGGGTAGCTTATGGTCCAGCTGTGATGGCCGAGTGTTCAAGGCGTTGGACTTGAAATCCAATGGGGTCTCCCCGCGCAGGTTCAAACCCTGCTCACAGCGATAAGTGGTCATCGCTTTCTTTAGCTTTGTTTCTCACAATGAAGGTATTCCATGGTCTATAGGATAAATCAAGTTTCCGCTGTTGGAGCTGTTTGTCGTTGAACTTGGTATCCAATGAGTGATGAGCGAGTCCTGTGCTCATTCAAACCCTCCTCTCATAATCGTTGCTGCTTCTCTTTTGGACAACTTTTGGAACCCTATGTTGCTCTATGGGGAAATCTATCATACCAAGGATCCCAAATGCTTTTTCAATGTGGACCCCGTCATCACAATGGATGATATGAATTACTGAAGTGATGTAGCTGCTTGGTGGAGGTGATGGTCCATCTGTGATGGCCGAGTGGTGAAGGCGTTGGACTCGAAATCCAATGGGGTTTCCCCACGCAGGTTCAAACCCTGCTCACAGCGATAAGTGTTCACGTTGTATTTCACTTTGTTTCAGACAATGAAGAAATTCCCTGCTTTACAGGATAAGTCAAGTTACTGCTGTGGGAGCTGTGGGAGCTGTCTGGCATTGAACTTAGTAGCCTATGAGTGATTCTCATGCTTGTTTAAACCCTTCTCTCACGGTTATAGTTGTTTGCTGCTTCTCTTTTGGACAACTTTTGGAACATTTAGAAACCAAAAAAACCCACCCCCAAATGCTTTTTCAAAGCAAAAACATCCTGTGGACCAATTTCCTCAGTAATGAATGCTATGAATTACAGAAGAGATGTAGTTGCTTGGTGGAGCAGCAGTTGCAGCTGTGATGGCTGAGTGGTTAAGGCGTTGGACTCGAAATCCAATGGGGTCTCCCCGCGCAGGTTCAAACCCTGCTCACAGCGTGAAGTCTTCCTGGCTGAATAAAACTGTATTTCTGACAATAGAGATATTCCCTGCTCTATGTGAAAGTGTATTTGCTGCTGTGGGAGCTGTTTGGCATTGAGCTTGATATCCAATCCTGTGCTCATTCAAACCCCCCCTCTCATAATTGTTGCTGCTTCTCTTTTGGACAACTTTTGGAACCCTATGTTGCTCAATGGGGAAATCTATCATACCAAGGATCCCAAATGCTTTTTCAATGTGGACCCCGTCATCACAATGAATGATATGAATTACTGAAGTGATGTAGCTGCTTGGTGGAGCAGATGGTCGATTCAATGGTCCAGCTGTGATGGCCGAGTGGTTAAGGCGTTGGACTTGAAATCCAATGGGGTCTCCCCGCGCAGGTTCAAACCCTGCTCACAGCGATAAGTGTTCATAGCTTCCTTTAGCTTCGTTTCTCACAATGAAGGTATTCAATGGTCTATACAATAAATCAAGTTGCCGCTGTTGGAGCTGTTTGTCGTTGAACTTGGTATCCAATGAGTGATTCTCATGCTTGTTGCTCCTTTGTAGGACAGCTTTTGTAACCTTTAAAAACCAAAGAGCAAACTTTAACCATGATGTTGCCCTATGGGGAAATCTATCGTAAAGAACAGCCCCAAATGCTTTTTCAAAGCAAAAACATCCCGATGTGGACCAATTTCCTGAATGCTATGAATTACAGAAGAGATGTAGTTGCTTGGTGGAGCAGCAGTTGCAGCTGTGATGGCCGAGAGGTTAAGGCGTTGGACTCGAAATCCAATGGGGTCTCCCCGCGCAGGTTCAAACCCTGCTCACAGCGATAAGCTTTCATAGCTTCCTTTAACTTTGTTTCTGACAATGCAGGTATTCTAGGTCAATTGCAGGGGTGGGCAACCCTGCTCCTGGAGGGCTACCTTCCTGCATGTTTCAAGTTTCTCCGCACTCTAACATACCTGATCTGAATGTTTCGCTTGTTACCAATCCCCTGAGACGCTTCAGTTGGTTGATAACGAGCAGACCATCCCCGTTCTATACGATAAATCAAGTTGCCGCTGTTGGAGCTGTTTGTTGTTGAACTTGGTATCCAATGAATGATTCTCCCGCTTGTTCAAACCCTCCTCTCATGGCTCTCTTTCTTTCTCATGGTTTTTTGCTGCTCCTTTGTAGGACAGCTTTTGTAACCTTTAAAAACCAAAGAGCAAACTTTAACCATGATGTTGCCCTATGGGGAAATCTATCGTAAAGAACAGCCCCAAATGCTTTTTCAAAGCAAAAGCATCCAAATATGGACCCCGTCATCACAATGAATGATATGAATTACTGAAGTGATGTAGCTGCTTGATGGAGTTGATGGTACAGCTGTGATGGCCGAGTGGTTAAGGCGTTGGACTTGAAATCCAATGGGGTCTCCCCGCGCAGGTTCAAACCCTGCTCACAGCGAACAGTCTTCCCAGCTGAATAAAACTGTGTTTCTGACAATGGAGATATTCCCTGCTCTATGTGAAAGTCAAGTTGCAGCTGATGGAGCTGTTTGGCATTAAACTTGATATCCAATCCTGTGCTCATTCAAACCCTCCTCTCATAATTGTGCTGCTTCTCTTTTGGACAACTTTTGTAACCCTATGTTGCTCAATGGGGAACTCTATCATACCAAGGATCCCAAATGCTTTTTCAATGTGGACCTCGTCATCAAAAAGAATGATATGAATTACTGAAGTGATGTAGCTGCTTGGGGAAGCTGATGATCCAGCTGTGATGGCCAAGTGGTTAAGGCGTTGGACTTGAAATCCAATGGGGTCTCCCCGCGCAGGTTCAAACCCTGCTCACAGCGAACAGTCTTCCCAGCTGAATAAAACTGTGTTTCTGACAATGGAGATATTCCCTGCTCTATGTGAAAGTCAATTTGCTGCTATGGGAGCTGTCTGGCTTTGAACTTGGTATCCAATGAGTGAGTCCTTTGCTCATATAAACCCTCCTCTCATAATCGTTGCTGCTTCTCTTTTGGACAACTTTTGGAACCCTATGTTGCTCTATGGGGAAATCTATCATACCAAGGATCCCAAATGCTTTTTCAATGTGGACCCCGTCATCACAAAGAATGATATGAATTACTGAAGAGATGTAGCTGCTTGGTGGAGCTGATGGTCCAGCTGTGATGGCCGAGTGGTTAAGGCGTTGGACTCGAAATCCAATGGGGTCTCCCCGCGCAGGTTCAAACCCTGCTCACAGCGATAAGTGTTCACGTTGCATATAACTTTGTTTCAGACAATGAAGATATTCCCTGCTTTACAGGACAAGTCAAGTTACTGCTGTGGGAGCTGTGGGAGCTGTCTGGCTATGAACTTAGTAGCCTATGAGCGATTCCTGTGCTTGTTCAAACCCTCCTCTCATGGTTATAGTTGTTTGCTGCTTCCCTTTTGGACCACTTTTGGAACATTTAGAAACCAAGAAAAAAACAGCCCCAAATGTTTTTTCAAAGCAAAAACATCCCGATGTGGACCCTTTCCTCAGTTATGAATGATATGAATTACTGAAGTGACGAAGCTGCTTGGTGGAGCAGCAGTCGCAGCTGTGATGGCCAAGTGGTTAAGGCGTTGGACTTGAAACCCAATGGGGTCTCCCCACGCAGGTTCAAACCCTGCTCACAGCGAAAAGTCTTCCCAGCTTCATAAAACTGTGTTTCTGACAATGGAGATATTCCCTGCTCTATGTGAAAGTCAATTTGCTGCTGTGGGAGCTGTCTGGCTTTGAACTTGGTATCCAATGACCGAGTCCTGTGCTCATTCAAACCCTCCTCTCATAATCGTTGCTGCTTCTCTTTTGGACAACTTTTGGAACCCTATGTTGCTCAATGGGGAAATCTATCATACCAAAGATCCCAAATGCTTTTTCAATGTGGACCCCGTCATCACAATGAATGATATGAATTACTGAAGTGATGTAGCTGCTTGATGGGGTTGATGGTACAGCTGTGATGGCCGAGTGGTTAAGGCGTTGGACTTGAAATCCAATGGGGTCTCCCTGCGCAGGTTCGAACCCTGCTCACAGCGATAAGTGTTCATAGCTTCCTTTAGCTTTGTTTCTGACAATGGAGATATTCCCAGCTCTATGTGAAAGTCAAGTAGCTTTTGCAACCTTCAGAAACATTAAAGCAAACTTTAACTATGTTGCTCAATGGGAAATATATCATACCAAAGATCCCAAATACTTTGGTATGATTGGTGATGAGGTGGAACTCATCATACAGTTGTCATGGCTGAGTGGTTAAGGTGTTTGGCTCGAAATGCAATGGGATCTGCCCGCCCAGTTTCAAACCCTGCTCACAGTGATAAGTGTTCATGGTGTATTTAACTTTGTTTCAGACTAGGGAGCTGTGAGAGCTTTCTGGCTTTGGTCTGTGCTTGTTTGAACCCTCCTGTCATGGTTATAGTTGTTTGCTGCTTCTCTTTTGGACAGCTTTTGGAACCTTTAAAAACCAAAGAGCAAACTTTAGTGGTCAAAGTGTCGGACTCTAAATCTAATGGGGTCTCCCCATGCAGATTCAAACCCTGCTCACAGCGGTTAGTATTCACATTACATAAAGATTTGTTTCTGACAATGAAAAAATTCCACACTATACAACTTGTTAGTTGCTGCTGTGGGAGCTGTGTGGCTTGGAACTTGGTATCCTCTCATGGTTCTTCTTTCTCAGAGTTGTTTGCTCTTCTCGTTTGAACAGCTTTAGTAACCTTTAAAAACCAAGATGCAAACTTTGTCCAGGTTCAAACCCTGCTCACAGCGAGAAAAATAACTCTAACCTTGACATTACAGACAAGGAATAACATCTGATTTCTTGTAGTTATAAATCCAACCTGAGATCTTACAACTCTGACAGCTCTGTGACTTTAAAATTACAATATAGGTGTAAGCTCAGACCCTCCCCCCACCTCCTTCTTCAATTACATCTCAAAATGACAAGCAGTGTCAACAGGTTACAATTCCTCTTTTCAAGAAGACGGATTATTTCCCAACCCCACTTAAAACCTAAAGTTCTCTCTTGTCCTGCTTATCTGTCATGTTTGAGAAAATAAACTGATGAAACCACACGCAGCGCTTTGATCAACCCTCTGTAGGTGCGTGGGCTGTTGAGAGAACAAACCGCCGACAGCACGCTCAAGTGAGCTCAGGAAGACGTAACCATTTGCAAATAATGCATAATGTTGACACAAATATGTACACAAACACATGCCATTACACCCACACATACACCCACAAGTGTACTGAACTCGTAGTAACAAAAACTGTGATTCACAGCAAACTCAACTCAAACAACTACTTGCACTTAAGACTTTAGTAAATACACATTAAACCCGATGCCAATGTTTGAGGTCAATTAAGGGAGTAGCTTATTCTTAATTAAGCTAGGTTAAGAAGAAACTATTTCACCTTAAATCTCATGCTTACAAATCATTTTAAAGTCCTTACATGTCCTTTTTGTCACACAGCATGTCTCTGATTTTGAATGCATTTGTGTCACACCCCTTATGCTGTGTCTGTCTAATGTAATTGTTGTTTGTGGTTTTACTGCAGATCTGTATCATAATTTTCTTCCCTGTGCAGTGAGAACAGAGATTTTCTAACGCTAAATTTAGTTCAGTGCAGAAACTCATCCCATCACACTCACCCAACAAAGCCAACCAAAGCTCGACGCCTGCTTTCAAATCAACAGACTGATGATCATTATTTGGAAATGAGATGAAATTATAGCCTGAAACATATGGTAATGTTCAATGAAATGGCAATAAGAGATAATAACAATGACAGCGATAATCTACGGCAGCCTGTTGGCTGCTGACAATGGCCTCGTTTCAACCTTTAATGCCCTCGCCTGCCGCTTTACTGTCACTTTATCAGTTTGTAAGATTAGGTTGCATTTGTCTATAATTCATTGTTCTGTTTCTTTTTTAATTTCAATTAGGCAATACAATTCTAGGTGAAACTATTTGAGCATTTAAATTTGATCTAACATCCATCCATTATCTTAACTTATTGGCGTAAATAAAATGGTGTCCTTCCTGTTATCAGGCTGCAGAGTTACAGATTATGGACCGTAAACGAGGCTCAGCAATGACGGTAGAGTCGACACATTCAAAGGTAGACGTACAGCAGGCTACACGCCGTCCTGACAATATAACACACGTGTAACGAGTCGCAAAGGGGGTTTGAGTTTTGGTAAAGCAAAAGTAATGTAACACGTTAAAACGTAACGTTACCCAACACTGTTCATGACCTGGGATAAGAACACATTGGTAAAAGCAACAACAAAAGCATGTAACAAGTAGTAGAAGACATGCTGGCTGTTGTAAATAGAGCATGTAAAAATAAGGCCAACTAAATTCATAAATACATTCTCTCAACTCGAGCCCAACAGTTTTTCTATTGATAGTGTCATGAGTCATTCTAGTTTAGTTATGTTGTTGATTTGTATTTTGGTGTTTTGATTTTATTTCCTTTTTGTCACTTTGTCTCTTGTTGTCATGAGTTCTTATTGTTTAGTTTGTATATTGTGTTCCTGTCTTGGTTTAGTTGTGCATTTCATTTAGATAATTTCCTCTTTTACTTTGTAGTCCTGTCAGTCCTGAGTTTGGTTCCTAGTGTTTCCTGTTTTATTTTGTAGTTCTTGCCCCTTGTATGTCATGTCTTGTTTTACTTCCTTCCTTTGTTCTGTTTCCCGCCTTTTAGATTGTGTGCCCTGCCCTCACTGTGTTCACCTGTGTTAATTAGTCTCACCTGTCCCTGATTACCCTGTGTGTATTTAGTCTCTGTGTTCCTACCCTTCTGTGCCAGTTCATTTTAGTCTACGTCCGCGACCTGTACTTTGTTCCTTGTGTTTCTACCCTGGATATTCTTCGTGCTTCCCCTGACTCCTCGTGTTCCCTTGGATTACCTGTTCCCTGGTTTTGTTGTAAGTTTTTTGCTCTGCCTTTTGATTTTCCTTTCTTGTCTTTTGTTGGACTTTAGATTTTGTTTTTGCATTTTTTGCCTTTTGTTTATTAAATCATTTCTAAGTCTGCATCTGGGTCCTCAACCTTCTTGTTTAAAATCCAAACTGTGACAAATATCCTCCAAAGTATGTAAATCTCTAAAGGCGCAGTCATTCTAATAGAATCCACTTCTGGTGAAATGCAGAAATGTTTCCTCACATTGTTTTTACACAGCTCCGGCTCAGTTAACAAGAACAAACAGGTGGAGGTTCAGGCTAGTTCACAGGACAGGAGATGGATATTTGTTCCCTCAGTGAGTTAGACAGCTCTTCTCCTCCAGCTTGGTACTGTTGCACTAGAACACTCACAGTAAACCTTCGGGATTTTTCAAGAGACTTGGTCACAGACAACCACAGAGAGCATTAGGTAAAGTAGCATGGCTGCCACAGTGTTGTCAGACACTTATAACGATCTGAGACTGTCAGGAGCAAAAACAAAGTTATCCTTTAAAGTCTAAAGTCAGGGAGAGAGTCTCTCGTGTAGTGCACATCACAGATTGCAGGAAAGACGGTAACATGGCCGCCTGTAGCCTAACTGGAAAAGTGCACGGATATGTTTCTGTGTTTATTTTAGGTGTATTTAAATTTGCAGTCATGCTGCATCTAAATATGAAAAGTTCCAATTAAATTTGCACTTGAATTCCTGGACAAAGGCTTCCTCCTCAAACACGTCCTCATTGGTGACCCTCGTTCTGCTGCTATAGGCTCAGACTGCCGGGGGACCTGACACACCGAGCTCCTGTCTCTGTCTGTCTGAATGTTGTGCCATTAATGCATGTTACAAACCATATATCTTCCCGGGAGCGTTTGAGCTCCCTTGTCCCGCAGGTTTCTTGGGATCATTGTTGCAGAGTGCCTACTGCTTTGGACCAGCTTGATACCAAATGTCTGTCTTTCTCTATCCATCTCTCTCTTTAAACCACGGTGTTGGGACCTTGGTGTTCATACCCGGGGACACTACAAAATACTGGGAATATGGATTTAATGCATGATATTTGAGTGACTTTATCTCTTTCCAGTTGAGTCATAGCACAGATGGACCGGAGAAATGACTAAAGGGAAGAAGAGGATTAACATACGATCCAGATCATGAAGAAAATCAACATATTTCCTTGTCGATGTCACTTTTGTTTTGGCGTATTCAGCCCCAGAAAGGGTCAAAACTCAATGCCGGGCATTGTAAGCAGCAGCTTCCTTCACAATGAGCAGCAGAGGAAGTGGGACCCCTAACCCTCGCAGAGTTAGTACCACACTTTACCCACTGAGAATCTCTGCAATTAAGCTAAATGGGCACACAAACCATACGGCTAATGCTTTCATGAAGCCGGAGACCCAGAGAAGTGTGGAGATTGCAGAATCCATCAGTGAAATTACACACTGACATGCCCCACTAAGTTTGACTGCACAAGGCAGCTCACTTATCCAAAATGCATCCAATATACAGATATGTCCAAAACGCACGACGCACCAAAAACCACTGACAGACCCGTCATATACAGCAGCTGTTCGTGTTCCATGCTGGAGAATCATAATCCTCACTGAAAGCGGGACAATCAAATATTTTCCAACAAATCACAGTTTGTTACATGAGACGGAAAAGCAGCAGAAGGGGATTTAAGAGCCAAATGGTAATTTGTTTTTACAGAAAAGCCTGCGACAACTTCATCCTGTCGACTGCACAGAGAGAAATCCTTATTGACACGCTCATTTCAAAATGTTCTCCACAGACTTCCTGAAAGAACTTTCTGTAACACAGAAGGTGACATGTGGTGAGCAGTTTTCCTTCCTTACAACTTTATTTGTCTTTAAAGTTGAACCTTTAAGACATTATCATCCACATATTAGTGAAACAACTGAAATTTAGATGACTACAAAACTTTCACTTCAGATGTTTAGCTGAGGCTGGTTTCTGTTTGTGCAAAGCATCAGTCTTGGGTCAGGCCCATGTTTGCTCATGTTTTAAGATAATATATTAATATGTTATTTTTGAAAATAAAGAAGAGTAACAAGAGCAAGAGTAGAGTGTGAGATCGCCGAACGAGGTAACACATGGTGATTGAGCCTATGGCCCACTGATGAAAGCCTTTGCATTTGCAGAATTACGGACTGGCTGTCTGTGGCGAAAGAATCACAAGCGGTGCCCAGTTATACCCCGTTCCTAACACTAACTCTAAATTTAGTGTGTTGATGCAGGTTTTCCAGACCCAGGAAGACCCACTTATAGATGTCCATTGTCTCTTTTCCTATTGCCAGTGAAGTATACTCCTTTCAGTCTCTTTTCTGCTGAGTCACCGTCTTATAGTATATGAGTATACTCATTCAGTCTGTGTATCAAACTTGGCGCTGCCAAATTTGGAACGATGTTCGGGCGCTGCTCGGACGGAGACGGGCGGAATTTGTAGCTGAGATGACGAGGAGTCGCAGAAGTTACCGACGGAGCATAGCATCGCGCCGCAAAGCGGACGGAGATTAGCGTGTAGACACGGGTTCTGTGTTCCCATCAATGCCGATTGGAGACGAGGCGATAATTACCCGGGTCTACGGCAGAGTCATTTGACCTGGGTCTGAATGCCAACTGTAGCCTTTCACACTAAGCAAAAAAGCTTGTTGGCGGGTTTTTTGACCAGTGGGAAAGCGGCTTCAGTGACGCGTTTTCACAGCAGTGGTTGAGAGGGTAGGCGGAGCTAAGCGGCTGCTTTTCCGCTCTCTGCAAGTGTTGCGAGTAAACAGTAATCTACTATGGCTGAAAAAACAAAGAAAAGATGGATGACTACAGATACAACTTCAACAAGAAGTGAAAATCCTAAGAAGAAGAAACAAACTCGACACTCAGATGAAGCAAACAGTCTGAAAAGGAAAGCGACCGTCAGCCAGGAAAATCAAGAGTTACAACCGGAGCCCACCGTGGACGTTAAATTGGGAAGTGTGCTCCCGCAATTAGTGTTTATCGCCATAGGTGCCGCTAAAGAGAACAAAACTGAGATCTTTGAGGTTACAGCTTTAACTTACACCATGCTGTGTATGCTGGGTATGTTGCCCAATTTAGGTCAGGGGCTGTGTGCCAGGAAACTTACAAAGACAACCTTTAGTCGCTTCTAACTCTCTCATTTTTAACGAGTGCACTTCAGAGCTGCTGGATTTTGACAAACAACATTGCAAACATAAAATAATTATTTGGCCAGCTGGACAATTCTTCTCACTCCACCCGACCAGATGTTGGCTCTGACAAAACTTTAATGTTTGCCAACTGAAACAGGAGGACAAAGAAGAAGAGATCTGGTAATTTTATGTGGTTTTTCATGTTTTTTTTTTATGTCTTACACTTCAGACAGAGACAAACATTATTCCTGGATGACGTACAACAGTCACACAACTTGAGTTTCCTCCTGCTGTTCATTCTGAGAACTATTTAAAACAGAGAGGTTTACCATTTGAGAAAAAGACGCCACCTTCTGTTTCTAACACGACAGCTGGCATTGAAGTACAGCTCATTGTTGGATGCAGCATTAGCTAAGTGCACTCTGGCCTTAAAATAGTGGGATTTGAGGGGCTACATTGAGTAATGATTTTCTGGAAGCATTTATTTTTCAAATAGCGCTCATGTACAAAAAAAAGGGCCAATGGGTCATTAATGAGAGTGGAATAGGCTTAGTGCACTTTGAATAACCATCGGACTTAATACAAAAGCCATCATGGAGTAATCTGCAGCATTTACGGAGGATTAGCATGTGGAGAACAATGCCAGTTTAATCCTGAAAGGCTGACCTGTTGCTCAGATGACTGTAATTATGATTAAAAGAGCTCGCACCATGATGGGACGTTTGCACATACAGAGTAAATACAGAGTGACTAGCAGATTTATAGGACTTTTGTTTCACTAGCTGAGCCTCTGATCTAGCAGTGTCGGTCTTTGCAGACAGTCTATATGAAACATTAGCAGATATAATCACACTGACACTGTTGTGACTTGTTTACCTCCAAGAGACTTCTTTTTTGAGGTTTTCTGGGCGTAAACATTCTTCAAATTTCTTTAAGTCCTATTGAAATGATTCTCTCTCTAGTTTTGTGATTTTCTTGTTTGTGAAGTGGTGTTTCTGTTTCCTCTCTGAGGTTTCATCCAGTTTTAGCCATGCTAGCATCGGGGACCGAATGTTAATGTTGATCTTAATCCTAACATAACTTTATTGGCAACTTTTCTGATGGATTGCCATGAAATTTGATACAAAAATGCATTTTCTCCTCCGACGGAATCAATGACTTTTCTGCTGAACCATTTCGTAACATGATTTGTCCGAAAGAGTGAATCACTGTGACGTAATGCTGACAACAGTCACTCTCAAGGAGGACAACTTGCTAAGACAGCAAGACAATCTTTGGAGATAAATCTGTGTGAAATTAGCTGTATTGTGTATTTTTGTTTTAATTCTCAGCAGCAACTGTAACTTTCAAAGATCTACACTTAAACAGGGCGGTTCAACCTATCTAACCTTTCTGCTGTGCTTGTTTTATGTACTTTGTAGCTCTGCTAGCATCTTCGGTAAAGTCATTCAGCCCCTAAGAAATTCCAACATCAACTAACTGACCTTACTGACCAGTTGTAATCATTTTAAAGACACTGATTATAAAGTCATATTGTCCTAACGCTAACATAAATTTATCAACAGAACATTGGTTCGCAAGCCTCAATGTGCTAAGCTTCTGTCCCTTTAAGAAACCCCGCCCCTACAAGTCAGCTTTCTTCTGATTGGCCAGCTCTCTGAAGCCTGCTGAGGCTGCACTTTGAGACGTTACACAAAGTGCAAACTGTGTGAAACCTGGCATTCACAGCAGCCTGCAGACTGAGCTGAGAAGCCTGGGGATTACTCCAACGTACTTATACCTACTGATTTCAAGCTTCAAAGAGTATGGACATCCAACATCCAAATTATATCTATATGTCTTAAAATATGAAACAGCATAATACACCCTCTTTCATGATCAGAATCATGAAAAAAATGAATTACATTTCTAACAGCCTTAGGTTGTGTTAAGTTGATTGGCAAACGTTGGCGTACTAACGGGGACATGGGAGACAGGATAGCAGTACACTAAACATCAACCTGTTTGCATGAGGATGTTAGCATTTAACTCGCCACAGTTTTCAAGCAATTTGGCCGCCGCCATCTTGGTTTTTTGGAGCAAGATGTGAATATTCGGAAGAGTAGATAGATATGAATTAATGCACCTCTATTCTTATTCAATGGCCATTGTGTTAGCTTCTTGTCAGGTAGCCACACTCTAAAGCATACCCAGCTTTATTATATACCTTACTTCAAATTAGTCCATTACTTAAGAAATGGACATCATGCTGAGTTGACTAGGACATTGTAATGAATTTAGTTCAGTGATAAAGTAAGTAATTAGATTTCAATCCATCCATCCATCCATTGTCTATACCGCTTGTTCTGTTCAGGGTCTCGGGGGGCTGGAGCCTATCCCAGCTGTCATTGGGCAGGAGGCAGGGTACACCCAGGATTGATTGTCAGTCAGTCACAGGGCTGACACATAGAGACCGACAACCTTTCACGCTCACATTCACAGCTACGGGCAATTTAGAGTCATCAATAAACCTAACGATCGTGTGGAAAGCCGGAGTACCCGGAGGGAACCCACGCACAAACGGGGAGAACATGCAAACACCACACAGAAAGGCCTCCAACCAGGAACCTTCTAGCTGTGAGGCAGCTGATTTCAATAAAAACTTTTTTTTTTTTTTGACGTCGCCCCCTAGTGGCCTTTAGAAGGAATACTAGTTTAGGCACATTATTTTCAAACCTGAAGGCCACCTTCGCCTCTCATTCTATGATATAGCCTCACAGAGCTGCTCGCATGGCAGAGTTTTCCTCCTCTAATCTAAGTCAAAGCCTAAGGGTGAAGGGCATATGTGTGGAAATTGAGTTTTAAGTCAATTGTTGTGTATCACTGACATTTACAGGCTTTTTAGCTGATTCCTGATACACATTTGACACCATGCATCGCAAAGTTGGAGCTGGTAATAACCCTGATTTAATCTGTATTGAGTTTATTGTGATTAACAGTATAAGATTAGAGATCTCCCCACATCTCCCTAATTAGCTATTTGCATGATATAGGACCTGAGTGTGCTGGACGAGGGATCAGCAGTTTTATGCAGATTAGAGTTTTGTTTCTTTTCTGCTCAGGACGAAAACAAACTCATCTGCTGAGTTCAGACATATTTTCATCCTCACAACTTAAGAGGAAGCCTAAATACCACAAAGAAACTCTGGTTAAAAAATATTTGAATTCAATATTTAAATTCTGGATTAGGAATAATGATGCATTTGTCATTACGTAGTTTTGCGCACAGAGATTTAACCTGGACAGTGAGATCATGTCTGCTTCCAAATCACCACAAAGTAAAATAAAGTCACTTTAAACATATTTAAGACACTATAAAAACACTACGAGAGGTTTTTAGTCTTTTTTAACACATTCAAGTCTCTTGATTGACACACACGTGACCAAAGAGATGCAAGGAAGCTGCAGAGGATGCAAAAAGAGATTTACAAAACTAAGTCAATGTAAACCCACCACATAAACTTCACGAAGCACGCCCCCTTCACAAACCTTTGCCTTTGCACCTCCTCCTCCTCTTCCTCTTGGACTTTCCTTTCATGTCACGGTCTGACTTTTCCATATTTCTGCTGCAACTCCCATGTACTGGTGCCATTCAGATCTTCTGTTAAATGTTCCAGTAGTTTATCCTCCGCAGCTGCTTCTTCTCTCCGTGTCTGAAGCAGAGTGCTCAGGGAGGACTCAGAGTGCAGCTCTGCAGCGGGAAGCCTCGGCACAGTGACTGACTTCTCCCCCCTGCTGCCGGCTTTAGGAGGAAGGCGGCTGCTCGGGCTGTGACATCACGAGGAGAGGAAGAGCTCGGGTTCAGGCTGTGAATCAGCATCATTCAAACAAAGGAGTTTTTAACTATGTTTGCCACATGGAAATGTTGTTGTTCGTTCAGTCCAACACTTTGGTCCAGACTGAAATATCTCAAAAAGTATTCAGTGGATTGTTGTGAAACTCTGATTATTCCTGGTCCTCAGAGGATGAGGAGATGCTTCTTTCACACACTTTACACATGTCAACATGAAAGCACTGGCATATAACTTTTATAAAATTCTGCAGTATTGTTTCTGCAGCAGCAGGAGAAAAAACATGTCCATCCTCTTCCCTCCTGCTCGGGCTGCAGGCAGCAAAATGAACTCGATATGGAAGATTAATAATGCCTAAAGTTAAAATAAACAAATAAAATGAAATACAACATGATTGTAATTTTTTTTTACCTTTTTATGTGTGCATCTACTTTATCATAATTTAATGAAGAGGACATGTTACAAAGATCCTGGCTCAATTAAATTAAACAACAAGATGTTTTCAAAGATTTTCATGAGGTTATTTTTTTTTGTTTTCTTAAATTGAAAAGCCACAACCTTTCCGAAATTAAAAACAACAGTAGGTCTTACTTGAGAAAACAACTGAAATAAACTTGTTACAGGAAAACCAGCGTTGATTTCTCGAGATAACACGATAAATAATCTGCAATCTCAGGAAAACAACTCAAATTACTTGTTATCACAGGAAAAGAAAATCTATGGATGCATATCTACTTAGGGCTTTCGTACAATTCATCAGTGTTGTGACCACCATTTAAATCTCGCAAAGTACTAAGTCAGAGTAATTGTGTAAATACTTTATAATAAAAACTACACCTCTTCTTATCTACAACGTCACTTTCTTCTTCGCCCATCAGCAAAATCTATTATTGGCTTCGACTGAGTCGTCAAATCGAGCAGGGACGGCTTGGAATTGGCTGGCTAAGCTGCATCCTTGGTTCTAATCTTTTTGGGAACCTTTGTTGTCCAGTGGTTAGCGCTATTGCCTCACAGCCAGAAGGTTCCTGGTTCAAATCCCAGCTTAGATGTAGTGGGTCTTCCTGTGTGGAGCTTGCATGTTCTCCATGTGCGTGCGTGGGTTCTCTCCGGGTACCCAAAGACATTGTTATGTTCATACAGTCTATGATTCAAAGAACTGCAACAGAAACCAGATCATTTCTTTTTTCTCAGAGCTTCATATTTACTGTGTCTTATTCATCCATTCAGCGTGCACATCATGTAGCGTCAATGAGCGGCTGAACAGGTTAATAAATGTGATGCTTACTGTGGAAAAGTATGTTTTAGATGGGGAGAATATAAAAAATAGACAAAAGAGTTTTTTTTATACCTGATACAAGGCCTTCGGCTCCATTTGAACTATTCACTCCACTTTTTTACATCATAATACCTTTTTGCATAATCTCACCCACTTCACCTTTACTTCCAATTAACATCCGTTAATTAATCCCTGCCAATCAACCCTCAAACTGATAATCTGACTGAGTTACATCCAGGCTTAGATCCAAATCATCCGCTCTGTTTTTTGCTCCCCATCATCGTTTTATTGTTGCTATCATCACATTTCATCACCGCACTCCTCCTCTCGGGCCTCTGCTGTGTTTTGATCCTCTTGGTTTGCAGGTTTCCGGTGACTGACTCCCTCTTCAGAGGATTAGGGAGATGCTGTTTATCTCCAGGTGTGTGCTGAAGGTGGTGCGCCGCTGAGCCTCTGAGATTCACATTTTCTTGTAGTATTTCACCTGACTGACTCCCAAAGCTCCACCGCTGCGTTCCCGTACGATTATCCACGGTTTCTTAGCACGTGTTTCGATCATCATGTGCTGCGAGAAACTCTGAGCAGTGAAAGGAGGAATAAAGTGAAATCAGCTGCATGTCTCCCTCGCTGACTTGACTTTCCTTTGGAGGATAACTAAATCTGTCGCTGTGGAAATGTAAAGGTTGATCTTAAATCCGGCACATGTAGAGGAGTGCACATTTTTAATATGTTAATACTCTGTGATTACATTTTTGTTTCCCACCTGCATCTCTTTTGTTTCTTTTTTTACAGTACTCTGAGTAGAGGCTGGAAGCAAAACGACTGTTTATCCATCCTCCAATTCTGCACAAGGCCTCACGCCACACTGTCCTCTTAAACTCTGTGAAAAGTCTCCTAAAAGTAGGCGGTAACATCAGAAGCAAATTAGAAATATATTTCAATGCTGTTAAAGATTCCATTTATTTATTTTGTATAATTTTATTTGTCTGCCATAACATTATCACCTATGCTTAATATTGTGTAGGTCCCCTTTTGCTGCCAAAACAGCCCTGACCCGTCGAGGCATGGACTCCACTAGACCTCTGAAGGTATGCTGAGGTATCTGGCACCGAGACGTGAGCAGCAGATCCTTTCAGTCCTGTAACATGCGAGGTGGGGCCTCATGGATCGGACTTGTTTGTCCAGCACCAGTGCTGTGTAACGTTACGTTTAAAAGTAACTTGTTACGTTCCTGCGTTACCTTCTGAGAAAAGTAGCTTACTACTTAGATTACTTTTGCGTTACCAGAAACTAAACCCCCTTTGCGACTCGTTACACATGTGTGTTATATCATCAGGGCGGTGTGTAGCCTGCTGTACATGTACCTTTGAATGTATCGCCTCTACCGTTGTTGCAGAGCCTCGTTTACGGCCCATAATCCCTAACTCTGCAGGTGTTCGACAGACGCAGTATAACCTTTACAGCTCTTTATTATGCTAACAGTCTGACAGTGAACTGGGCAGAGGCATACAGTATTAGGCACAGCTGTTTCCATGACAACAGTACAACAAGGGCTCTTAGTCCCACCAGTGTTGTGGAGCTGTGTTTAGCTGTAGATGCTTCTTCACATTTGAAGTCAAGCTCTTCACAGCTGACGAGCACTTCTCCTCCAGACACAGCTTACATTTCACCGTCATGTTGTTCTCGTCCCTTTCACCCAAACATTCAGAATAATGTGAATATTTCCACAAAGTAAACGCTGTCCTCTCTGACAGCTCGCTAGCTGAGTTAGCTAGCTACAAATGCGCACTGACACAGCTGTGTTTACCTTCTGCTGACACGCAGCTACCTGCCAAGAAGGAGGAGAGAAACAGAAACAGAGCTTCAGGGAGTTTCTGTTTTTGTGGAGACTAAAGGAAAAGAGAAATACAGTGATTTATTCTCCAGTAACAGATGATGTTTATGAAAAGTAACTAAATAACAGATTACTTGACTTGCAGAACTGACGCTTTACCTCGAACACTGTCCCACAGATGCTCGATTGGTTTGACAAATTTCTCTGGGCTTAACGAGCTCCTAGAAACTAAGAAATCATTCACATGTACGCCTTGATAGGATGCTAATCAGATGATCTAGAAAATGCTACTGAGAAGGTCCTAACAGGAAATATGCACTTTTTCATCCATGTAATAGAAACAAATAACTTAGCAAAAATAATAACACGTCTATCATCTGCTCCTGCTGTTTTCCAGACATCCAAACTGTTGAGGTGAGATAAAGTGGTTTAAGACTTCAACAGGGAGGCTATTACTGCGCCTGATGGAAAACAGATAGATTGTACTGTAAATCAGCCTGTGGCTAACATCCCACAGGGCAGGGAGAATGAAGCGCCCTCCAAAATGAGCTCAACATCCCAGCAAATAGGACACAGCGGCGTCCCTGTGCGCTCCTCGGGCCAAACATTATCCTGTACATTAGCTCCATCTCACTGTTCGTCTGTGAAGAGCTGCAGCCTGCAGGCGCGCTCTCTCCTGCTTCTTCACTCAGGTTTTTGGCGAGGAGGATTTGGCTTCACGTACAGGATGAATGAAGGTGTATTGCTGAGGTATCTGGACATTTGTTTCATATTACAGAATTAGCATATTTATTGTCTCTTCAGCACTTTGCTCCTTCCCCCCTGGTTTTTGTTTTTTATTTTTGTGCCCTCTGAACCAGGGTTGGTACATAAATGTTCACTCAAAGTATCATCTAAACCATACAAGGAAGTGCCTTAAACTTGCACTATTGTAAATCTTCAGCAGGTTGCAAAAAGGAGTCAGGTTGTATAAAAGTCTATGAAGTCTCTCGATTTAAAACATTTTCCTTGTACATTTTTGGTGTCAATCTCTAGTTTCAAGACATTTATAATACAGCATGATGTTCATTTTGTAAACTAAGGTCCCATTAGAAGTAAAATAGACCTCTCATTCAGGACAGAGGATTAGCAATAGATATCCAACCTCTCGTCCACAATTGGCCACTTGACAACATCCAACTGCCAAACTTGAGGTTTTTAAACAGTCGATAGCAAGTCTTGCACTTTTTCCTATTTGTCCTACTATCCGAGTTGTTATTAGAAACATCATTAAAGGGTTAGGGTTAGGGTTAGGTTGTCCCATCTGTTAACATGGAGGAGGCGGGCTTTATGACCTATACTGCAGCCAGTCAGCAGGGGGCGATAGAGAGGGTTTGGCTTCACTTTAAGGAAGCTGTCATGTCGTCCATCTTTTTATGCAGACTGTGGTTGGCACACTTTATTTTATTATTATTTTATTTCTCTTCCTTTCTCCTTTCCTTATTGATTTCCTTCCTTTTTATTTCATTCTATCTCCCACCTTGTCATTTTGTGCATTTTGTGTGTGTGTGTGTGTGTGTGTGTGGGGTGTGTTAGTTTTATTGTTTTTGAGAGCGACTCTGTGAAGTCAGCCACGCTCGAGTGAACCGACGGGGAGTCTCATTACGCTGTGAAATAACGATCACGCCGTGATTAAGTTGATTAGATTTTATGAATATTAGAACGGCAAACCAAATCACTGATTAAATATTTACTGGTGCTTTCCCTCCTGACAGACTGGAGATCATATCACATCTCTCAAATGACTGAACTGTACCTGACAGTCTTTATTTCTTAGCGCTACAATTCAATATCATATATCTGTAATTATATGTTAATCAGGTTTATTATTGTCAGTTATAATGATGTTTTTTTATTAGAAAGGCAGTTGTTTCCAATGGATGGTGAGTCTATTGTGGCTTATATGTGTAGTAATAATAATGAACATAAGCCTAGATGCATAGATGCAAACATGTATGTATCGTTAACTAATACAACAACGTAAAAAGTTCTGCTTTGATGAAGTATAGAAGAAGAAGAAATATGTACTTTATATTTAAAAGGAAGCTTACTACTTTAAACACATTTAAAGGAGTCAAGCCAAGGTCATGACATGCGTCATAGGGAGAGGAAGGTTATTTATCTTTTGTGCAACCTTGAGAGTTCCTTTACATATTCAGACCAAATTATAACAATATTATTTACATGAAAGAAATAAGAAAGAATAAAGTTGTAATATTACGAGAAAAAAATCGTAAGAACAAAAAGTCATAAATTACAAAAAAAAAGTCGTAATATTACGACAGTAAAGCCGTAAGAGAATAAAGTTGTAATATTACAAGAGAAATGTTGCAATTATATGGGAATAAAGTCATAATTTTAGCTTATTGTCAGGATTTATGTTATTTTGAAGGGGAATATCAGGAGAGCAGCCCGCCGCCTGCACTACAATGACTGAAATCACGGCTTATTTTCAAATAAAATCACTTTTCAGAGTCCTGATACTTACGATAAAGTTGTGCTGATGTGCCAAAAGATAAAGTATTTCGTATTTTAAAAACCTATAACAAATATAAAGCTGTGTAACGTGCTTGTGCATTACTACTTGTTTTGTGGAAAGCCCGCATGCTCACATGCTCAGAGGTGTATGTTATGCTTCAATGCTACCGGGTCTGTTTAATAAATATAGCTCCAGCTAAAGTTGTACTAAGCCTCCTATGCGATCATTTACAAGTTATAACTTCACACAATGCTCCGCATGCCTCACTTAAGTGCAGGCGGCTGGCCGATAAAATGACATATAGGCTAACCATAGCCTAAAATTACTCTATTCGGTAAAGATTCGGTAAAATCGGTAAAATTCGGTATAGAGAAATAAAAAATTGAAAGAGAAAGTCCGCTTGCACATTCATACCAAACCACAATGAACGTTTTTGTGTCACATACTTCTCGACATGACATACTTAAAGACACCCTCCGTCTTTTTTAGGTCACAACACAATGAAAGTGCTGCATTTTATCTGTTGTTATTCTTTTTATCAATATTATTAATGCTGTTTTTATGCCTTTTTGTTTTATTATCTTCCTTCCATTTGGGAGATAATTGGGCTTTACATTTTGGAACCACACTTCCCATAATGCCTTGCTAGATGTAAAAAAGAGTGGGTCACAACTCAGGCCCTGTTTTCTTTTTTTACATATTGTTTTTCTATACAAACATAAAGTATGCCGAACTATCTATTATCACTTTCTGTTTTTAAAGTCACTGGTTTACTTTGATGCAGGAGAAAACTGAAACTTCAGTCATTAGCAGCATTTTTTTCTTTTTGCTTTTATGTCTTTTTCCATATTTATTCCATATTATTCTGCACTGCTGTATTCAGGAAGTGTAGCTTTGGCATTAATGTAAAAGCACAAAAAAAGTGTTGTTTATTAATTTTTACATACGACAACTAGGGCTAACAATGGGATTATCATTGGTTAAATGTTTTCTGGCGTTAACCTTAACAAGCTGCATTATAGGAGATATGGGACAGTGGCGCCTCCTAGTGGCTGAAGAGGTAAATGTGAGAAGTTCATGGACTAAAGACAGGAATAAATACACGTGTAGGATATGAACCGATAAAGGGCTCTGAACAGATAAGAACATCTGAATTCGGGGTCCGATATTAAAGCCTGACACTAATGAGCTTTTATGGGCCATTGTAATAAATAAACATTCATCTGGAGCTCCACCCATTATTAAAAAGTCCTGTATGTCAGTATTTTTTATTTCTACATTCAGGAGTGGTCAGCACTTTGGGATCTTCTGTGTGATTTGACATGGTGCCTGTAGCTACTAATACTTACTAACTCGGTAGATATGGATAGATTTGCAAAATAAACAAGAATATAAAAAACATAATTCATGCAGGAGAAGAATTATTTACTTTTTAGTTCAACAAATTATAAAGTTGTCAACTACAGAAAAAATGTGGTGGGAAATTATCCAGGTATTAAAGTAAATGTTCTGATATTACCTGTGATAAGTTTTTTTAATTAAAAGTCCTGCTTTCAAATAATCCATGTACATGTAGTAAAGGTATGAAAGTTAGTACATACATACATTTTCAGAATCTTAGGTCGCTGTTTCTTGCATAATCTGGAGGCTGTTATTTTGCATATTTTATCATAAAATTCAAGGATACTCAATTAAGTCGCTCCTTCTATGATTTATGAAAGTAAATGTTCATACCTTGTATAACTTACATACATTTTCATATTTTCAAAGATAGGATGTAAGCATGAATTGTTTTTAAGTACAATTATGTGACAGTTTATAAGCTAGTTATCATTGTGACAATTCTTAATGAGGCTTCATCTGACTTAAATCTTCTTTTCTACTCTGTCAGCCACGTATTAAGCTCTCCTCTAGAGGTCGCTATTACATATGTATTCCACTATCCATTGACAAAAACACCATCAGTACTTTTCAATCAGGGCTTTTCCTCTTGGTTTGGTCTGCTTAGTCCCACTTAAGGGAAGTCTTACAAAGATACTTTTGACAATAATGTGTTTCCAGCTTTCTAGCAGCTGTTTGGGGACGGAATGTTCCTGTTTCAACATGTCCGTGAAAAGCTACATCCATACAGATTTTTTCCCTCCATACTTTTAAACATGTCTTGACATGCAACTAGAAATTGAAGCAAACATTTCAAACAACAATCTTGTATGGGTGTGTTCGAGGCGTCTAAATACCATGTAGTGTATTTAGTTATTATTACTATAGTAATCTTAAATAGTCGTTTAAAATTGGGAAAAAAGTGGACACTTTGAACAGAACCCCTCAATGCTTTTATTTTGAAGTGTTTCCGTTGTTTTCTGGCTGGCTAACTCCCTGTACCTTTGTGAGAAGATATCTGTAGGTAAGATTTATTTTACATGAACGTTATTTTGTCAGGTTTTAAGCGCCTGTCTTGTAAGAGCGGATGGTGTAACCTGAAAATGATTTTTTAGAGGCCGTGTTTTTTCGTTGCGCACTCTCGCCGTTGTTGTGGTTTATTCATCGGTGACCGTTATTATCTGGTTAGCTGCTAGCTCCGCGGCTACCTGCCGGGATGCGAACCGTATAGCTCGCTTTTACTTCTGGTTGTAGTCGTCAAAATAAAACTTTGAGGTAAAGACCGATATTTTGCCGAAATGTAACACTTTACACGTCGCAAAACATAGTTTAAAACATTTTCTAAATGAATCTACTGTTTGTCTAAATTTGAAACCTTTTTATATAACGGGTTAGCAAGGATTACGCTGGCCGATTTCAGTAGAACACCCAGTCTAAAATCATAGTGAAAATATTACTACACAAACTATTGGCCTATTGAGTTACTCCAATATCAATTATTCCATTATGGGATTTGAATAACGTCATTGTATTTGTAAATGTCCACTTTGTGTCGTTGTTTCATAGAAGGATGAAGTATCAGCGATTTAAAAAAAAAAACTGCACATTACATTGTAGGCTTTTATTTTGAAGTTAACTTTTCGGTTCTTGTGTCGTTAACTCAGCAGCTCGACGCAAATGTGTTCAGTGATGGGAATATAGGCTCTTTCCAGGGAGTCGGATCATTTGGCTTGGCTCGGTATTAAGAGCCGGCTCTTTTGGTTCAAACAGTCAAACAGTAAAAATTGTAAATTCAGTCAAATTAAGCAATGCTTGGACCGATAATCCATAATACCATAGTTTAACAGTATGTTTGATGCATAAAACCTTAGATAAAAATCGAACAAATATAATTACAAATAATTATTATTGATTACTCTCTTTTATAAAAATAATTTTGCAAGATTCTTTGACAAATATAAATATTGCGTCACATGGATTTAAAATTGGGATATGTAAAGAATACCTATACAATTAATTTAATTGTATGATATATAATAAGAAACGAAGGCTCCTCGTTCACTAGAAGGAGTCGGCTCTTAAAACAGACTCGTTCGTGAAGCTCTAGTTGTTTTCAAAACAGCGACTGAGAGCAGCTGAGCACTGCGGTATTATCCGAGCAGCCCGACCTCAGACTCTTCGGACTTCTCCCGTTTCACGCTCGTTTTCCTCGACGAATCTTTTGTTTTTATTATTTTAATTTGTTCGTCCACATCTACCGGGGATTTACACAGAAATATAGTCACTAAATGACAGCCTCTCTCTCCTGCAGGGAGGACAGCTGGTGCGGTGATAACATCGGGGGGGTGATGCCCTTGACTTGGGGAGGAGGAGTTTGGAGGAGAAGGGGGGCACCGTCATCTAATGCACCGAAATAAGTGACATTGTAACTGTGTGATCTTCATTGGCAGGGCTGTCAGGGATGTGGCGCATGCTCTGCAAGTTCATTTCACCCCTGCCAGCCGCGGAGCAGCATTATCCTGCTGAGGGAAGCCATCGCGCTGACATGTTGTGCATCTGCAGGGATCCCTGGAGCTCCGTTGGTCGAGCTGAGGAGGCCTGAGCGGTGTCCATCTCTGGATTAGATGGTGGCAGGAACAAGTGTGCATGACAAGATAAACAAGCCAGCCTGAGGTTGTCCTGTCTGCGCTGCAGATAAGCAGAAGCTGTGAGTCTACTTTCCCCTTTGGTTGACATTGTTGCCTTTTTTTGGGCCTCTTTGTGTGCCAGACTGTGTTTGTGGGAGTAGATGTGCTTATTAATAATAAATGTAATGGGCAGCAGCCCCTGAATTGTAAATTCAGGCTTGGAACTGGGTGGGTTTATTTTCTAACCCCTCAAGAAAGGTGGGCTTTACTGGAGATAATGGCGGACCACGAAGAAGCAGAATTGTCAGAGTCCCTTCAGAAGGAGGAGGGCTTTTCTAGTGAGCTGGAGGAGCCAAACTTCAAGTCTAAAAGTTTGCCTGTTTTAAATGAAGCAGCGCCTCAAGAGGAAACCTTGCTGGCTAGTTCTGTGCGGATGTCGATAACAGCGGAAGAGAGCGCTGAGTTTATCCAGCTTCCAACTAAGACTGAGTCGTTCCAGGCAGAGTCTCCGACAAGAACAAACTATCTGCCCAAGCCGGGGAAGTCTGCGCTGAACAGGCCAAGCTCGTACATGGAGAACACGGAGATCCGTAGGAGTAAAAACTTAGCGAGAAGGAAGCCCCCTGGGTTTTTTGCTTCCAGACTAGCCCAGATCCGTCTGCCCAGCAGGAAGTACCTTGGCATCATCTTGCAGGACTCTCGCTGCTTCCTGTTCTGCATGTGCTACCTGACTTTCATCCAGTCGCTCATGGTGTCCGGCTACCTCAGCAGCGTCATCACCACCATAGAGAAAAGGTACAGCCTGAGGAGCTCCGAATCAGGCCTCCTCGTCAGCTGTTTCGACATAGGGAGCCTCCTAGTGGTCGTCTTTATCAGCTACTTTGGTGGGCGGGGCCAGAGGCCTCGCTGGCTGGCGGTTGGCGGGGTTTTCATAGCTGTGGGCGCCGCCCTATTCTCCTTACCTCACTTCATCTCCCCAGCCTACCAGATCCAGGAGGTCAACTCGTCCTCAGGCAACGAGGGCCTATGTATGAACAGCAACGCCAGCGGCAGGGACCGGGTCGACATCACTTCCTGTCCTAGAGACCAGGAGGGCAATGAGCACAACCTGTACGTGGCGCTGTTCGTTATCGCCCAGATCCTGGTGGGCATGGGTTCCACGCCCATCTACACGCTGGGACCCACCTACCTGGACGACAACGTCAAGAAGGAGAACGCCTCACTGTATCTAGGTAAGAGTTTGTGTGTGAGGAAGTGATCAAACACCGGCCACCACCAAACAACCAACCAACCTCAATGACATCACCAGCAGCTGATGTCACTGATTCGTCATTTTTATTAATATGAACCAATCAGTGAATTCAGCTCTGCAGTGATTGGTTTGAAAGAAAAACGGCAGGTGTTTGGTTTGCAGTTACCTGTTGTTGGATTCATGTGGTCTGTAATCTTGCCACCATCACTTGAGATTCACATCCAGCAGAAAGCAGCACATTAACATACACCTCAGTGGACCCTAAAGACTCAACACAAAGTTTCTCATCTTCAGGAAGTCCAGCAGAATAAAATAAAGTCCGGACCATAAATGCTAATATTTGCTCAGCAACCCAACTAAAACCAAAACAACCATAACAAGAAAATATATAGATATTTCAAATTAAAAGCACATTTTAACTGACAGCTGATGAGCAACAGAACAGATTTGCCTTTAACCATTTTAGAATCCAGTTGTAGATTTCCAATCCGGTGTAAATGGGGGGTTGGTCTGCCGGTTTTCTAACGTATCTCTATTTATTAGAGTTCAGTATATAATGTGGAAAATGCCTGCAGTTGTTGCACATGTTCTCTAATGCTTCTGGCCTGCAGCTCGGTGCATCTGCAAAATCTGTTCTTCCGGCACCAGCGACGTCATTTGATGTAGCCGGTGTCCCGGAAGAACTACAGACTATTTGTAGCCTCTGTCTTTTTTTTCAGACAGTCTGCGGGGGCTGCGAGCCGACCTGCCTTCCACTGCCTGTTTGTCTCGTACATCAAGATCCAGACGTCCAGACGGTTAAATGTTAGATTTAAAAATGTTAGTTACTAAGAAAGTAGTCGAGTGAAAATGTTTCAATGTCAGTGCTATCTCTCAGCTATAGAAAGGTTTTTCAGCAGATGTTGGGAGCCTGGCTGCAGGGATTTGCTCCCATTCAGCCGCAGGAGCATTAGTGAAGTCCTGCAGTGATGTTAGGTGATAAGGCCGGCCTCGCAGTGTTTGAGGTCAGAGCTCTGAGCTGGCCGGTCAAGTTCCTCTGCACCAAAATAGGAAAACCATTTCTTTTTGGAGCTGGCTTTTTGCGCAGGACCACTGTCATGTTAAAACAGGAAGCACAGAGTTGGAAGCGCTCCATTGTCTGAACCATCATTGTATTCAGCCCAGAGATCCACTGGTCAGCAGCTGTAGACAATGTCTGCCTGCACATACCTTCACTATATGGCAACTGTGTGCATTCCAGCAGCTCTGCACTTTGAAGATGCATCTGCAGCGAGCATCCAAAACCACATCATTTAACACAGCAGGCCCCAGTCCTGTGCTCAAAGGCACACCAGCAGTAACTTCCTGAGGTCCCTGTGTTGCCCTACATTTTCACACACTTGTTCCAGATAGTTCTGTGGCCAAATCAACGGTCTGACCTTCAAACTCCCCCCCCCCCCCCACCTTCCCTTTCACATAATTCCCCAGAAGTTCTCGCCCCAGTGGACTCAAACAAGGTAAAGCCTAATTAAACCAACAAATGAGAGCTGGGTTATGAAAGAGAGTAGGGGAGGCGGAGGGAAGAGGGGAAGGTCTTACGTGCATTCCTGTCGTTGAAGGGGAAAAAGTAAAAGTCCCACAGAGCCACGGCTAAGGTCCGAGCTTTGTTCTGAAACAACCAGAGCAGCAAAAAGAGAGAGGCTTTGATTGTCCGTGGTACGATGTCACCTGCAAGAGGTCTGGAGAGTGAAATGTGATGTTGCACTTTCCTGGTTGTAAAAGTAATTTTAGAAATGCAGCAATTTGCAAATTCACAAACTCAACCAACCACTTACAGTTAACTTTCAGGCCTAAATAGTTTGTGCGATCGGCTGACGTCAGCCCTTCTTCTCCAGCCTCTAATGAGTAAAGCATCAGTGTAAAACCATGAGAGTTCAGTCGAGCACCCTCAACCCTGCCAGCTTGCTGCTAGTAAATGTTGTTTGTTCTCAAAGTAAACAGATGAAAGTTTGCTCACCATGTCATAGTTATCTACCATAAAACAATCTTAGTTTTTGCACCATTTAAGACCAAACTTATTTTTATTTCTTAACGACGTGGACACCTTAGTGTTTTACTTTGAGTCTTTTTCTTCCTCACAACATTGCAGGAAAAAAAAGTCTAACTAAGTGCTACAACTCAAATCAAGACGACCCCCCCTTTTCAAGACTGATTATTTATTTTTTAGGGCCAAATTTCTTTGTATTAAGAAATGTTTTATTTGACCTTTTAAATAAAATCATGTTTCAAAATCTTTTAGATTAAATTGTCACCTTTAAATGAACTAAAGTGCCTTTTAAAATTTAAATAAATCATTAACCATCTTAGTGAGGTCTAATTATCGATCAGTCCTGAAACAGCTGGATGACAGCTCCGGTGACAGACCTTCGTTCTGTTTGTCAGTAACACACTCACACACTCTCATGTCAGTCTCTTGGAAGTGGCCACTCGGAGGACCACGGTACGATTTTCTCTGTTAGCATCTGTTAGCTAAGACCGTTAGTATTTTTTACAGGCTGCGGTATGGCGAACCGTTGCGACTTATTTCCAGGCCGGGAGGGCCCGCCCGGTCCTGGGGGACTCCCAGGAGCTTAACCAAGGTGTGGAGGGCCGGGCTAAGCCCGCTGAGAGCGCAGAAGGATGGCAATGGTGGCCTGTGATCTTGTTGGGCTCGCCATTTTCGGCCTTTACACACTGTGACAACAACTATCTTAAAATTAGCATCATAACTCCGCCTCAGTTGTTGGTTAACTTGGCCGACTTTTAAGCCATTTGTTCCGGACAATCACCGTGTCTCTCCCTCTTTCATCCCCCCGCTCTGTAGCTGTGAGTAATGGCTGGCCTCCGTCATGAGGGGTACACTCGCTTTACAGATAACAGCTGCCATCTACTCTGAACGTACAGTATATTGGCCTTTAAAGTCCAGACCCTGAATTTAAGACGATCCCACTTTTTCAGATGGACTTCAACGAAAAAAAAACGGTTTTATCTTCAGACCAATACGGTGTAACCTTCATGGTCCTGTTTTTAACACCTTTCTAGAGCCCGGCTTGGGTTGATTTGGGCCTATCATAAATATATTGGTATCTATATTTTTCCTGTAGGTTATCAAATTCCATCTGTCATCATATTACATCACATTGCTCTCAGACACAGTCCTCTCAGCACTGTCTGCAGCACATGCAGCAGAGCCTCACAGCTGAGCAGACCGTGGTTGATCATGTCTAACTTTTCTTAATTAAAATTCTAGGTTTAAAAAACAGCACCTGTCAGAGTCGTATTGATGCAAAAACATTGCACAGTCTACACAGAAAATGTCTATGTGCATTCCATTCATTATGTCACTATATCAGCATGTTATTTTCCTCTCTTAAATCAGTGTCGGCCTACAACATTCAATATTGGTCGGGCTGTAGTTTTTACGCACACATTCATATCGCTCGTAAAAAATGCTCTTTGGAAACACCAGATATTTTGAAAAGGTTCAATGCTTGGCAGGGGTGAAAACGTATTAATAAAACTAACAACATAAAGTGCAGAGAAACACAAGCTGCAGATGTCCGACCAGGCAACTTTAACCTTGGCAGTCACTGAAGAGTCAAACATGGCGACAAGCGAAAACATCAGATTCGTAGGAAGCAGTGAGAAGACTGTACCACTCTCAAATTAATACAATTTACTTAAATGGTATATTTCCATGTTCTTTTCCTCATCATTTCATGTAATAGTCATTTAATGCACCTTCGTCTCCTGCAGTGGTTTAATAACAATAAAGGGAGAACTGGCTGCTCGACCTGTTGTAACTGAGCTTGTCGTACTTGCATAAGAATAGAGGATGGAAACATTAATTTGTTATTTCTTTGCCAATTCCCTGAAAATGAGGTTACATCGGGATGAAAACGGAACTGCTGTACAGCATTTGTGGAATCAGGTTAAGCAGTTGATGAACCTGCTCGAGAGGTCGTATTAAAAAGTAAAAAAGTTTGTTGTTTAAAACACCTTTTAATTCTTTTTAAAATGCCACACAAAGTAATGTGCAGATATGACTCTCTGCGTCTCTCTTGCATGACTTCTACAGTGAGTCTGATATTAACCATGAAGTGTGCACAAAGGGCTGACTGTACTGGTAGGCCTCTTATGCTACTTAGCCTACTTAGGTTATTATGTTAGCGGGAGAACACGAGATGAGCAGAGACAGATGATGTCTTTAGTCAGTCTGCAGCTGTGCTGTGGATGCAGCATGAATGCCATCTAGATAGACCGCTGCTATATTCATTTAGCCCACTGCCGCCTCTCTGCAGACACTTTTAAACACAGATGGATCAAGCACTTCCAAAAAGCAGGGCGGGATTTCCTGGCACATGCCCCGTGTTAGATGCAAACCCAAATCAATCGGTACCATTTGTCTGGTAATCCCTTTTCAGATCAAAGGTGTCTACTGGTTTCCCTCAGCTGTTAGAGGAGATAAAGGGCCAGCTGGGAGGGAGATTTAAACTTCCTGTGAATCTGAAAGATGGCCGTGCCCTCCGGGAACAGTGCCAGCCCAGCAGCAACACAATGCAACATATTCTGTTTGGGCCCTGCCCCGCCCTGAATAATAACAACAAGGGGGCGTCACTGCAGGACAAAGAGGGAGTTTATTTCCTGTAATTATTAGATGGGGATTCCAAAAGAAGACTCATTCACACAGGACACGAGCTTTGAAGCCACTCGGTTTATCTAATACTGCTGCTAGTGGTGGTAACTATTGGTGCTGATAAAAGACATTACCAAAATTTAGAGGGACATCCATATAAGAAACAGAATTGTGTACCTCGCCAACTATTTAACTGCCTTTTGTGTCAGTCAGCGCTAATAACAAACAAATGTATTTCATGCCTGCAACATTAAAGCCTCAAGGGCGTTCTGCTGTTTCTGTCCTTGTGAAACCAGAGGTCACTTTTTCCAGAGTATTTTTTGGAGCCTTCACTTCACCAAACATGGATCCAGTTTAGGTTCATTTTAGGCAAAACTTCTTGGTTATGCTTAGATACAAAGATTGTGGCTTTTGATAACAAACGTTCCATCAAGGAAGGTAGGAGGAAGTTTCAGATCTGTAGGTAAAAGTATGTTAGAGTAACCCCCTGCTAAAACAGTCTCACTCCGGGAACACACCGGACGCCGAAGCGCCGCGAATAGCCGCGGCGCGGAGCCCGTTTCCTTTCGGCTCCCATGTTAACCGATTGTGTCGTTCACACCAGACGCGCCACGGCGCACACTTCCGCAGCCGGCTCGCGCCCTGCAGCGATCGTTTCGGCGTCTGGTCTATTTTTTCCGCGAGCCGCGAGCGATCGTGTCAATCCTGGCAGGAAGTCACACATGAAACAACGAGAGAATCCGGTTTTTCAAAATTAAAACAATTTTCAAAATAAAACACAGAGATTGACAAATGCGATGTTATATTTGTGTGCTTTTATATATTTGTCAGTATCTAAACAGAGCGCGAGAGAGACGAAGATACACACAGACATAGACACACACACACACACACACACACACATACACATACACACACGGACATAGACACACACACAGACACAGACACACGCGCACGCACACACACACACACAAGAAAGAGAGAGACATAAAGTGGACTGGCTATAGGGGGTGCGGGCGGGGTGTCAAAACACACACGCAAACAGAGAGAGAGAGCAAGAGAGAGAGAGCATGATGAAAAAACAGCTCCAAATGTGAGTAAACGACAGCTGAGGAGCAGAGGCGCTTGACGACCGGCGCGGAGAAATGCGCGTCTGGTGTGAACGGAAGTGATTTTTGTTGCGCGGCGCTTTGCAGTGCTTCGGCATCCGGTGTGTCCCCGGCGTCAGTCTGCAGGCTGCTGTGAAAGCTTGCTTTCAGACAGACTTCTCCAGATGTTGCACTTTGTGATGTCACAAAGTGGAGGAACTCTGTATTTGGGCATCTGCCAGAGACACAGCAGAACTTTATGCCCCTGGCACAGTTCACGGACACTTCCACCCAGCAGCTCAGTCTGCCTCCAACACTTTTTTCACTCCACCGCTCTGCTCAACGGCTCTGCTCGTCAAGTTGGTTCAGAATGTCTTGGAGAAAGTGTTTCGCTGGCTGTGAAGGAAAGACATCAGTGTTTACTTTTCCAAAGGACAAGACATTCATTTCAAATCGCAGAAGTGAAGTTTACTCTTTGCTGACAACTCTGTAACACGGCCACAGGGCAGGAGGCGTGCCTCAGTTCTGAGAGTGGCTGAATCAGAAGAAAGCAGACTTGTCGGGGCGGGGTTTGTTAAAGGGACTGAGCTGACTGAGTCGTTTCAGGCAGAGGCTGTATGAGGGCCTGCACAGCGCACCAGTGTGAGAAATATAAGGAGTCTTTTTAAACTGCGAATTAAGCTAAGGAACTCCACAGGTATCACAGAGTGAAATATGAAGCTTTAAATGAGCAGAATATCCACCGTAAAGGAAGTTAAGTCACATTACTGCCAACGTTGCAAGTCCGGGGATTTTAGGTCCACTCATCGACGGCCCCCTCAGTGGACTTTTTTTCTCCTATGTATGGCATCACCAGCCTGAGTTAAGGCTTTGATTTTAGAGGCACAAAATATACATCCAATTGAAAAACACAAGTTTTGTAATTCATGCTGAATAAATGAACAAAAAAGACAATTGGTGTCCCGGGACAGGTTTCATGACTATTCCACAAACTGCCGTGAGTCAGGGTTGGATAGTTAAACATTTGGACGTTGATCTGTTGCTGCAACAGCTTCCACTCTTCTGGCTTCGGGCTTTTCTCCAGATTTTTGGCCTAATTTATAGCATCTCCACACACGTCTGTGTGAAAGGTGCAGCACCCTTGCTTTCTGCAGTAGAACAAACATTCTGGTCCATTTTGTCCTGCTTTGCGTTAGCCTACATATGAGATCATGCCCAAAGGCGTAACAGACATCCATTAGAATAATTCAGCACAATATTGCTTTGTAACCCCAATAAGAGACGCTCTGTTTGGCTCCCATGCGAGGCAGCGGGCCACGCTGCAGCCACTTGAAATTTTAATGTGCCAGCTCAGAGGCGCAATATGGTGCTCGCTGGGTTTAACAGCGCCAGCTCGTGTTTGGCTCATGCTTTGTCATGTTACTGCGCACGTTACCTCAGACCTGGAGTTTCTGCACCACTGAACCGACAGAGCTCTTTCTGTAATACTATTATAATGCGAGTAATAAGGATTAATTTGATGTCTGATGTGACAGGATTTATTGTCACATGGGAGTCAGACATGTCTACATGCTCTGCTGATAAAAACGGGCTTTCTTTGTTTACGTCCAATCCAGAGGAGAGAGCAAAAGAGGCAATAAAATGATGCTATACCGC